>NW_024070194.1:74725310-75927962 GCF_014754425.2 Oryx dammah
TAATGGTGATCTGAGTTAAATTCACCCATTCCAGTCCATTTTAGTTCACTGACTCCTAAAATGTCGACATTCACCCTTGCCATCTCGTTTGACCACTTCCAATTTGCCTTGATTCATGGACCTGACATTCCAGGTTCCTATGCAATATTGCCCTTTACAGCATCGGATCTTGCTTCTATCACCAGTCACATCCACAACTGGGTATTGTTTTTGCTTTGTCTCCATCCCTTCATTCTTTCTGGAGTTATTTCTCCACTGATCTCCAGGAGCATATTGGGCACCTAATGACCTGGGGAGTTCCTCTTTTGGTATCCTATCATTTTGCCTTTTCATACTGTTCATGGGGTTCTCAAGGCAAGAATACTGAAGTGGCTTTCCATTTTAAATCACAGATCAGTAACAGTATGAGTCCTGAATGGGAATCAAAAACCCTGTCTTTTCATTGGACCTTTGCACTTTATAGGCTGTGTGACCTTGAAGAAGTCACCAAATCTCCCTAAGTCGCATTTCTCTCAAGCATTAAAATAATAATAAACACCGATCTCACCTGTGCACCGTGTCGGAGAGAGCGCTAGGTATTTACTATACCATTTCATTCTTCTCAGGCTCCCTTGTAGTTATTAGGTTAGGAGTCACCTGTCTGAATTCTGACCCATGAAACAAGCAGAATTGACACAAGCCATTCATGAACGGCTCTGTAAATACAACCCGCAAGATCCACCAGCTCTGTCTTCCTGTTTTGTGACTGGAGTCACATATCACGTAGAGTAGGTGCAAGATAGGAAAACAATCAGACTCTGTGTTACCACTTGCAGCAGAGCCTGAGAAGGATAGCCATCAAGCTACTGAGACTATGATGTGAGCAAGAAATGAGCCTTACTGATTTAAGCCATTAGAACAGTTTAATATAGCCTAGCCTGACTAACAAAAGCACTAAATAAGAAAATAAAATTCACTTGTTTTATATATCAATGTGCTATACAGCTATACAGGTTATTACTGTGAGCAATGATGGCAACCTTGTGAAAATATTAATAGGACTTCTAAGATTTTTAGACAATATAAAGGCTTCCTGAAAGACAGAGTCCAGTTACTATAGACTAGCCACTTTTTACTTCAGTTCAGTTCAGTTCAGTTCAGTCACTCAGTCATGTCCGACTCTTTGTGACCCCATGAATCGCAGCATGCCAGGCCTCCCTACCAACTCCCGGAGTTCACTCAGACTCACGTCCATCGAGTCAGTGATGCCATCCAGTCATCTCATCCTGTCGTCCCCTTCTCCTCCTGCCCCCAATCCCTCCCAGCATCAGAGCCTTTTCCAATGAGTCAACTCTTCACATGAGGTGGCCAAAGTACTGGAGTTTCAGCTTTAGCTTAAATATTATTATATATTTATATGCTCAATATATCTAGGAAATAGATACAAAGATGATCCATTTTACCAAGTATTTTAGCTGATATGACTAGGTAGTTGAAAGCCTATCACTTAGGTTCACTACAATGACACTAAATTACATGAAGTTTCTAAAGACAGTGACCTCTGGCAAAAGATGAAAATGCACACCTACATGAAATGATTCTCTCACTTTAAAACCAAAACTGATAGGATGATTGTAACCATATTTGCAATCTTCTTTTAGGAGATGTCTTGCTAATAGCACTCAAAAAAGAAGAGCAAAATGCTAAGATTATGGTTAATACAATTTTGTATAGACTGAGTTTGCCTAAATTTCAAATACAACGTACACAGAATTGGAGGGAAGCTCTCCTGAGAACCTAAGAAAATGGTGTTTAAGGTACCCTTATTATTTTTTATATGGTGCCAAATTTTCTTGATAAAATTGTTTAGTCAATCAAAAAACTATTTCCTTTAGAGATTTTTGAAGGGATATTAATTCAAGTCAGCAAAAGGAATCATTGATTAAATCCAAGAGTATTATATCAGTTCAAGTGTTCCTTATTGGATGATTATTAGCTGTTGCTGTACAAATATCACTGGCAGGATTAATAAGATCTCTCATAGAATCAAAAGGCCAAAAATAAGTTCAAAGAAGGCTAAAAATATTCCTTAAATTTAATTTTTAAATGCAGCCTTCCAAAAATCAAACATGTATTTTAGAGCAATCTTGACATCTCCAGAAGTGCATAAATGAATTTAAACCTGTCAATGACCTACTTTAATGAAAGAAATTACAGCCATCTTAAATACTTATAATTTATCTTTATAATAATACTAAGCTGCTAATTTTAGAACTTAGAAATGAGAAATTATGGCAAATAAATGAATTTAGCAAAATCAGCCATCTAGAAGACTCAAGTATATTCTTCGGGTAAAGAAAAGCTGAGTTTGCCTATTCCTGAATGTCTTGCCATTGCTGAAAGTTTACAATATTTTCCAATATTTACAATATCAGGCTGGAGGAGCCGCAAGGAAATGCAGGCTAACTCACTAGAGTGAACTCTGTACACACCAGTCACGTACATGTAGACTGAGACAAAGCAGATTGACAAGGGTGCTTGAACCAGCTGCCTGCCTCTCACAATGGCAGAGACTAGCCATTGCCTGCCAAAACCTCCACCTTCTCCTTCCTCCACATAAAAGAGAACACTGCTTTTTTTTTTTTTTTTTTTTGGATGAGCATATTGCTTCCTGGAATAAAACTATCTTATCCACGAATGAACATTATCAATTCAAGGATAATGTGGGACTTTAGTAAAGCTGCTCTAAGAAAACTGGCTTGATTTTGAAGGGCCATCTTTTTTTATTGTTGCTTTACCCCTTACTGTACCCCTGTCCAGTAGCCTTCATGGACCCTGAGTTCCACACAGTAGGAAGAAGACCATAAAAGTCAGAGCTTGAGTGCTTGACGACAGGATGGGATTATCACACAGTTGGTCTAGCCTACATCGAGGCTACTTTTAGAAGAGATAGCTCTATCTCTTTTAAGTCACTATTATTGTGGGGTTTTCTGCTATGGGCTGCTAAAATTTAACTTATATAATTAGTTAATTCATTTTTCTTTAGCCAAGAACCATAATAGTCTGGATTTGTACATGTAGACTCAACTTTAACATTTTTATCCTATTTAACAGTAGTAGCCCAATTTGTAAAAATACTAATATGTCATGTAAGAAAATCAACATTATGAACGAATTATTTTAATGCTTCTTTCATATAAGAAACCTAGAGATAAAAGTTTACCAGAAAACCAGTAAATTCTAAAGGAAATTTTCCCTTCTAGTTCCCAAAGAATACCAAAAAAGAAGTAGGACAATGAGAAACCTTGCATATATTTTCTAAAGAAATTTGTGGAAGAAGAAAAATATTTCGCTACAGAATGTACATTGACATGATAATATGAAGAGCACTTTCTAGTTTAAACTGTTTTCTATCATTTCTATTTCCAACATTCTGTTTTTAAAGATCTATTGATTCAAATATGAGAACAATGGTTAAAATTTTAATTTTTTAATAAAATTCACACTGAAAACTTCTAGTGATGATTAATAAAGGATTATATTTCTTAAAAGTTCAGGATCAAGTAAACAAGTTCCAATTTGTTTGTTGAAAACCTAAAGCTCTGTATAATCATGTCTACTTCAACCATGTACATGAAAAGAAGGAGCAAGAGGAAGGAGAGAAAATAAACCTATTTATGTCCATCTGGGCCCTAAATGAAAAGGACCCCATTCTATTGTATATGTTTTTCCTACCTCACTATGTAATATAGACTGGGGCTAGGAATGCTTTCACCTTTCAATCTAGAAATAAAAAGAATATTTTATTTTTATTCCAAGAATTTAGTATAAGAAAAGAATTCCTAGTACAGGAATCTCTCTCTTCCTCATCTCACTTTGATCTCTTTCTCTTTCTCCTCTAAAAAGGAAGAAAGAAAAAGCAAAATGTCAATACTAATTTCTTTTTTTATTTTTCACAGTAAGTTGCTGATATAGGAAGCCCTCAGGCTATAAACATCTTTTTAGTCGTTATGATGAAGAAAGAAAAACCACAGGTTTCCATAGGCATTGTTTTAGAATTCACACTGCAAGTGACTCTTTAAAAAAAGTAACTCTATCTTGCAATCACTATGGAAAACAGTATGGAAGTTCCTCAAAATAACTAATAGAGTTGCATATGATCTAGCAATTCTACTCCTGGGCATATATCTGGACAAAATTATAATTCAAAAAGATACATGTACCCCTACCTTCACAGCAGCACTATGTACAATGGCCAAGAAATGGAAACAACCTTAATGTTTATTGAAAGAGGCATGGGTAAATACACAATGGAATATTACTCAGCCATAAAAAGAATGAAATACTGTCACTTGCAGCAACATGGACGGACCTAGAGATTAGCATGCTAAGTGAAGTAAGTCAGAAATAGAAAGACAAATGCCACATGACATCACTTATATGTGGAAACTAAAATATGACACAGATGAACTTACCTACAAAACAGAAGGAGATTCACAGAAACAGAACAGACTTGTGGTTGAAAACACTGAATGAAAGTGGGAGGGTTGCTGTTGTCTGTTGCTCTTGTCTGGTCCCTCCGTTGTGCCCCACTCTTTGCGACCCCGTGAACTGCGCCAGGCTCCTCTGTCCATGGGATTTCCCAGGCAAGAATACTGGAGCGGGCTGCCATATCTTTCTCTAGGGGGTCTTTTCGACCCAGAGACTGAACCACATCTGCTTCATCTCCTTCATTGCAGGTGGATCCTTTGTCACGGAGCCACTAGGGAAGCCCACAAACTATTATACGCAGAATGAATAAACAAGACCCCACTGTTTAGTACAGGGAACTACATTCAATATCCTGTGATAAAACATAATGGAAATAGAATATATATGTGTGTACACACACACACGGGGGGCATGGCAACCCGCTCCAGCATTCTTGCCTGGAGAACCCCATGGACAGAGCAGCCTGGCGGGCTGCAGTCCTTGGGGTAACAGAGTTGTATGTGCCTGAAGCGACTTAGCACACCCACATATATACACAGGTGTAAGTGAGTCACTCTGCGATACAGAAGAAATTAACACATTTTAAATCAACTATAATTCAATAAAGTAATTCTTTTAAAGTGACTCTACTATCTCCTATATGTGTATTCATCTCACTAGCTTACTGCTGCTATAGCTTAAGCCAAAGGTAGAAACACAAAGCTTCATGAGAAGAACAACAGTATTCCACATATTTTGAAGTCAGTTAAAATAACATTCAGGTAAACCCAAGATATTTCTGTTATGAATTATTCTCTGGAAGATTATAATTTACATGGTTAATGAATATAGCAAAACTAATTTTGTTAAAGTATCATGGAACTTACTAAACATCGTATGGTTGGTGTAGTAATAAAATATAATTTAAGTGATATTGAGGACTTACCACCTCCACCTCCAAGAAGACTGGCATTTGCTGTTTAAAAGAAAACAAACAAAAGATGTTAAATAATATATTAAAATATGTTTATGCCAGAGTATTCCAAGAAAAAGTTGGTAATGATCATGCCATACATATAGACACATACATATATCACAATATATACTTTCATATAAAAATACAGTCTTTGTTTTATGATGAATGAAAATGTAAATATTCACTATTTGTATCTCCTTTTTCTCTTCAAATGACTATTTTTACAATGTTCTTACATCTAATAAAATACATATTATGATCCTTTCATTACCATTCTGTATCTAAAGTAACCTTCTGTTTTCTCCATTTTGTCAAGTAGAGATATAACAATGTTACTTAAGCAATTTCAATAATTTCAAAGGATAATGTAACAAAAACTATAATGATAATTTTAATTAAATTAAATACCATCAAATAAAGCTATCTCAAGTTACTCAGCTATAAGAATGAACTTAAATAGCAACAGATTTATTCTTTTTTGCATTAATTTTTTGTTTGTGGGAAAGAAACACATTTTAAATATTTTTGTAAAACAATGATCTGTCATTTCATACCCATTTATCTATTAATCTAGCCCACACAATTATAGAAATCAAACAATAAGCAAAATATAAAACAATTCCATTTAGATTTTAAGAGGTCAAATTTTCAGAGAGTTCCATGGCAATTTTTTGCTGAACTATTAAGCAACCTTGCTGCTGCTGCTAAGTCGCTTCAATCGTGTCCGACTCTGTGTGACCCCATAGACGGCAGCCCACCAGGCTCCACCATCCCTGGGATTCTCCAGGCAAGAACACTGGAGCGGGTTGCCATTGCTTATGCCTATGATATATAGCCACTACAAAAGTCAGAAAACAGAACTCTTGGAGCAACATAAAGTATGTAGTAACCAAGGTGTCTTTCTTCATGGAGAAATCTGAGCTACCAAAAGATTATAGAAATCATTTAAGAAGAAATACTAGGAATCTTTAACTTGAATTTTAGTGTGATATCCACAGACCATGCACTGGCCTGGTAAGAGAAGCAAATTTCAGAGTGTTAATGATTCCATCAATTTAAAAAAATGGAACATTTTAAGAATAAATGCCTATATCCATAAGTGATGATTTGTTAATTATTGCAACACTAAAGAAAACATTATAAAAATGCATGGAGAACAAACACCTTTGAAGGTTTTCTCAGTATGTCAATATTAGAGCATCAAATCTTATTTCATATGATCTTCTAAGTACGGGGCCATCTATTAATAATAATAGCTGCTCTTGGCTTTCCCACACTGCTTTCATCACAAATATGGACTGAGTAGCAATCCCATTAGTCAAACAAAACTCACTTCAGATATTACAAGTCATCTGCCACTGTGTCAACTCAGAGCCCTCAAATCCTTCTGACTTCACAATGAAAACATGTAATATTTACTTAGATGGTATCCAGGACTTAATATTTTCCCAAAATCAAACTGTGTTGAAGTGGCAACTTGCTGAAGAGGCATGAGGAAAGATGTTACCAATTCTTTTTTTTTTAATTTATTTTTTTAAATTGGAGGCTAATTACTTTAAAATATTATAGTGGTTTTGCCATACATTGACATGAATCAGCCATGGGTGTACATGTGTTCCCCATCCTGAACCCCCATCCCACCACCCTTCCCATCCCATCCCTCAGGATCATCCCAGTGCACCAGCCCTGAGAACCCTGTCTCATGCATCAAATCTGGATTGGCAATCTATTTCACATATGATAATATACATGTTTCAATGCTATTCTCTCAAATCATTACCAATCATTATCTTGGGTCCATACCCTTTCGTGGATGAGGGAATTTTCATGATGTCTATTGGCAAACCCAAACACTTTCTAAAAATCTTAACTACACGAATTTTTAAAACTGCATGGCATTTCACACTTCTGCTGATTTTTTTATTTTTAAATCTGACTGAGAACTCCTTCCTTGTCTATAGCTTTTCCAGATCCCTGAAACTCCATCTGTTGTCCTCCAATTTATACATATTCATTCATAAAAAAAACTTATTTCCAACAACAAACAACAATAGTAATGAAGAGTAGCTTTACACTCAAATTATCATGCCCAGAATCACAATAACACAATATAACCTATTTTTCCCCAATGCTTTGCTTAATAAAGGTAGAGTTTGCCTGTTTGGAGAGCACAGACCAAGTCCCATCTGTTTAATCAGGCACTTGTCCAATAGATGTGGGTGGATGAGTGGGAGTAGGTGTAGGAACTGAAATTCCAGGTTTGGAGGACCATCAAGTCCATTTATCTCAGATGTGTGCTCATGTCTAGATGAGCATTTCTGGTTACACTTTTAATATCAACATAGAAATATTTCATAAAATTGTGGCATCTAAAAAGTGCACAATCATTTTTAAGTTAATTTCATGTGCATTACCATTCACGTAATAGAATCTTAATTTAAGCTGCTTAAATATATTCAAATCAAATTCAAAGCAATTCTAATAACTATAATCCCGATAATGATTTATCTAAAGAATCCATCAAATTTAAGTCTATTTTATCAACTTCTGTTCTCTAAAATTTTAAAAATAAATGCTTTTTCTTCAGTAAAAGTGACATGCATACGTGCTCAGGCACTTCAGTCATGTCCAATTCTTATAACGCTATGGACGATAGTCCACCAGGCTCCTCTGTCCCTGGGATTCTCCAGGCAAGAATCCTGGAGTGGGTTGCCATGCCCTCCTGCAGAGAATCTTCCTGACCCAGGGATCAAGACCACGCCTCCTGCGTTACAGGTGTATTCTTTGCCGCTGAGCCATAGGGGCAAAAGCGGCAAAAGTGACCTAACTGTAGGCAAATAAAAGTGAATCTTTAGTATGATTTCTATTATTGTATCTTACAAAGCACCCTTTTTGTAATATAACTGATTTTCAACATTTATCGATCAGATGGATTAAGAGCATTTCGTCCATTTCACAGAAGTGAAAATGACTTTCGTGTGTCTGAAATTAACAGTCGTTTAATTTTTACTTAATTACTTCCAATAAATTGAGGTATATCCCAATTAGATAGGAAGTTCTTAAAGATAAGATTTGAGTTTAATAGTTTGGTCTGCATATAATAAGCTCTCAATATGTGTTTCAGAGAAGGCAATGGCACCCCACTCCAGTACTCTTGCCTGGAAAATTCCATGGACGGAGGAGCCTGGTAGGCTGCAGTCGAGGGGGTTGCTAAGAGTTGGCACGACTGAGCGACTTCACTTTCACTTTTCACTTTCATGCATTGGAGAAGGAAACGGCAACCCACTCCAGTATTCTTGCCTGGAGAATCCCAAGGACAGAGGAGTCTAGTGGGCTGCCATCTATGGGGTCGCACAGAGTAGGACAAGACTGAAGCGACTTAGCAGCACCAGCAGCAGCAATATGTGTTTTGTAATAGTCAGATAATTGGCAGATTTAATCCCTTTTCTTTATTGACATGAAAGACAGGTTTTGTTTACTGAAGTGTCTAGAAAGAGAAAACTTTGGTCCTTTTTCTTTCTGTAAAATCAAAGACTGCTAAGGAAACTCCTATACTTTATTTAGACATAGTGATTAATAATGTAGGAAACTGAAACTAGCACAACATTATTAACCAACTATACTTCAATATAAATTAAAACATTTTTAAAAGAATATATGAAATATGTTTATATATTTATGTCCCTATCTAAGTCCCATGTTGGAGGGAATTTTGGATATGCCTCTTGTTATTCCTTGAGTTTCACAGGGAAGAAAATGAAAAAAAGGAACTAAGAAAGCTTGAAGTTGATAAGCATGACGCTGCTGCATCCAGAATATTTAAAAATGGCCTCGCTGAGCATGCCAGTACCATGGCTTAGCTGGTCAAAGCACCTGTCTATTGAACAGAAGATCCTGGGTTCAAATCCCAGCAGTGCCTGGGACAGTATGTTACTGAGCTTCCTACGTGTACAGTGGTAAGGAATCCATCCAGCAGATGCAAGAGACACAGGTTAGGTCCTTTGTCAGGAGATCCTCTGGAGTAGGAAGTGGCAACCCCATTTCCCTGACAATGCTTTCTAAGTAACCAGCACTAACTTCTTTCATATTCTCCTAAATAAAATGCCCCTATTACCAGAAGAGATAGAGGAAAAAATCAAGCTTCAGTAATTGTCTCAAAGACCAATTCAATGAAAAACTAAAATAAAGCATTACAAATTAATGAATCTATTATAGTCTTTCCTCCCACAATAACAACTCAATGAAATGAATAGTTTCACTACTTAGAAAGTAAAAACAGCACTGAACATAAATTGAGTAAGAGTTACCAAAATCTAATTTCAAGTGACACATATGAAGAATTTATTTATAATACCCTAGGCAAATGATTAATTTTTGAAGTTTATGAGAAACTGCTTTATTCTATTTAAACTCAGTTTTGATTTTTTTAATTAAAATTATCAAATTATACAAGTATAAATATTCATTGTAAAACTATCAAAACCAAAAAATAATTAAGAACAAAGCAGGAATCTTTTTCATAGGATAATTAGCCTACATGAAAAATAATCATGCTAATTGACATTAGCATCACTCTTTTTGGTTTTCTCAAGATATAAATGGAATATTACACTACAGTAAGTTCAGTTCAGTCGCTCAGTAGTATCCGACTCTTTGCCACCCCATGGACTGCAACACCTATACTGCAACACTACAGTAGTCTTCCTTTAAAAAAATTCCTAACTGACCCTCTTCGACATGTGTGTGTCTTTTTGAGAATATAATTAGAATTAAATTGTGGATCAAATGATGAAAAATACAATTACTATATTTGTAGTCATATCACTGGAGGTTCCTAGATGCAAAATAGGCCATGGCATTATTAAAAATACAAGACAAAGCTTTAATTTATTAGATACTTACAACACTATTCCTCCTAAGATGTCAAAATCCTTTGCAGTCTATATAAGGTAATAAAAAGGATGCTGAACTAAGAACTGAGAGCCAGATAACCTCCATTTTAACTCTAGTTCAGTAACTAAATAGCAGGTGAATCATAGTCAAAACTATCTTACTTTTCTTCTTCCATTTGGAAATTTAGAATCAATCAGGGATGGCAAACAGATTTTAAACAATTCAGATTCATTAATTACAAGAGACTATCTGCACCTCTGATTGGAGAAGGATTCTGAGGCTAACCCCAGGCTCTGCTGAAAAGAGAGCCATGATTAATTAATAATGCTGGTTACGGTCAGAGGAGGATAGGAAGAATTAAAAGACAGTACACATGCCATATATTGAGCATCTCTGGATCTGAGGACTTCTTTTAGATTTGACGGTTTTGATGTAATCAAATTCGATTCAATCATCTTGAAAAACAAAACTGCTAATCTAATATGTACCATCACTGTACCTTAACATGGATAACAGCTCCTGTGTTTCCAAGTGTGAAATAATTCAGTCTGTGAAACAGTCCATAGCTGGGTGAAACAACCCATGTCCACTGCGAGTCAAACTGGCCTGATAAGTGTTTGGAACATTTTCTTTTATTGCACTTGCCCGGTAATTTCTATTATCTGTATTTAGTAATTGTTTATTTTCCCACTTCATTTCTACCTCCACCCAAGACTATCTGTCAAATAAGCAACAGCCTGAGAGACCAGTCTTTAAACATTGATTAAATCTATTTGTTCAGGGTTTTTGTTTGCCTTTCATCATTATAAAGAAAATTATAGTTGCTTTCATCCTGACAGGATCCTGACCACCTAGTTTAGCTTATTTATTCTGCTTTCTTATTACAACAGAGCACATAGGATGTCAAAACGATTGCTGGCAAAAAATTTTCCCCAGGGGCTCTACTTAAAACACCACTTCATTCACAACATGTTATCCTAAAAAATACAAAAGCCAAAATATCACCCTTTAGAATGGTACACATCACAGTCCCTTGATTTTGAAACTCAAAGTAGGAAGGGATAAAAACACCTGTTAAGATGAAAATCCTAAACACGTGCATGACTCTGGAACCACTTTATACAGGGAGCAACCAACTCAACTGACAGCTGTAGAAATACAATCTACACAGACAAATATAGCTATCAATTTGGCAACAGCTCTCTGTTAACGTTTTTCCAGATTTACACCTTCTAACCAAAATCAAGACTGCCACAAGTTTGGGGCAATGGTGTAATTTCCTTCCTTGAAGCTCACAGGGAGAGAAAATTAATAGGCTTAACTATTTCACATGTAGAAACAAGTCATAAACCTATGATGGATAACTTACATGTCATACAATGCAGAATTCAAAAGAACTCTTCATTATTCCAGGGTCTGCGTGGGTTGGGTAAGCTATAACCCACCTTGAAGCCGAAAATAGAATACAATAAGTCCTACTACGGATAAATAGGTGGGAGGTCATCAGGAATTGGAAAACTTCCTTGAGAGTATTAACAAATGAAACAAAATGGAATTATTCTTGTTGAACTATAAGAGAGGAGCTAGAGCCGTCCTGTTTTGCCAATATGCTGTCACCAGCTATCACTCTGGGTGCTCGGAGACTTCTAGGAATAATGCAGCATGGGAATAAAACTACTTATTTTGTCCAACTCCTTCATTTTACAAAACTGGAAAGATAAAGAGGATCAGAGATGTTAGGTAAGGAGAAGAGCCTAGGATCTACTATACAATATTGCCAAATTCAAATTGGAAATATATATACAGATACATCTGTATATATGATTGTTGTTGTTTGCTTGTTCCTCTGAAATCACAAAGATGGTGACAGAATGCAGTGTGCATGTGGTCTACCAAATGTTAGCCTATTGAAGATCGCCTAACTATTAAAGAATAAACTAAAGCATTGGCGGTTTCTACAGCTTCACAGTTCAATACAGAAATAAGAGAAATCAGTGCACGCTTCTGTTAACGTGTACCGTCATCCTTCTTGCCACTGTGCTCTGAATCAGTTGTAATTTTGAGAATGATAACACTGGCTCGGTTACAAAACTGGGATTACTTGAGTAACCCAATCTGGGCTTTCCAAAGAGTGAACAAACATGTCTAAATAGGGGGCTGGGGGAAAGAGTTCAAATGTACATTAGCTTTGTAGTTGTAATGATACCAGACACTTGGACAGAAGTTTTTAACTTGTCTTTCACAAGGAAGATTTTGATTGCAAATGAAGTCTCAATTTGAAAAACAGAAGATGCACTTATTTGAGGGAATATGATACCCTTTATCCTAATGATAATATAAGCCTGAACATGCACTCTCATTTATACACTTCTCAGAAAGACTAACTTGTTTTAATAAAACCAGAGAGTACCTTTCAAAAAAAAAACTGTTTTACAAAGTTTCTTTATTTCATCTTTCTTAAAATATTATGGAATCTTTATTTCTCCTTGATAATGAAACAGCAAATGAGTTTTTACAAAAGGTTTATTTTAGCTTATATTTTAATTTAAACCAATAAGACAAAAGAATAATTTTGTCATAGTAAATAAATCGAAAGCTTGAGACAAAGAACCTCAAATTTAAAGGATTTGGGGTTAAAGGAAAGGAATAAGATTGCTACCTTGAGAACAGTTATGAAGCTGTAATTTCCATGAAGGTAAATGCCATATTTGTTGGTATCGACGGTACCATACACAGTTCTTAGTAAAGTTAGGGACTGAATAATTACCTCTTAAAAACACAACTAAGCGAATGAATGTAAGACAGGGGAATGAGAGATGGGGGAAAGGGAAAGTCATATTTTTGGGACAGATGAGAGAGTTACAATAATACATAGTGACTCCTTCACAATTTCACAGCAAAATGAGGCTATGCCAGGAGGAAACCACACAGATTGAGGCCCAATTCCAGACTCTATCACTGTCCTTGAGAAAGTTCTTAAAACTCTAATTGATTATTTAATCACTTGTATTAATAAGCCAGTTGGTAAAATAATGGTCATGGTACAGGTTAGCTGAGAGGTTTAAGAGTGATAAACTTAAAAAAAAAAAAAAAAAGGGTGATAAACTATGTGAACGCACTTATGGCACCTGGAATACGCTGAGGCTCAGTAATGTCAGTTCCTGATCCAAGACCCTGATTACAGTGCTGCTTCTGGAAGACACACTAGAGGTTAACATAAAAACTTCCACTAATAGTGGGGATTTACTAAAGGCATTCAGACAAATCCTCACTTTGCAGGGACCAGGGCCATGTTCATCACAGAGAACTACTCTCCTCTCCCATCAATCCAATTCTGGGCTATGCCCTCATCAGAGTTTTGGGAAGAAAGAAGAACTTCTGCACAGAAGAGACTCAGGAAGAAGGGTATCTCCAAATTATAAATATATTTAAGCCTGCCTTTGGGCTTAGGTCAATTTAAAAATAAATCTGTATGTCCGTAAAGAAAATGGATGACATTATTTTGCATATTATAACACTTCCGTCTTCTGGATTATTTTGATGATTTGGTTTTAAAATAATGTTACTTTATGGCAGATAATTTTTATTTACTCTTCAAGACCCACTCTATACAGCTGCCCCTGTTTTCTGCCCAGTGATTTAACTATACAAATGGCATCAATGGGTCCTCTGGCTCTGGTGAGTTCAGTCAATAGGGAGCCCTGTTAGTAGCTGGTGGGAGAGCTGAGAATGAGTTGTAGGTATTCCTTTTCCTGGTTCTCTTCCTGTAAGATTATCTTGACCTGACAATGTCCCTTGAACAAAGGTCATTTAGTTCATAACATGACTTCCTCTCCTTTTGGGTTCTGATATTTCTCCCTCTACTTACCTCTTTGAGCTTAGAGTTGTAACAGCTGTGCTGTTGGTAGCCTTTGGTTCCTGAACAACCCCTTGAGTTTCTCCTATACCATTTCTATCTCCAACAGTTGTACTTATTTCTCTTATTAAAAAGCTGTCCAGTATCCTAATTTGACTATGCAAAGGCTCCTGTTGGGAATTTGATTGAACAGATATGGTTTATACAAATTGGTCACAACTGAAGGCTACCCTAAATCACACAGCCTAACTTTCTTAGTGAGAATAGTTTAGGGAATAATGAATATACTAGTTTTCCTTATTAATTAAAAACATAAAACATATTTTTTTTTTAAAAAAAAGGAATTTCCCCAGTGGTCTGGGAGTTAAGACTCCATGCTTCCACTGCAAGGGGCATGGGTTTGATCCCTGATCAGGGAACTAAGATCCTGCATGCCACAGTTCAGTTCAGTTCAGTCACTCAGTCATGTCCCATTCTTTGTGACTCCATGGACTGCAACACGCCAGGCCTCTCTGCCCATCACTGACTCCTGGAGTTTACTCAAACTCATGTCCATTGAGTCAGTGATGCCATCCAACCATCTCATCCTCTGTCGTCCCCTTCTCCTCCTGCCTTCCATCTTTCCCAGCATTGAAGTGCAAGTGAAGTCGCTCAGTAGTGTCTGACTCTTTGCAACCCCATGGACTGTAGCCTACCAGGCATCTCCGTCCATGGGATTCTCCAGGCAAGAATACTGGAGTGGGTTACCATTTCCTTCTCCAGGGGATCTTCCCAACCCAGGGATCGAACCTGGGTCTCCCGCATTAGAGGCAGATGCTTTAACTTCTGAGCCACCAGGGAAGCCTTAGGGTCTTTTCAAATGAGTCTACTTCTTCGCATCAGGTGGCCAAAGTATTGGAGTTTCAGCTTCAGCATCAGTCCTTCCAATGAATATTCAAGACTGATCTTTAGGATGGACTGGTTGGATCTCCTTGCAGTCCAAGGGACTCTCAAAAGTCTTCTCCAACACCACAGTTCAAAAGCATCAATTCTTCAGTGCTCAGCTTTTTTTTTATAGTCCAACTCTCACATCCATACATGACAACTGGAAAAACCATAGCCTTGACTAGACAGACCTTTGTTGGCATGCCACAAGGTATTGCCAAAAAGTTTTTATAAAAAGAAGTACTCATTTGAACATGTGGTAGTTTAGTCGCTAAGTCATGTCTGACTCTTTTGTCACCCTATGGACGGTAGCCTGCCAGGCATCTCTGTCCACAGGATTTCCCAGGCAAGAATACTGGAGTGGGTTGCTATTTCCTTCCCCAGGGGATCTTCCCAACCCAGGAATCAAACCCAGGTCTCCTGCACTGCAGGCAGATTCTTTACCAACTGAGCTACAAGGGAAGTCCATTTGAACATGTGAATTAACACATTTTTTAAACAATCTCAACTCCTGTTATGTTCTATTCTTTTCCATACTTTTCTCCATATTCATATAAAAATATACACATAATTGAATCTTACTGGGATTATTGTTTAAAAAACAATGGATTCTACTATAAAAATCATTGCATTATAAAATTGTGCTATATAAAATTATTGCACTATAAAAACTATTGTGCAAGCTAATTTTCTAATGTATCAATATATCAAGGGCTATAACTAATAAAGGAGTACGTCAAGGCTATATATTGTCTCACTGCTTATTTAATTTATATGCAGAGTACATCATGCAAAATGCTGGGCTGGATGAAGCACAAGCTAGAATCAAGATTGCTAGGAGAAATATCAATAGCCTCAGATATGCAGATGATACCACCCTTTTGGCAGAAACTGAAGAAGAACTAAAGAGCCTCTTGATTAAAGTGAAAGAGGAGAGTGAAAATGTTGGCTTAAAACTCAACATTCAAAAAACAAAGATCATGGCATCTGGTCCCATCACTTCATGGCAAATAGATGGGAAAACAATGGAAAGAGTGACAGACTTTATTTTTTGGCCTCCAAACTCACTGCAGATCACAGTGACTGCAGCCATGAAATCAAAAGACACTTGCTCCTTGATTAAAAAAAAGCTATGACCTACCTAGACAACATATTCAAAAGCAGAGACATTACTTTGCCAACAAAGGTCCGTCTAGTCAAAGCTATAGTCTTTCCAGTAGTCACGTATGGATGTGAGAGTTGGACTATAAAGAACTGTAAAGAAATTAGCCTCCAATTAAAATAAATAAATTTATATTAAAAATATAAAAAATGATAATGTCATCTGAAAGAAAAAAAAAGAAAGCTGAGTGCCAAAGAATTGATACTTTTGAACTGTGGTGTTGGAGAAGACTTTTGAGAGTCTCTTGGACTGCAAGGAGATCAAACCAGTCCATCCTAAAGGAAATCAGTCCTGAATATTCATTGGAAGGACTGATGCTGAAGCTGAAACTCCAATACTCTGGCCACCTGATGCGAAGAACGGACTGATTGGGAAAGACCCTGATGCTGGGAAAGACTAAAGGCAGGAGGAGAAGGGGATGACAGAGGATGAGATGGTTGGATGGCATAACTGACTCAATGGACATGAGTTACAGCAAGCTCCGGGAGTTGGTGGTGGACAGGGAAGCCTGGCATGCTGCAGGGCATGGGTTGTAAAGAGTGGGACACGACTGAGCAACTGAACTGAACTGATATAATAAAGTAATTTATGATATACTATAATTTTCACAAATTTGAGTAAAGCCACTCCCTTACTGATGGCCACTAAGGTTTTTTCCAGTTCTGCCATTAGAGAAAAATCTCTAGTAAAAATCATTTTATGTGTGTGTATTACTACATATTGATGCATCTATCCTATGGACCAATTCCTCCAAAGCATTTATGGATGACAGAAGATATGCATTTTTCAAACTTAATAATTTTTAAATTATTTAAAAATTGCAAAATTTTAATAATTATTAAAACTTGCATATTAAAATAAGTCAAAAATAGCAAAAATATAACATTCACAAGTATACCCTGGTAAGCACATAAAACCTTAATAATCAGAAGCAAAATGTCTTGACATGAAGATGAGTTTTACTGGACTGTTCCTGATTTAAATGTAAAATACATCAGTAAAAATTTCTCCCTTACACTTGAAAAGATTTTCAGTCTGAATTTCTGATTGATTTCAAATATATAAATTTTAAAATGGCCTGTTTTTAATGTAAAAATAATAAATCCATCTCAATTGATGGTGAGCCTCTTTAAGCACTTTCTTTTCAGGTTTACTAGACACAAACCATGATAGGTCTTGAACTTCAAAGCAAACTAAAAACTTGGCTAGAAAAGATTAGAAAGTTTCCTCCACTCTCTAATTAAATTATTTGCAGATTTAAAGTATACTTTTTGGAATTTTAAAGATAAAGAAATTCAATAGATACTAACTCATTATAAAGGGATGGAAGGGAAATTGATCAAAAACACAAAAAAATGTAAGAATTTCAAGGCTAAGTACAACTATTTCTTTTCTAAACTACTGTAGTATATGAGAATTTTCTCCAGCAAGCCAATTCTACTTACATTATGTTAAAGAAAATTCAATAGAACTATGTTTTCACTTACCAATCTAAACATATCATGTTAAAGCAACATTCTTCCTCCAGTTCGGTGAAGTCTCATTACACATCATTACACAGCTAAAGTGTGCAGATGACGGAGGAGCTGACCTAGCTTCCCATTGATCCTGAAGTAATACCTGGATCATCAAGCAGCTCTGATCTAACTACTTGCACCAAATGTGGCCTTGTGACATGATCAACTTATGAAAACTTTAAAATGAGCTATTATATGATTCATTTCTATGAGGAAGTCATGCTCTGAATCACTAAGCCAGTGGACAAGCTGACACACATTTTAGTAACCTTACCAAGATAAAAAAATATGCCCATTATCACAACCAACTTAAAAAACATATAAATAGATCATGATGACCATTTTCTAAGCATCTATTATTTATTAGGAACTGTTTGAGAGTCAATCTGTATGGTATCTATCATCTTTTAAACATTCCTGCAAAATGGAATTTTACTTTTCCTGTGACATTTGAGGAAATGAAGGCTATAGTGACACTACATTGCCAGAGTTTTGAGTCAGTAAGTTAGCATTCAACCCAGTATGTGAACCTCCTAATTAAACAGCTAACCAATCATCTGTACAGCAAGCCAGATTCTCTCTTAAGGAACCATTTCATTTCTCCAGTATTATTTCAAAATGCATGGATACTTTAATACCCATGATAAACAATGAATTCAAGTAACACCAATGTCAAGGTAGTATCACTAGTTTTTTAATCTAATTAGTGACTAGAATGGACAGTATTTACATACATCATACAAATTAAAGTTACAAAATATTAAATATCTTTACCTATACTTTCTCTATGTCACTTACTAGCACTAGCACAATATCCAGTAATTTAGATCACATAAAACCTGAAGGGAAAACTCACATTTACTGTCCTGATAACACGAAAAAGTGGCATTCAAAACCATGAAAATTCTCAGTAGTTTAGGCAACATGAACAAAAATATATACATTGCCATTAATGGGGGTATATATTTCTTAATTAACAAAGACTTCTGACTTGAGCTCAGTAAATTTATCACAACAGTAATAATACATTAACGTTTGGCTTTCACCAAGTAAATGCAAACTGGCTAGCCTAAGATTTTATATACTTATAGTGAAACACATAAAATGAAAATAATTATATACTTTTACTTGTCCTAAAGTTTCTATCACTAGCACTCATCTTAGAATTTAGGATTATCAGTTAAAGAATAATTTTGATAACAAGGTAAAAAAATTATGATTTTTCTCCTTCCTAAATTAAATTACATATCTTAATAACTCTATTTCAGATTATGGTTGTCTTCTATCCATGTGCAATAAAATTGTTGCTCTAGGACATAATAAATATATTGTTATGTTTATGTAAACTACAAGCATCAAAAAACTCCTCCAAAACACAGAAAAATATAATGTTATCAACATCAACTTAGTCATTTACCAAAAGATCCCCTTTTTTCTGTATGCATGAGACAAGTTATAATTTGCATGCTCTGTATATCAAAAAATACCAATTACTTTTGTTATAACAGTTCCATCAGGCCAGCTGTGGATTCTATAATAGAGATTAGTTAGTTTTATTCTGGTGCATTGAAAAGCATTGATATTAATCTCAAACAAAAGTATTATCATTGGTGAGATGCTGATTACTGAATACAGAGGCTTTTAAAAATTATTATTACCTAACAAACCTCACAGGAGAACCAAAAAATACTTATTGAAAATAGTTATAGTTCTAATGTTACTCTGAAATATACAAATATCAGCAACAGAATAGAAGCAGCAACAGTTAAACAAAGAACATGTATGTGGTATTCCAGAGGCAATGGATTTGGGGCCTACCAGAAAAGTATTTAACATTAATCCAAACTGCATGAGTAATTGGTTATATAATTTTGGGCAGGTCACCTAGACCTCTGTGCCTTATTTAACACTTTTAAATATAAGTTATAATTTAATTCTCTAACAACCATCTGTTAAGCAGACACTATGTGTGAATGCTCTGGGATAAGAGTTGTGAACAAACAGAAAGTAAAATAGACACATTAAATAATTACAGACAATTAAATAAATCTATAAATTATAACTATTATAATATACTTAATGCATGTACTGTTTAAATATTAGAATCTATCAGAATGATGCTGAAGTAAGAAAAGCAATGTTTTACAAGTTGATGGTGCTTTATGACATTGTGTGTGTGTGCATGTGCTCAGTTGAGTCCGATTCTTTGTGACCCCAAGGCCTACACACACTGCCAGGCTCCTCTGTCCATGGGATTCTCCAGGCAAGAATACTAGAATGGGTTGCCATTCTCTTCGCCAGGGGATCTTTCTGACACAGATCTTGAACCCACGTCTCTCGAGTCTCCTGCATTAGCAGGTAGGTTCTTTACCACTAGAGCCACCTGGAAAATCCCATTTTATGATACATTTTCCAAAATTTTGTCTTCTTAGACTTCTAGTTCAGACAAGATGGCATATATTTGTTTCTTCCTGTTCCATTCCTCCTTCCCTCTTGCTCCCTAATTACAACTCTAAATGAGGAAAATAAATACAGAGGCAACCATAGAAAACCTCTGAGGAAGGTGAACTGGTCAGAGACTCCCGGATAGGAAGAATAATCTAGGTGCAAGGTATCTTACTTCCTCCCACCCAAAGGAAGAAGGCAACCCAGGCCCAGCATCTCTTGACAGAACCTAGTAACAGAAGGCAGTGCAGGCAGATTCCCTCTTCCCTGGATCAACAGAGGCCTCACTGACAATGAGCCTTCAATACAAGTGCTCTCCTCCTCCTGGCCTGAGACTCTCCCCCTACAGCAAGAGACATTGGATGGTTGGGGGGCACCAGTAAAGAGGATCCTGCAGCAGGCACCCAGACCAGGAAGTCTTCCCATCCCCCACGAGCAGGCGACATCTGCCACAACAAGCTCTGCCTCAGGAAGCGCTTTTCTTCCTCACTAAGCCAGAGAATCCTTCTCCCACTTAAACATCCAGGGAGAAGTTGGGCAGAGGAAAGCTGGCCAGAGGGATGCCCACCAAAAGAAGCAGGCAGGCCCCAAAGCACTCTACTCTGTCAAGCCAGACTTCCCTTTTCACATTTAGAAGCACAAGGAAATTCCTTCTGATTGCTTAGGCAGAACCAGTACGGACCCTTGGGAGCCCCACCTATTCCAGTTACATCAAACCAAATGCATAACATCATAAAGGCCATGAAAACTAAATTGTCATTGGAACTAGAGCCTAGTATGGTAGTCCAAGACCTGTGAATTAAATCTAAATAGAGTCGGTTCCTATTAAAACTAAAGATTTAAGTAGGAGCTTGAGTCTCCTAAAATGAACGCAGCCTCAGGAATCCATGGGACAGAACAATAGATCTAAGAGCCTGGAAAGGAAGAGAGTAAGGTCAATGGATTATCCAGAGAAGGAACAACTGAAAACTTCACAGATTTGATGAAAAATATAAACCAATAGATTCATGAGATGAATCCCAAATAAGATAAACCTGAAGAAGTCCACGCAAAGACACATCATAATTAAACTTCTGAGAACTGAAGACACACACACAAAATCTTGAAAACAGTCAGAGAGAAATAAAAAACACAACCTATAACCTTTAGGGGGATGTCAGATCAAATGACAGATTAGCTGGTGGACTCCCCAGGGACTATCTCAGCTAAAAAGAGTTACCTCACCTATGTCATACTCCCTTCCTCGGTGGCTCACATCTCATAACTTCAGGGTATAAAAGCCTGGTCCCATGTCCAATAATTGACCCACATGAGAATATTAAGGCCCAGCCATTGCCCCAACTCAGGACAACTCTGAAGGGCTACCTAAGCTCCTTATATGTTCAACCCAGGGCCCTTCTGAAAATGTACCATAGTTCACCTTCTTCCCTATTTACTTTTGCTTGCTTCCCCTTTTGTCCGAAAATTTTGTGTTGGTTTTTTTTTTTTTTTTTAATCCCTAGAATGCTCCCTAATAAATATCCTGCTCGTTAATCTCTATCTGAGTCTGCTTCCTGGAGAACCCAACCTGGGACAGAAGTCATGGAGGCGGGTGACAGCAGGACAGAGCAGAGCGTGTTCAGGAGGCATTTATCACTAAATGGAGTGGGCCTCTGACCACCAGCTGTTAGAGGCTCTTTTTAGAATGTGGGCAGCTGATGCCTCTCGACCCTTAGCTTTAGGCCTTCGTGTTCAACTCCAGGGCAACCAGAAAAGTATCCCCCAACATTTTATTATATTAGTCTAGTTTGAAACTTTAAAATGGATATTAAGTGCAGTTTTAAATTAAAATTCAAATCATTCCATTTTTACATTATATATCAAACCTCCAACAAATACAATTCAAATAAATAAAATTTAGCATTAACGATAATGGTGCTAGATTACGAAGTCAATGTTAGAGCAAAGGAGAGACAGTGTAAAATATTCTGAAATTTCTTTATTAAAAATGTTTTAAATACCCTGGAAAAAACTAGACCTATACAAATTTGTGAAGTGGAAGCAAAGAAGCAAATTCCTGAACACAAAACTACAGTATTCGTATAGTTCTAAATAATGTAAATATCAAGAGCCTGATGTTTCCTATGTAAATCTTTACATTATAACTTTAAAATTTCAAAGTCTATTCACAGTTTACCTTTTACTCAATCAGTACTGCCGTGATGGCCAAAAGATTTTGCCAAAATCATCTCACAGACCACTTGCTTTCTCATAGAACTCACTGCTCTCTGGGTATAGTTATCACAATCCATTCCTAAATTGATCCCAACTTTTAAATATCTTGAGTGAACTCCCTAGAATGTCAAGGCTTCCTGTTCAACATGCAATAGTGTCCTTTCCCCAAGGGTCTGAACTCCTGGTAACTCAGTGAACACTATCTGCCACGTGCTTTCAGCAGCCAAATTCTGATGCCCTAAAAATCCCCTTCCGTCTTCTTCCTTCTTGGACATGATGAGTCACTGAAGAAAATGATTATTCTGACTCTAACTCTCATTGCTTATCAGTCACCTCTACCTCCCCCATGGTAGTTGAGGGACTGACAGTCTCAATGATTGTTCAGCCTGAGCAAAGTGACTCAACCCACGTTCTGCCACTGCCTCAATGGACAGACACAGCCAGTGACATCTGATTTAATATGTTAATGAAGAACAAAAGCAACGTGGATTAACTAAATAGACAGGAACAGACAATCTAATATGGTCTAATCTACTCATCCTTCTTACTAATAAATGTTTACTTTATTAAGAACACACACATTCAACGTTCTTCTTATCCATACCTTACTCATCTTTGGCAGAATCACAGTATGACCAGGAAACAACTAAAAATTTGGGTCTTGAAAGAGAAAGGTAATGAATGAAGGTCTCTATATGATCTACAGACTTATTTGTTGGTCAGGAATCAAGTCTAGGTAGCAATGAGGTTTCATAATACTGGGGAAACATCAATACTTAGTGTTAAAAGAATTTGAAACAGCAATATATTTTATTTCCATTTCTAGGCACTAGATGGAATAAACATAGCTTCAAAAATTTGTTTTGTAAAGTAAAAGTAAAAGAAAACACCACTTTAAAAATAGGGGTTGTTATTGTCGTTTAGCCGCTAAGTCATGATTGAATCTTTTGCAACCCCATGGACTGTAGCCCGCCTGGCTCCTCTGTCCATGGGATTTCCCGGAGAAGAATACTGGAGTGAGTTGCCATTTTCTTCTCCAGGGGATTTTCCCAGTTCAGGGTTCAAACCACGTCACCTGCATTAGCAGGCGGATTCTTTACCACTGAGCCACCTGGGAAGCCCCTTTAAAACAGGGGAGTAAACTCCGAAAGGATATGACAGACACATTCAGCAGTTGGTTCAATTTGGCTATACTAAAGTTGTTACTTATAACTTTTAAAACCTTTTTTTTAAAACTTTGGCTTAAATAGTGACATGGTTTTTCTTTCATTCAATTTGATCATCAAATTCCAAACTTGGGGAGGAAGCTTTTTAACCATAAGACCCCAACCTACCTCTCCAGCCTCACCATCCCACTCTCCTAGCCCCTTAGATCTTCCAGACTGACTGTGTGCATGTGTGTGTACACACACACTCTCAACTCACACATATGCACACATATACACAAACAGCTAAGTCTCCTGTCAAGCAGAATCAATCCACCAGAACCACCAATTACAAGGCCCCCTCATCGCCTCACAACTTAGAATAAGCCATCCTTCTGTCTTCATTCCCTGGGCAAACTTCTATTGACCCTCTGGGATTCACTTCCAGTGTCATTTCCTTCGTGACACCTTAGCTGATTCCTTCACGAACAGATTCTCCTCTTCTGAAGGTCCATGGCATGAAAACAAGTTTTTCTGCAGCGTTTCTACCATGGACTTACAATTCACTGCTTTTCTAGGTTTTACTCCATTATACTATGAACTTGCCAAAGGCAAGGATTATGATTTATTCATATCTTTTTCCAGTGCTCCAATCAATAAAATAGGTTATCTCTCAGTTTAGGGTTGTGAGGATTAAAAAAAGAAAATTAACTAAAGCACTAAGCAGCACATATAAAGTGCTCAACATATGTTAGAAACTGCTTCTTAATTATCAAAAATGATACCTATTTTGCAGCAAGTGTTCTATAAATATTTGGGAAATTAATAAAATAGGAACAAACAAATGATTGTTTTTAAAATGCATTCAAACAAACCTTAATAAAAATCAAGCAAAAAATATGAATGTGATAATCCTGCCCATTATAAAATTAAATGCTCCTTATAAGGAGTGAAAGGAACACTTATTCTAAACAGTAATCAGTTACTGAATGATTACATATAGAGAAAAATCAAAATATTAAAATAAATGAGAATTATATAGAAATTTATTAAACCAAAAATTATGATTTATTGAAACCCTCCTAAATCTTAAGATTTTCTCAGTCAGTACTTAAGGGAATGCTTTTAACAACTAAACAAAGACCAGCAGTCGTCTGTCCTACAAACTCTGAATCATTTAAATCATGCTGAACATCAGAGCAAACAGAAAGAAAAGAATGCTTATCTTGTTTCTCTTGAGCAAATACAGGTGATTATTCTTAAAGCCTTGATGGCCACTTTGCATATATTTTTCAAGATTACTATAATAATTTAATCATTTTAGAAAAGATTGTTCATGTTTTTCCCCCAATAATGTTTCACCCTAAGGTAGTTTCCTGCTTCAAACAACTATATGGGAATCTCAGAGGTACTCCTAAGGTCAGTCAGTGATTTATGACTTTCTAATGTCTTTTTAATGTTCTATCATAATACTTGAATTCAAAAATTAATGAAACACAAATTAGTAAAAATAAGCATGAACTTTTATTTTGCACCTCGAATTCAGTGCCACAAGTCTTGGTAACAGTACCATCAATTAATAGAAACAGCAAAGATATTTCTTAGAGAGATCATTTCAAATGTCACTTGTGTCCCAGAAACCCTCTAACAAAACGGAAGCCCATTAAATTTCACTTACATGCCATACAGCAAGTATTTAAACAAGAAACAGCTTATAATGCTGTCACTCAGCATGTCAAAATCTATCAGCTCTATGAAATAACTTGTAGTTTTGAGCGTAGTATTTAAATATTTATAAATAAACAAAAATATAAAATAAAAATGTAGATTGTTAAAGTTATGTGACACTCCAAGTTTTTTTTTTAAAGGGGAAACTTATCAAGCTAATCAACTAACTTCTAAAGTAAAAGTATATTTCATAGATAGACACACTATACACACAAACACATATATAAATCTGGTTATACATCAAAATATTTATATATAAATATATTTCAGATATGGACATATATATACATATATAATTTACTTAGATTTCTAATATGTAAATGTATGTGCTCTCCTGTTACAAGTCAGTTCTTTTGTCTATTTGTCATTTCTATGACCTAGAATTACCCTATCATTTATCTTCTTTTGAATGATACAATTTTTCAAAAATTCCTTTCGTTGCATGGACAAGAGATTTAAACTCTCTGAGCCCCAGAACAATCATTTCAGATGAATATAAAGAAAAAGCCTTAATTTCAGAAACATCTAAAGAAAATGGAAAATTTTATTAAAAGATAGCCTTTACAAATTTCTTATCTGGAATGAAACTCAAGAGCTGTTGGGTTAGAGACCTTCTTTTGAGAATGTCAATAATTATTAAAATAGGTGCTGAGGGATAGAATATGTATATATATGTATGCACACACATACAAATCTTTTAAATAGTCTTACATTATATTTGTAACATTTCTTATCATTATTAACCTAAATTAATTAATCTAGATAATTTATAAAGTATGTAAAATGGCCTAAGATTAAAAGATTCTTAAGAAAAGAACATACAGCAGAACCAAAAATTTATCTCTGATTCTGTTACATGCTATTTTCTTAAATGAACTGAAAATATGTCCCAAATAAACTTAAAGAAACTCAAAATGTGGCTATTTTTCTCTCAAAAAATTAAATACTGTAATTATTACTATAGTATTTCTAAATATTAAAGCAATAAATGAATTTAATGAATTTGTTTAGGCATTCATTAAGCTTAAGTAAAGAAAGGGCTGGTTCTTATTTCTAGTGAGGTCATGTGTAATTTACAAAACTTATCATACAAGAGATAGTAAATATTAATTGATGACTAAAAGAATAAATGAAAGGATGAATAGATGGATGAAAAATGAGGACTCTAACAAATGCCAACTATTCAGAACAGAACTTCAGACCACTCCTATACAGTCTTGTTAAGGCTGCAGCTTTTTCTAATAGCATGTAGTATTGCTGAAGGACAGTGGGCTCAGAATTACAAATGAGGGCACGTCATATCTCTGTGTTTCATTAGCTGTGTGACCGCAGAGTGTCTCCCAATCTTTCTGAGTCTCAATTTCTTCCTCTGTGAATTTAATATAATAATTCCTGCCCCATCTATTTCAGAAGATAACTCATTAGTATGGTTGTTCACTATAAAATTCTCTAACTGGCCTGTATATATGAAAATTTTCATAATAAAACAAACACTGGAAAAAACTTAAAAATCTTCCAAAGGAAGAGATTCAGTGGGTTTTGACTTCAGTTGTTGAAAATATAAAAGCATACCTTCTGACTGGGTTCAGAGAAATAAAAACAATTAACATATGCCCACTACCCACATAGCTATTTTTTTGAAGATATTTGAAAAAGTTAAAAATTTTATTTCCATCATTTATAAGCTATTGGATGACACTACTGGATGACATACATAATTTCTAATAACAAAATTACAAAATGTTGAATGCATTTCATGCTCTCTGTTAATTCCCTTTGAAAAGCACTTACATGTTCACTCATTCTTACAATATTGACTTTACCATGTTTGGAGCAGCTAAGTATACAGCTCATTTTTCAAAATAACTGGTTTCTGACAACCAGTGACCATCACAAAAAAGGTCAACCAAGTTGGAACCCTTGCTTTTATGTAAATTGATATGGTTCATCAGAAAAAACAACATTTTAAGTACTTTGTCACCAGGAAACCCACAGACCTCAATGTAATTTAAAAATTTTTCTTGGTCATTCTTCATCTCATTAAAAAATATTCTAAGTATCAAAATATGCTAAAAATCTTTATTGTATAAAATTAACTATATTAATAGAATCCTGCAGTATGTAAATCATAACATATTGTAACAACTGGAAGGTTAATGAATAAGAGAGAAAACCCCTTTGGACTGTGGAATTCCACCTCTTCCTCTAGGGTACCTCACCATTTCAGATAAGCTCTGGATTTCAAAGTTAGTAAACTTTTATTCAGCTTGGCTTTTAAACAGATATAAATAAGAATTTACTCATATATATATATAGAATATATTATATGTATATAAATAAATATATATATATAGGAATTCCAGTATTTTCCTCCTCTCTTGTCAATGAGAGTTACTATGAACACACACTGAACAATCACCTTTTCCCAAATTGCACCCTCAACCAGGGTCTCTTAGAAGGTTTCCTTGGTTCATAGCAACAAGAATTCCTGGGTCGCTTCATTGAACATATTTTTGATCTCAAAGGGAATGAGGGAAATTATGACAAATGTGATTGCTCTGTATGTGGGGGATAAGTGTGTGCACATGTGTGAATATGATACACAACTGGCATGAGGAATATAAATGAATAAAGAACTTCACTGACAGAGATAGAGGTTCTCCAATTAGCAGAGTTAGGGGGAAAAGGGAATACTTCTTTGCTATGTCCTAGCAAGTTCAAAAGTACATCTTGAAAATTTTCTAGACACTTGCAGAATGTCTCCACTGCACCAGTCCCAAAGATGGAAAACACAGGGTAAACACAGACAGCTCAGATAAAATTCAATCTCGTATATAAAAGTGCCCTAAAACTCAAAAGCCTACTGTGCTAATGAAACACTGCTAAGAGTGGTCATCATTCAGGACCAAAACTAACAAACAAAAATCAGAAAGTACTTCATCAAAAACCTCATTTACTTAAATTTTAATCCTCTCACAACTGAAATCATTCACAACAATTTCCTGAATTAGAAGTAGGAAGGAAAGGTCCCTGAAATTTCCACTATCTGATGCTGTAATGATATATTTAACAAACTCCTCATAATCACTCATATTTGACAGATAGCATTAAATAAATTACATTATCTAACACTGTGGCTATATAACACCAGGGGAAGCAAACTGGAAAGTTAAGGTAAAGGTTGATTAGGGTAACAAGCATAATAGTTGCAAAATAAAACAAACAGAAAACAGAGACAGAAAAACGACACCACAGAATCTGATGATAGCAGGTGTAATGGAAACTTGTAAATAATGACCCTGAATCATAAAGAAATGTATTTTATATTCAGCATTTTTTGTTTAAGAAGGGGATAGTATATTTTAGAAATATTTCCACTCAAAATAGTCAACATTTTTAAATGTTTCCCTTTAATATATAGTCTGTATATTATGAGCTAATAGATATAAGTGTAGATATCTCTAACAGTAAACTGAATTCTAAATTTTGTTATATTTGGTTAAGAAGGCTGCTTCCCCAAATCTTTCAATGATTCTTCAAAATTAGCTGAAGATATTTCTTTAGGCTTATGTGTCTTCAATCATGAATGATGAGTTCCTTTTGAAGTATGTGAATTGCTTTTAGTAAGATTTGCAATCATTCTGAAAAAATTATAAAGCAGCCTAGAAGAAATAATGTGCTATGCCATATTAATGCATTCCTAACTTCAGTAGATTAAGTGAAGATGATTATAAAAGTGAAATGTGTAACCTTATTCACTCCTGGGATCTATTATTGAAAGATTAAAAGTGAAACTAAAGCCTTTCAACATTCATGAAAGGCTGTTATTTGAAGGCTATTTTTAAAGCTAAATTGTATAAAATATATACTGATACCAAAGAAGTCCTTATTAATATGCGATTATCTGAAAGACAATCTACCTGAGCCATAATTTTGATTATGATCTTAGGAAAGCGAGAGAACTCTTTAACTCATGTATTTTAAGAGTCACCATAAATTTGTTCTATTGTTTCTTAACTAACCTTCACAGTAATTGATTGTATTAGCCGGTGTTTCTCAAAGGTTGAGGCATTTGGTAATTTTTACATGGTACACGGAGATCATTTTGTATTTCAATAGATCTATATTTATTATTAGGTGTTAAAAAGAAGTATAGCTTTAGAAAGGATACCTAGAGATGAAATGCATGAGCTCATGGGTATTATTACTTTAAAAGAAATTAACTTTAAAAAAGTAGTATCAACATATATACACCACCATGTGTAAATTAGATAGCTGGTGCGAAGTTATTATATAAAACAGGGAGCCCAGCTTGATGCCCCGTGATGGCCTAGAAGGGTGGGATGGGAGAATGGGGAGGAGACTATCTACGTGTAGTTATGGCTGATTTGCATTGCTGTACGGCAGAAACCAACACAACCTTGCAAAGCACTTTTCCTCCAATTAAAAAGTATTTTTTTAAATCAGCTAATAAATGAAAAGCAAAAAAAAAAAAAAAAAGAAGTTAACTTTTAAAAAGTAAATCAACTTCAAGTTATTTTAGAGAAAAAATACTATATGAATATTATTTAGAATAATATTAAATATTTTAAATATTAAATAAATAGTTTATAGTTAAGAAAAAAATCATGATGTTGGTTTTAAAATGAGTGAAATTAAGAAAAACAGGATATATTCTGTTCACTTAGAAAGCAGACATTCCCTACTGTGTGGCACTTAATTTATACTTGTTTTCAACTACTATATCTTTTATTTAAAATATTATCTATCACTCTTTTCTCCCACCTAATTTATAAAGTCAGTTACCACTGGTCAGGTTGAATACTTTGCACAAATACAGTCTTCATCATATCCAGTAATTTTTGCCCTAAATATCTTTGCCAGAAGCAGTTGCATCACATAATTAATTGACTATAAATCAATTGTGTTGTTACAATAACTGGTTGATGCTTTGGTCTGACAGTTTGGTTTCAGCTGGTTGACACTTGTTTGGTTTTATATCTCCATTGATGCAGTACCCCTATTTTTATATTATATAAGTCTTGTGCCTCATAATGTTCTATACAGTGATGAGTAAGCATGGTGTTCTTAAATAATGATTATAATAAAACATGTCTCAGAGCTGGGCTCAGCTGCTGGAGGGCCCGGCTGGTGCTGACTCACTAGAGGGAGGAGCTGGGCCCTGGGGTCTCTGACTGCAGGTTACAGGGGTTCAAGCTGATGCTGGACCCCTGGGAGGCAGCATCGGTTTCTGACAAGACTGGCTACAGAGTGCGGGGTGTCCTGAAGCTGGTGTTGGCCTGCTGATTGTTAAGGCCAGATCTCGAGGTAGCTGGCTGAGGCTCCCAAGGTTTCCTAGAGTTGGTGTTGACCTGCTGGTGGGTGGGCTGGGTCCTGACAACGTAACACTATGAAGTGTACAGTGTTCCTGGGTCCTGTGTCCACTGCCTGGTTGTGAAGCTGGTCATATAAAATAAGATAAAGGGGAAGAATGCAGGTTGCTAACATCTCTGATATCCAAAATAGCAACAGATTCATGTACTCAAAGAATTTGATCAACTTCCCATCACTGAAGCATTTGCTTATGCCTCAGTTTCCCAGGGCTAGGAATGTGAAGATAGATAACAACAGAATTCCAATGTCACTGCTTATACAGTGAGATGAGACAAACTGGAACAATGACATGTAAGGTAAGCAGGGGAAAAGCCACTCTAAAGCGACTTAGCCAAACAGCCTGAAGCTGCGGATTATGAGGAAATGACAGCAGTGATCAAAGATAGATGGCACCATCTCAACACAAGGACCCTAATCCCATGGTGCTAAGCAGGCACGAGCACCAGACGGGAACAGTAGCCCCTAAACCACTGACAAACTACAGGCTTCCTCGGGGCTGAATTTCAAGTCACAGGAAGTCCTTGGTGATCTAATATCCACAGAAATGCAAAAACACCATCAGCACCAGCATTCATGCCAGTAGATGACTATGACTTTCAAGTTAGAAAAGAAAAACCTCCATCTGCACTTGAGCACGACATTCCTTCAAAAAAACTTTTTTTTTTTCCGCCCCCCCCAGAGTTAGGTTGTATCTTTCACTTCTTATCCTGAGGAACTAGATAAGGTAATAGAAATCAGTAGCTGAGAAATGATATCTATCAGTATACACTGTGCAGTAGATTGCAGCAACTGAAAGTGAGGAGTGCCATCTCAGGAAAATCTAACCATTGGTGGTTCAAAAACTGGCTGCATACCCAAAGGACAAGGACACACCAAAGAGGAAGAGGACTCCAGATAGATAGGTGGCAGTTTTAAAAAGCAAGGGGATTTACATGTGAGTCTTGTCTGGGGTGGCTGCAAGATGAGTAGATCTCCACATCAGCTGACCAGAATCCTAAAAGTTTATTCCAAGGCCCTAACTGGGTTCAGCCATGTATTCAATTCATATGGTCTCAGAAACACTTTACTCTCAGGTCTGTGTCCTTTAAATGGCTATGGCTATAGGAAAGGTTTCAGAACACACATTCCAGGGGAAGGGGGAAGGAAAGACAAGCTGGATCACACAGGTCTAGCTCTTGGGTCAAAGAGTGATCACATCTTATCGATGACTTCCCCCAACCACTATGAGAAGAAAATGTCAATCAGCTCACTGCTCTGTGATGACCTAGAGGGGTGGGATTGGGGAGGTGGGGTGGGAGAGAGGTGCAAGAGGGAAGGGATATGTGTATACATGTAGCTGATTCACAATGTTGTACAGCAGAAACTAACACAACATTGTAAAGCAATTATACTCCAATTTAAAAAAAATTAATTAAAAATAATGTCAGTATGTGAGAGCCACACTAAGAGATAAGCATAGTCATTTACATGACAAAATGGCAGAACTCATCACTTTCAAACGAAACAAACGTGAAAAATCCTTATTAGGATCAAAGACAAGACAATTCAGTTTACAGAAGGAGTCAAAATAAGATTGCTTTGAATAACAAGTTTCCCAGCACTAAAAATGTACTCATTTAGAACTTCATATGCACGACTGAGCAACTTTCATTCTCACATATTGCACAACGGGAGTTGAACCTACATTTCACAAATAAATTCTGAGATAATGCTATTTTAGACCCAGGCTTGTCACTGATGAGCTGAATCGCACCAGATAAGCCACTTATCTGAACTGTAGCTTCCTCATCTATTATAAAAGAGTACCCTTGCTGGTATAACAGAAATATTGCAAGGATTCAGTGAAATTAATTTATTTTATTTTGTATAAGGAAAAGTCTTATAATAATGATACAAGGTGACAGTGCTTTTACTGTAGTTGTTGTTATTATTATTATTGGTTGTATTAAAAGCTCAAGATTATACATCACCTACTAGAAACACTAACACATCATTAAGAATACTATCCTCTGATGTTAAGAATTTTCTATGTTATATATCCTCAAAATAAACATTTAAGAAAACAAGAATTTCTTTATTTAGCACATTACAAACAAGAATGTAACTGGCCATGTGCAGTTATACTAAGGGGGAAGGTTGATTTCTTAATAAGCATAAAATATAAAGAAAAAACAAAGCATAATATAAACTATTACTTTCTATTCTCCAAATTTCCATTTTTCCATTCCATTAGCAGAAAAAGGATCAGATGTTTCTGGATCAGAAATACCTGGGTTCAAAACCTGACTCCCAATTCTAAGTCTAACATGACTTATCTGTGGGATCTTCTAGAGATTACCAAACTTTTCTGAGGGTGAGTTTTACCCCCTAAAAAATACAGAGAGAATCTCTACTCTGCATCATTATTATAGGAATCAAATGTGCAAGTGACCATCATCATTCAAGGCACATGACAGACACTTGGAAATGTCAGTTTCCTTCATATACAAACCTGGAAGCCTTCAGAGATCGTGTATTAGGTGCTGTGGATGCTCCCCCATGCCCCCTTGGCCTTACTCCTTCATTGCACACGACCCTATTTTACGACCCTGTTTCTATAGCCAATGCTTGCACTGCATTGCCTACAGACTTTGTTTGACCTCAGACCTTTTCATTGCTGCCCAAGCAGAATCAACGTGCCCTGTGAAAATCTCTCAACCAAATACGAGTGAAAGTAGAAATCTAAACACCCTGGTTTCTCTGTCCATCGATGTGATAACTGAAAGGCACAGGTTAGGGATAGCTGCATTTGCTCCCAGTATTCCTCAGTGGAAGCTCGAGTAACTCTGTACCTTCCTTCACAAGCACGCTCTGTATCGCCTTTCTTCCTTTCCACCTCTCATTTCACTATGCTTCTCTACAAGTATGTCCCAGGATCATCTTCCAAATAAACTCCTTCACTCAAATCCTTTTCTCAGGGTATGTTCTGGAGGACCAGCCCAAATTAAGTGATATTTTCATTACTCCATTTTTCTCCGGAAAAGTCCTTGTCGACTCCTTGTTTTGGGGACATGAAACGTTTACATGACTTTTCTAGCCTTTATGTCCACTTACCATGAGAAACACTACATGCTCTAGCCAAGCTGCCTCTTTACTCCTGTTTCTGCATCTCTGATTCTATTCTCAACCCATTTGGCATTCTATCCCATCCTCTATCTCCATTTTCTCCATACACTTTTATAACAGTCTCAAGAGTAATTTTTCTTCAAATTTTTCTCAAACTTAAATACTTCAGTCCTCTTGTTAGCCTTAAGTATAATTATAGAGTATATATTTTTTATATAAATACATATTAACTTAAAATGGTATAAACAACTGTGGTTCATAGCACTGAGGCAAGTACAAAATCAACAGAAAGTCACAAATTTTGTTCTAAGTACAAAGTTACAAATACCAAAACTATAAAGCCACAGAAGTCCCAATCAATGTTCAGTTCACTTCAGTCACTCAGTCATGTCCGACTCTTTGGACCCCATGAATCACAGCACGCCAGGCCTCCCTGTCCATCACCAACTTCCGGGGTTCACCCAAACTCATGTCCATCAAGTCAGTAATGTCATCCAGACATCTCATCCTCTGTCGTCCCCTTCTCCGCCTGCCCCCAATCCCTCCCATAATCAGGGTCTTTTCCAATGAGTCAACTCTTCCCATGAGGTGGCCAAAGTATTGGAGTTTCAGCTTCAGCATCAGTCCTTCCAATGAACACCCAGGACTGGTTTCCTTTCAGATGGGCTGGTTAGATCTCCTTGCAGTCCAAGGGACTCTCAAGAGTCTTCTCCAACACCACAGTTCAAAAGGATCAATTCTTCGGCACTCAGCTTTCTTAACAGTCCAACTCTCACATCCATACATGACCCCTGGAAAAACCATAGCCTTGACTAGATGGACATTTGTTGGCAAAATAATGTCTTTGCTTTTGAATATGCTATCTAGGTTGGTCATAGCTTTCCTTCCAAGGAGTAAGCGTCTTTTAATTTCATGTCTGCAATCACCATCTGCAGTGATTTTGGAGCCCCCCAAAATAAAGTCTGACACTGTTTCCACTGTTTCCCCATCTATTTCCCATGAAGTGATGGGACCAGATGCCAAGATCTTCACTTTCTGAATGTTGAGCTTTAAGCCAACTTTTTCACTCTCCTCTTTCACTTTCATCTAGAGGCTTTTTAGTTCCTCTTCACTTTCTGCCATAAGGATGGTGTCATCTGCATATCTGAGGTTATTGATATTTCTCCCAGTAATCTTCATTTCAGCTTGTGCTTCTTTCAGCCCAGCATTTCTCATGATGTACTCTGCATAGAAGTTAAATAAGCAGGGTGACAATATACAGCCTTGACATACTCCTTTTCCTATTTCAAAACAGTCTGTTGTTCCATGTCCAGTTCTAACTGTTGCTTCCTGACCTGCATATAGGTTTCTCAAGAGGCAGGTTAGGTGGTCTGGTATTCCCATCTCTTTCAGAGTTTTCCCCAGTTTACTGTGATCCACACAGTCAAAGGCTTTGGCATAGTCAAGAAAGCAGAAATAAACGTTTTTCTCGAACTCCCTTGCTTTTTTGATGATCCAGCGGATGTTGGCAATTTGATCTCTGGTTCCTCTTCCTTGTCTAAAACCAGCTTGAACATCTGAAAGTTCACAAGACCTTTTAGAACTAACACCCAAAAAAAAGATGTCCTTTTCATTATAGAGGACTGGAATGCAAAAGTAGGGAGTCAAGAAACACCTGGAGTAACAAGCAAATTTGGTCTTGGAGTACAGAATGAAGCAGGGCAAAGGCTAATAGAGTTTTGCCAGGAGAATGCACTAGTCATAGCAAACATCCTCTTCCAACAACACAAGAGAAGACTCTACACATGGACATCACCAGATGGTCAACACCAAAATCAGATTGATGATATTTCTTGTAGCCAAAGATGGAGAAGCTCTACACAATCAGCAAAAACAAGACCGGGAGCTGACTGTGGCTCAGATCATGAACTCTTATTGCCAAATTCAGACTTAAATTGAAGAAAGTAGGGAAAACCACTAGATCATTCAGGTATGACCTAAATCAAATCCCTTATGACTATACTGTGGAAGTGAGAAATAGATTTAAGGGACTATTTCTGATAGACAGAGTGCCTGATGAACTATGGACAGAGGTTCGTAACATTGTACAGGAGACAGGGATCAAGACCATCCCCATGGAAAAGAAATGCAAAAAAGCAAAATGGCTGTCTGGGGAGGCCTTACAAATACCTGTGAAAAGAAGAGAAGTGAAAAGCTAAGGAGAAAAGAAAAGATATAAGTATCTGAATGCAGAGTTCCAAAGAATAGCAAGGAGAGATAAGAAAGCCTTCCTCGGTGATCAGTGCAAAGAAATAGAAGAAAACAACAGAATGGGAAAGACTAGAGATCTCTTCAAGAAAATTAGAGATACCAAGGGAACATTTCATGCAAAATTGGGCTTGATAAAGGACAGAAATGGTATGGACCTAACAGAAGCAGAAGATATTAATGAGAGGTGGCAAGAATACACAGAAGGACTGTGAAAAAAAGATCCTTATTACCCAGACAATCACAAGGGTGGGATCACTCACCTAGAGCCAGACATCCTGGAATGTGAAGTCAAGTGGGCCTTAGAAAGCATCACTACAAACAAAGCTAGTGGAGGTGATAGAATTCCAGTTGAGCTATTTCAAATCCTGAAAGATGATGCTGTGAAAGTGGTACACTCAATATGCCAGCAAATTTGGAAAACTCAGCAGTGGCCACAGGATTGGAAAAGGTCAGTTTTCATCCCAATCCCAAAGAAAGGCAATGCCAAAGAATGCTCAAACTACCACACAATTGCAGTCATCTCACACTCTAGTAAAGTAATCCTCAAAATTCTCCAAGCCAGCCTTCAGCAATATGGGAACCGTGAACTTCCAGTTAATGTTAATTCCATGCAATTTTTTGCTTTGGTTAATTAGTATCTCTGAAGGTGTGGCTCTGGTGCAAGTTCCTAGAAGTTTGGTCTGCCTGTCCTACTGTGTGCTGTGGGATGATAAGGATCTCACCCTCAGTTTCATCCTAATTAACATGAACACATTTGCTCAGTGTGTGCACTCTGCCATCATTGACATTCATTTCCTAAAACAGTCTAATTTACATTCAAAATTTGCTTCTGTTCTGTTCTCATTATCCCAATGAGTACTTCTTCGCACCAGCATGCTTATAAACACAAAAACAAACAAACACAGTCATTGTGCTGGACTCAATTACAAGATGATTTGGACTAAACTTCTTAATAATGTCATAGAAATAAGAGCACAATTTTTTAAATTACATTTAGAAACAGAGAGTTACATTAGACAGTTAGCACCTGTCACATACTGTCATTGTTTATTTATCCTTTTTATAATAACTTTTGTTAATGGCTTCTCATTATGCATCTAGAAGGAAGCCCGATTTCTTAGCATGGAATTGAAGATCTTCCACAATATACCTCCAGTCTTTGCAAGCCTCCTAAGCCATGCACAACTACAACAGATAATTTATCTCTGAAAGCTTCCTTCTTGAGTCTATACTTCTACTTTCACAGCTCCTTTTAATCTGCAATGATCCTCCACAAACTCAGATATGGCAGAGGAGCTAAAAAGAGTATCTGTAGGCTTTGAAATCTAACAGACCTGGATTCTAGTTGCTGGTTTTGTCACCTATTAACTATGTGCTTTGGACAAGCTGTTTAATCTCTCACTGAAACTCCAGTCAGAAAAACGGGCATATGAAAACTACTCCAGATAGGAGGCCTGGAAACCTGGCTCACATGGCCTTCTGCGGAGCGTCCTCCTTCTTCTGAGGTGACCAGATTGAACCAGGCGGCCCTGGGGTCCAGAGCCAGGACTGGGATGGCACCTGGCTTGAGAACTTTTCCTTTTAGGGGATTCTTCCCTGGAGCCCTCAGGGAACATACTGCAGTGGGTGCAGTGTGATCTGGGTGCTGCCCAACCCCCTTTCTGAACTTCAGAAAATCATGACCGTATGAATGAAGACTTTACTGGAAAAACATAACATAACACAGGAGCCAGGAATATGGAGACGGGTCAAAAAATATATTGCAGAGAGAATAAGATGGTGGAGGAGTAGGTGGCTGTGGAGTACATCTCTCTCCATGGATACAACAGGAATCCATCTTCAGACACAGAAGTGCTTGCGGAACACCAGCTGAGAGCAGACAGGAGTACCTGACCAGCAGAAAAGAACATAGAGAACCACACAAAACTCAGTAGGATGAAGGAACTGGGGGGGAAACAGTAGTGTTAGTAGGACTGGATCTGCCCTCATGGGCAGGGGAACTGAAGCAGGGGTCCGATCCCCACGCTGGGGCAACTGTCCGAGGCACAGGGGAAACATTTAAGGCTGAGAGTGAAACAGCTGATCTGTGGCAGCCTAAACGGAATGAGAATCAGACAGTCCTTGCTGCAGCCATACACAACCCAGGCAGGGATGAGGGTCCCCCGAAATGCGCAGCGGCTGGGAGCTGGAGTTTGGGGACTGTGGAGCAATCCCAAGGTGAGGGCTGCTTTTGACTGTGGAGAGACAGATCGAGGGGAAGTGAGGGAGGAGATTGCGATGGGAAATGCCTGAGGAGGAAAGCCAGGCAGCCATGGAAGCAGGCAATACTGCTGAGTCATGCGTAGGGGGCAGAGCCATCACCATAGCCTCTCTCTCTCCACACACCAGCATCAGCAGCTAAACAGTAGAGAGGCTGGCCCATCAAATGCCTGACGCACTGAACTACAGATCAGGACCCCACCCAGCAGGGGCTCCTCTATGTACCTGACATGCCCAACAACAGAGAAGGACCCCAGGCAAGGGAGCCTCTAAGTGCCCGAACTGGCAGAGCTATGGAGAAAGACTGGCCAAAGGGGCCTTCTGATCTCCAGCTACAAGAGGCTCGAAAAAAGACTCTGATAGGGCCACAACTCTTGCAAGGGAGGCGGTCCATGTCCCTGAACACTTGGCACTGCTAGGGTCCCCGCAAGCCAAGCAGCTGCACCACCGTCACGCTCAACTCTCACGGGGGCAGAGCTAAAAAAGTCTTGGGCCTATGTGCACAGGGTTGCTTGGGTTGGGTCCAACTCTGCAACCTTGTAGACTGTGGCCTGCCAGGCTTCTCTGTCAGGGAGGGGGATTCCCCAGGCAAGAATATTGGAGTGTGTTGGCCAATACAAGTTGCCATATCCTTCTAGGGCACTATATTTCCTGCTGCCCTCGCCACCAACTCCCCTGAGTACCTGGGGCTGCCAGAGCCCCTGCAACCCAAACAGTTCCACCACCTCCACACCTGGACCTCACTGAGGCAGACCCAAGTCCTCCAGGGCAGCTCAGGAAAAAACCCCAGTGGACAAGCCACATGAAGAGGTGGCAATAAAACCACAGTTGAAACCCAGGGGCAGTGTGACTAAGGAAGAAGACCCAAAACCCACCCACCAGCTATACAAGCTGCAGATTAAATCCACATGATCAAATAGGCAGTGTCTGTGTCTATGGAATATATAAAAGGTCGTTGAGAGCTCCCACAAAAGAAAACACACTAGTTCTGATAGCTGTGGACACTGGAGGCAAGGACACACACCAGGAGTAGGACCAGATTAGAATCTGAGCTGCCCGCACAGCAGGTCCAGAGATCAACACAGTGTTGGAGGGCATCCTAGGGAGGTGAGGTGGATTGTGACTGCTGACAGCAGTGACTCAAGAAAAACAGTTATTATTCCTATGTTTTCACTTGTTCTATAGATTCTTTTGGATTTTTTTTCCCGTTTTTTTCCTCCCCCTTTTATCGGTACTGTGAAATCTAACCAAGCTTTTGAGCTTTTTTTTTTTTTTTCCCCTCAGTCACATTTTTTACTGTTGTTATAAACCTCTGCCTCTATGTTGGGCTTTTGCCTTTTTAAATATTAATTATTTTTATTGTTTTAAACCTATTATTTTTTCTACAGGTTATTCCTTTGTTTGCCTTTCCTACTATTCTTTTCCACTTGCAGTTAATCTTTAATGTATATAAATCTTCTTTATCTACCTCTGTTTAACTCTGCATATCTATTCTTTCCTTTGCTTCTTTCCTTGCCCCTCGACATATTTGTTAGTTTTATTTTCATTGCTTTATTCCCCAATTTGCACCTTGCTTTTGTTTTGTTTTCCAGTTTGAGCTTTAGTTAGTTCTCTTCTGGTAGACATAATTTTTGTTTTCCTTTGTTTGCTGGGTCAATCTATTATATTCTATTTTTTGGACTGTTTTGGTTTTGCTTATGGGTGTATATGTATATTTGTGTATTCAGCCACACTTTTTACTGTTGTTATAAACCTCTGCCTCTACATTGGGCTTTTGCAGCTCTGTGGAGTTTTCCTTTTTTTTTTTTTTCCTTCTTTCTTTGTCCATTTCTTTTTCTTTTCTATTTTTATAATTTTAATTTTGATTTTTTTTTAATCTATTACATTTTTTCTACTTTTATTCCTTTGTTTGACTACTGTTCTTTTCCCCTTGGAGTTAATCTTTAATGAATATAAATCTCCTTTATCTATCTCTATTTAACTCTGCGTATCTATTCTTTCTTTTCTTTGTTTCCTTTCCCCTCAACATATTAGTTTTGTTTTCACTGCTTTATTCCCCACTTAGCACCTGTTTTGTTTTCCACTTTGTGCTTTAGTTAGTTTTGTTCTTAACTGGTAAATATAATTTTTCATTTCCTTTGTTCACTGGGTCAATCTACTGTACTTTTGTTGGGCTGTTTTGACTTTGCTCATTGATGTATAGGTATATGTGTATATTCCAGTATTTTAATTATTGTTTGCCTGATTTTGTAACTGTCATTTGTCTGTGGTTCATCTTTGGTTTCTCAGTTTTGGATATTCTTGTTAATCTCACTTTATGCCATAACAAACCACTTGTAGAATCTTCTTTCCTGACCAGAGATCAAGTCCTGAGCCTTTGGAGTGGGAGCACTGACTCCAAGACATGAAACTACCAGAGAACTAACCCTAGGGAGTATAAAATAGAACTCACACAAAGGAAACCACTTGAATAGAAGACCCAGCATCACCCAACCACCAGTAGCACCCTGTGTGGGACACCTTATCTAAACAACAAACAAAACAAAAATACAAACCCAATCATCAGCATACAGGATTACCATCTCACTCATCTTTGCCCATCAAGGGAAAAACAAACAAAAACTCAAAACTCACCCTATATGAAGCTTTCATAAACCACTGGACCAACCTTAGGAGGGCAGAAACCAAAAGAAAGAATTCAGCCTTGAAGCCTGGGAAAAGGAGACCTCAAACATAATAAGTTAAAAAAGTAATAATACAGTCATCAAGACAGTATGTTACTGGCACAAAGACAGAAATATAGATCAATGGAACAAACAGAAAGCCCAGAGGTAAATCCACACACCTATGGACACCTTATCTTTGACAAAGGAGGCAAGAATATACAATGGAGAAAAGACAATCTCTTTAACAAGTGGTGCTGGGAAAACTGGTCAACCACTTGTAAAAGAATGAAACTAGATCACTTGCTAACACCATACACAAAAATAAACTCAAAATGGATTAAAGTTCTAAATGTAAGACCAGAAACTATAAAACTCCTAGAGGAGAACATAGGCAAAACACTCTCCGACATACATCACAGCAGGATCCTCTATGACACACCTCCCAGAATATTGGAAATAAAAGCAAAAATAAACAAATGGGACCTAATTACAATTAAAAGCTTCTGCACAACAAAGGAAACTATAAGCAAGATGAAAAGACAGCCTTCAGAATGGGAGAAAATAATAGCAAATGAAGCAACTGACAAAGAATTAATCTCAGAAATATACAAGCAAATCCTGTAGCTCAATGCCAGAAATATAAACAACTCAATCAAAAAATGGGCCAAAGAATTAAAGAGACATTTCTCCAAAGAAGACATACAGATAGCTAACAAACACATGAAAAGATGCTCAACATCACTCATTATCAGAGAAATGCAAATCAAAACCACAATGACGTACCATTTCATGCCAGTTAGAATGGCTGCAATCCAAAAGTCTACAAGCAATAAATGCTGGAGAGGGTGTGGAGAAAAGGGAAACCTCTTACACTGTTGGTGGGAAAGCAAACTAGTACAGCCACTATGGAGAACAGTGTGGAGATTCCTTAAAAAACTGGAAATAGAACTGCCACACGTCCCAGCAACAATTACTTTAAATGTAAATGGATTAAATGCTCCAACCAAAAGACACAGACTGGCTGAATGATTACAAAAACAAGACCAATATATATGCTGTCTACAAGAAACCCACTTGAGACCTCAAGACACATATAGACTGAAAGTGAGAGGACGGAAAAATATATCCCATGCAAATCAGAAGCAAAAGAAAGCTGGAGTAGCAATCCTCATATCAGACAAAATAGACTTTAAAATAAAGAAGATTACAAGAGATAATGAAGGATACTACATAATGATCAAGGGATCAATCCAAGAGGAAGACAAAACAATTGTAAATATGTATGCAGTCCACATGGGAGCACCTCAATACATAAGGCAAACACTAACAGACATAAAAGGAGAAATTGACAGCCGCACAATAATAGTAGGAGACTTTAACAAAACACTCACACCAATGGACAGATCATCAAAACAGAAAATTAATAAGGAAACAAAAGTCTTAAATGTAAGACCAGAAACTATAAAACACATTCTTCTCAAGTGCACATGGAACATGTCCAGGAGAGACCACAACTTGGGTCACAAATCAAACCTCAGTAAATTTAAGAAAACTGAAATCATATCAAGCATCTTCTCTGACCACAACACTATGAGACTAGATATCAATTACAAGGAAAAAACACAAACACATGGAGATTAAACAACACGTTTCTAAATAACCGACAGGTTACTGAAGAAATCAAAAGGGAAATAAAAAATTTTCTAGAAACAAATGGCAATGAAAACTCAAAACCTATGGGATGCAGCAAAAGCAGTCCTAAGAGGGAAGTTTATAGCAATGCAATCCTACCTCAAGAAACAAGAAAAGCACCAAATAGACAACCTAACTTTATACCTAAACCAACTGGGAAAAGAAGAACCAAAAAACCCTCAAAATTAGTAGAAGGAAAGAAATCATAAAGATCCGAGTGAAGATAAATGAAAAAGAAATGAAAGAAACAATAGTAAAGATTAATAAGACCCAACTAAAAGTTGGTTCGTTGAGAAGATAAACAAAATTGAGAAACCTTTATCCATACTTATCAAGAAAAAAATAGAGAAGAATCAAATCAACAAAATTAGAAATGAAAAAGGAGAGGTTACAACAGACAATGCAGAAATACAAAGGGTTATAAGAGACTCTTATGAACAACTATATGGAAATAAAACAGATAACCTGGAAGAAATGGACAGATTCTTAGAAAAGTTCAATCTTCCAAGACAGAACCAGGAAGAAATAGAAATGTTGAACAACCCAAATACAACCATTGAAATTGAAGCTGTAATCAAAAATCTCTAAAAAACAAAAGCCCAGGACCAGATGGCTTCACAGGAGAGTTCTATCAAACATTTAGAGAAGAGCCAATGCCTATCCTTCTAAAACTCTTTCAAAAAATCGCAGAGGAAGGAACACTTTGAAACTCATTCTACGAGGCCACCATCACTCTGATACCAAAACCAGACAATGATAACACAAAAAAAGAAAACTACAGGTCAATATCACTGATGAACACAGATGCAAAAATCCTCAACACTATTTTAGCAAACAGAATGCAGCAACACATCAAAGAGCTCATATGCCATGATCAAGTTGGGTTTATTCCAGGAATGCAAGGATTCTTCAATATATGCAAATCAATCAATGTGACTGAAACAAATTGAAAGATAAAAACCATATGATAATCTCAATAGATACAGAAAAAGCCTTTGACAAAATTCACCACCCATTTATGGTTAAAACTCTTCAAAAAACGGGCATAGAAGGAACCTAACTCAATATAGTAAAGGCCATATATGAGAAGCCTACAGCAAACATTATTCTCAAAGGTGAAAAACTGAAAGCATTCCCCCTAAGATCAGGAAAAAGACAAGGGTGTCCACTTTCACCACTATTATTCAACATAGTTCTGAAAGTCCTAGCCACAGCAATCAGAGAAGAAAAAGAAATAAAAGGAATCCAGATCAGGAAAGAAGAAGTTAAGCTCTCACTGTTTGCAGATGACATGATACTATGCATAGAAAACCCTACAGATAGTATCAAAAACATTACTAGAGCTAATCAGTGAATTTAGCAAAGTTGCAGGATACAAAATCAATACACAGCAATCACTTGCATTTCTATATACTAACAATGAAAAATCACAAAGAGAAATTAAGGAATCAATCTACCAAATGCAATCTACAGATTCAATGTAATCCCTATCAAATTACCAATGGCATTTTTCACAGAACTAGGACAAAAAAAAAAAATCACAATTTATATGGAAACACAAAAGACCCTGAATAGCCAAAGCAGTCTTGAGAAAGAAGACTGGAGCTGGAGAAATCAACCTTCCTGACTCCAGATTATACTACAAAGCTACAGTCATCATGACAGTATGGTACTGGCAAAAAACAGAAATATCAACCAATGGAACAAAATAGAAAGCCCAGAAATAAACCCCTGCACCTATGGGTATCTTATTTTTGACAAAGGAGCCAAGAATATACAATGGGGCAAAGACAGCCTCTTCAATAAATGGTGCTGGGAAAACTGGACAGCTACATGTAAAAGAATGAAATTTGAACACTTCCTAACACCATACACAAGATAAACTCAAAATGGATTAAAGACATAAATTTAAGACCAGAAACTATAAAACTCTTAGAGGAAAACATAGGCAGAACACTCACTGACATAAATCAAAGCAAGATCCTCTATGACACACCTCCTAGAGTAACAGAAATAAAAACAAATGTAAACAAGTGGGACCTGATTAAACTTAAAAGCTTTTGCAAAGCAAAGGAAACTATCAGCAAGGTGAAAAGACGACCATCAGAATGGGAGAAAATGATAGCAAATGAAACAACTGACAAAGGATTAATTTCCAAAATATACAAGAAGCTCATACAACTCAACACCAGAAAAACAAACAACCCAATCAAAAAGTGGGAAAAGACCTAAACAGACATTTCTCCAAAGAAGACATATAGATGGCTAGCAAACATATGAAAAAGATGCTCAACACGGTTCATTATTGGAGAAATGCAAATCAAAACCACAATGAGATATCACCTCATACTGGTCAGAATGGCCTTCATCAAAAAGTCTACAAACAATAAATGCTGGAGAGGGTGTGGAGAAAAGGGAACGCTCTTGCACTGTTGGTGGGAATGTAAATTGATACAGCCACTAGGGAAGACTGTGTGGAGATTCCTTAAAAAACTAGAAATAAAATGACCATATGACCCAGGAATCCCACTCCTAGGCACATACCCTGAGGAAACAAAAATGGAAAAAGACACATGTATCCCATTGGTCCCTGCAGCACTATTTACAATAGCTAGAACATGGAAGCAACCTAGATGTCCATGAACAGATGAATGGATAAAGAAGTTGTGGTACATATACATAATGGAATCTTCAGTTCAGTTCAGTTGCTCAGTCGTGTCCGACTCTTTGCGACCCCGAGGAGTGCATTTGAGTCGGTTCTGATGAGGTGGATGAACCTAGAACCTATAATACAGAGTGAAGTGAGTCAGAAAGAGAAAGATAAATATCGTATTCTAATGCACATATATGGAACCTAGAAACTGATCTGGAAGAATTTATTTACAGGGCAGCAGTGGAGAAACATAGAGAATAGAATTATGGGCATGGGGAGAGGGGAGGAGAGGGTGAGATGTATGGAAATAGTAACATGGAAACTTAATTACCATATATAAAATAGATAGCCAATGGGAATTTGCTGTATGGCTCAGGAAACTCAAACAGGGGCTCTGTGTCAACCTAGAGGGGTGGGGTGGGGAGGGAGATGGGAGAGAGGTTCAAGGGGGAGGGGATATATGTATACCTATGGCTGATTCATGCTGAGATTTGACAGAAAAAATTCTGTAAAGCAATTATCCTTCAATTAAAAAAAAAAAACTACCCCAAGAAGCATTTTTAAATAAAAATTCAGAAATGGCTTAAAGAGTACTTGAACTATCTCTGGTTATCAGTAAGTAATAGCTATTATTATTTTTATTCTTTAATCCTTCAGTTAGATTGAATCCTTTCCTCATCACTATTACTACTCAGCATTGTTTGTTCACCAAATTTGACACTCATATCATTAGACAGAGTGCTATATTGTATTCATATTTCACAAGCAGACTACCTTCCATGGGTTTAAACATTCAGGTTAATTTTCTAGGGCTTAGCACAGTTGTTGACATGGGACAGTACTCAAGAAAAATCCATTGAATTTACTTAGACTGAATTCCAGATCCTTGTAGTGCTAAGCACAGTGGTACGAACTTAGTGGATGTTCAAAACAGATGTCTGTTGATTGATCCATTACATGACACAATCCAAGAAAGACCATGAAAACAAATGCCAACCCAGTCTGCAAAAAAAACACCTATTCATTTCTCTAGTTTAGATTGACTTTTTCAACTGAGCAGTAGAAAGAAATCAATCTGTCAAGGTTTGAACATACACTGAAAATATCCTTTCTTTTTCCAAAGGACTTAGATGAAGGAAGAAAACAGCACAAGAAAATAACCTTCTCATTTAAGGCATCTCTTGTCCAACACAAAGCACAGAAACTGCCTATATTTTCTTCAGCCCCCTCAACTAGAATCTCAGCTTTCATAATGACTGAGAGATGATTCTCTAAGTGGTGGGTTTAATTTATAGATTTATAATAATTCTCAAAGTATTTGAGGTTTAAGGTACATATCAACCAAACACTAATCAATGAATTCAGGAATAACTTTCATGCCCTCTAAAAGGTAGAGAAGTGATATATCCAATTATCCATACTCAACTAAAAATTACTCATATTAGAAAATCTGTATTTACCAAACAGCAATATTTTCCTTATAAACACAATAAAGCATTACACAGTGGAATATAATCATGGAATTAAGTCATGTAATATAAAAGCAGCTTATATTTATTTCCCACTGGGGCAAGTTTTTCTCTTACCGGTGAATGAAACCTCTAGCAAGCCCTGTGATACTTCTGAACACTTTAGGTAACAGAAAATTGCTTAGTCACAGAACGGAGCCTCAATTTGGCAAGTAAAAGTTTCAGTCTGATTTATTAAACAACACTTTTAATTCAAAAGTTAGACAACCCTCCCCCCTACTTCCCCCAGCTAGAGACCAGATCCTATCTATAGCCTGAACAAAAGAAGGGAGGTAGAGAAAGTGGGGATACAAGGTTCTCACCTGACTGGTAATACTGTGTGAAAGGGCTTCAAACTCTCAGCTTTGCAGATACGTAAATCAATCAATATCTCCCTCTTTCTCTTCCTCCCTCTCTAACATTTTCATGAGTTCTCAGAGGTTCCCTTTCTGGTCTTCTTCAAGTGTAATTACAGTGATATGAAAGACCTATCTATTCCACCAGCAGCTGATACCCCCAGCCCCTGGTGTTTTGGTGGCCTAGAGCTCTGAGACTCTGCTGGGATTCCTCTGCCTTGGCTAGCAGTCCTCTCAAGCAGGAGAAACAATTACTCAGGACAGTCCTCTTTCCTCCTCCAGGTCCTATATCTGTTTCTCAGGATTCATATACCTTTGGTTCCTTCAGAGTGGAATTCAGTTACTGTCCAAACATTACTTAGCTTCCAAATGCCATTTATCCAGACTTTCACTTTTGGACACCTCATGCAGGCATCAGAAACTAGCTAAATGTGCTCCTCCAAGTCCAGGAGAGTCAACAACCTCTCAGACTGGCCTCCTTTGAAGCCTCTCTCTCTATGGACTGGGTGTGAATGAAGTCACTACACACACACACACACACACACACACACACACACACACACACACACACCCTCCCTCACCAGGAGATGATATGATACGTGGCAAATAACAGCAAAGAAATTTCTTTATTTTTCAAAGAAATCACCCTCACATAACCCTCTATAACTCTGACAACTTGATCCTTTTCATTAACTTTGGTATCTGATATATCTTGGTGGCTCAGATAAAACTAAACAAAAAATTCTGTTGTATCAGTATATAAATGTATGGGCTTTGTTTTCTTTGCACTTAATATCATTAACAGGTGGTAAGGTACAGTATATAGACTGTTTATAGCTAGTATCAGTGCCTCTTTTTGCAAGGGAGTTCATTGTAAGTGGGGCTTCCCTGGTGGCTCAGATAGTAAAAAATCCTTTCGATTCTTGGGTTGGGAAGATATCCTGGAGAAGGGGATGGCTACCCACTCCAGTATTTTTGCCTGGAGAATCCCATGGCCAGAGGAATCTGGTGGTCTACAGTCCATGGGGTTGGACCAAAAGAGCAACTAACACTTTCACTTTTTTCCTCATTATAAGTACCATATCACTTGTAGTATTGTTTGGTGAAATGTTTTTTTCAATTAAGAGAGTTAAGAACTGTAAAAAGTGCCACATGAAATGCTCTGAGAATTTTCACAGGGCTCTGCTCCCTTACCCCATCCTTCAGCCTCAACTTGTTACTCTGTGAGGGTGCAGTGCTCCAGAACTGGGAGGCCTTGAGTAATTCTGTGTAGGAACAGGAGACACTGGGATCAAATTAGCAAATTAACTGGTTTATTCTGGCTCCTTGAGAAGCAATATAATGTGGAAAAAGCTTTTTAATTCCTTCAAAACATGTGAATAGATACAGTATGCTTGTTAAATAGGTGAAGTCAGATTAGACAGCCTGGTTCAATCTTGGCTTTGGCACTTAATAGCAAATAACATTAAACACATTAACTTTTTCATACCTCAATTTTCTCATCTATAAAATGTTGGTAACAACAGTCCTATCTTACAGTTATTTTTAAGAATTTAAAAATATAATCAGTGAAAAGCAGAGTTTTTATTATTGCTGTTTTTATTCTTTTTTTAAATGTACTTTTTAAAATTGGAATATAATTGCTTTACAATGTTGTGTTAGTTTCTGCTGTACAATGACATGAATCAGCCGTAATGCACATAAATCCCATCCCTCTTAAACCTGCATCCTACCCAGCTTAGTGCTCTGTTATTATTTTTATGTACAGTACTAAGCAAAAAGAGAATCATCATATCAGAGATGCATGAATAAGGAGTGAGAAATAGAAAGGAAAGCAATACAATGTATGGCAGAGGCTCTAGCCTGGTCATTATCAAACTTGCTTTTGCTTCTTCCTGGGCACAAAGGCGAATCAGACTGCCATCCTTGCCAGAACTTAGCTATCAGCTTATGACTATGGAGTAAGTTCCAGGCAGAGGAATCTGAGTAGGGATGATGGATGTGCACAGGCCTGCCCCACAGAAACATCCTGCAATAATCCTCCCCATTCTCCTCCTCTTCTTTGGTAAAACTGCAGGATGGGAAGAAAGAGCCATGTAGAAGCCATGTAGAAGCCCAGTGATTAGAAACACCCATTTGGGAATTTATATGGATGAGGGGGAAATCGACTGTGTTAAGCCACTAAGATTTGGGGAATTATCTGTTACAGCAACTGCAGTTACTTAACACAAACATACTTTCACTTTTACCCCCAGAATTTTCCTGAAGATGATTTTAAACATCAAACATAAAAGCACTATAATAAAGAAAAGGAAACAGGAAAATTTGGTTTTTCCATTCTTTTTTCCCAAGCCTGTAACTAATTTTGACGGACCTAGTCCAGGTTAGGGAACAATCACTGCGTGGCAATTGAGGGGAGTCAAGTTCTGGGCAGGGGCAATGAGAGTCTGAGGACAAGAGCCCTCAGGAAAATGGGAATCAGGAAGATGTGTTAATAAACGTGAGGGGGAAAGGAAACAGAGTAACAATATGAGAAAAAAAAAATCCCATTATTATCCCAGATTTCTAATAAAGATGAATACAGGCACTAACACTTTGTACAATAGCCTTTGTGGGAAAGTATGTAAAAAGAGATAAGTTCAGAAATAAAGAAAACATCAAGAAATATTTAGCAAGTCCTCATTGTAAGCTAGGTACTATTGTAGATGCTGGATATGCAGAGAAAACGAAACAACCACCAATCCTGCCCTCGTGGACCTGGCATTACCGTCCAAGAGACAGAAGGGAGTCCAGCGTGGCTGGACCAGAATGAGCCAGAGAGAAAGCGGAAGGAGAGAAAGTCAGAAAGATAATGGGGGGCAGATGACTCAGGTCCCCAAAACGATTTGGACTACAGGTGTCAGGGAAGTCATTGATAAATTGTGAACAGAGAAGTGACATGATTTGACTGAAATTTTAACCAGTCCACTTTGGCAGCTATCTTGAGAACAAACCACAGAGGCCAAGAGTAGAAGCAAGGAGATGTCTAGGAGACTACTTCAACAATCCAACATCGATGGTGTCTTGGCCCAGGATGATGGTTGTGGGGGTGGTGAGAAGTGATGGTGTCCCCCTCCCTCCCTCGCCTCGACCCCACCGCACATGCACACACACACACACATGCTGATGGAAGAACTGACAAGGTTTGCTGATAAGCCATGTGGTGCTACAAGTGCGTTAAAAAGAAGACTCAGGGGTAACATCAAGCTGTAATCATTGAGATGATGGTGACCACAAAAGGAGCTGATTTTGAACATATCGGTCTAGACATTCAAGTGAAGACATAAAATGGGCTTGGTATGTGGATCATGAATGAAGAGGGGAGATATGCACTAAAGATATAAGTTTGGGGGAGTGTGTGTGTCTGTACATACAGGTAGATTTATACATTTACATTTCAATATAAATTATAATTAAATTTGTGAAACTGACTGAGACCACCTACAGAGTGAATGAAGTTAGAAAAGAGGCCCAAAGACTGTTTCTTTGGACATACCAGTATTTAGAAGCTGGATAGATGAAGAGGAACCAGCAAGAGTGATAAAAAGCAGAGACAGAGAAGGAAAGCCAGGTGAATCTGGAGTCCTAGAAGACACATAATGAATATGTTTCAAAGAGAAATGAGTGATCAGTTGTATCATATGCTGCTGCTGCTAAGTCAGAAGATGAGGACTCAGAAGTTACCACTCTTTTTAGCTACTGGAAGAATTTGGACACATTAGGATTCATTTATTTTATCATTTATTTCCCCTTGACAAAAGTATCTCCCTAAGAATGAATAGTAATACTCCCTTCTAGCAGGATTATAAATGATTTAATCTTTCAATCTTCCATTATGCTTCTATTTTACTGTATTCTCTAACAATATTTTCCAGTTTTAGAAGTTTTACATAACTTTTTGTATAACACTGATACTAGTTACAAATCATATGAATCATATATCATTTTTAGATAAAGTACTGAGACTTGGCTGGTTGGTATTTCAATGAAATTATTTTACATGACACATAAATTAAAATTTAAGTTGTCTTGCTATCTGAATAAAATACTTCCCTGGTGGTCCAGTGATTAAGCCTCCGTGCTTCCAATGAAGAGGGTATGGGTTCAAGGCCTGGTTGGGGAACTAAGATTCCACAAGCAGTGTGGTACAGCCAAAATATTTTGGAGAATGAAATGGCAACCCATACCAGTATTCTTGCCTAGAAAATTTCATGGACAGAGAAGCCTGGTGGGCCCCAGTGCATGGGGTCACAGTCAGACACAATTGAGCAACTGAGCACCACAATAATACTTATAAGTACCAACTGTGTGCAAAAGCTTTAAATACATCGTTTTGTGCAATTCTAATAGCAATCTTGCAAGGCACATTCTACAATTATTCCCATTTTATAAGTAAGGAGATCAGATATTAAGTAACTTAGATATTAAGTAACTTGCTCAATTTATCCAGCTGCCAGGTGGCGGAAGGGTAGGGGGGACAGACTGAAGATGTCTCAGGGTGATGACCTGAGTGAAAACGTTCCCTTCAGAAGGGCACTCTGAGAGGTAGTTCCGGCAGGACCTTGAGGGCACAAAGGGCATCGTTTTGGAGGCTCATCTAAAAGTTGGAGGGTGGGGGTGGGGGTAATCATCCAGACATAGGAAAGATACCAGGCCAAGAAGACAAGGCATATTCTTTACAAAACTGAATCCGGTGCTTTTCTGTCAAAGTTTTCCATGATAAGACTGTCATGGAAATTCCTCCATCCATCCGTTCCATCCACCCATCCATCCTCCCACCACAGTTTCGCTCCTTTTCTGTTCTCTACATTTTAACGGTTAGTGAGTGACAGAGTCTTTAAATGCTTTGATGGGATTGTTGAATGTCATGGGACTGTGGCATTTTTCAGCCATGGATGAGCGTGTTGGCGTCTTTCTTCAGCTTCAGCCTTCAGGGTAGCCCGAGGGTCCTGACTCCCCGCCAGGTGAGGCCTGTGTGTCCTTGTGTGCTGGATGACCCCAGGATATCCGCATCTTGACCTTGGACTTAAAAACCCCACGGGGCGTGTGTCTGTCGGCTTCACTGCCTTTCCCTATGGCACTCACCTGACTGTCCCGTCCACTCCTTTGACCCTTTAACCCCCCTCCCTCTCAAGGCAATCGGTCTTTTTCCTCCTCCTCCTCACCCTATTTCCCCTCCCTCCGCAGCCCCACTTTTCTCAAATTGAAGCCTAAGTTTTCTTTTTCCTCTTTCTTTCCTTCCTTTCTCTCCCTTCTCTTTTATTTTTTTTAATTCGTTTTCAGGTGTACACCATAGCAAGACGATTTTTTAGTGTAGTGCATGACACAGCGATCACCAGGATAAGTCCAGTGTCTGCCCGTCACCATTTGGAGTCATGGCGATAGGGTGGACTCTCCCCCGCCTGCTGTCAATGACGTGCCCATGATTCAGATTCAGTCTGATCCCATGCTACCCAAACACACCCATTGTATGATACAGTCACTAATATTTCCTCTATCTTAACTGAATCGATCTGACAATATTCCCCACAACCTACCCATTTTGGTACTAATATTACCATAATGAGCACAGGCTGCACACCCTGTAGCCTCTTCATTTAACCTAAAAGGGTGGTCCCTTCATCCTCATCCCTTCATCCGTAGGAAGGAAGGGCTCCAAGCTCAAGGGGTCACAGTACCAGAACAGGGAGTTCTCAGGGGAAGGATCCATGTCACATTGTTGAACACAGCACATGTCACTGACCCATGCTGTCTCCTGTGGGGGGTGAGCACTGCAGACCTGGGAGACATTCCAGCCTTGAGGACCAAGCACAGCCAGGCTGGAGTCTTAGGAAATATAGAGCAGACTGCTTGGGCCTGCTCTGCTCTACCTGAGGGACAATGTTAGGTGTGCAAGAGGTTCCAGTAGGAATCCAATGTGAAAACGCTTGACATTCACCATTCACTCCCTTTTCAGGGAAGACTTTAAGCTAAAAGAAAGGGAGGCAGGAAGGAAAGAGAGAAAGAAGGAAGGAGAAAAAGTAAAAAAAAAAAAAAAAAACTTGTGATTCTAACATCTACATGTTTTTCAACTTGTCATCAAAACTACTGGTTCTATAGGTTCAAACTAAAAATAAACATCACTGGAAAAAATAAAAGAAAATAATGTTTTTATAAAATCATAAGATAGTAGAATTGATCATAATGTAAATATTCAACTGTTCATTTAATTTTCCTTACTAACTAAACATAATTTATTTGTATTTTCAGTTTCACGGGGCATTTAACTTCTTTCTAACTTCTTTCAATTCTTCAGATTCCTGCTGTACTTTTACTAGCTCATCTCACATGAATTTCTAGTTCATGTAGAATATTCTGTTTCAAACATGGACCATTACTTTTGACAATATATCTCAGTCATGACAGTGCTTGGAACTAGGCAGGGACTCAGCAATTCTGCATTTTTAATATTTCTGAGTCTTTTATTAAGTCTTCTGGAAACACAGAGTGACTAGAAAGGCAATCAGCCAGGAGACATTTCTAGGCCACACCGGTATCAAAAAACTATCCTGGAAATCTCTGTAGACAATTTTTCTGCTCCTACAGACCAAACTGATCTATATAATACATTAATATCTCCATCGATGAAATAAGATCTGGCTCAGTGTCTCATCACTGGAAATGTCTTCAGCTGGAATCTGAGAGATTATAGGAATTAGAGGGGACCTTTATTTATTTATTTTGGGGGGCCACGGAGCACAGGTTGCGGATCTTCGTTCCCCAGTGAGGGATTGAGCTCACATCCCTTGCAGGGGAAGTACGGAGTTTTAGGCACTGGACCACCAGGAAATTCCAGAGAAGAGCTCTAGATTGAGAATTAGCCCTCATCTTTCCCTTTTGGCCTAGATATATCAGTTATCTACTGTTATGCAACAAACCACCTCAAAACCTCAGTTAAAAACAAAACCCAAGTTACAAACAAAACCCATTTACGCTTGCTTAAGATCTTCAGTTCAGTTCAGTTCAGTTGCTCAGTCGTGTCCAACTCTTCGCGACCCCATGAATCGCAGCACGCCAGGCCTCCCTGTCCATCACCAACTCCCGGAGTTCACTCAGACTCACGTCCATCAAGTCAGTGATGCCATCCAGCCGTCTCATCCTCTGTCGTCCCCTTCTCCTTCTGCCCCCAATCCCTCCCAGCATCAGAGTCTTTTCCAATGAGTCAACTCTTCGCATGAGGTGGCCAAAGTACTGGAGTTTCAGCTTTAGCATCATTCCTTCCAAAGAAATCCCAGGGTTGATCTCCTTCAGAATGGACTGGTTGGATCTCCTTGCAGTCCACGGGACTCTCAGGTACGTTCTCCAACACCACAGTTCAAAAGCATCAATTCTTCGGCACTCAGCTTTCTTCACAGTCCAACTCTCACATCCATACATGATCACTGGAAAAACCATAGCCTTGACTAGACAGACCTTTGTTGGCAAAGTAATATCTCTGCTTTTGAATATGCTATCTAGGTTGGTCATAACTTTTCTTCCAAGGAATAAGCGTCTTTTAATTTCATGGCTGCAATCACCATCTGCAGTGATTGTGGAACCCAAAAAGATAAAGTCTGACACTGTTTCCACTGTTTCCCCATCTATTTCCCATGAAGTGATGGGACCAGATTCCATGATCTTTGTTTTCTGAATGTTGCGCTTTAAGCCAACTTTTTTACTCTCTTCTTTCACTTTCATCAAGAGGCTTTTTAGTTCCTCTTCACTTTCTGCCATAAGGGCATTGTCATCTATATATATGAGGTTATTGATATTTCTCCTGGCAATCTTGATTCCAGCTTGTGCTTCTTCCAGTCCAGCATTCCTCATGATGTTGCCTGGGACCACTCACAAAGAGGCAGCTGACAGGGCGTGCCGGCTTTCAGACAGGGTAGTTCTATTCTCCTCCACAACCTCCCATCCTCTAGTATGTTAGATTGAGTGATCTCAGAGAAGAATCCCAAGAGGGTAAGAATGGAAGCTTCAAACCCAGTTAAGGTTTAGCCTCATAGTCACAGAGTTACTTCTATCACACTCTAGCAGTCAAAGTAAATCACAAGACCACCTCAAATTCAAAGGATTGGCAAACAAACACACATGAAGGACACGTTCTCTGGCTTGGCAGAATTTTCCTAATGTCAAATGCTTTGAGGGTATAAGTGTTTGGCTGCAAAAGGTGCATCTTACCCATAGATGTCTGGCCAAGGGGGTAGGTCCCAGGCTCTTCTTACCATGCCATGCACCCTGCTATTGGGCTAATATGCCCAGAGAAAAACATACTTCTTTTCAATCTGCACAAAGGTATCCCATGGAACAGACCTTTGCATATTATCCTCTCTTCATGTGTCAGGCTTTCTAGCTTTCCTGAAAGGCCAGCTACAGTACCAGTGCCTCCTGGATGCTCAGAAATAACTGCATATCTTCAGCAATGACCTTTTCCAGGCCAATCTTTTGAAAAAATAGCTCAAGTGCAAGACATTCACTAATCATCACTCTTATGCAAACTTCTCATTCTCTGTCTGTTCTTATATGGAAGTTTAGGTATTTTCCTTTGCCCAGAATTATGTAAAGCTCCACAGATTCGATCACATCACTCCATTGCTCACAATTTAAAATAGCTAATGTTCTATTGGGAATTACTATTAGCCAGACAATGTTCTACGTACATTACCTGCATTACCTCATTTAATCCTCACAACACCCTATGATACAGGAATCATTATTATCAATGATGAAATGCAGGTACCAAAAAAAGAACTAAAAATCAGTTTCTGGAAGCTTGGTGCTATGTATATCTATGGCTGATTCATGTTGAGGAATGGCAGAAACTAATACCATGTTGTAAAGCAGTTATCTTCCAATTAAAAAAATTTTTTGAAAAGGTGTAATCAAGGATACAAACATTTAAAAAAAAATAGAATCCCCTACTCCTAAAAAAGACCATGTACTAGACTCTGCGCTGTCTTCAACATTTCCCTCTGTCTACAGAATAAAGTTCAAATCCTTGAGTGTCCGCATCAGTGTTCTCAGAGATAGCCTGTGGATATGGCACTGTTCTGGCTCCTCTCCTGGAATGCGGAGGGCAGGACCTCTAAGTCCTGGCTCCAGAATCATTGTCTCAATGCTCCCGATCAGTATCCTTACCCCTGGAAAAACCCCACGAATTTCTATCTCTGTGACTTGTCCATGTTGCCGTCTCAAAAAAAAATCTCTTCATCAATTTCCGCTTAATAATCTTAAGGACTAGTTTTTATTCTTCAGTTATTTCTATGTTTCAGCACTTCTTTAAACAATTTAACTAATTCAGTCCTCAGAACAACTCTAGCAGTAAATAATATTATTTTCATTTTACAAATGAAAAACCTGACACAGAGAGATTAAGTATTCCACCTGAAGTCAGTTATAAGTAGCAGAACCTATATTTAAGCCCTAGAATATTGGTTTGGAGCCTATGACCTTAACACACACTCAATGAGTTTTCTCAACAGTTTGTATAAAGGCATAGCAGAGAGAGAGTGGTTCCATTCTAGACGACCACAATTAAAGACAGTGACATGAATTTTTTGGTTTTCCAATGCATATAAAAGTTGTTTTTATGTAATGAAGTGAAGTAAAGTGAAAGTCACTCAGTCATTTCCGATTCTTTGTGACCCCATGGACTGTTAGCCTGCCAGGCTCCTCTGTCTATGGATTTCTCCAGGCCAGAGTACTGGCGTGGGTAGCCATTCCCTTCTCCAGGGGTCTTCTCAACCCAGGGCTTGGAGCCAAGTCTCCTGCACCGCAGGTGGATTCTTTACCATATGAGCCACCAGGGAAGCTGTTTCACAATCCTGTAGTCTACTAAGTGTGTAACAGCGTTATGTCTAAAAAGAGTACGTACCTTAATTTAAAACTACTTTATTGCTAAAAAAAAAGTATCATCTCAGTCTTCAGCAAGCCATAATCTTTTTGCAATAGTAATATCAAAGATCACTGATAACAAATATAATATTTAATGGGAAAACTTCTTAGACTTCAGACTTTGAGAACAAACTTATGGTTACTGCAGGGAAGAGTTGGGAGCAGGTATAGACTGGGGGTTTGGAATTGACAAGTACACAATGCCATATTTAAAACAGATAATCAACAAAGACCTACTGCATAGCACAGGGAACCCTGCAAGAAAAAAAAAAAAAAAAGAAGTGAAAAGTCAGATAGGAAATATAAAAGAATGAGAATAGTTAAGGATGACATCATCCGATCAAAGAAACTAGCCTGGGAGAAACAGTAGAAAGTTTAGAAAACATCACCATTTATTTTTCTTTTTATAAAAATATGTGTTTTATGTAGACAATACTTCTTCCAAATCATGTCACTAAAATAGCCCATTTAATGGCTTTTAAATTTTAAGCTATTAATTATGCTTTCTATTTATTATGTGGCTGTAATTTAAAACCTTCAGTCAGTCACTCAGTAGTGTCCGATTTTTTGCAACCCCATTAATCACAGCACACCAGGCCTCCCTGTCCATCACCAACTCCCGGAGTTCACTCAGACTCACGTCCATCAGGTCAGTGATGCCATCCAGCCATCTCATCCTCGGTCATCCCCTTTTCCTTTGGCCCACAATCCCTCCCAGCATCAGAGTCTTTTCCAATGAATCAACTCTTCACATGAGGTGGCCAAAGTACTGGAGTTTCAGCTTTAGCATCATTCCTTCCAAAGAAATCCCAGGGTTGATCTCCTTCAGAATGGACTGGTTGGATCTCCTTGTAGTCCAAGGGACTCTCAAGAGTCTTCTCCAACACCACAGTTCACAAGCATCAATTCTTCGGCACTCAGCCTTCTTCACAGTCCAACTCTCACATCCATACATGACCACTGGAAAAACCATACCCTTGACTAGACGGACCTTTGTTGGCAAAGTAATGTCTCTGCTTTTGAATATGCTATCTAGGTTGGTCATAACTTTCCTTAGACTAATGTGGTATAAATAAAACATTAATGAAAATCAGGGTCATAATGCTATCACTTTCTACTTATAATCACACTATCATGGCTTTGTGTCACTTATCAACAGATAAATGTAAATTGACCAGACTTTTGGCACTTTTTTCCTCTTTTACACTAGCACATTGGTAAAACATCTGATATACATTCTATTAACAAATGAATGAGAAAATTACTGTTTTGTATTCTGTATGTTCTGGGTTTTATAAAACTATGACTTTGTGAGCTCAATTACAAACTTAAAATGTTTTCTATAACCTTAGAAAATACACTGATGTACATTAAGCAATAGGTATAGATCAAAGGATAATTCTATTTCCCCCAACTCAAAGGGAACTTTGTTAGGAGTGGAGATATGCTAACTACCGTTTCTCTCTAGGACCCAGAATGGTGCTTGACATATAGGAAGTACTCATTAGCTATCTGTTGCATGAAAAAAATTGATTAGTTTTTAAATTGCCATTTTGATTGGAATAGTGTATCATATGATCCTATGAATGATCACACTGGACAACAGGATCATTATTATAGGAGACTGAAGGGTGGCTCCCCCCAAAAAACATCGATCTACCCTAATCCCTGGAATCTTGAATGAGTGTTTAATTGGAAAAAGAGTCTTTGCAGATATAATTAAGACCTTGAGAAGACATCATTCTGGATTATCAGGGTGGGCCCTAAATCTAATGATAACTGTCCTCACAGACAAGGAGAATGCCAGGAGGAGATGGAGGCAGAGCTTGGAGTTATGCAGCCACAAGCCAAGGAACGCCTAAAGCTGCCAGCAGCTGGGAGAAGCAGGAAAGGATTCTTCCCTAGAGCCTGGGAGGGAAGTACAGCCTTGCTGACACCTCAACTCTGAACAAGTCTGACTATCAAGTCAGAACTATAATGCAGCAAATTTCTCTTGTTTTCAGCCATCAGGTTCATGGTTCTGTCATGGCCACCCCAAGAAGAAACGTTATCAGCAGGTCATCTGTGGAAGAAGTGCTCAGGGCATAGTCACCTTGCAGCTGATTTAACTGAAAGAGGACTGGGACCCTACAGCAACAGACCCTGGTGTTTAACAGGCAAGCGGGAAATGACCAGCAGCACTCAGTGGTGATCCTGGTAACAGCTGTGTCAGCAGTGATGGAGTGCTTTCAGTGGGTCAGAAAGGAAAGCAAGACATTGAAGACAGCTAAGTATGGACAAACATTTGAAGGAGTTTTGCTAAAAAGTTATAAGGAAAACAGAAATGAGGGAAATGAAGTCAAAAAGGAAGATTTGGGGAAAAAAAAAAAACCACTAATAATAGCATATGTGTATGCTGATAACACAGACCAACAGAGACTGGGAAACTGATGATTCAGGAGAAAAGGAAAGACAGATACAGTCATGTCCTTGGTTCACTTTAGGCTGTTAGTAACACTGACATCACCCCTGCCTTCAGGGAGTTTGTAATAAAGTCAAGATGAGAGGTTTTATTTGCCCCCCACGCTTTATTGAGGTATAACTGACAAAGAAAAAATCCTGTATATATTCGAGGTGTACAATATGATAGTTTGTACAATGTATACATTGCAAAATGATTACCACAATCACACTAATTAACAGTCATCATTTCACATAGGTACCACTTTCTTTGTGTGTGTGTGTATGTATGTGTGTCGTAAGAAGGTAAGAATACTTAAGATGTGCTCTCTTAGCAAATTTTAAGTATACAGTACAGTATTACTAACCTTACTCTTAGCAAATTTTAAGTATACAGTACAGTATTACTAACTGTAATCCTTAGAACTGATTGACCTTATAAGTGGAATTTTATACCCTTCAATTAATATCTCCCCATTTCCCCCAAACCCCAATACCCAGTGACCACTGTTTTACTCTATTATTCTAGGGATTCATTTTTTTTTAATTCCACATATAAGAAAGACCACACAGTATTTGATCTGGCTTATTTTACTTAGCATAATATCCTCTAGGTTCATCCATGTTCTCACAAATGGCAAGATTTCCTTCTTTTTCATGGCTAAACAATATATAACACTAGAATATCATATAACCATAAAAAAGAAGAATGTTTGCTTTAACCATTCAACTGCTTCAGGTCTGTTTCTCATCTATAAAAGCAGGGCACTGAACTGCATAACTTCAAAATTATTTTCCAACTTTAAAATTGAATTACAGACCTCTCCATGTATTTGTATCTAGGAAATTCCTAATAAAACATCTCTAAACAGACAAGAGAAATATTTTTAAATTTGCTTAGTTCACCATTTATTACAATTCAGATTGATAACTGAATTTATTGATTACAATATTACTTATGAGTCCTGTGCAACTTATATATATTATGCATAAGATTTGTAAGTAATAAAATTTTATTTTGCAAAATGTGCATGCATATGAATAGCTCTGTACCTTTAGTAGTTTTACAGTTTCTTCTCTCAGATCACCCTACCTTAGAATGAAATTCTTATAACCTGTCTTCTGAGTTCTGTTCCACATTACAGAACAAGAATTTACACTCTAGACAGATCTGGGTTTCAATCCCCAGCTATGCCACTTAATTGCATATACAATACAAACTGTTAATCTACTCTACCAATCCTGACCTGGCATATGCTTGGTATCACACAAATTCTAGTTGCATTTATTTATTTTTTGTTTATATTTTCAAATTGTTTATATTTATTTGTTTATATATATTTCCAAATATAATGAGGGAAACTGTTATATATATAACAATTTCATATAATGATAAATTGTTATATATATATATATATATATATATATAGCAATGCTTATTGAAAATCTTCACCTGGATTACTATTGCTTATTTAGTTCCTAAGTCATGTCCAAATCTTTGGGACCCCATGGACTGCAGCCCACCAGGCCCCTCTGTCCATGGGGTTTCCCAGACAAGAACACTGGAGTGAGCTGCCATTTTTTTCTGCAGAGGATCTTCCCAACCCAGGGATCAAAAATGTGTCTACTGCACTGCAGGTGAATTCTTTACTGCTGAACCACTGGGGAAGCCCCCGTCCCCTGGATAGCCTGTTCTTAATTCAGATTCAACATGTTCTGTGTTATCATTTAGTGTTAGGTACAAGTGCCATAAAATACCAGTGGCTCAGAGAAAATGGAGCTTATTTTCCTCTTAAGTAAATAAGCTCTGGAGCTGGGCAGTCTGGGGCTGCTGTAGTCTCCCCAGGCACTACATATTCTTGCTATATGGCCTTCATCCTCAAAGCCACGTTGCAGTCCAAGATTGCTGCTGTACTTCTCTTCCCATAAAATAGCAAAGGAATGAGGATATGATGAAGGGGCACAGCTCTAGGTGACCCTGCTTCTCATCTGCAAGTTTCCTTGAAATCTAACACATTTCCACTTACACTGTATCACGCAGAACTTAGTCATATAGCGACAACCAGCTGTAATGAGAAGTTGGGAAAGATCTCTGAGCTGGGCACATTATGGACTTGTATAAAATGAGGATCTTGACACTGAGAAATAAAGGGAGAATGAATATTATACAGACAGATTTTCCAAAGAAGCAAACTGAAGGTTTTTTTTTTAATCTCACTTAAACATACTTCTCCTCTAGGTTTTTCTATTTCAAACAAAATATCGTCATCCTCCCAGTCAGTAATAGAGGCTAGAAATATTTGCATTTTTTCTAATGCCTTTCAATTCCCTGACATCCACATCAGCACAACTGCCATATGGAGCATCCACCATCCTTCTTCTACATTTCCTCATCTAGACTCCAGAATGACTTCACCAGTGTTCTCCATTCATCCCATCTCTCTTATCTCTGATCTCGACTAAAGACTACTACCAAACTGGAATTTGGAAGCAGAGCTTTAATCATGTCACCTCCCTTTGCAAAAACTTTAGAAAACCTGTAATGCCTGAAGAAAATCTGCAAATCCTCAGTGTTTCCTTGTGACATAACCAATTTTACTGCTCTGAAACCATAAATCTGATATTTCAGGCAAACTGAGTCACTCACTGGTACTGTACTTAATCTCTACAACTTTACTCACCCTGTTCGTCTTCATCTCTATCAAACTGTTTTAGTTTGGGTACCATCAAAAGTAGAGGCTGGGATAAGAATTTCAGAGTAGAGAGTTTATTGGTGAAGTTATCTTAAGAAGTATGAGTGAAGAAAGAAGAAGAAAAGAAATAAAATGCACCAATGGCAACACTCCCGAGCAGGTTGCCACTGTGAGCCATGGGACACGAAGGTCCCATGACCAAACTGTACTCCTGGAAAAGTCTGAGGAGCTGCGCATTCATCCACTGGTCCTTTACCACCTCTCACTGAGATTTATTAGCTCCCAACTCAACCACGGGGTTGTCTTAACTCCTTCACAGTCCCTTGTGGCACCTGTGGTGTAGCCGTGCAAGCTCCCCGGATGCCAGAGAAAGTCCTAAGTCACAGAAGCACCCCTCTGCTACCTGAGGTGGCGAACTATCAGCATGCCAGAACTGTCCATAGTGGCAATGGTCCTCAGCTGGACAGAGCATCATCAAGTCCGCTGCTGGAAGCAAACTCCGTCCACATTAATATCAAGGACCAGTCCAAGGCAACTCTCCCATGAAGCTTTCTCTGATCTCTCAGACATAAAGTATCTGATTGTTGCTTGATCTCTCTCCATTAGGTCACTTTTTTATCCTCGTGGAGCTATTAAATGTATTATCACGCTGCATGATTTTATAAAATTTTTACCTTATAGTACAATGAACAATGAGAAAATAATCAAGCACCATGGGCATTTAAAGGTCACAGAAATCATTCTGATTGTAAATTCTAAAAGTCTGGTGTAGCATAAAAAAAATAAAAATATGTAGTGTAAAAAATAATAATAATAAGGAAAGTGTGGATTTCCTACAATCTTAGAATGTCCACCTCCGTTATTCACTTTAAGTGAAATATTACAATGAGTTTAAATATCAATAGGTACTTGGTTTAAACAGTTTGTGAAGGTTAGGCTGAACTCTCAATTCATTAATAACAGGCTAAGAAGAGTACTTACCTCACTTTTTAAGGCAATATGAATTATATATTAAAAGGCAACTCCTCATTGCATCACTCCAAATTCAGGAGAGAAGTTCAATAACCAGCAAGGCATTAGACTTCCCTTCAAGTGTTTAGTTACTGGAGGTCCAAAATGATCTCATCCAAAAGCATAGGATTTATGAGTCAGCTCCAAAGCAAAGTTCCATATGGACTAGGCTCTGGGGTGTATTAGATTAAACAGTGAAAATTCACTTATTGTAAGTTCTTATTGTAGTTAATTTAAAAAACTGGATGATACACCATTTCAATGACCATATTTATCTTTGCTGTTAATAAACATACACGTTCCATTAATTCAATGTAAGTACCTGTAAGAAGATTCTAATCAATAACTCTCTCTGACACGATCACTTCATTTCATAGAGTATAGCACTGCTGCAACTCAACCCTATTACCAATGTTTAATTGCAAAAGACTTCTCTTGTTTTAAATAACTTACTTTAACTTTTTTAAACAAGTTGATCTTAGCAAAAAAATACAGGAGTAGTATAAAATTAATATTGGGAAGATGAAATTCTGCACCAATATGCCTAATCTGGAAGGGCAACAACAGGCATCCTTTTAATTTTATAAAACAACAGACATAATCTTCTATGTACATAATAATTCTAAAAATTAAGGTATTTCACATACATACTAGACAGTGCTTCTTCCTGTGAAAGAGTATTAAATAGCCACAGACTGAACATTATTAATCCACAGTCACATGTTTTTATGTTAATAGCATTGCTGTCATATATAAAATTAGAATGCTAAGATTTAATAGGCATGTATCTTGATGACAGTGCAGTTTGCTCTAAAAGGATCAGCTTTTATAACACTATTCAACCCATTTTGATATTTCTCTTAATCTGCATTCTAACCCATTAAATATTGAATTGTGTCAGTTTATGAACTGGCTGTTTAATATTTTCTACTAAATCATATTTGAGATTATATATTAAACTGCTTCACATGATATTATTATTTGATTAACACTTTCATTAAATTACCAGTCTAAAAGTCTGCTCATCACCACGGCAGAAATCATGGTAAGGCTACAAATAAGAAAACAGAATTATTACCTTTTTCCAAATTTTATAGGACATTTACATTAAACTATTAACCATTTCCATCTACGAGAGGACATTACACAATCTGCCAACATCTGCTAATTCATCTATTTGGTATTTAATTACTCAAACTGGGACTAAAGAATTAAGCCAATTTTTAAAAACCTACCAGGAGATGGGCATTAACTGAGCACTTCTAGCGTTACCATTTAACATGGATGAAATCAAAGAAATGCCAGCCATCATTCCCAGTATGTTTTCTAGATCTGCACAGAGTGAAACAGTGAAATCACACAATCATACCTTACAGGGCAACTTTCCCAAAAGGTGTAACCAAAGTAGGTCACAGGACAACCAGGCACGCATCATACCTATGTATGTATGTGTACGTGTGTACACTGGGACTCAGTGCGGTTAGGGATAGAAAGGTGTACAATGCAGGCAGAAAGAGAAAGTGAGAAGAAATGCCCAAAAGGATGAAATCATCATTTCATTTGGGGACCAAGATTACAATTCCTTTGGGGACCAAAGTGAACAAGGAAGAAAGGAAGAGAAGAAAAGGAAGGGAGGGCCCAAACAGATGGTAAAGGCAGAAACGGAAGTCAGGCCTTGCTATAACCTAGCACATGTAACATTACACTGTGTTTTATTATAACAGAGATTCCAAAACATCTCCTCTTCCGAAAGAAGTCGTTGTTTTAGTGAAGACAGCTTCCATGAGCTACAGTTTGAGCACTTTCAGGGAAAATTATTTCCCAAATATGATGACCTGCCTACAAATAAGAATTATGAAGGTTGACAATTTGTCGCTGTTGCTCAGTTGCTCCGTCGTGTTCCCAGGGACTGCAGCAGGCCAGGCTTCCCTGTCCTTCATCATCTCCCAGCGCTTGATCAAACTCATGTCCAATGAGTTGGTGATGCCATCCAACTACCCAGTCCTCTGTCGTCCCCTTCTCCTCCTGCCTTCACTCTTTCCCAGCATCAGGGTCTTTTCTAGTGAGTCAGCTCTTTGCATCAGGTGACCAAAGTATTGGAGCTTCAGCTTCAGCACCATTCCTTTCAAGGAATATTCAGGGTTGATTTCGTTTAGGATTGACTGGTTGGATCTCCTTGCAGTCCAAGGGACTCTCAAGAGTCTTCTCCAATGCCACAGTTCAGAAGTATCAGTTTTTTGCTGCTCACCATTCTTTATGGTCCACCTCTCACATCCATACATGGCTACTGAAAAACCATAGTTTTGACTAGATGGACATCTTTCAGCAAAGTAATGTCTCTGTTTTTTATGTGTATAATTATCTGCCAATTATTAGTGGAACTGTTAAAATTACTAACAAAGATTTGCCTGACAATGAACTGAGTAACAACAATGTTGGATTTTTTTTTAGAAAACAGTTTTGGGAGTAACCTTACCCATTGATTCCTTTAACTGTAAAATAGGAGAGTTGAACTAGATGGTCCCCAAAGATCTTCTCAACTGGAAGATTTTATGATCTGAGGTAGACAAATGGATAATTCTAACACATGCTGAAAAAGGCCCATCCCCACATCACAGCCTCTTCAGCAAGAATGACAACTATAGAATAAATCCCATATTGCAGGTCTGTTAAAAACTCCTAGTTTTTACCTTTAGTTTGTTTTAAAATAATGCCTATGCAATTTTGCTTATTACGGAATCAAATTTTATACTTAAATTTTACTCCAAATGGGAAGGGGGAAAGGTCTATTTCTGTTTACCACTAAGTACATTAGCCTAAAAGATACACACATTCAACCATTCAAATTATATTTCCAAAGAAAATACATATCTGTATCTTAAGAAAGACTCTTCATTTCCAGTTTGCTTACAGTTAAGAGGCTGAGTCAAGTTTCAGCTGACAGAAAAAAAAAAAAATTAGCTGTCAAAACTGCAAACTCCTGATTTATAATAGAGTAAATAAAAGAACACACTAACTAGAGGGTGCTGGCGTAATTTCTAAAACCCATCACATCTCACATGTTCCATTTTTCTCAAGGACTGTTAAGTGCTACCATACAATGTATTTTTTAAAAGGCTAAAATCTTTTTTAGAAATTCTGAGCCCTGGACTTGACTATGATGGACAAGTTTTTAAGGAGGATTCCAAACAGAACTAATAGAGCACTCAATCTGAACTTAATTACAGGTCAGTTTCAGTCAAAACTCCCATCTTCCTTTGGTACTGTGGGAAACCCATACAAGGTACAGAGTTTTAGGCTTTCCATAACCACTTTGTTAAAATGCATAGAAACTTGCTTATTCTTGTTGAAACAAACATTTTTAAACAGAGAGCTCTCTCCAATAGCCATTTCCTCTATGCAACTCAAAAGAAAAGTAACTGATGTGAAGGTATAATCCTAGAAAACACTGGCAACAGGATGTACAACCTTGGACTCATTAGATTTTGGAATAGAAAATCAGGTAAGCAGTGAAGTATTTTTCTTTCATTATCTGTTTAGCTAATGGTCTGCAGCTGGAATCAAGATTGCTGGGAGATCTATCAATAACCTTAGATATCAGATGACACCACCCTTATGGCAGAAAGTGAAGAAGAACTAAACAGCCTCTTGATGACAGTGAAAGGGGAGAGTGAAAAAGTTGGCTTAAAACTCAACATTCAGAAAACGAAGATCATGGCATCCGGTCCCATCACTTCATGGCAAATAGATGGGGAAACAGTGGAAACAGTGGCTGACTTTATTTTTCTGGGCTCCAAAATCACTGCAGATGGTGACTGCAGCCATGAAATTAAGACATTTGCTCCTTGGAAGAAAAGCTATGACCAACCTAGATAGCATATTTAAAAGCAGAGACATTACTTTGCCAACAAAGGTTTGTCTATTCAAGGCTATGGTTTTTCCAGTGGTCATGTATGGATGTGAGAGTTGAAAGTAAGCTGAGTGCCAATAAATTGATTCTTTTGACCTATGGTGTTGGAGAAGACTCTTGAGAGTCCCTTGGACTGCAAGGAGATCCAACCAGTCCATCCTAAAGGAGATCAGTCCTGGGTGTTCTTTGGAAGGATTGATGTTGAAGCTTAAACTCCAATACTTTGGCCACCTGATGTGAAGAGCTGATTCATTTGAAAAGATCCTGATGGGAAAGATTGATGGCAGGAGGAGAAGGGGACCACAGAGGATGAGATGTTTGGATGGCATCACCGACTCAATGGACATGAGTCTGGGTAAACTCCAGGAGTTGGTGATGGACAGGGAGGCTTGGCGTGCTGCGGTCCATGAGGTCACAGAGTCGGACACAACTGAGCAACTAAACTGAACTGAACTGAACTGAATGGTCTGCAGGAAATAAGTTAATATGCCTGTTTAATTTCCTTTAGAAACAGTTCACTTTCTATTGCATCCAACCTTAGGGCAGTACTCAATCCCTCTATCTTTTCAGATCTCTAGACAGGAAGGCAATTATTTTCATATTGAATCAATGTATAACATTTCTTCAAAACAAAATGCAACAATATAAAACATAAACTGTTAACACTGTAAACTAAAACAAGAAACTCAGAGGAGAACTAAGAAGAAAACATAAAAGAAGCTTAGAACCTGAGATGAAAAAGGAACTGTAAGAAGTAGAAGATGAAAGAAAGAAATAGAGGTAAAGATAAAGAATATGTGTGTGTGCATTTGTTAAAATAGCAGAGAGACAATGAAAGTCTCTGAAGCCAGACTAACAAGTGATTAACATTACCTTGGGAAATGAATGTAGCACATTGCCCTGGAAAAAGTCAAACTACCAGAAACCAAAATTCATAAAAACGGGCCTCTTCTTTCCTGTGTCCAACCAAATGCAGGATGACCCCAAATAATTCCCAATGTACTTTAAAGAAGCTACTCCATGATAGCCTAGGATTGCTAAATTAGCTTTCACATCATCCCCAGGACTGAGTCTGTATTTTTCTTGCCTGATATACATGGTATTCAATCATTATCAATTCAAATAGGAAATGGAGGAAGGGAGGAAAGAAAAAACGTTAAGATGTGCTTACAATAGGATGCTTCCTACAACACTGAAGTATGGTTTTTACATGACTCAATTTTCTGTTTAAAAGAAGAGGTACTTTTTCTTATCCTTGAAAGTCAAATCTTGGTTTCATCCCTTATTTTCATAAGGTTCTTGCAATACAAACAAATATATAAAACATGTGTAAATAAACTATATAAAAACACTATGTATTTATGAATGCAATATTTGTTATAATATGTATAATTAAAATGTATACACATTTTAGTTTATAATAACTTTAAAAATGTTTTGCGTAAGTCATCAATTTATACCACAGTGGGGGAAAAAAAAAAACAGAAGAATGTGAAGAAAGCCTTGGTTTAACTCTATATTAACAGTACTTTGCTATAAAGGCTAAAAGATAAAGGAAAACAAAAAGTGGTAAACTGTAACAATTTAAAGATCTCGACACCTCTGATAAGAGAAAAAAGAGCAAGCAAACAACAGGTAGTAAATGGGATTCCAGCTGGACTTTGCCTATTTTAATCATGTAACTAAGCTATCGTATTTCTTTCCTAAGAATACCAGGAAAGGAAAGACATGTGCCTTACACTTGTTGCCGAAACTTCAATTTGTACTTTCTTCCCCTGTGTCACCAGCTTATCAGTTTAATCACCACAATTATTTGCTCTTTGGACTCTGTTTGGGTTTCCTACATGGATAGTTGTTACACAGTTCAACAGACAGGCTTCCCTCTGAATGTTAATCTCCAGTGCATATCAGGGCTTTGGTTCTGCCGGCTACTGGTTCTCCACTGAGTTGAGGAAATCTTACAGACTAAGTAGCGTCAATATTTGGATGAGTTCCAAGTGAAAATCAGGGGAGCGGCTGATTTACAAAGAGGCCTTTTTCTCAGAAAATCTTAACTGTATTAACAGCCCAGCATGGTATCAGTGGTCACACAAATGAATAATGCTATTAGTAACTTTCAAAGAAGCTGTTAAATGTGTACACAAAGTATAACAGGCAAGTACCTGGAGGAAGTTAGAAGTTCATATTCAACTGCAAAACCCAAACGATGTTACAGCTGGTAAAATGAGAACTGGCAATACAAAGATTTCTAATGCTTCATAAAATCTAAGTTGCACTTAGCAGTTTGATTACTTGTTTCACAGCCTGATATACATTTTTTCACCCTGTGACCTACAACCTCTAACTAATAATATTTCCCTTTGCTTTTGTTCTAGTAAAAAATAATTGTAAAAACAAAACACTAAGTATTCACTGATTGATTCAACAAACGCTTATTACACACAAACTAAGTTCCATGTAGTATTTTAGGACCTAAGGAAAAAATAAGTTCTTGCCTTCATGAAACTTATATTCCCATCAAAAGAGACAGGCAATAAGCAATTTATACACTTATACAAAGTATAATATAAAATACATATAATGTAAATATAATACATGGTGATAAATGCAGTGGGGAAAAAAATTAAAGCAGGTGAGGGAGTAGAGAGGAGGAGGCAGGCTGGTGTCCAGATGTTTTCTCAGATGTTCAGGGAAGGCCCACTGTTAAAGCGGTACCTAAACAACAGCCAGAAGAATGTGGGGGTGCAAGCCAGGTGGCCCCCTGAGGAAACAGCAGGGCCAGGGCTCTGAGAAGCTGTGTCGCAGGTCTGAGGGAAAGTGAGGCTGGAATAGACTGAGGAAAAGACAGGGCTGGAGCAGGCCTTGCAGAGCACTGTGAGGGTTTGGTTTTCATTCTGGGAGGGAGCCTTTGGTAGGCTTGAGGAAGGTGTATCATCTAGGAACCTTCTATGGGTTTTACGTAAAGCATCAACTCTGCAGCATATACCATGCAGCAGCTAGCAGAGAAGGCCAGGGTAAAGGCAGGGAGACCTATTAGGGGGCTGCTGCAACCATCGAGGCAAGAAGTGGCAGTGCTTTGGACCTGGGGCTGTGGGAAGGGAGACAGTAGCAGTGAGGTTGGTAAGAAGAAGTCAGATCCTGGGTATATTTCAAAGCCAGCAAGATTCTCAGGCTGACTGGATTTAAATATGAAAGGAAAAAAAAACGGAAAAGTAAAGGATGACAAAAGGCTGACACTCGAATAACAGGAAAAATGTAATGGTTGCTCTCTCGAGGGATGGAGAATACTGCGTGAGCAGGTTTGGAGCAGGTCAGGGAAATCAGGGGAAACCAAAACAACCTCAAATTAACTTGTTAATTCTGAGATGTTGTTTAGAAATCTTAAGTGGAGATGTCGACATGGTAGTTAGATACACAGGTCTGGAGTTTAGAGGAGCAGTCTAGACTACAGATAAAAATTGGGAGTTGTCAGGGAGCAGATTGTATTTAAAACAAGGAGATCAGAGGGAGAGGATATAGATGGCAGAAGAGAAGCTCATTAGTGTCCTCTGCAAGACCCCCTCACCTCCCCTTCAGATAAAGTACTGACATGTCACGGCAGTTCCCATCTATATTGCTTTTACAATCAATTTCCAGCAAGTAGCGCTATTTTAGAGGAACAAATGAAGGCAGACACTGACTATATGAAAGTTGCATCCACACCAAGGGAAAACGCTACCTCTGCCCACTGGGTGAATGGAGGTTTCACAATTCTTTCAACAGGAAAAAGAGGTAAAAGAATGTTTTAATCACATGAATTATGGTACTTGTGCCATGCTAAGCTCTAAACTCCAACTGTATATAAGCCTATATCACAATGCTTTCTCAAATAGCAACATTTCAGTAGAACAGCATTATCTATCACATGAAACCTGTGTTGTTAAAATGAGTTTATTGTTTTCTCATCTCAAAATTTATTTTAAAATAATTTTAGGACATAAAAGCACAAGGAATGTACACCTAATTATATGTTTGTACATTTAACAGTAACATTCCAATACAAAATTATCCATGTAAATACTAAGGGTCCATGAAAATTCCTTTTAAAAGAATCCATAAAATATTCAAGTTTATGAAACACCAGTGACACCTTTCATTCATGAGACCAAAACAAACATGGTCATGATTTAAAGATAAAGGAGAAAATATGTCCTAAACTTACAAATGTTAATTTTACAGGAAAAGATATTTAATGAAATTTGAAATTTTATATAATATTTTATATCATAATATATACTGTATATAAATGCATATAATTTGTTATATGTGCAGAAATAGGTAAGCACATACTTCAATTCAGTTCAGTTTAGTCGCTCAGTCGTGTCTGACTCTTTGTGAACCCATAGACTACAGTTACACCAGGCTTCCCTGTCCATCACCAACTCCCAGAGCTTACTCAAACTCATGTCCATTGAGTCAGTGATGCCATCCAACCATCTCATCCCCTGTCTCCCCTTTCTCTTCCCGCCCTCAATCTTTCCCAGCATCAGGGTCTTTTCCAGTGAGTCAGTTCTTCACATCAGGTGCTCAAAGTATTGGAGTTTCAGCTTCATCGTTAGTCCTGCCAATGAATATTCAGGACTGATTTCCTTTAGGATGGACTGCATGGATCTCCTTGCTGTCCAAGTGACTCTCAAGAGTCTTCTCCAACACTACAGTTCAAAAGCATCAATTTTTCCGGACTCAGCTTTCTTTATAGACCAACTGTCACATCCATACTTGATTACTGGAAAAACCATAGCTTTGACTAGACAGACCTTTGTTGGCAAAATAATGTCTCTGCTTTTGAATATGGTGTCTAGGTTGGTCATAACTTTTCTTCCAAGGAGCAAGAATCTTTTAATTTCATGGCTGCAGTCACCATCTGCAGTGATTTTGGAGCCCAAGAAAATAAAGTCTCTCACTGTTTCCACTGTTTCCCCTTCTATTTGCCATGAAGTGATGGGACCAGATGCCATGATCTTAGTTTTCTGAATGGTGAGTTTTAAGCCAACTTTTTCACTCTCCTCTTTCACTTTCATCAAGAGGCTGTTTAGTTCCTCTTCACTTTCTGCCATAGGGGTGGTGTCATCTGCATATCTGAGGTTATTGATATTTCTCCCAGCAATCTTGATTTTAGCTTGGGCTTCATCCAGCCCAGCATTTTTCATGATGTACTCTGCATGTAAGTTAAATAAACAGGGTAACAATATACAGCCTTGATGTACCCCTTTCCCAATTTGGAACCAGTCTGTTGTTCCATGTCCAGTGTTAACTGTTGTTTCCTGACCTGCATACAGACTTCTCAAGAGACAGGTCAGGTGGTCTGGTATTTCCATCTTTTAAAAAATTTTTCCACAGTTTGTGGTGAGCCACACAGTCAAAGGCTTTGGCATAGTCAATAAAGCATAAGTAGATGGTTTTCTGGAACTCTTACTTTTTCAATGATCCAACAGATGTTGGCAATTTGATCTCTGGTTCCCCTGCCTTTTCTAAATCCGACTTGAACATCTGGAAGCTCACAGTTAACATACTGTTGAAACCTGGCTTGGAGAATTTTTGAGCATTACTTTACTGTGTGTGAGATGAGTGCAATTGTGTGGTAGTTTCAGCATTCTTTGGCATTGCCTTTCTTTGGGATTGGAATAAAACTGACCTTTTCCAGTCCTATGGCCACTGCTGAGTTTTCCAAATTTGCTGGCATATTGAGTGCAGCACTTTTACAGCATCATCTTTTAGGATTTGAATTAGTTCAACTGGAATTCCATCACCTCCACTAGCTTTGTTCTTAATGATGCTTCCTAAGGCCCACTTGACTTCACATTCCAGGATGTTTGGCTCTAGGTGAGTGAACACACCATCATGATTATCTGGGTCATGAAGATCTTATCTTGCCACCTCTTCTTAATATCTTCTGCTTCTGTTAAGTCCACACCATTCCTGTCCTTTATTGTGCCCATCTTTGCATGAAATGTTCCCTTTGTATCTCTAATTTTCTTATTTTTCCCTCTTCCTGAATAATTTTCCTTTCCTTATATACAAACTCCTTAAAGATCTAATTAAGTTGATACGACATATTTTCATTAAGATCTACTGGATTTCTTGGTACTGTTTGGAACTCCACGATAGTGAAAACCTAAAAGATTATTTTCTGATAAAATGTATAACCTATAACATATACTCAGCATACTGAGTGGTTGAAAGCCTGCTTTCAGTTTCTACCTGAGTTCTGCAGTTTACACCTGACACACTAAAAGCGGAGACAATGGCTAAGTAAACGACTGGTCACACCAAGTAGAAAGGTCCAGCTCCTGAGCTCCCACACACACAAAAGACAAACACAATGTTTCCATCATTACTTTGTCCTTTGAGAGTGGAAGATATGGATCTGTCAAAGAAGATACTACAAAAAGAATGTTAAAGACAAAAGAAAAAAGTGAAAGAAAGCCAGAGAGGGGAAACAAAGATAAGAGTGCGTTCTTGTATTCAAAAGAGTAAAGTAGGTACAAAGGCCAAGCAGATAAAAGAATGACTCAGGCTTCAATATGGGTAAATGTTTTCCAAGATACTTTCAGTGTTAATTTTTTACCTAGAAACTAAATGATTGCAAATACAATCTTAAGTTACAACAATGTGATTTGCTATTGAGAACTAAATTATTGCTGTTTTATTTTACTGAGATAATGCAGGGCAGCTAAAGCATATATAGCTGGTTACTACCAAAAATGGCAACAATAGACTATATCTGTGGATGATGTCACATCCCACAGGGCCTGAGTCTCTACCATTGGTTCCATGTTTCACAGTAGTTCCATAGGAAGATGTTACGATTAACCACAATCTGGGGTCACTGTTCTACCAAAAGAAAGTGCTACACATGCCACTTAGGATTTGAGCTCTCCTTCACTGAATTTTTCCTTTTCCTGGGTGGATTCAATTATTTAAGAAAAACTAGCAGGCTAAAACATGATACAACATCCCTTAGAAGCACAGATTTGGAGGTTCTATGGCAACAGAATTTTTTTTGAGAACTTGTTACCTGTCAGACCTAATGCTAAGAACCTTACAAATGTTAGCTTGTTTAATCCTCATAACAGCCTTGTAAGGTAAAGAACATCTCTATTTTACAGCTGACTGAAATATTATGTAAATTCCCAAAGTTTACAGAGCTGATAAATCTATTTAGGTCCTTTTGAGAACCTTGTCTTAGCTCCATCCTCGTGTTTCCAGCTACCCCCATCCCCAACCCCCTATCATGACTAGCATGAATATAGGACATAGATTCTGGAATTTGATCCTTTTCTTGAGGCCTGCAACTGCCCCTGGTGGTTGAGAATGGATTAGATCTCAAAGTCTTCTTGAGTGGCTTCAGTCTTTTAGAAGGAAGTGAAAGGTGTAAAGAAATACATCTATGAAGGCCAAGGTGGAATCATCAATTAAAAGGTTTTCTAAGGTTGCCTTGGATGTGAAGCAACATCAAGATGAAAAACTGGCTCCAGCAAGGCCTGGGAGGAACTGGAATTCCCGGAGTCCAAGGCCACAGAGGAGACAGCAAACCTCACAGCCTAGACAGGATTAAAGCCTAGACAGGATTTGTAACTTTCTTCACTCAATTAAACAGAGAGAGAAGGCATAGAAGCTGCAGTTTTAGAAGCTGGACACAATTTGGGCTTAGAAGGAAGACAGAAGTCTTCACAGAAAAAGAACAATTATTTTGTGTTGGGTAACAAGAAATACTTTAATGAGACTTTTGATTATACTAAAGTAGGATGCTGGGGTACACCTAGAAAATAAAGGGTGCAAGATAAAATAACAAAAAATTTCAAACTCTCCTGGCTTTCTAGGGGTGGGGTCTAAGACATTTGGGGTTGACAGAAAGCAGAACTGTCAAGTTGCAAAAACTCTATGAGATGTCATTCCTTTTACCATCTATGTGACATGACTCAAGAAGTTGTACAGTCTACATCCTGAATAACCAGGCAAGGAGGCTCTAATAGGGAAGGGCCTGGACTCAGAGATGAGAAATAAAGTGAGTCCTAGGGGCCAACAGGACAACTAGCCGCCACAATGGGAAGCCTGGCAGCAGAAATAGATGCCAAACCTTTCTGATTCTTAGTCACAGAAAATGACAGTGACTCCTGGTTATTTGGCATGTTAGTAATACTGAAAATTAAGTGTTCTCTAAATAGTTCTCATCCTTTAACTTCAAGCCTTCAGGAGAAGTCTAACACACTGAACAGGATGACGGGAATGAAGCAGAGGGGCCATATTTAATTCTGGAGTTAATGAGACTCAGAGAGAGGCAGGAGCAGGTAGAGAAGTTAAAAGGGACTTCAGTTGGGAACAGGAATTCAGAGTGAGAGCACACAGGTGACTAACCATTCCCTAATCTTTATATAAGCTGACGAATACTCAAGAGTGGGATCAACTCATTAGGTTTGGAGATTTCCATTTTTGTTTTTTTTTTTTTTCCACTCTTAAGGGAAAAACTTACCCCAGAGTACTTGGAAATCTTGGTTCATATTTAATTTATGGGCTCTAGAGTTTCTACAGCAGGAACACAGTATCTTTCTCTCAAATAACAGTCCTGGCAAATCACCAAGGGAAGAATGCCAGGTATGCCCTCATCTGTAAATACTCTAAGATCCATATAGGCCAAGTCCTGACCACCTTAACCTGGGCTACCTCATGTCCAGTGAGATGTGACTTTCCTGGAAGAGATCTGTGAGGATGACCTCATGGCAGCTGAAATCTGGAGCCCTGGGGACAGCCAACTGTCTTGATGGAGCTGTTCATTCTAGAAGCTGGTAGAGTCATTGGATTAGATTGGGCTCTACCAGAAAAAGAACCTGAAATAGACCTGAGAGTGCAAACAGTTCATCTGAATGCTGATGCCAAAGAACATGGGTGTAAAGATGGGAAAGTCAGGAAGGAAGGGAAAAAAATAATCAAATATTTACTACTTTGCAGGTTACATTTATGGGCAACTAAAGCTTAATTCTTCAAAGAAACTTAGAAGATTGCATACAATAAACCTCATATCTTTCCCAAATGAGAGTCAAGGAGCTAGAGCCTTGCTAAGAATGATTCAAGGGTTAGCATCATCTGGAAGCTGTTAGAAACAAAAATTATGGACCTCTTCTCTGACTTAATAATTTTTAAATAGCTCTCTAAAATGCTTAAGCACACTAAAGTTTAAGACAAACTAAGTCCTTATCCACCAACTCTTGAAGGTCATTGACTGAGGAAGCCTGACCATGAGCTCCCTGTCACTTCTGGTGTTCTTCCTCACTCCGTGTGAGATAAGCTGGCTTCAGGAGCCAGAGCCACTTCTCAGACAACCAGTGGCAGGTACTTGCAACTGAAAATCTCGGTGTCTCCCGACCACAGGCACAGTGAAAGCCCTGGAGACAGAAGAAGGGCTGTGGCCTGCTCCATCTCCAGGTCTCTCCTAAAGAAGCCAGCAGGGCTCATTCAGCTCAGCACTTGGCATTCCATCTCACTCTCTTGCTCAATTCCTGAACTTTCTGAAAACAAAGCCTTCCCAACGCACACAGCCGGTAAGAATACTAGCCTCAAGTTCATGAGAATCTGAGCAGGGGGTCACATGTGGTCGGAACTTAACCCAGATGCAGGAAATATGGACTTAATCTATGGGTTGGCTGATTCCTAGTAACACCCTCTCTTCAACTGGTGTGGGAAAGAAAACAGAGTAGAGATTATGATCTCTGGCTCTGCAGTCAGATAGATCTGGATTTGAATCCCATCTTCTAAAGGTACTTGACCTCGATAACTACAGACAAGTTACTGAGTGTCTCTGGGTCTCAGTTTCCTGATTTATAAAATGGCCATGATAATAAAAATACTTGTAATTAGGGTTTCGGTGTGGATAAAATGAGATTCTGAATATAAGGTGATAAGCACAGTGCTTGGCACTTTTAGGGGCTCACTAAACATTGAGAAATACAGGTGCAGGAACACCAGGGTCAAAGCCAAAGGCATGGTCATGGCAAACTGAACAGGCTCCTACTGCTAAGAGATCCAAGAGTCACATTCCACAAGCATCTGCTGAGGGCCTATCATTTGCCTGCCAATGCATTCAAGGCTGAAGGAAAAAACAAACAAACAGGGCCTGGAGGGCCCAATCTGGCAGATAGGATGTAGTAAAGCAAGACTCAGTCAAAAAGTTTCAAAATCCATATCATATGCCAGCAAGACTAAGGTCTAGACATCATGACCTGGGCAGCAGCTGAAACAGAGATGAGGGTTCCCTGTGTAGTGGTTTATCCAAGACACAAGTGTAGTGTATCCTGGGTTACTCTGACTCAACCAGGTCTAAATCTGAGGCACATACCACAAGCAGCCCTAAGATAAGTTCATTGCTACAGCCAGACTCTGGCAAATAAAGACTTTCTCTGGAATCAACCAAGTTTCTCTCTAGAGGCAAACCTTACTTTATCTGTGCCTGTAAAACAAGTCTACACAGAGATTAAGACCTCATTTAACTAAGAGTGCTCTGTTGCCATGTCTGTGGCTAATGAGCCTATACAGATAAGTAAATGTTTAGTGAGGTCAGTCCACTCCACTTTGGAGTCCTTCCGGGTCCTAAATCGGTCTGAAACAGAGACTGAGATCTGGTAGCTGAGCCTTAGGTGAGATGTATGTATATATATATATATATATATATATACACACACACACACACAGACGGTGATTAAGGATGGCCTATTTAGATGCTTGTCAAATAACAAAACACCACCACTGGAAATCTTTTTAAATGTGGGAAACCTTACTTAAAGACCTTACTTAAAAACCTTACTCAAGGAAGAACTGGTGAGGAAGGAAAATCAGATTCCTAAAGCCTGCTTAAGCAAACATGGAGGGCTCCACTCTGCCACCCAAGGAGAGCTGCTGTATTCTACTGCAGGACTTTTTGTTAACCAAAGAGAGCAAAGCCGGTATCAGAGATAAGCCATTGAATCAATAAAGAGTATAATCTTGGGTTACTGCTGCATCCTTTCCCATGTAAGGCTGAGGAATGTCTCCAAATATATTTTGGAGACTAACAACTTCAAAAGATCAACAATAACAGCATAATAGAAAATAATAACAGGAAATAATATTTACTGATATATAAATATGAGGTATGCACACTGGGAAAGGAGTACGTCAAGGCTGTATATTTTCACTCAGTTTATTTAACTTATATGCAGAGTACATCATACAAAATGCTGGGCTGAAAGAAGCACAAGCTGGAATCAAGATTGCTGGGAGAAATATCAATAACCCCAGATATGCAGATGACACCACCCTTATGGCAGAAGGTGAAGAAGAACTAAAGAGCCTCTTGATGAAAGTGAAAGAAGAGAGTGAAAAAGTTGACTTAAAACTCAAACATTCAGAAAACATTTAGAGATCATTGTATCTGATCCCATCACTTATCATGGCAAATAGATGGGGAAACAATGGAAACACTGCCAAACTTTATTTTGGGGGGCTCCAAAATCACTACAGATGGTGCCTGCAGCCAAAATTTTAAAAGATGCATGCCCTTTGGAAGAAAAGCTATGACCAACCTAGACAGTATATTAAAAAGCAGAGACACTACTTTGCCAACAAAGGTCCATCTAGTCAAGGCTATGTTTTTTCCAGTGGTCATGTATGGATGTGAAAGTTGGACTATGAAGAAAGCTGAGCACTGAAGGATTGATGCTTTTGAACTGTAGTGTTGGAGAAGACTCTTGAGAATCCCTTGGACTGCAAGGAGATCCAACCAGTCCATTCTAAAGGAGATCAGTCCTGGGTGTTCATTGGAAGGACTGATGCTAAAGCTGAAACTCCAATACTTTGGCCACCTCATGCAAAGAGTTGACTCATTGAAAAGACTCTGACACTGGGAGGGATTGGGGACAGGAGGACAAGGGGACAACAGAGGATGAGATGATTGGAATGCAACAAACTCGATAGATATGAGTTTGAGTAAACTCCAGGAGAGAGTGAAGGACAGGAAAGTCTGGCTTGCTGCAGTCCATGGGGTTGCAAACAGTGAGACATGAGTGAGCAACTGAACTGAACTGATGCACATTAGAAGTTCTACATATATTTTACAGGTGTATTAATTCTTATTCTATAATTCTATCCTCATTTTATAGATGAAAAACTGAGAAACAGAGAAATTAATACTGAAAGTCACACAATCAGTGAAATGACATAGGTGGGATTTGAACCCATACAGTCTGGCTCCAAAACTGCTGTTTTCACCATATCGCATTAAGATAAATAAGGCAAAAGCACCATGTTTCTACCCGGATCAGGACATCCATATGTCCTGCTCTAGACCTGAATTTAGCTAGGGTCACACATGGAAATGAAAAGACAGAACAAGTATTTTCATTATGTCAGAGACAAAAATAAAAACATTCTAAGACTTGACTAAATGAAAAATTCATAAAGCTTAAATACTGTGAATCATGTTTTACCTAAATAAAAGCTAACAAGTTTTAAATTCATTATGAGAATATCAAATCCAGCTAAAACAAGGGCAGTATCAGTAAATGTAGCCACCTGGATACCTCCCCAGTGAAATCTCCGAAACATTACAACATTTTTCTTCATTTTGAAAACATCCTTAACAATGATTCCCACAGGAATTCAATTTTACTGAGAATGGCTTTTTAGTCTATTAAAATGACACATCGAAACCTAATCTTGAATAATATGACAAAGTTTGTTGACTTCTGGGAATCAGTGTTAGCAGTCAGACCACACTGACGAACTATAATCAAAGACAGCTCATTTCACACAAAGGGCACGAAGCCTATGCAGACGGAAAACAGAGTCACCATCAGCTAGAGGGGTGACATAAGGTAAGAAATTTATAAAGTGATAAGGAATGGGAATGAATGACAGATTCTACCTGCCTAATAAATGACTATAGATCCACAGATCAAACACTAATAGAAGGCAAGGACGGAGCCAAAAAGAGCAGAACGAGAAAGAATTTAAATGAACTTAAATTCGCATTCAGGGGAAATGGTGGTATACTTCTTTTACTGTGGTTTTTCACTGCCATCAGATCTAGTATCACTAGATCCTGATTAAAGGATTGGTGGAAAATGTGGCTCAAGCATGCCTGCAGGTCATTAAGGCTTTGTAAAACTATCTGCAAGGCTGTACTACAGTTTCTCCAGACACCAGAATCCACATTTGAATTGAACAGCTTTATACAAAGTCGCGTCCTGAGAAAGCTCTTTATTAGGTGCTGAGGGACACAAAACTGAAGACTGCTGGAGCCCTCTGTGCAAGGGAACAAAATGTAATTTAGGGCTAAAAAGTCACCAGAACTCTCTGCTTCTGAAAGGTCAGTGACTAATAGCTGATACACTCAAGTGTTTACCAAGTGACCACTGATGCTGCCAAAACCCTAGGTGCCAGGTTTGAGGGAAGTAGTCAGTTGACAAATATTTAGTAGATATTTACTACATGCAAGGCAAAGGGCTAGAAAGATTAGGCGTGTGAGAAAGCCAAAGAGAATGTCTTCCTATCCTTGAGGAATGTGGCATCTATTTAGTTGGACATATAAGGGCAAGATAGCTAATCGCACAATGGTAGGGAGGAAAATCACAGTGTTCTTCTTCTTTAAAAGAAGAAAAAAATAACTGTATTTTGCAGTTTCAGTAGCTAACGGATATATAACGTGACACAACCACAATCTAGTGTTGTCTTGGTTCTAAAAATCATTTACCACTCTTATATCATTCTTTCTACTGAGTTATCCCATTCTCCACAAACTGCCTCACAGCTTACTAACAAGAACATAAAATCAGAATACTTTTAAACCAAGACCTAAATCATGTACTCTTCCATTTGCAAAGCAATATTTAAATAACTTTTCAGAAAGACATACATAATTTTTACTATCTTTAATGCAATTAAAAGGTTCTCTCAGATGAAGAACTTATTCTTGCCCAGAGAATTCCATGGACAGAGGCTACAGTCTGTGGGGTTGCAAAGAGTCAGACACAACTGAGTGACTAACACTTTCACAGATGAAGAACAAATATCTTTTATCCATTGTCAGGGCTCTCCCCATGATATATGTTAGAAATGAGCAAACTGTTGTCAAACTGGTTCTCAGGATTCTATAAAATAAAATACACTCTAGGTTCTTTTCCTGTTTAACATAAATGTTCTCATTTACTATCAGTCAAAATCACCCAGTTACAATCCATGGTAATGATTCAAGTTGTTATTGTTTTGAAATCAAATGATCTTATTTTGATTAGATAAAAAGAGTAAATTTCCACACAAAATTAGAATGGTTATTTTGGATTTTGATCTTCAGTCAATGAACTGGACCCACGGTGCTGCGAATTAACCTGCATGTATTAGATTCTTCACAGTTCCTACTTTTTGTTTTTGGATGTAAATATCTGTGTTGTTGGTCTTGTTGTTGCTCAGTTACTAAGCTGTGTCCGTCCAACTATTTGCAACCCCACAGGCTACAGCACACCAGGCTTCCCTGTTCTTCACCCATCTCCCAGAGTTTGCTCAAACCCAAGTACATTGAATCACTGATGCCATCCAACCATCTCATCCTCTGCCACCTCCTTTGCCTCATGCCTTCAATCTTTCCCAGCATCAGGGTTTTTTCCAACAAGTCGGCTCTTTGCATCAGATGGCCAAAGTATTGGAGCTTCAGCTTCAGCATCAGTCCTTCCAATGAATATTCAGGGTTGATTTCCTTTAGGATTGACTGGTTTGATCTTCTTGCTGTCCAAAGGACCCTCAAGAGTCTTCTCTGCCACCACAGTTTGAAAGTATCAATTCTTCAGTGCTCAGCCTTCTTTATGGTCCAACTCTCACACTCATACATGACTTCTAGGAAAAACATAGCTTTGACTATAAATATCTGTAGCTCATAATTAGGTCTTTTCTCCAACAAAACTGTAACTATTCATGGTATGTCAGAAATAAAAGCTCTGAGACTGAATGGAACCATACAAATACAAATGTGTAAGAAGTCTCAGTTATCTGCCCACATAACTATTCTTACTGACAAGCACCCTTGCGTGAAATGCTCAATGGAAACAGATTAAACTCCATCCTAGCAGCAGTATTCGATTGCCTTTCTACCGAGTTCAAGTGGCAGAACACCCTGAACAGGAATGAACACAGGACAAGACAAAGTCCTCCAAAAGGCCATTGGAAACCCTGGAGTCTTAAACCCTCTTCATTACTGAGTGGAGAAACCTGAACAATGTTTCTACCTAACCAAAATATTTTTAATCTATTTCAACAAAGAAATAAATCATTTCTAAATATCAATTAATAAATCTTTCCATGATAATCAGACATAAAGATATTTAAAGCCTTCAAGTAATCCATTGTTTAAAGGGGCTTCTGATTAACAACTTCCTACTAAATAACCATCCTTGTTATTGTTATATTAGCTATCAAGCTAATTAAAGGCTAACTAAACATTCAGTGTTCTTTCAAATCTTCTGTATTCTTACTGAATTTTTTAGGCTCAGTATTACTGTCAGAGATGTATTTAAAAGTCTCAGTATGCTCTTGGATTTGTGCATGTTTGTTTTTCTCTATTTGAACTTTATTATTACATATATGTAAGTTTAGAATTCTTTATCTCTAGTAATAGGCCTGCTCTAAAATTTACTTTTATGATGTAATCATAGCTATATCATCTTTCTTTGGTTGATATTTGCCTGCTATATCATTTTTTTTTCCTTTTTTTTTAAAGTTCAATGTTTGTTTTAAATATGTCTCTACCATGACAACTGTTTTTATTTATTGAGGTTAGTTCATATGGATTTATTGTAATTATTGATATATATTTGAATTTATTTCCAGAATTGTGTTTTGTGCTTATCTGCCATGCTTTCTTTTCCTCATTTTTAAACTTTCTTTTGTATTAATTAAATTTTCTTGTTTCATGTCATTTGATTTTCTTTACTGTCTTGAAGTTTATATTTTCTATTATTTCCATGGTTAATCATGGTTAAATTATAACATGAATAATTAACTTAGTACTTAATCATATGTTTATCTTCCTTTCAAATACAAGGACATTGGAAAACCTGTCCAATAATTATTCCTCTCATGTTACATATTTCACTTGCCAGTATTTTACTTCTCGTTTTTGGCCCACAAAAATATGAATATTTTAAAATATAGTAAGTCTAGATTTTCCCACATATTTTAGAAGTATTTTTACTCAATATTTCTATTTTGATTTTAAACTGATTTTCAATAGATAATTATCAGATGTCCTCCATTCAGAATTTTCTTGAGTTTATGTTCTTCTGAGTTCTCTTTGTCTTCAAAACTGTTATATACTTTCACTTTGTATACAATTTTAGAAACGTCATTCAGTTTTAAGGTAGCAATCACACTAGCTTCTGCTTCTGCTGTGGCCTTTGCTAAGCCAGCTGTCATTCTCATTGTTGTTAGGTAATCTGTTCGTGTTCTCTAGTTATTAAAATATCTTTTCTGTTTTGGGTGACCTACAGTTCCACTAAGGTCTTTCTAGGTTTAGATTTCTTTTAATCTGTCTTGATGTGTATATATGTGCACCCAGAATCATATCTGGAAGATTGTTAGCTATTATATTTTCAAATGCCTCCCCAACCCCATTCCTTAGTATCTTGTCCTGGAACTCTGATTCAATGAATATTCTAACTCTGTGATGTCCCTTAATCTCTCTCTTATGTGTTGTGTCTCTTTATGCCTCTTTTGTATTACTGGTAACTTCTTCAAATCAAAGTCACTCATTAGATGTGTTCATCCCACTGTCTCATTTATAGTTTCATTACTATACATTTAACTTGTAGAATTATTTACCTTTGTTTACTCCAGTTTAACTGGCTGTTTTAATTGACCTACTTTTATTCTCAATTCCTCCAGTTATTTCCTTGATCACATTAAACATATATATTTCTATTCTGTATCTAATTAGTCCAATATCTGAAGTCTTTTAGGTCCCTTGTGTTTTTATGTGCTTTACAAATTTTGATTTAAAGCTCATGTTTATTAGAGCTTCATTTATGAGAATCTCTGAGGCCTCATTAATAATGCTTAACTCTTAATTTGATTTGTATTTCCCAGGTTTCTGGAAGCACTACCCACCTGCAACTTCTTTAAACTAAATTCTCACTTTGTGGCATTTTGAACAACCAGGTGTTTGTTTTCTGCAGATGAGTATTTCATAAAAAGGATATTTGTCTCTTCTATATAAGAATGTAGTACTATTTTTCAGGCAAAATAATATAACAATTCTAGTTTGTATCCGCAGAATTAAAATATTATGTTTGATGATACAATTCTATTTCAACATTTATACTTAGTGATTTGAAGTATGTTTCCATTAGAGACTGGATGGACCTTCTGATCATCTGTTGAGTGTGAGATGTATATTATTTGGGTATTAGAAAAGAAACAACATCATGCCTTAATTTTTATTTAAAATAAAGCCAACTAACAATTTTGAAAGATATGGAGAATGCTTTTCTTCTGTAAAAGATAATAAGACAATGTCTAAATCATTCTTTGTAAATAATATGTAAAGAACTTGCCTTTCCTCAATTATTGAAAATCACTCAGTGACAATAATGTTAATTTTGAGGGGTACAATAAACTAATAACTTCATAAGCATTGTTTATGGACTCTTCAAAAGTGATCATTTTGATTTCCAGTGGAATTTAAATGAAGGCATAATTTTACATTTTTCTCATCTTGATAAAATTCCAGTATAAAAGAATTCCCTTCATATTCCAAAATAAACTACAAATTCCCTTAATACCTTATTTCAAAAAAAAATTAAAGAGGAAATGATAATTTGACACCTTTGTGGATTAAATATGAATTCCATATTTTGAAATGTTCTATGTAATATATATAAGCTATTTTGCTTTATGAAAGCCATTTTAATGCTTTTGAGTCTATACACACCCATGAAGACAGTGTCCTCCACTCAGCAGAACGTGGACTCTCTTCTTCTTTCTCAGACAAGAAAGCATAGCCCCGAACTTCTGTCATTTGCAAAAGGATATACTTTAACAATATGATCAAGCTGAAGGTCCTATGACTCTGGAACTCTTTTTCTTCTAAAGAAAGGAATTTTGTTTTATTTTTCTGTTTATGATTGTTGGCTGAGCGAGATCCTATCAGGCAACCCTAAAGGGACACTGAGGAAAAGGGCATCGCATGCTCATTTTTGTTAGCGCATCACCTCAGAGGTCTTATTTAATTCAGCAATAACTGATGCAAATCTATGAGGTATCAGAACACTTGTGGGATCCAACATTTGTATACACACACACACAAACACACACACTTCCCCTATTATGTGAATCCTTTTCACCCACTGTTCCCATACAATGCTTAATCTAAGAGGATGCAAACCAGAACAATTAGAGCAGTACGTTTATAAAGATTACAATAAGACAACAATTTAGCATGAGCAGTAAATGAATAGGATAAACACAATTCTCTTGGGCACATTTTATTCCAAAACACTTTCTGGGTCATATTTTCAAAGCTACTGAAAATTGCAGAGAGTACAAGCAGAACTTAACTGTTTTAGAAAAACACACCAAGAGTCACTGCCCTTCAGAGTTCATAATTTTTATTCCAGGCAACAAAAATTAAAGCCAGAAGACATTAAGCTGGAAATACACATACATATGCATATACACAATTATCATCTAACTATAACAGCTATTTGTGGCAAGGAAAACAGCTAATACATACTACGTGCTACGAAAATATTTCTATATCTATATATATTAAAAGAATTTACTAGACCTGCAGCATACCATAAAATTTTTACTTTGTTGCCAACCTGCCTGTTCAGGGAAGGTAACAGCTGGTGTTTGTCACTTCAGTTTGTAGATCCAGAGCAGGGAGGAACGGTATTGACACACCCTCTCCCATACATGTTCAGTATCATAGGTTAGGAAAGGGGAAACAGAATAGAATTACAATCAAGATTTTTAAAAAAGACAGCACTAAAGAATATGGTGGCAGTCTTGAGGCTGAATTAGAAAAAGAAAAAAGACAAGCAGATTTGTGAACCAAGAAAACTACTGTGAGATGCCTTTTCACAATGCTACCCCATAAATGCTCACAGGTGTAGACTTACAAAGGAAGGGGAAATAGCATGCTGAGTTTTTTTTTGAGTCAATACATATAAACACACTGATTGGATGGCTGGCTGGCAAATAGAGCAGAATATACCCAAGAAGAAACAAATGTGACTGACTTAGATTTAGATTCTCATTAGTTTAACTGAAGGAAAGAGCATTTTAGTCTAAATCTATTTATCTTAAATATCGAATATTTTAAGTGTTGAATTTATTTATATTAAATATTGAATTTTAAGTATTTGTTTATTTATTTTAAATAATATATGTAACTTTAAAATATCAAGCAGTAAAGAAGGGCATAAAATAAAAAGCAAAAAACCTGCCCTCTCTCCCAATGCCGATATTTCTTATAAAGTACACACTCCAAAAATGATACTGCCCATGGTCTTCTTCAATTTGTTCTTTCCTCCTGGACAAATATTAAGACTATTTTCTAAATACATGAGCATATACAGATATATGGGATAATATTTCAAAGAATGGCTGTCAAGTATTTTAAGGATATTTGGGTCATGACCATATTTTTTTATAAACAATGTTGTAGTAAACAGTCTATAAAGTTCTTTGTGATAGTCTGTACATGTAGACCATATTCAGAAAAGAGCTGAAGCTTCCCAAGAAAAAAAAAGTAACCGTCTTTATGCTTCCTTAGCATTAGAGCTCTTCTTTGCTCTGAGCCCCAGTTGCCTCCACCCAACCCACCCTTCACACATGCACATGCACCTGTTTAATTCTAGCTGGTCTGTATTATCTGGTTTAAAACTTACTTCTTCTAAGACCTGTTCTCTGATTATTCCCATGTCTACTCTTCCCCTTTTCTCCCATGAAATGTTGTGTTCTTTTTAAAATACTATGTAATTTTTAGTCACAGATAACATCAACCAATTGCTCTATACACTACATATTTTATTTTATACTGAAGTGGAAGATGTACACAGTTTATAGCATCCCTATCTCTTGGTGAAAATAGGACAACTAGACTAAACTTATACTCAGAAAAATGCTCATCTTAGTTAATTCGATAAAATATTTCAAAGAAAGAGAAGGAAAATTAGTTTCTGGTGAAATAAAGTGTTTAAATTGACTGGTCAGTTCACCCAAATCATTTAGTCTCTATAGATGCATATGGATATAGCATGCATCCTTGTAGTAATCACATCACATAGCAAACCCTATGATATTGACACACCAAAGGACACTGACCATAAACATTACAAGTATTAATAGATATGATAGATTATTATTCCCCATAGTGTAGTCTAAATATAGTATAAGTACTTCTACTTCAGGACAAGATAGAGTAAAAGGGACCAGATTACCCCCCAGTCTGAAGCAACTAAAATTATTAGACCAATGCAAATATTACACATAGAATGGATAAACAATAAGTTCCTATGGTATAGCACAGGAAAGTAGATTCAATATCCTGTAATAAACCATAATGAAAAAAAAATATATATATATATATAAAACAATCACTTTGCTGTGCACCAGTAGCTAACAACACTCTAAATCAACTATGCTTCAATTTAAAAAAATGCAAAAAAAAATGCAGACCAAATATATAACACAGTAATTTTCAGATAGAGGATATCAAACAGTATGTAATAGTGACCGTGAGCGAAGAGAGACGAAGGAAATGGGCCCTAGGATTGTTCCCAACTTACTGCTTGAGGGTTTTTCCATGTCGCAACACAGGGAGCAGGAACTATGTTGGAATAGAGTGTAGCACCCAAAAATGTCAAGGTAGCTGTAGTTCACCGGTAGAATATTGAAAGAAAAACATCATACAGAAGGGCTTTGAGATCTACTGACAGTCCCTCTTTGTTTTTAGCTGATCAGCACCTGCATATGATGAAACTTCCTGAGGGAATAATCTCCAGTATTCATGCATGTCTGAGAAAAGTTTATGTTCCAATTAGCCAGAAGTGAAAAATTTCATAATTTATGGTACATCAGGTAGAGCATTCAAATGGTGTTAAACTCAGTGGTGGAGAAAATTAGTCCTAGAATAAAGTTGGCTCTGGTCCTGCCAAAGAAAGCTAAAAGCAAGCCTCAAAGGGTCAAACTGTTTTCAAGTAACTTCAATATATTTCAGAACAAAAGTCAAGACACTGCTGGAATACAAAAATATTCAGCACCCAACATGGTAAATGTCATGATATCTATCATTCAATCAACAAGTACAATGCATGCAAAGACACATGAAAGTGAAGTCGCTCAGTCGTGTCCGACTCTTTGCAACCCCGTGGACTGTAACCTACCAGGCTCCTCCGTCCATGGGATTCTCCAGGCAAGAATACTGGAGTGGGTTGCCATTTCCTTCTCCAGGGGATCTTCCTGACCCAGGGATTGAACCTGGGTCTCCCGCCTTGCAGGCAGACGCTTTAACCTCTGAGCCACAAGGGAAACAAAGACACATAGGCATACATAAAACAGAAGCTATCAATCAGTTCAGTTCAGTTCAGTCACTCAGTTGTGTCCAACTCTTTGCAACCCGATGAACTGCAGCACGCCAGGCCTCTCTGTCCATCACCAAATCCCAGCGTTCACTCAAACTCACATCCATCGAGTCGATGATACCAGCCAGCCATCTCATCCTCTGTCATCCCCTTCTCCTCCTGCCCCCAATCCCTCACAGCATCAGAGTCTTTTCCAATGAGGTAGCCAAAGTACTGGAGTTTCAGCTTTAGCATCATTCCTTCCAAAGAACACCCAGGACTGATCTCCTTTAGAATGGACTGGTTGGATGGAGGAGAAAAAATCAATTAATTGAAAGACTTAGAAATGAGAGAGATGAGAAAACTAGTGGACAAAGGCATTGAGAATCTTTATGACTATATTCCGTATGTTTAAAAAGTTAGAAGAAAGATTGAATGTGGTGACATAGAAGATTTTTAAAAATCATATTTCTAAGGCTGAGAAAAACAATACACAAATTTTATAAAATAACAGTAAATGGAATTTAGACCTGATAAGACACTCTAGAAAAAAAAGTAAACCCAAAAACTTGGGAACAGAAAATATCCACAATGAAACAGAGAAAAAGGCTGAAAAGAAGAAGCATCACTTTTTGCCATTAGAATGTATCATCTGCATATCTGAGGTTCCTAATATTTCTTCTGGAAGTCTTGATTCCAGCTTGTGATTCATCCAGTCCAGCATTTCCTATGACGTACTCTGCATGTAAGTTAAATAAACAGGGTGACAATATACAGCCTTGTCATACTCCTTCCCCAATTTTGAACCAGTCTGTTGTCCCATTTCTGGTTGTGACTGTGACTTTTTGACCTGCATACAGGTTTCTCAGGAAACAGTAAGGAGGCCTTATACTCCCATCTCTTTAAGAGTTTTCCAGTTTGTTGCTGTCCACACAGTCAAAGGCTTGAGCATAGTCAATGAAGCAGAAGTAGGTGTTTTTCTGAAACTCTCTTGCTTTTTCTATGATCCAGGGGATGCTGGCAATTTAATCTCTGGTTCCTTTTCTAAATCCAGCTTGTAGATATGGAAGTTCTCAGTTCATGTACTCTTGAAGCCCAGCTTGAAGGATTTTGAGCATTACCTGGCTAGCATGTGAAAAGAGTGCAACTACACGGTAGTTTGAACATTCTTTGGCATTGCCTTTCTTTGGGACTGGAGTGAAAACTGATTTTGCAGTCTTGTGCCCTAGAAATGCATTAATACCACAGATTCAGTCTGGATAGCACAGGTCTGAGGTTAGCTATGGAGGTCCTTCTGACCCAGAGCTGTGTTGCATGGGTCTGGTTGTTATTCAGTCACTCAGTCAGGTCTGACTCTGCAACCCTAAGGAATACAGAATGCCAGGCTTCCCTGTCCTTCACCATCTCCTGGAGCTTGCTCAAACTCATGTCCATTGAGTCACTATTGCCATCCAACCACGTTGTCCTCTGTCATCCCTTCTCCTCTTGCCTTCAATCTTTCCAACCTTGGGGTCTTTTCCAGTGAGTTGGCTCTTCACATCAGGTGGCCAAAGTATTGGAACTTCAGCCTCAGCATCAGTTCCTCCAATGAATATTCAGAATCAATTTCCTTTAAGATTGACTGGTTTGATCTCCTTGCAGTTCAAGGAACTCTAAGAGTCTTCTCCAACACCACAGTTCAAAAGCATCATTCTTTGGCGCTCAGCCATCCTTATAGCCCAACTCTCACATTCATACGTGACTACTGGAAATACCATAGCTTTGTCTATGGCTCTGGAGACAGGCACAAATCCACACACGAGGCAGAGCAAGAGACATCCATCCAACCCACCTTCAAAATAAGAAACCTATGGTGGCACTTTATCAAGACCCAAAGAGGAAAGTTAATGGATTAGAGAGCTGGGGAGGATTAAACCTAGAGATGGATAGTCCAAACAGGCAAGCTGTTGGATAAAAACTGTCTGGGTAAAAACAGATAGTGGGTTTGTGCTCACAACGAGATTTCTCTATCCCCTCCAGCCTAGTGTGTAGGAGTAGGAGGGAAATACTCTAGGCTGAAAGCAATACATTTAAATGCTCAGGAGAGAACTATACCTGGACTTCAAATATCTTACATTTATGCAGAGCTTCAGAGGGCACTCACATACATTATATAATCTTGTTTTACATACAGCTCTGAAAGGCTAGTGAGCTAGAAATTGAAGGTTAGAGATGTGAAGTGAATTCCACCATTTATTCACTCAGTAAATGGTGATGGTGGTGAAGTATAGAATCTATAATTACAGGTTCTTGATTCACTTAATTTTTTAAATAATCTATGTACCAATAAGTAAATATCATTTAAAATATAGTTTGCAGATTCTACTGCTAACATTCTGAATGGCAAAATTTTAACAAGTCCTTGAACTGGCATTAACCCATAAGAATAAATGTATTTTAAGGGTCTTATAATCATTAGCTATGTTAGTAAGTCACTGATATACATCTTTACATTAGTTAAACCTACTACCTTACAATAAGGAAATAACCCAAATAAGATTCTGTCACACACTGGATTATTATATCTCCTGTCTTTTATTAAGTAGTTTACATTAAAGTATCTAAAATTTGCTGAGGATCAACTATAAATACAAAGGCACAATAAGACAAAATTCCATTATCATAGCTTCTTAGTAAGCCAGGAAAACAGTAATGGCAGTAAAACGAGCTCCCTCAGGGTTCAACAGATATATTTACTTTAAGGCCAGAACATTTGATATTAAGTTTCTCAAAGAATAACTTGAATCCATTAAGCAAAAATTAGCTTATCTGTGTCAGAATAACTACCCAATGGGAGTGACTGATATACTAGATATTATGTCTTCCAAAATGCTTACCAAAGCACTACAGTGACATTCCATATTGCTTTATCTTTCAATGTAAAACATAGCTGGATGAAATATAAATATTTGGGGAACCAGAAGTAGCAACCTAACTTAACTGTAGGAGGAAAAAAAATGAAATTTTGATGTTAGAAAAGGTCTCAAAGTTTATTTTAGTCTAACTCCCCCATTGGTCCAGTGAGAAAATTGCACCTAGCAATTAAGAGGTCATCTAGGAAAGTGCTGTCCAAATGAAAGAGACAAGTCATAAATATGAGCCACATATGGAGCTTAAATTTGTATAGCTGCCACATTAAAAGAGGTTTTTAAAAAAGCAGATGGAACATTTAATTTTTAAAAAATCCAATATATCCCAAATTATCATTTCAACATATAACCAATATAATAAACTATTGATGAGATATTTTGCATTTGCTTTCTCCTTGCTAATTATTTGAAATCTTATATGTAATTTACACTTAAAGTTCATCTATACTAGCCATATTTCAAACTCAAAAGTCACATGTAGTCAGTGGCCACTGTAAGAAGGACACAGTTTTAAAACCATTAAGTATTGCAATGGAGAACTGATTGCAGAGGAATTGACGCTTTTGAACTGTGGTGTTGGAGAAGACTCTTGAGAGTTTCTTGGACTGCAAGGAGATCCAATCAGCCCATCCTAAAGGAAATCAGTCCTGAATATTCATTAGAAGGGCTGATGCTGAAGCTGAAGCTCCAATATTTTGGCCACCTGATGCCAAGAGCTGACTCACTGGAAAAGACCCTGATGCTGGCAAAGACTGAAGGCAGGAGGAGAGGGGATGACAGGATGAGATCGCTGGATGGCATCATCAACTTGATGGACATGCTTTCAAGCATGCTCCAGGAGTTGGTGATGGACAGGGAAGCCTGGCATGCTGCAGTCCATGGGGTCCCAGAGTCAGACATGACAGAGTGACTGCACTGACTGATTGCAATGAAGCTAGAATGAGCACCCTGAAATTCTGGAGCTCACGAGAAAACTTATTCAGATTCACCATACCATCTCCCAGCCTAATAAATCATTTTTCCCTGATTAAATGAGTTCAGGTAAACTCAAGTATTTTCTGGGAAGCCCTTAAGTATTTTCTAGGTTGAGCTAATTCTAAACAGCTTATAATGTTCATAATCAAAACACATGTTACGCTCAAGAGTTTTCTGTAATACAGGATGCTGCTACTGCTGCTAAGTCACTTCAGTCGTGTCCGACTCTGTGCGACTCCATAGACGGCAGCCCACCAGGCTTCCCCATCCCTGGGATTCTCCAGGCAAGAACACTGGAGTGGGCTGCCATTTCCTTCTCCAATGCATGAAAGTGAAAAGTGAAAGTGAAGTCGCTCAGTCGTGACTGACCCTCAGCGACCCCATGGACTGCAGCCTACCAGGCTCCTCCACCCATGGGATTTTCCAGGCAAGAGTACTGGAGTGGGGTGCCATTGCCTTCTCCGAATACAAGATGAATAACTGTTAAAAATCTAAGAATGAGTTTTCCAATAGAGGCATTCTCAAGAATCAAATTGCCAGTCTATGTCCGATGCAGGATACGGCACGCTTGGGGCTGGTAAAATAAATAAATAAATAAATAAATAAATAAAAGGCACAATCAAGGGAATCCATTATCTATATCACCTATATCAATAGATAATGGAAAAACCATCAAGGTTTTACTCCAATTTGTATCACACTAAGGTGGCAAACATACATTTACTATCAGTATTAAAAAGACCTTTACTTTCTAATCACTTTCAAATACAGATATGTCATTTTACTAAGCAGTAAACATTTACAAACTCATTTATTTTCCAATTACATAATAATATACCCAAACTTTTTCATCTCACATTAATGTGTATCTATTTTAATAGTAAATATGCACTACTCTTTTACCTAAGTCATTGTTCAAGTACATTACAAAACAGCAACTCTCATGATATTTATTGGCATATTAAATAATATTTTACATTAGTTTACTCATTTTACTTCTATAAAGTATTTCTCTCTGTAAAAGTCAACACAATTTCCAAATTAAAATTTTACTAAAATTTACCTTAAATGGTTTAACCCTTGATTGAGCAGAGAAAAACTGACTGGCAAAGTTTGAAATACTTTATAATTTTATATTTACCAAAATGTACAAGCTTTCCAAGATTAGCATTCCAATTTACTAATGACATCTTCACACACCAAAATAAATTACAAAACATGAAATAAGATTTATCAGCAAGAAGGGACTATATATTTTTAAAATATTAATGTTCCCAAAGCATATATGTTGTGTCACTGAGATGCCTGCATCATCATTCTTTTTATTACTACCAGGCCATCACTAGTACCACCAGTCTTCATAAAGTGCTAACAGTGCCACTCACAGAAAAAACTTTGTCATTTTCTCTTTAGAAATGAGTTGAAAATGGTTTCCATGAAAGGATTTTTTTATATTGAATGATAAAACCATTATCATAAAAAATGAAAAAAAATGAAGATTCATCTTGGCCTAGTATTTATTCAACTGAAAGTAAAGTCAAAATATTTATGATGACTCGAAATTTATTATATCTAATTTTTAAGTAATATATTTCCAAAATTCCATCAATAATTTTCCTGATCTTTATTACATATTTTGACATAAAATACTGATTATTATGTATTATTAATACAAGGCAAAGTACAACTTCAGCATAAACTAAATGATATTTCAGTGGCTTATAATACTAAAATCTCTCTCAAAGGAATCATTTCCTGATCTACATAAATAAGATAAACTGAAACAGTCTTTTGAAATCATATAAAGTTTCAGAAAATAGTCAATTGCATATACCTACACAGAAGCTACATTATGTCATACCTTAGGTAAGGAAGGAAGGGGGGAGCAAGGGGAAAGGCAGAAAAGAGGAAGGAAAGAAGGGGGAAGTATTTAAATTTGTAGAACTTTGAAATATATGACAATTTACTATATATATTAAGTACTACATATATCAATTTACTACATAAATCAAATTTGAGACTAGAAAGTCCAATTTGTTTTATATGATATTGATCAAATATAAAAAATGTTTCCTATGAAAGTAGAATGATAACTTTTAATTTAAAGAAGAGAAATACTATGGAATTTCATTTTTACAGAGGAAAAAAAGAAAAATAACATACCTAAGGCAGGAAACTTCTTAAAACTCAGAAGGAAAATTGTGAATTGAAAACTACAAATTTCAATCAAATTTTAATGCAGATATTTCCATCTGTCTTTTTTCACAAAGGACTTCCCAACCAAAAGTTTTCATGACTTTGTGGGCAAGCTAAGTTGCTTCAGTCATGTTTCTTAGAAATCCTATGGACTGTAACCCGCTAGGCTACATGGAATTTTCCAGGCAAGAATACTGAAGAGTGTACCATTTCCTACTCTAGGGGATCTTCCTGACCCAGGGATCAAACTCACGTCTCTCACATCTGCTGCATTGGCAGGTGGGTTCTTTACCACTAGCATCATGTATGAAGCCCTTTAGGACTTTAGTATTAAAAAACAAGTTACTTAAAAAGCTCCATGTTCATCATACTTTAGTTTATATTAAAAAGCAACTTCCTCTCCAGACTTTACTTAATTAGTTCCATTGTAACTGAGTAAAACAATGGCCTTTACAGATAAGAAAAGAAAAAAACCTTTTCTTCTCTTTCTTCCTTATATGAAACAGTTACTGAATACCAACTATGTAATTAATGGTTTTCCAATGTCATCACTAAAAAAATCCACATTTTAACGGGTACTAATCATTTGCTGGGTTACTGCTTAACAATATTTTACATAGGGATATAGAAAAGTGAACTTAGGCTTAGCTTAAACAGTTCATTCTTTGAAAGTGTTTGTCATATATTACTTGGGAATATATCTCAAATATTTATTCACTTATTTTAATGTGGAGTATAGTTAATTTTGGAAGATAATTGTGATTATACCATCATCATTATTATCAAAGATACACATACAAGACAGTTGTGTATGTCTGGCCTGTTATATAACTCTGGCCTTCTCTAGAAATCATGTAATATTCCTATGTCCTAATATTGTTTTTCTACTTCTTTCTATAAGTTTGATCTACCAAGTCTACCAAGTTTTAGAACTCTAAAACCTAAAAATATTCTCTCATAAGTGAGAAAACATCAGACATCATTTAATGTATGTCATTTCTGAGGAATAAGTCAGTCAGTTTCAATGAAAAGAAAAAACCATAATGACAATAAATAATTTTTTTATTCTATATATATTTTTCTTAAAAATTAAATAAAATTAAATACACTTAATTAACCTTTCCTATTAAGTGACTTTTAATTACTTACAATGAAATTCCAAATGACTTAAAACAAGTCATAAAATTCAGCTATAGAAAATAAAATTAAAAGCAAACTTAAAATTGGACCAAAGTAATGTCTTAGGTGATGGTGAAGCAGAAAGTTCCAGAAATTAGTTTCTCTGCTGAAACAACTACTGAGGTGTCAGGAACTGTCAGAATAAACTATTTCAGAGGTTTGAAGTCTAGTGAAATACTTGCAGCATTCAGAGGAGTGCTAAATGAAAAGGGAATAAATTTTATGGTGAATTTCAGAAAGTTCTGATATTTCACATAGCAGCTACCATCTTCCATCCTCCAGTCCTGTGGCAGACAGCCATGGAGAGAAGAGATGGTGGTCCTGTTGCAGCTGGCTGGTGACTGTCAGTAAGGACAGTACACAATTTCCAAAATCTAGGGTTCTGTGTTTTGAACTGTCTACAGCTCACTGATTGACTGACATAGGGGCTGGCCATTGTTTCAATCGAATTACACTAAAGCAGCTTCCTAGGGAGTACCTATGGAGAAGGCGACGGCACCCCACTCCAGTGCTCTTGCCTGGAAAATCCCATGGACGGAGGAGCCTGATAGGCTGCCGTCCATGGGGTCGAAAAGAGTTGGACACGACTGACTTCACATTCACTTTTCACTTTCATGCATTGGAGAAGGAAATGGCAACCCACTCCAGTATTCTTGCCTGGAGAATCCCAGGGGCGGGGGTTGTGGGCTGCCGTCTATGGGGTCACACAGAGTCGGACACGACTGAAGGGACTTAGCAGCAGCAACAGCAGGGAGTACGTATCAAAGGAATTTAGATAGACAGAAACAGAACACTTTTCTTTTTCCTTTCTTATTATATCCAGGCTTTCAAGGAATTCTTTGAAAAATCACTAACAGACCATGGAACAGAGATAGTGCCTACACGGGACAAGAAATATATGTTTTAAAAAAAATAGAAAATTTCACTAAATAAATAGACAACTGAAGATTTCCTCCAGCAACAACAGTCCCTGGGGAGGAGGAAGAATCTGATTTCTACAGTATTCACATTGTAATACTTAAAATGCTCAATTCTTTACACAAAAATTACAAAGCACACAAAGCAACAAAAATGTAAGGCCAATACACAATAGGAAAAAACCCAGAAACCATACCTGGGGAAGTCCAGCCTTCTGACTTAGCTATATGAAGACTTTAAGCTGATCATCTCAATCTCAAGAAGTTAACCCCTTTATTGTTCACAGTCTTGTTGTGGAGAAGGGGCTTGCGTAACTCAACGAAGCTATGAGCCATGCCATACAGGGCTATCCAAAGACAGATGGGTTATAGTGAAGAGTTCTGACAAAACGTGGTCCACTGACGGAAGGAATGGCAACCCACTCTAACATTCTTGCCACGAGAACCTCATGGACAGCATGAAAAGGCAAAAATATATGACACTGGAAAATGAGCTCCCCAGGTCAGAAGCTATTCAGTATGCTACTGGGGAAGTGCAGAAGGCAATTATTATTAATAATAGCTTCAGAAAAAATGAAGCAGGTGGGTAACAGTGGAAATGAGGCTCATCTGTAGATGTCTCTGGTGGTGAAAGTAAAGTCCAAATGCCATTCAAAAAATATTGCACAGGAACCTGGAATGTTAGGTCCATGAATCAAGGTAAATTGGACGTGGTCAAGCAGGAGATGGCAAGAGTGAAGATCAACAACTTAGGAATCAGTGATCTAGATTGTATCAGAATGGGTGACTTTAATTCAGATGACCATTATGTCTATTACTGTGGGCGAGAATTATTAGAAGAAATGGAATAGCCCTCATAGTCAACACAAACGACTCCAAAATGCAGCACTTGGGTGCAATCTGAAAAATGACAGAATGATCTCAGTTCATTTCCAAGGCAAACCATTCAATATAACAGTAATCCAAGTCTATGCCCCAACCACTGATACTGAAGAAGCTGAAGTAGATCAGTTCTATGAAGATCTACACCACCTTCTAGAACTAACACCAAAAAAAAGAAAAAAAGATTTTTTTTTCATCAAAGGGGACTGGAATGCAAAAGAAGGAAATCAAGAGATACCTGGAGTAACAGGCATATTTGGCCTTGGAGTACAAAATGAAGCAGGGCAAAGGTTAACAGAGTTTTACCAAGGGAACACACTGATCATAGGAAATACCCTCTTCCAATCACACAAGAGATGACTACACTTGGACATTACCAAATGGTCAATATTAATATCAGATTGATTATATCCTTTGCAGTCAAAGATGGAGTAGCTCCATACAGTGAGGAAAAACAAGACGTGGAGCTGACTGTGGCTCAGATCATGAACTCCTTATTGCAACACTCAGGCTTAAACTGAAGAAAGTTGGCAAGAGCACTAGGCCATTCAGGTATGATCTAAATCAAACCACTTATGATTATACAGTGCAAGTGACAAATAGGTTCAAAAGATTAGATTTGGTAGACAGAGTACCTGAGAACTAGAATGGAGGTTCGTAATACTGTACAGGGGGCAATGACCTGAACCATCCCAAAGAAAAAGAAATGCAAGAAGGCAAACTGGTTTTTTGGGGAGGCTTTAAAAACAGCTGAGAAAAGAAGAGAAGTAAAAGACAAGGGAGAAAGGGAAAGACATAGCGAGATGACTGCAAAGTTCCAGAGAATAGCAAGGAGAGATAAGGACACCTTCTTAAATGAACAATGCTAAGAAACCAAGGAAAACAATCAAATGGGAAAGACTAGAGATCTCTTCAAGAAAACTGGAGATATCAAGAGAACATTTCATGCAAGAATGGGCACAATAAAGGACAGAAACAGGAAGAATCTAACAGAAGCAGAAGAGATTAACAAGAGGTGGCAAGAATACACAGAATTCACAGATTCTATACAAAAAAAAAAAAAAAAGGTATTAATGACCTGGACAACCATGATGGTGTGGTCACTCACCTAAAGTGAGACATCCTGGAGTATGAAGTTAAGTGGCCTTAGGAAGCATTACTATGAACAGAGCTAGTGGAGGTGATGGAATTCCAGCTGAGCTATTTCAAATACTAAAAGATAATGTGGTTAAGGTACTGCACTCAATACACCAGAAAATTTGGAAAATTTAGCTGTGGTCACAGGACTGGAAAGGATAGCTTTCATTCCAATGCCAAAGAAGGAAAATGCCAAAGAACAGTCAAAATACTATACAATTGCGCTCATTCACATGCTACCAAGGATATGCTCAAAATTTTTCAAGCTAGGCTTCAGTAGTATATGAACTGAGAACAAGCTGGGTTTAGAAAAGGTAGAAGAACCAGAGGTTAAATTGCCAATATCCACTGGATCATGGAGAAATCAAGGGAATTCCTGAAATACATCTGCTTCATTGATTACACTAAAGCCTTTGTCTGTGTGGATCACAACAAACTGTGGAAAATTCTTAAAGAGATAGGAATACAGGCCACCTTACCTGTCTCCTGAGAAAGCTGTATGCAGGTCAAGAAGCAACAGTTAAAATCAGACACAAAACAACAGACTGGGTTCAAAATTAGGAAAGGAGTATAACAAGGCTATATGTATTAATACCCTTCTTATTTAACTTATATGTAGAGTATATCATGGGAAATGCCAGGCTGGATGAATCACAAGCTAGAATAAAGATTGCCAAGAGAAATATCAACAATCTCAGATATGCAGATGATACCTCTTCACTTTCTGCCATAAGGGTGGTGTCATCTGCATACCTGAGGTTATTGATATTTCTCCCAGCAATCTTGATTCCAGCTTCTGCTTCTTCCAGCCCAGTGTTTCTCATGATGTACTCTGCATAGAAGTTAAATAAGCAGGGTGACAATATACAGCCTTGACGTACTCCTTTCCCGATTTGGAACCAGTCTGTTGTTCCATGTCCAGTTCTAACTGTTGCTTCCTGGCCTGCATATAGGTTTCTCAAGAGGCAGGTCAGGTGCTCTGGTATTTCTATCTCTTTCAGAATTTTCCACAGTTTATTGTAATCTAAACCTCCCAACAAATCTAGGATCAGATAATTTTTTTACTGGTCAATTCCATAAACACTGAAAAAAGAATCAACACCAATTCTCTCAAACTATTTCAAAAAATAGGAGGAAACATTTCCAAACATATTCTGTGAGATCAGCTTTATCCTGATGCCAAAACCTGATAACAAAAACATAACATATAGAATCACTATATGACCCAGAAATTCCACCATAGATATATACCCAAAAGAAATAAAAACATATATCTATACAGAAACTTGTACACAAATGTTTATAGCACCCTTATATACAAGAGTACAAAGATAAAAACAACTCAACTGTCCAAAAATGAATGCATATATAAATTGCATGTTTGGATGTATATTTCAATGTATATATGAAACTGAAGGTACATGGCTTCCCAGGTGGCACGGTGGTAAAGAATCCATCTGCCAGTGCAGGAGACACAAGAGACACGGATTCGATTCCTGAGTCAGGAAGACGCCCTGGAGGAGGAAATGGCAACCCACTCCAGTGTTCTTGCCTGGAAAATTCCATGGACAGAGTAGCCTGGCAGGCTCCATAGGGTCACAGAGAGTTGGACATGACTAAGCACACACACACACACACACACACACACACACTCTGCATGACAGAATAATATTCAGTCATAAGGAATGAAGTACTCATTTATGCTATGACTTTAATGAACCTCAAAAACCCTTATGTTAAGTACTAAGTGAGGGAAGCCAGACACAAATGGTCACATATTATATGATTCATTTACATGTACTATCCAGAATTGGTAAGCCCACTGACACAGAAAGCAGATTTGTGTGACAGAATATGGGAAGGAGAAGGCAGGGGGTGAATAATTATGGAGGTATGTGGTGTTTCGCTGAGGTAATGAAAAGTGTTGAAACTAGAGGTGATGGTTGAACAACATATACATGCGCTTAATGCTGCTGTCTTGAAAATGATTAATTGTACATCATGTGAATTTCACTTCAATCAAAAGAAAGGGAGATTTTAAAATGACACGATTTCCTGAGAAGGTACCAACAGTTACTTTCCCCAAATGAGGCTGCTATTCTGTATACTGATTCTCAGCATCTAAAATATAATGACATAGGTTTGACAGTGGCTGAACAGTGGGCTGGGACAATCTTAGCACATTTCTAACCTTCTACTATCATCCCTAAGGAAGTTGCCAGTCTGATCCAAATGTGAATGACAACCTGCCAGATAAACTAAAAGTTCCTCAAAGCATGTTGCTGTATTATTAGCATAGATTTCCCCTACTCGTTAAATAGCTGGCCTATTCTAATGATGGGGTGAAAAATCTGGGTTACAGAATTCAGAGGCCACATTTCTGGTGATTTCAACCATCAAGAACTCAGCTGACAAAGTAAACAGATGATGAAAACAGCTCCTTCAGGGTGCTTATACTTACTAAAGCCCACACACTAACCTGTAATCATGGAGGAGTTCCTCAGGACAACAGAGGAATGCCTCACTCACAAAATACTTCCTCTTGCTAACACGGTAATTCTTTGAGCCATGACATTGGTTTTCCAATGCTATGCTAAATAGAAACGGCAAATTTGAAGAAACGAGCTGCTAAAGAAAGGCTCAAAGACCACACCCAATTTTACATCAAAAATAGAGCTGACCAATTGTAAAAAGCAACTGTAAAATGTAAGAATTGATGTAAAAACTCAAGTAGCATAACCATCTAAAACAACAGGCAAGGGTACAAAAGCCTGTAATGATTCAATGAAGAGCAAATGAATATCATGTTATCCTAAAGTCACCATGAAGTAGTTAACCAGTAGTCATTATTTTATGTTAAACAGAGAAGTATGAATATACTTAAAATCAAAGTATAATACTCCCTCACACTCATCTCACATACTAGCAAGTTAATGCCTAAAATTCTCAAACCCAGGCTTCAAAGGTTTATGAACCGAGAACTTCCAGATGTTCAAACTGAATTTAGAAAAGGCAGAGGAACCAGAGATCAAATTGCAAACATCTGTTGGATCATCGAAAAAGCAAGAGAGTTCCAGAAAAACATATACTCTTGCTGTATTGACTATGCCAAAGCCTTTGACAATGTGGATCACAACAAACTGTGGAATATTCTTAAAGAGATAGGAATACCACACAACATTACCTGCCTCCTGAGAAATCTGTATGCAGGTCAGAAAGCAAGTTAGAACCGGACATGGAACAACAGACTGATTCCAAACTGGAAAAGGACTATGTCAAGGCTGTAAATTGTCACCCTGCTTATTTAACTTCTATGCAGAGTACATCATGAGAAACGCTGGGCTGGAAGAAGCACAAGCTGGAATCAAGATTGCTGACAGAAATATCAATAACCTTAGACATGCAGATGACACTACCCTTCTGGCAGAAAGTGAAGAGGAACTAAAGAGCCTCTTGATGAAAGTGAAGGAGGAGAGGGAAAAAGATGGCTTAAAACTCAACATTCAAAAAACTAAGCTGATGGGATCTGGTCCATCACTTCAAAACAAATAGATGGGGCAACAATGGAAACAGTGACAGATTTTATTTTCTTGGGCTCCAAAATCACTGCAGATATGACTGTAGACATGAAATTAAAAGATGCTTGTTCCTTGAAAGAAAAGCTATAACAAACCTAGATAGCATATTAAAAACCAGACATTACTTTGCCAACAAAGGTCCACTTACTCAAAGCTATGGTTTTTCCAGCAGTCATGGATGGATGTGAGAGGTGGACCATAAAGAAACCAGAGCACAGAAGAATTGATGCTTTTGAACTGTGGTATTGGAGAAGACTCTTGAGAGCCCCTTGGACTGCAAGGAGATCCAACCAGTCCATTCTAAAGGAAATAAACCCTGAATATTCATTGGAAGGACTGATGCTAAAGCTTAAGCTCTAATACTTTGGCTACCTGATGTGAAGAACTGACTCATTGGAGAAGACCCTGATGCTGGGAAAGATTGAAGGCAGGAGGAGAAGGGTACAATAAAGGATGCGATGGCTGGATGGCATCACTGACCTGATGGACATGAGTCTAGGCAAGCTCCAGAAGTTGGTGATAGACAGGGAAGCCTGGTGTGCTGCAGTCCATGGGGTCGCAAAGAGTCAGACACGACTGAGCAACTGAACTGAACTGAACTGATAGTACTCCCTCTTCTATCCATGGGGGTTGATTCCAAGAATGTCTCCTCCAGTAGGTAGCTGAAACTGCACATAGTACCAAACCCTATACATGTTTTTTCCTGTGTTTATCAGTTCAGTCGTTCAGTCATGTATGACTCTTTGCTTATATACCAATAAATTTTAACTTATAAAGTAGTCACAGTAAGAGATTAAAAACTACTAAATAAAATAGAACAATTATAACAATATATGCTAATAAATGTCAAGTGAATGTGGTCTCACTCTCTCTCAAAATATCTTCTAGTACAAATGTAACTATCTGTCTTAACTAAGCATTTATCACACATCGTGGCCAGTATGAGATGCAATAGTAAAACTAGAATAAATTTTATCTTTTGCTTCTTCATAATTTCAGAGACATAAGATTCATGCTTATCATAGATCTTAGCAATCTCAGCACATGATTTGTTTTTCCTTCTTGAGAGCTTTCACCTTTCACTTAAGTGCTTTATAGCTTGTCTTTGGCAATCTGAATTGACAGCATCACTACCCTTGCACTTTGGGGCCATTATTAGGTAAAATTATGGTTACTTGAAGACAGGCACTATGATACCTCGAGTGCTGACCTGATAATCAAAAAGGCTAACAAGTGACTAATGGGAAGATATGTTGTACAAAAGGATAATTCACATCCCACACAGGATGGAGTGGGATGGTGTGAAATTTCATCACACTACTCAGAACTCTACACAGTTTTAAACTTATGAATTGTTTATTTTTGGAACTCTTTCCAATTGATATTTTGGGGCTGTGGTTGACAGCAGCTTAACAGAAACTGTGGAAAGGGAAACTGCAGATAAGGGGGAACTGCTGTATCTGGCATTAAAGAGAAATAGCAAATATTATCAGAAAAATTCACTTTGGTACAGTATCCCAGTGAATAACCTTATGGAAGTTGAAAAGTTGACTATGTTAATCAATCAGTTTTCATCAATATCTTCAGCAGCCATTGATACCTTATATTGAGAAAAGAAAAGAAAGTTTTACTTCATTAAAGGGCAACGGCAGTGTATTAGAAAGCACTGTAAGCTTATGAATAGCTACACTTGTATCAGATGTAGGAAAAGAAATGTAAAGAGATGGGAATACCAGACCTCTTGAGAAATACGTATGCAGGTCAAAAAGCAACAGTTAGAACTGGACATGAACAACAGACTGGTTCCAAATCAGGAAAGGAATAAGTCAAAGCTGTATATTGTCATCCTGCTTATTTAATTTATATGCAGAGAACATCATGAGAAACGCTGGGCTGGATGACGCACAAGCTAAAATCAAGATTGCTGGGAGAAACATTAATAACGTCAGAAATGCAGATGGCGCCACACTTATGGTAGAGAGAGAAGAAGAACTAAAGAGCCTCTTAAAGAAAGTAAAAGATCTTTTTAATGTGTTGTTGGATTCTGATTGCTAGAATTTTGTTGAGGATTTTTGCATCTATGTTCATCAGTGATATTGGCCTGTAGTTTTCCTTTTTTGTAGTATCTTTGTCAGGTTTTGGTATTAGGGTGATGGTGGCCTCATAGAATGAGTTTGGAAGTTTCCCTTCCTCTGCAATTTTCTGGAAGAGTTTGAGTAGGATAGGTGTTAACTCTTCTCGAAATTTTTGGTAGAATTCAGCTGTGAAGCCGTCTGGACCTGGGCTTTTGTTTGCTGGAAGATTTCTGATTACAGTTTCAATTTCCGTGCTTGTGATGGGTCTGTTAAGATTGTCTATTTCTTCCTGGTTTAGTTTTGGAAAATTGTATTTTTCTAAGAATTTGTCCATTTCTTCCAGGTTGTCCATTTTATTGGCATATAATTGCTGATAGTAGTCTCTTATGATCCTTTGTATTTCTGTGTTGTCTGTTGTGATCTCTCCATTTTCATTTCTAATTTTATTGATTTGATTTTTCTCTGCTTCTTGATGAGTCTGGCTAATGGTCTGTCAATTTTATTTATCCTTTCAAAGAACCAGCTTTTGGCTTTGTTGATTTTTGCTATGGTCTCTTTTGTTTCTTTTGAGGTACCACTTCACACCAGTCAGAATGTCTGCGATCCAAAAATCTGCAAGCAATAAATGCTGGAGAGGGTGTGGAGAGAAGGGAACCCTCCTACACTGTTGGTGGGAATGCAAACTAGTACAGCCACTATGGAGAACAGTGTGGAGATTCCTTAAAAAATTGCAAATAGAACTGCCTTATGACCCAGCAATCCCACTGTTGGGCATACACACAGAGGAAACCAGAATTGAAAGAGACACATGTACCCCAATGTTCATTGCAGCACTGTTTATAATAGCCAGGACATGGAAACAACCTAGATGTCCATCAGTAGATGAATGGATAAGAAAGCTGTGGTACATATACACAATGGAGTATTACTCAGCCATTAAAAAGAACACATTTGAATCAGTTCTGATGAGATGGATGAAACTGGAGCCGATTATACAGAGTGAAGTGAGCCAGAAAGAAAAACACCAATACAGTATACTAACACATATATATGGAATTTAGGAAGATGGCAATGATGACCCTGTATGCAGGACAGCAAAAAAGACACAGATACGTATAGTGGACTTTTGGACTCAGAGGGAGAGGGAGAGGGTGTGATGATTTGGGAGAATGGCATTGAAACATGTATAATATCATGTAAGAATCGAAATGCCAGTCTATGTCTGATGCAGGATATGACACGCTTGGGGCTGACGCGCGGGGATGACCCAGAGAGATGTTGTGGGGTGGGGGGTGGGAGGGGGGTTCATGTTTGGGAACGCATGTACACCTGTGGTGGATTCAAGTCAATCTATGCCAAAACCAATACAGAATTGTAAAGTAAAAATTAAAAATAAATAAATTAATTAATTAAAAAAAAAAAAAAGAAAGTAAAAGAGAAGAGTGAAAAAGTTGGCTTACAACTAACTCAACATTCAGAAAACTAAGATCACGGCATCTGGTCCCATCAACTCATGGCAAATAGATGGGGAAACAGTGGAAACAGTGACAGACTTTATTTTGGGGGGCTCCAAAATCACTGCAGATGGAAACTGCAGCCATGAAATTAAAAGACACTTGCACCTTGGAAGGAAAGTTATGACCAACCTAGACAGTATATTAAAAAACAGAGACAGTACTTTGCCAACAAAGGTCCGTCTAGTCAAAGCTATGGTTTTTCCAGTAGTCATGTATGGATGTGAGAGTTAGACTATGAAGAAGCCTGAGCCCTAGAGAATTGATGCTTTTGAACTGTGGTGTTGGAGAAGATTTTTGAGAGTCCCTTGGACTGCAAGGAGATCCAACCAGTCCATCCTAAAGGAGATCAGTCCTGAATATTCCTTGGAAGGACTGATGCTGAAACTCTAATACTTTGGCCACCTGATACAAAGAACTGACCCATTTGAAAAGACCCTGAGGTTGGGAAAGATTAAAGGTAGGAGGAGAAGGGGACAACAGAGGATGAGATGGTTGGATGGGCTCACCAACTCCACGGACATGAGTTTGAGTAAACTCCAGGAGCTGGTGAGAGACCAGGGACGCCTGGTGTGCTGCCGTCCATGGGGTCACATAGAGTTGGACACGACTGAGTGACTCACATGAACTTAACTGGACACTTGTATCTGAAGTGAAAGTGTTAGTTGCTCAGTCGTGTCCAACTCTGTGACCCCATGGACTGTAGTCCACCATGGAGTTCTCCAGGCAAGAAATAGAGTGGGTAGCCATTCTCTTCTCCAGGGGATCTTCCCAAGCCAGACATCAAACCCAGATCTACTGCATTGCAGGCAGATTCTTTACTATCTTAGCCACTTGGGAAGTCCATTTGAATGGAGGTGGCAATAAATTACTATACTCTTTCTCAGTAGAGCTTAACTGCAATCCATTTTCACCCCACAAAGCATAAATTTGACTACATCAAATTTGACTCATGTACCTCCGATGCTTTGCAATCCAGGGACTGTAGCCCACCAGGCTCCTCTGTCCATGGGATTCTCCCAGCAAGAATACAAGAGCAGGCAGCTATTTCCTCTTCCAGGGGATCTTCCCCACCCAAGGATAAAACCTGTGCTTGTCTCTTACAGCTCCTGCATCATCCGGCAGGTTCTTTTCCACTAGCACCACCTGGGAACTTCTATCTTCAACATTAGTTTTGTTCCAGACTTTCTGGGTGATCTCATCCAGAGCCATATCCTCATGACATACCTATCTCTGCTCTTGGCTTCTCTTTTGCATTTGAAATAAAGGAGACTGAGAAAAGCCATTAATGAAAATAAAGATGAATTGGGGTGGGGTGGAGAGGGGAATATAGCAGAATTCAATGGAAATAAAGTTGTCCCATAGTATTTTAGGAAACTATGAATTCTACAAAACAGATTTTATAGGATGCCACTATGCATTATGTCTCTGCAGAAAGACCAATTAGAGTTTCAGCTGTCAAGTCAATACTTTCTAGGAATATGTTCTTGAGTAAGTTATTCTTGAGTAAGAAGTTTTCATGTCGTCACTTAGTAAAGGGAGATTGAAACAATACATACCTAAATTGTCATGGTGAAAACTAAGTAATAGATTGAACTGAATGCAGTTAGCCAAGAGTCTGGCACATATTCTGGACTTCCCAGGTAGTACAGGGGTAAAGGATCTGCCTACCAATGCAGGAGATCCCTGGGTTGGTTGGGAAGATTCCCTGGAGCAGGAAATGGCAAACTGCTCCAGTATTCTTGCCTTGAAAACCCCATGAACAGAAGGGCCTGGCCGGCTACAGTTCATGGGATTGCAAAGAGTTGGACAACACTGAGTGTGCACGTGCTTGTGCACACACGTGCACACTAACACACACACACACAGAGGTACATATCAGGTACCTAATATTAACAATGTATTAGCAAGACATCAAAAATATGCATGAAAGTATAAGTGAATAATGTATATTCTTTGATGTTAATAACATGCAAGTAATACAATCATTAGTGTATTTAATACAAATATAATCATTAGCATATTTGATACAATCATTACTGTAACTGATACAAATACAATCATTAGTGTATCTGATATAAAATCCTTTGATATATGTAGTGTGTGTCTGAGCATGAATGTGTGTGTCTGGGTTTTCCAATCATTTTAAATTTATAAAGGGCAGCATTTCAAATTGACTGCTGAAAAGGAACATCTCCTTATTTAGATTTCAATAAGCCAATTTATCATATATAATTTTAAAAGAGAGTAAATATGTCCCAGGTAAGAGGCCAACATGGAAGAAGAAATACATGCATTTAAAAACTGGCTTCTACCAGTAAGAGGCCACCCACTGCCCTTGAATGTTTTCGAAGTCCATTAAAACCAGCAAAGGAAACAGATACTAAAAACTTTAAAGTTCTTTTATGTTTACTTTCTTCAAGTAAAAATGCTATCTTTGACATGTAGACTTTAAAGGGTTACATTACTAAGGATTAAACTGATCCATTAAAGGAACAGGATAGCCTTATGTTGATACTTAATTTAAAATTGTGAAATGATGAAAGCAATTTTTGTGTCCCATTTTAAACTATGAATCACAACAGAGTTAATGGAAATTAATGTAAACAGCAATGAAATAATAAAACTGTAATTTGATAAAGGTAAAGTCATCCACTTTTCAAGAAAAATGTATATCGTTTTACTCCCAAAGCTTTACTTAAAAGACTATCTACATCTCAAAAAATAAATCACTTTAGAATATACTATACTTTTCCTGAAAGAACTTTTTCTCCACTGATTACTAAGATGAGATCTTACATTGTTAGTTGAGAGCATTTACAATGAAAACTTTTATTGGAATTTGTCACCAACTTGATGCCTTCTACAAATCCCTTAGTGTCAGTTTTAACAACTCCTGATTCCTTTTTCACAGCTCTGAACAAAGCAAAGGGGTGGCATTACATAAAGTACCCTTTTGTGTTTCTTCCTTCCTCTTACCTGCACTCCCAATTTATAATTACTACGAAAACAAGTTTCTCCTCTAAGAAAGAACTCCTAAGGATTTCAAAAGAGAACTAAAGAAATGAAGTTCCAGGTATCCCAAAGCATATCAGATGGAAACTATGAAACTGAAATGAGATGCTATTTAAATTCACTTGGCAGAAATTATCAGAGCTGTGACAAGAGCTACAATAAACCCAAGTGCCCAGGAACTACAAGTATGTGACAGACAGTATACACTGGACTCATAGCTCCTTGAGTTTAGAATCTGTCAGACAGAACTCCAGTGTAATTACCTTGTTTGTGCAGATTCCATCTACTTGCTCTGACTTCATTTACACTTGACAGATGGTCACATTACTCGTGACATTTCCTGTTTAGCTCCATATTTAAAAATCAATTGCAGTGGAATGTAGACTGGCGATAGACTCTTCTGCAATAAATATCTCCACCAAGGAACATCAAAAACCTTTCTCCTTTCAGATGGAACCAAAACATTTGTGTTTATATTAACACAACTTTAGTTCACTTCCTTTCCTTGTGCCAATTATGGCTGGTGCCAATTATAAAATATTAAAAGCCTTGAGTTTCCACACAGTTGTTTCAAAAACAACTTTATTTTTCTTAATTTTAGTCAAGTGAAAGAAAGCTTTGGACAAATAATTTCTAATGACATCAGTTCTGTTTGGTTCTCTGACAATCAAAAATTAATTTGCCAATGGCTTTCATTTTTAATAAAATGTCCTGACTTAAAAATTAAGAATTTTATAAATTTGAATTAGACTGTGTTCAATAGTATTTTAAATAATGTGAAAAATACAATGGACTTTTTATTATTTACCAAAGCATTTTGGCATTTTAAGCTTTCTTTTACTACAAGACTAGGTTTCCAAGAAGCATAAGCAAATGAGTACATAAACACAGCATTTAAATCACCAAAGTTTAGGGAACAAATAGAAAATTATAAGAGATTTGTATCTGTAGTTCAAAAAACTGGCAATGTATTAAATTATAAAATCATAGTAAAAGATTTAATCAACACTATCTCATTAAATTTCTCTATTAAATATGCTTATAAGAAATAAAGGAGGAGTTTGAACCATGACTGAATTAACACTTTAATAGATAAAAGTAGAACTTAATGAAAAGTTGGCCTTTATTCCTAATAATAGCTTCATTTTTATCTCTCTAACAGTCAGCTTCATTGAAGGCTCTATCTTTATAGCTGATACACAAAATTTTTGAAGTGTTTAGAAAAGACAAAGTCACCACAATTTCTCCAACCCATAATTATTTCCTACTAACAGGTTAAAATGCTTTATAAACCACTGTATTTAAATGTATTGTGATAATAAACAAAGAAAGCTGGTTTTTGTAGCTAATTTCATGTCATTGAAGAGCTGTTAATACATAAAGTTTTTCCATTCTTTTGGAATAAATGGCTAGCATCATCAGACCTCTCACTTTACAAATGGCCAGTCTCTTGAAGTTGAGCTTAAGCATCTAGAGAAAATTAATACCAATGATAAAAGTCAAATTCCAAATATTTCTATATTATGAATTATCTTTTTGTTCAAAAATTCAGTGTGCAGAGAGAAGCAAAATGCACAGTTTTTGTTTGTCATTTTATCTTGTGTTCTAAACAAACCTCTAGGAAGAGTTGAGTATTTACTTTACACTGTGTTGGTCATGGGGTTACAAAAAGGGATAAGCCATTTCCCTCTTCTAGAACACTTCATATTAACCAACATATTAACAGATTGAGGTAACCAACATATTAACAGATTGCTTTCATACAATGAGGAAATATATGAAACATGTCTGGACTTCTGTGATGGTCCCTTCATTGTACTTAACTTTGGCCTTAAGAAAACACTCAGATCAGTTCAGTTCAGTCGCTCAGTCGTGTCCAACTCTTTGTGAACCCATGAATAGTAGCACGCCAGGCCTCCCTGTTCATCATCAACTCCTGGAGTTCACTCAGACTCACCTCCACTGAGTCAGTGATGCCATCCAGCCATCTCATCCTCTGTCGTCCCCTTCTCCTCCTGCCCCCAATCCCTTCCATCATCAAAGTCTTTTCCAGTGGGTCAACTCTTCACATGAGGTGGCCAAAGTATTGGAGCTTCAGCTTCAACATCAGTCCTTCCAAGGAACACCCAGGACTGATCTCCTTTAGAATGGACTGGTTGGATCTCCTTGCAGTCCAAGGGACTCTCAACAGTCTTCTCCAACACCACAGTTTAAAAGCATCAATTCTCTGGCTCTCAGCTTTCTTCACAGCCCAACTCTCACATCCATACATGACCACTGGAAAAACCATAGCCTTGACTACATGGACCTTTGTTGACAAAGTAATGTCTCTGCTTTTCAAGATGCTATCTAGGTTGCTCATAACTTTTCTTCCAAGGAGTAAGCGTCTTTTAATTTCATGGCTGAAGTCACCATCTGCAGTGATTTTGGAGCCCAAAAAAATAAAGTCTGACACTGTTTCCACTGTTTCCCCATCTATTTCCCATGAAGTGATGGGACTGGATGCCATGATCTTCGTTTTCTGAATGTTGAGCCAACATTCAGATGTTGAGCTTTAAGCCAACATTTTCACTCTCCTCTTTGACTTTCATCAAGAGGCTTTTTAGTTCCTCTTCACTTTCTGCCATAAGGGTGGTGTCATCTGCATATCTGAGGTTATTGATATTTCTCCTGGCAATCTTGATTCCACTAATGAATTCTTAATTCCAGATTTAGAGAAAATTATGTGGGTTTCCCTCCCCTCACATACAATTTTTCCTATAAATGCATCCTCTTTTTTATCTTTCTATGTTATTGTTTTAAATTATGAAAGTATGACAACATATTTTTAGGAGACTTAGGATCACAGAGTAATATCATGTAAAGTTGCACTATATGTTACAATTATTTTCTAGGTAGATAAATAAAGTTTTTATATCGAGTTTCAATTTAAAACTTTCAAAAATTAATAGAATTAATATACAGAGAAGAAGAAGGATATAGTAGACCTGAAAAGCACTATGAACCAATTTAACATGATTAAGATTTATATAATTTTCACACAACAGGAGGATACAAATTCTATTCAAGTTTCCATTGACTATAACCTAGGAGAAACTGTAACATACTCAGGGATATAAAACAAGGTGTAAAAATTCCATCCCCTCAAGGTATTAAAAGCATATACTGTCTGTTCTCTTATCACTGTGGACTTATGTTAGAAATCAATATCAAAAGATATTTGAAAATAACATATTTTCAAGTGCAATGTGACACTTACCAAGAGAGATTTTTACCATAGTCATTGAAAACCTCAATAAATTTAGAAAAATGAAAAAATTCAGAGGGTGACTGCAGATAATAAAGCATTTAAATGAGAAATTCATATCAAAGATACTTTTAAAAATTTCATGTATTTGGAAATTAAATGTCCACTTTTAAATGATCAGTGTAAGTCATAACAGGGAAAATTAGAAAATATTTGTAATAGAATAAAAATGAAAAAAGAATTTGTCAGAATCTGTTGCATGCAGCTGAAGCTGCTCAGTGCAATTAAATACAATGTGGACTCCTGAATAAGGTATGAAAGCAAATAAAGGACACTAGCATAAAATTTGGTGAAATTTGAACAAAATATGTAGGTTAATAATATTCTATCAGGCATTAATTTCCTGTTTGTTTTGTTTTTTTTTCTTTACAATATAGTATTTTTTTTATATTCTCCGAATTGGATTTGAAGTTTCAAGCCTTCTTTTTTAAATCACTAAGATAATAAAATTTCTAGACTTTTAACAGTAATACTAGATGCCAAAATGCATGGAACTATGTCAAAGTTTGTATGCTTATAAATTAGAAATCTAGCATTCTATTCATACTAAGTTAACAAGTAGAATCAAAATGTCATTAATTTTTTAGCTAGGCAAAAATTCATAAATTTTCTAATATATATATATTTTAGACAATATATATTGTCCAAAATATATATATTATATGTAGTATATATAATATACATATATGTATGTATACAAAAGCTTTTCTACTATGCTTGATAAAGCCTTGAGAAAGAACAACAATAACCAAAAAGAGGTGATGGAATTGGAAAATATAAACTAAATGAAATGGGAGCACTGAGTGTGAAATAGAAGAAGTGAAACAAACCAGATAAAAGTAAAAGATCATCATACAGTCCAGTTGTTTTTAAACATGGCTGCAGTGAAAAAAAGCAACACCTGGGCATTTGTATTTTTCAAAAAATTCCAAGATAAATCTGATATGCATCTGGATTTTAAAAATTGATTACAAGTTTTTACAATTTGGGGGTTAAATAGAGTGATGTGGTAAGTAGAAGTGTATATATGCACATATTTTCATCCACTCAGCCAGTCTATATCTTTCGGTTGGTGCATTTAATCCATTTACATATAAGATAATTATCAACATGTATGATTCTATTACCATTTTCTTGTTTTGAGTTTATTTTGTATAGGTCTTTTCCTTCTCTGTGCTTCCTGCCTAGAAAAGTTCCTCTAGTGCTGGTTCTAAAGCTGGTTTGCTAGTGATGAATTTTCTTAACTTTTGCTTGTCTGGAAAGCTTTTGAATTCTCCATCAAATCTGCAGGAGAGTCTTGCTGAGCAGAGTATTCTTGGTTGTAGGTTCTTCCCTTTCATCACTTTAAACATATTGTGCCATTTCCTTCTGGTTTGTAGAGTTTTTGTTAAGAAATTAGCTGATAAGCCTATGAGAATTCCCTTGTATGTTATTTGTTGTTATTCCCTTGTTGCCTTTAATATTTTATTTTTGTCTTTAATTTTTGTCATTTTGATTACTGTGTGTCTTGGTGTGTTCCTCTTTGGGTTCATCCTCCCTGGGACTCTTTACACTTCCTGCACTTGGTTGACTATTATAAACGCATCCTCTTAAAGGATGCATCAAAGTCAGCTTGGGGCAGTATTCCTGAGAGTGTGGTGTGTTTCCAGTGTTGAGATGATTTTAGGTAGTAAACATAGGTATATTTTTTACTTTTGTAGTCATGAGTTTATTTGAAAGATATTGATTTTTTCTTTTATGGTACTTATACAAATTTTCATTTTAATATTTAGTTTCTTTAAAATACAAAGCAACAAAAAACAATAAATAAATAACAATATGGGGTTATTCAGTTATGGTAAAAATTCTGAAAGTGGTTCAAGAATGACTGAAGTTTGAGAAATCTTCAGGTTGTCTCCTGAAAAATACAGAGTACTTGACAAACTTGTGGGTCACCTCTACACAAGGTGCCTTTTGGATCAATGCCATCCTATGTGGTACCAAAACATACAGCACTACTCTTTTTATCACCAAAGTCTGATTTTAGAAAACTGATAACCATTGTCATGGAACAATATAGTTGAGACAAATGCCCCTCTGTCGTTTTTTCTCTCATTATGTGAGTATGAATAAAACAACTGACTTTGATATCAATATAGGCAGCAAGTGCTATCATAACATGGGGACAGGAGGGATGAAGATAGATTTTTCTTCTTTTTTAGGTAGAAACTCTTAGCACTGGGTTTTAATAAACATAAGAGACAAAGAATCTGTTTTTAGATGAAGGGACATTACTCATGCAACATATTTTTACAGGAAATACCACCTTACTACTACTGCTATATCCTTTCTTATAATGTACATTGCTTTGCTATAAGTAATAAATAATGTTAGTGAAAATTCCTGCCCAATATATTTGGCTTCATTCCAAAAAGTTTCTTCTGTCAACAACTATTGTGATATTGTCATTTAGTATAAGAAATATGTATTTGGTTCTTCATCCCTATTTCTTGCATAAAGTTCCCAAACCCTTGGAATTGCCTAACTGTAGAATAATAAAGGTGTCTTTGTTATGTTAATGAGATAACATTTGGAAAGCTCCTAAGGATGGAGACCAGTTCCCAAAGGAGCCAAACCCATGATTAAGGAGCTAGGACCCAGTCCCTCAGTCCCATTCCTGAGAGGGGTCAGGGGCTAGAGGCTGAATCAATTACCAAAGCTTTTTGATTTAATTATACATGCCTATGTAATGAAACCCCATAAAAACGCAAAAGGACAGGTTTCAGAGAGTTTCCAGGTTGGTAAACACATGAAGATTAAGGAGAGTGGTGCACCTGGAGAAACCAGGGAGGCCTTTCCTCACATCATGGAGATATACCTTCATGGATCTCAAAAATCAAACTCCAGGTCAATAAGAATTCATTTGAAACCCTTGGTATCAAGTATGTTTCAGGATTCAGAATCTCTTCAGTTTTAAAAATGAAATCTAGTTTATGTACCATAAATAAAATAACATCCTTATGAGATCTCAGTAGTCTCTTACCAAACATTAATATTTCTGTTGTAAATAATAAGAATAATCACATCAGGTAAGATTTTTTAAAAGACTAAATACTTTCAATCAGTCTAGGTCAGTCTTTGCTTACAAAGAGGTTCTGGTCAGGATACGTTTTGGTTTTGGATTACAGAACTGTAAATATGACAGTACAGATTTACAGTAGTAGACATATGAATCAGGAGATGAACAAATTAGCAAGAAATCTTTTTAAGGTGCTGTGATAGGCACTGTATGAATACAGTCTGAAAGAGGAAAGGCAGCAAAACAAATTAACACTGAATGCCAACAGTACAAAAGCATCATAGAACAGAATATAATTGTAAGGGGCCCTGAACTACTACCAAAACAGTTTTGAAAAAAAAAAAGAAAGAAAGTTGGAGGATTCACTCTGATTGCAAAACTTAATACAAAGCTATAATACTCAAAAGAATACAGAATTGGCATAAGGCTAGATACATGGACCAATAAAATAGAATTGAGGATCCAGAGTTAAACCTAAACATCTATGGTTAATTGCCAAGGTGATTCAACAGGGAAAGAATAGTCTCTTCAAGGAATGGTGCTGGAACAAAGAGAATTCCACATGCAAAAGAATGAAGATTGACTCCCACTTCACACCATACATAAACATTAACTAAAAAATGCAAAAGCAATCTAAATATATGAGTGAGCTAAAACTATAAAATTCTTAGAGAAAAAAAAAATACAGTATATTTTCCTGACCTCAGATTTGGCAATAAAGTTTTAAATTTGACACCAAAAGGGCAAGCAACAAAAGAAAAAAAAAGAGAGAGAGAGAAATTGAACATCATCAAAATTAAAGAATATCCACGCATCAAAAGACATGTTCAAGAGAACAAAAAGACAATCTACGTAATGGGAAAAAGATGCAAATCATATGTTCAGTTTAGTTCAGTCTCTCAGTCGTGTCCCACTCTTTGCGAACCCAGGAATCGCAGCACACCAGGCCTCCCTGTCCATCACCAACTCCCGGAGTTCACTCAGACTCACGTCCATCGAGTCCGTGATGCCATCCAGCCATCTCATCCTCTGTCGTCCCCTTCTCCTCCTGCCCCCAATCCCTCCCAGCATCAGAGTCTTTTCCAATGAGTCAACTCTTCACATGAGGTGGCCAAAGTACTGGAGTTTCAGCTTTAGCATCATTCCTTCCAAAGAAATCCCAGGGTTGATCTCCTTCAGAATGGACTGGTTGGATCTCCTTGCAGTCCAAGGGACTCTCAAGAGTCTTCTCCAACACCACACTTCAAAAGCATCAATTCTTCAGTGCTCAGCCTTCTTCACAGTCCAACTCTCACATCCATACATGACTACTGGAAAAACCATAGCCTTGACTACATGGACCTTTGTTGACAAGGTAATGTCTCTGCTTTTCAAGATGCTATCTAGGTTGGTCATAGCTTTTCTTCCAATGAGTAAGCATCTTTTAATTTCATGGCTGCAGTCACCATCTGCAGTGATTTTGAAGCCCAGAAAAATAAAGTCTGACACTGTTTCCACTGTTTCCCCATCTATTTCCCATGAAGTGATGGGACCAGATGCCATGATCTTTGTTTTCTGAATGTTGAGCTTTAAGCCAACTTTTTCACTCTCCACTTTTACTTTCATCAAGAGGCTTTTTAGTTCCTCTTCACTTTCTGCCATAAGGGTGGTATCATCTGCATATCTGAGGTTATTGATATTTCTCCCGGCAATCTTGATTCCAGCTTGTGTTAGGTAAGTATAAAACATTCATAATAATATAAAGAACTTCACCCAATTAAAAAGTGAGCACAGGACTTGACAGATATTTCCCAAAAAAAGTTATACAACATTTCAACATCATTAGTCACTAGAGAAGTACAAATAAAAACCACACTGAGTTACTTACTTTACAACTAATAGTATGTAATAAATGTAATAATTTTTAAAATGAGAACAACAACAAATACTGGTAAAGATGTGGAGAAACCAGAGCCTTTATACACTGCTGGTAAGAATGTAAATGGTACAGTCACTGTGAAGAAATTTTGGCAATTCCTGAAAAAGCTAAACATAGAAGTACCATGTGACTCAAGAAATCTATACCTAGGTATACATTCTTGAGGTCATTACACTAAGTTAAATAAGTCAGACAGAGAAAAAGAAATACTTTATTACCTCCCTTATATATGAAAATCTAAAAAATATAAACTTATTGCAAGAGAACAGACTGGTGTTTGTTAGAAGTTGTGGGGGACATAGATGAAGGTGGTCTACTACTACTAAGTCACTTCAGTCGTGCCTGACTCTGTGCGACCCCATAGACGGCAGCCCACCAGGCTCCTCCATCCATGGGATTTTCCAGGCAAGAGTACTGGAGTGCGGTGCCATTGCCTTCTCCTGAAGGTGGTCAAAAGGTATTAATACAAATTTTCATTTCTAAAGTAAATACTTTTAGGGATATAATATATAGCATAGTGTCTACAGCAAACAATACTGTACTATTTGGAAGTTGCCAGTAGAATAGATATTAAAAGTTCTCATCACAAGGAAAAGAAAATTGTAACTATGTGAGGTGATGGATATTAACTAAAATTACTGTGGTAATCATTTTATGATATATACATGCATTAAATAATTATGTTTTATACATTAAACTTATATAATGTTATATATAACTAACTGTATCTCAATATAACTGGAAAAAATGGTCAAATGGCTACATTTTACAATTTTAAAATTAATAATGTAATATATAAATACCTATTTAATTATACACCTAAGTGAGTGAATTGTACAGTATGCAATTACATCTCAATAAAAATGCTAAAAATCATGTCAACTTTAAAAATATGCCTAAAATAAATGCAAACTGATAATATATCAGATGTGAGCACCCTCAGCATGCTGTATGAGGGAAGAGCACAGATTCTGAGGCCAATCTTCTTGGATTTGAACTGTAGTTACTGCTTCTCAGTCATAAGACCTTCATATGTTATTCAATCTCTCTATGCCATGGCTTTTTCTTTTCTAAAATAAGAGAAGTAGTAAATTTCTCATAGAATGCTATGAGGATTAAAGAGTTAATATTTCTAAAGTTCTTAAATGAACAGCTGACCCATAGGAAGAATTAATGCTGGTCATTAGTAATAATAAAAGTGCTGAGAGAAAAGCACATCTGGAATTTTAGACACAGCAGATTTGGAGAGAGTCAGTCTACTTCTAACCCACTGAAGAACCACCACCTGATTTATGAAACGCATGGAGTTTCAAGAGCTTATAAGAGCAAAGATGAAGAATGGCAACTGTGGGGAAAGCCTCTCTTTGAACACTGATGAAGAGAAAGGAAGATACGGACCAAATTTGCCTAAAAAGAGAATTGATGTGCTGAGACACGGGAGATAAAGTACTTAAGGGAAAAATAACAAAAGCTCTGAATCAGAGAAAAAGGAGCTTAGTACTAGCCCGCTAGGTGATTCCGATGGTGAATTAAAGGTCTGCTGCTGCTGCTGCTGCTAAGTCACTTCAGTCGTGTCCGCTCTGTGCAACCCCAAAGATGGCAGCCCACCAGGCTCCCCCATCCCTGGGATTCTCCAGGCAAGAACTCTGGAGTGGGTTGCCATTTCCTTCTCTCAGTTCAGTTCAGTCACTCAGTCGTGGCCAACCCTTTGCGACCCCATGAATCGCAGCACGCCAGGCCTCCCTGTCCATCACCAACTCCCGGAGTTCACTCAGACTCACGTCCATCGAGTCCGTGATGCCATCCAGCCATCTTATCCTTGGTCATCCCCTTCTTCTCCTGCCCCAAATCCATCCCAGCATCAGAGTCTTTTCCAATGAGTCAGCTCTTCGCATGAGGTGGCCAAAGTACTGGAGTTTCAGCTTTAGCATCATTCCTCCCAAAGAAATCCCAGGGTTGATCTCCTTCAGAATGGACTGGTTGGATCTCCTTGCAGTCCAAGGGACTCTCAAGAGTCTTCTCCAACACCACAGTTCAAATGCATCAATTCTTCAACGCTCAGCCTTCTTCACAGTCCAACTCTCACATCCATACATGACTACTGGAAAAACCAGAGCCTTGACTAGACGGACCTTAGTCTGCAAAGTAATGTCTCTGCTTTTGAATATGCTCTCTAGGTTGGTCATAACTTTTCTTCCAAGGAGTAAGCGTCTTTCCTTCTCTAGGGCCTCACAAATCACCAAACAAACCACAGCAAACCTCCTGCTCCTACACAAGAAGGAGCTGGGATATTTAATTACTGCCAGATATGTACTTAACAAATAAAACATTATTTTATTATCTACCGCTACAGGTCAGAGCCATGGGATGCAGACTTTAAGATAAAGGTTAACCAGACAGTGCTTTGGGAATAAAGGAAGGGAGATTAGCCAGAGAGAAAGCTGAGCTATGAAAGTGCAACAGAGGACTGAGCCAAACCCACAGGAGCTCTGGTGCTGAGATGGTCCTTCAGTTATCGGGATCTGAGACAAGAATTGCTGCTGTAATTCCTGCAGGTGTAACTACAGCAGGCTGTGTAGTCTTACTGAGGCAGCTCTCATCAACTGAGAGCCCTTGACAGACAGGGACTGGAAGCCATCACAGCCTGGACTTCTTGCTGTCAGGACTGAGTGCCCTGCCCTGCAGGGTATCTGTGTAGTGTTACTTAGCACTCACCACATCCGGGGGTCCTATAGTGTAGTTTCCAGAGAAGCAGTAGCAGCAAGAAATGCAAATTCTCAGGCAGGCCCCTGCCAGGGCTACTGAGTAGGAAACTCTAGGGGTAGGGCCCAGAAATCTGCTTTCAATAAGACCTCCAGGTCATCCAGATGTCTGCTACGTTTGAAAACCACAGCTATGTACACTGTGCAATGTGCACATAAAACACACACAAAAAAGTATTCCACTGCAAGAACAGCTGTCATACAATCTGCACTTTGTGAACGCATACCACAGATTGATAATTCAGTAACTTGTGCTCAGTTATGTATGACTCTCTGCAACTCTATGAACTATAGCCCAGCCTCCTCTGTCCAGGGGATTTTCCTGGCAAGAATACTGGAGTAGGCTGCCATTCCCTACTCCAGGAAATCTTCCTGACCCAGGGATCAAACCCACATCTCTTGTGTCTCCTGCATTGGCAGATGAATTCTTTACCAATGTATCATTCAACACTATTGGAAAATACGAAAATTCACTCACTTACAGTCCTGATTTTTGAGTTAGTAACAAAGCTGTTGGCTTTTAGATTTGAAGATTATTATTGAGCTGTAGCAATATTTGGAGAAGGCAATGGAACCCCACTCTAGTACTCTTGCCTGAAAAATCCCATGGACAGAGGAGCCTGGTGGGCTGCAGTCCATGGGGTTGGGTTGCTAAGAGTCAGAAATGACTGAGCAACTTCACTTCCATTTTTCACTTTCATGCATTGGAGAAGGAAACAGCAACCCACTTCAGTGTTCTTGCCTGGAGAATCCCAGGGGCGGGGGAGCCTGGTGGGCTGCTGTCTATGGGGTCGCACAGAGTTGGACACGACTGAAGCAACTTAGCAGCAGCAGCAGCAGTAGCAATATTTGATACAATACTTACTATGTGACACAGATTAATGGAAAAGTGAATTAATAAAACAACGAAGCTATACTTATCACAAAAGAGTCTATAAACATAAAAGAACAGGTTAAGGGAAAAACAATGTGACCTGAGTAAAACAATATGATGAGAGGTGGACGACTCCGGCCAAATCCAACTTGGTTGATATTTGACTATCTTCTTGGGTTTGTAAGAAGATCCTTAGGTGAAAATAACAAGATGAGCTCAGAAAGGAGGGAGGAAACAGTCTTAAGGCAATTTGTCTTTTCTAAAGAAATATTCTTTGCAGCCAAGAGGTAGGCACAGAGTTGAAAAAGGCCACAGAAAAAAACCCAAGCCTGCATTAACTCTATGTGATAGACAGCAATGAGACAAATTTCAAGCAGTGACAAGAAAAGTGGTAAAAATATTCTTTGTGGATGTCATCACTCCAAGTATTCACTGACACAGGAGTCATGGTGTGGTCCACAACTCAATAGAACATTTCAGGAAATCTTCTGAGAAAAATGACAACTGAATACCCCACACAAATATTCTAAAATTTTGATAGTGTTTTCCTTGAGCCTGGTACAAGCAGCTTTAGCAATTTGAATAGAAGCTAATCTTACATTTCTACATTGGTCTCCAACCTTCAAAGCATCTGTAATTTGAAGCTTGGAAGTACTCTTTGACTTTGGCCAGTCTTGTTGCATCTGCATTCTTTATTAAAGAAATAGGCCTGAAATGACTCTTATTGCTCAGGGTACCATAACACACTATTGGAGAGAGCAAAGCTTACTCTTCTCAATTATTACTATCCTTTAGTACAGTCTACTAGGTACCAGGAACTCAGCTAGAAATTAATGCCAATATTTTATAAAATTTTCACAAAGTCCAAGCAAACAGACACAGAGAGGTCACATAATTTGCCCAATATCACACAGCTTTAAGTAGCAGAGCCACAGTGCAGGGAAGTTTGACCCCAAAGCTCGCATTTCCTCAACTATACTATTTCAACTGTTCTTCGCTGAGCCTGAGCATTATGCTCAGGTGACTTTAATGTGCACCAAGGATGGGTAACTGCTGCTAAGCTACTGCAGTAGCAAAACATGTTCACTTTTGGCCAGGATAGTTGTTGTAGTTGTTCAGTGACTGGGTTGTCTCTGACTCTTTGTGACCCCAAGGACTGAAGCACACCAGGTTTCCCTATTCCTCACTATCTCCCAGAGTTTGCTCAAACCCATGTTTACTGAATCGGTAATGCCATCCAACCGTCTTTGTCATCCCCTTCTTCTGTCTTCAATCTTCCCCAGCATCAGGGTCTTTGCCAAGGAGTCAGCTCTCCACATCAGGCAGCCAAAGTATGGGAGCTTCAGCTTCAGCATCAGTCCTTCCAATGGATATTCAGGGTTGATTTCCTTTAGGATTGACTGGTTTAATCTCTTTGCAGTCCAAGGGCCACAATTCAAAACCATCAATGCTTTGGCACTTAGTCTTCCCTATGGTCCAAGTCTCATATCCATACACGATTATTGGAAAAACCATAGATTTGAGTATACAGACCTTTGTCAGCAAAGTGATGTCTCTGCTTTTTAATATGCTGGCTAGGCTGGACATAGCTGTTCTTCCCAAGAGCAAGAGTCTTTTAACTGCATGGCTGCAGTCACCATCTGCAGTGATTTTGGAGCCCAAGAAAATGAAATCTATCAGTTTTTTCATTTTTTCCCTATTATCCATGAAGTGATGGGGCTGGATGCCATGATGTTATTGTTTTGAATGTTGAGTTTTAAGCCAGCTTTTTCACTCTCCTCTTTCACTTTCATCAAGAGGCTCTTTAGTTCCTCTTTGTTTTCTGCCATTAGGATGGTGTCATCTGCATATCTGAGGTTATTGATATTTTTCCTGGCAATCTTGATTCCAGCTTGTGACTCATCCAGTTCAGCATTTTGCACTGCATAGAAGTTAAAAGAACAGGGTGACAATATACAGCCATGACATACACCTTTCCCAATTTTAAACCAGTCTGTTATTCCATGTTTGGTTCTAACTGTTGCTTCTTGACTTGCATACAGGTTTCTCAGGAGGCAGGCCAGGTGGTCTGATATTCCCATCTCTTGAAGAATTTTCCACAGTGTGTTGAGATCCACACAGTCAAAGGCTTGAATGTAGTCAATAAAGCAGAAGTAGATGCTTTTCTGGAATTCCCTTGCTTTTTCTATCATCCAGTGGATGTTGACAATTTGATCTCTGTCTTTCATAAATCCAGCCCTACATCTGAAAGTTCTAAGTTCAGGTTCTATTGAAGCCTGGCTTGAAGAATTTGGGGCATTACCTTGCTCGCATGTGAAATGAGTACAGTTGTATGGTAGTTTGAAGATTCTTTGGCATTGCCATTCTTGCAATTGGAATGAAAACTGACTTTTCCAGCCCTGTGGCCACTGTTGAGTTTTACAAATTTGCTAGCACACTGAGTGCAGCACTTTCACAGCATCATCTTTTAGGATTTGAAACAGCTCAGCTGGAATCCCAATGCCTCCACTATATTTGTTTGTGGTAATGGTTCCTAAGGAGCACTTGATTTCACATTCCAGGATGTCTGGCTCTAGATGAGTGATCACCCCATCGGGGTTATCTGGGTCATGAAGATCTGTTTTGTATAGTTCTTCTGTGTATTTTTGCCATCTCATCATAAAATCTGCTTCTGTTAGGTCCATATCATTTCTGTCCTTTATTGTGTCCATATGTGTATGGAATGTTCCTTTGGTATCTCTAATTTTCTTGAAGAGATCTCTAATCTTTCCCATTCTATTGCTCTCCTCTATTTCTTTGCATTGTTCACTTAAGAAGGCTTTATCTCTCCTTGCTATTCTTTGGAATTCTGCATTCAGATGAGTATATCTTTCCTTTTCTCCTTTGCCTTTCACTTCTCTTCTTTTCTCAGCTATTGTAAGGCCTCCTCAGGCAACCATTTTGCCTTCTGGCATTTGTTTTTCTTGGGGATGGTTTTGATCAATGCCTCCTATCAGTTCAGTCGCTCAGTCATGTCTGACTCTTCACAACCCCATGAATCGCGGCACGCCAGGCTTCCCTGTCCATCACCAACTCCCAGAATTTACTCAAACTCATGTGGATCGAGTCAGTGATGCCATCCAACCATCTCATCCTCTGTCATCCCCTTCCCCTCCTGCCCCCAATCCCTCCCAGCATCAGAGTCTTTTCCAATGAGTCAACTCTTTGCATGAGGTGGCCAAAGTATTGGAGTTTCAGCTTTAGCATCAGTCTTTCCAGTGAACACCCAGGACTGATCTTCTATACAACGTTACAAACCTCCATCCATAGTTCTTCTGGCATTCTATCAGATCTAGTCCCTTGAATCTATTTGTCACTTCCACTGTATAACTGTAAGGAATTTCATTTAGGTGATAGCAGAATGTCCTAGTGGTTTTCCCTACTTTCTTCAGTTTATGTCTGAATCTGGCAATAAGGAGTTCATGACCTGAGTCACTGTCAGCTCTAGGTCTTGCTTTTCCTGACTGTATAAACGTAAAGCTGGAAATACTAAAATAAATTTAAAAGTATAAGAAGAGAAGAAGAAATGAATTACTTTAAGAAAGAAGAGTAAATAAAATGTGGGACACAAAATCCCATGTTTTTTATAAACAAATATTAAAAAATTAAATATTAGTTGATTTGCCCATTTTAAGTACATTTGCCCAAATGTAAGTAGCAGGAGCAAGAGACCTGAAAGCAAGGCTCACATCAACGTTTGTAGAAAAAAACTGGTATTTCAGATTCTTAAAGTCAAAACTCAACCCGATATTTTATTTGACACCTGTAATTGTGTACATTTAGAATATTATTTCAGGACATTTTCCATGTATATAAATAAACAGTTTTATATATAACCAGTGTTTCGGTGGTGTGAATTCTCAGGTAGTTAAATACTGATTTGCCATTCTCCTGGCATAATGACCAAATAGAACAGTCCATAAATTTGTTGAACCAGTATCCCTAAATACTGCCAAACTGGTCAGTATTTAATGTCTTTGCTGAATAGTTGGTTTCCATGATATCTATCCAAAAAAAAAAGAAAAAAGAAAAAAGGATTTTCATTGAATTGAAAGCAAAGCAGGAGACAGTCCTTTCAGTCACGTGAAAGCTAGCTTGTCATTTGAAACTACATGCAACTGAAATAGCAGCTCTTCTCAGATACCAAGACTTATTTCTTCCTCCCAACTGTCAATCTCTGTTTTACCTAGAAAAGCCCAACCCCCCTCTTCTTTGCTATTAAATTCCATATGAACACCTCCCAGCTGCCAAACCTCCTAGCCTTCTCCTTTGTCTACCTTTATAGTATGTGATCAAGAGCAAATGCTCCACTAAGCTTAAAATCTTACAGCTGCACAAAATACAATTGGGAAACAAAACCTTCTGAAACAGGACATCCTTTAATGTTTACTTTAACTTAAGCCTGTTACTTAAACATATTTCTGTTTATTAGCTGAAAAATTCCATGTTGTTACAGGTTAAAAAATAAAGCATTCTGTAGTATAATTCATATCTGTAAGTCACAGTGAAGTGACTTTTTATTCAGCTAAATATATTTTAATAATAATTTTAATATCATCCCACAATATTTTGCTTCATCACCTTTTAAGTATACTTCTGTGAGTTTTGATCCAAAATTATTTAGAGAATTTCTAATTTATAAGAAAAATAAACATTTAAATTTTCTAGTAGTAGTGTTTTGCTTTAATAGCTTTTTTTTCTCTCTTCCATTCTTAGTCACAATGAAGGAAACTTTCTTCGTAGGAATAAAAGTAATTGAGTACAGAACCTCAAGATTTGAAAATAGAGACTTTGAAGCCATAAAAAAAGGTTTGGGTATAAAACACAGATGGAGAATTTACCTGATCTCTAATGTGAGAAGGGCTTTCAAAATACACTTTTGTAAGTAAATATAACTGTTTTTAATGCATATTTCCCAAATCAAGAGAAAAGATACCCAAGTCAATCACACAGAAAAAGAGTATACCCCTAATCAGAAGGTTTGTTTTTCTATCCATCTTCAAGGGTAATCACAAATGAATACGGAGGTGAGGATACCTATTCTTAGAAATACATGGATGGTCAAACAGATTGATGATAGAATAAAAATGAACAGGGTGCAGAAAACTGTAATATGAACCATCTCACGTATTTTATTTTTCAATCTCCATCTGATAATAGAAATCTAATAAGTCAACTATTATTGCCATTGGTACAGCCTCAATATTGCATGTTCTTATAGAAAATGCCTTTCTATCAGATGTCTCCAAAGATCTTATTAGCGAGACTGAAGAATGCTTTTGTCATATTAAATATGCTCAGCTGTTTACTACATGGTGAAGTAGTGTTAGAACCATTTAAAGAGGTGTCTGACATCATTAATCTATTTGACCTCTGACCTACAGATCTAAACTGTAACTATGGTGACCAAAGTTTGACCTTACAATGCTGAGAAACTTTAAAGCTCTGCAGTATTTTGGGTCACATTGTTAAGTGAGACAAAGGGGTAAAGAAGTAATGTGACAGTTTCCTGGGAATTAAGGTCAGCAGGTCAATTGTGCTGAAGATTTTTGTGATAAGGAAACTAAATTTTTGATCAGTTAGAATTTTTAGAATAGTACTTTTGTAGAAGGCAGAAAATGTACAATGAAATCATTTTATTAAACTTTAAGGACGCTGGAAAAATAAAATTAGTGTTGAACTTTCAAAAACATAACATTGCTTATAAGTCTATGGATATAATGTGATATACCTGCCATTTTCACGATTACACAATCACAAATAATTTCATCTGCAGATTCCTCTTCCAAATATAAATTATTCAAAATGATAAAATGATTATTTTTTAAAACAAAGACATTGTTGTCAACAAATCTGTAGTCATTTACTATAGTATCTATTAAATAAACTACCTACACATACAATATTTATCTGCATCAGATCATTCTCTCAGAAAAGCCTAAAATAAAAACAGGAGATGGACAGAGTGAACACTGACATTTTAGCTATCAGTGAACTAAAATGGACTCGAATGGGTGAATTTAACTCAGATGACCATTATATCTACTACTGTGGGCAAGAATCCCTTAGAAGAAATGGAGTCGCCATCATAGCCAACAAGAGTCCGAAGTGCAGTACTTGGATGCAATCTCAAAAATGACAGAATGATCTCTGTTCGTTTCCAAGGCAAACCATTCAATATAACGGTAATCCAAGTCTATGCCCCAACCAGTTACGCTGAAGAAGCTGAAGTTTAGCAGTTCTATGAAGACCTACAAGACCTTCTAGAACTAATTAGATTTCATTATAGGGGACTGGAATTCAAAAGCAGGAAGTCAAGAGACACCTGGAGTAACAGGCAAATTTGGCCTTGGAGTACCAAACAAACCAGGGCAAAGGCTAACAGAGTTTTGCCAAAGGAATGCACTGGTCACAGTGAACACCCTCTTCCAACAACACAAGAGAAGACTCTATGCATGGACATCACCAGATGGTCAATACTGAAATCAGATTGATTATATTCTTTGCAGCCAAAGATAGAGAAGCTCTATACAGTCAGCAAGACCGGGAGATGACTGTGCCTCAGATCATAAACTGCTTATTGCCAAATTCAGACTTAAATTAAAGAGAGTAGGGAAACCCACTAGACCATTCAGGTATGACCTAGATCAAATCCCTTATGATTATACAGTGGAAGTGACAAATAGATTCAAGGAATTAGATCTGATAGACAGAGTGCCTGAAGAACAGCTGACACAGGTTCATGACATTGTACAAGAGGCAGCAATCAAGACCATCCCCAAGAAAAAGAAATGCAAAAAGGCCAAATGGTTGTCTGAGTAGACCTTACAGATAGCTGAGAAAGGAGAGAAGCTAAAAGCAAAGGAGAAAAGGAAAGATATAACCATTTGAATGCAGAGTTCCAAAGAATAGCAAAGAGAGATAAGAAAGCCTTCCTCAGTGATCAATGCAAAGAAATAGAGGAAATAGAATGGGAAAGTCTATAGAGATCTTTTTGAGAAAATCAGACACACCAAGGGAACATTTCATGCAAAGATGGGCACAAAAAAGGACAGAAACAGTAAGGACCTAACAAAAAACAGAAGATATTAAGAAGTGGCAAGAACACACAGAACTATTTAAAAAGAAAAAAAAGATCTTCATGGTCCAGATAACTACGATGTTGTGATCACTCACCTAGAGCCAGACATCCTGGAATGTGAGGTCAAGAGGTCTTTAGGAAGCCTCACTATGAACAAAACTAGTGGAGGTGATGCAATTCCAGTTGAGCTATTTCAAGTCCTAAAAGATGATGCTGTGAAAGTGCTGCACTCAATATGCCAGCAAATTGACAGGACTGGAAAAGGTCAGTTTTCATTCCAATCCCAAAGAAAGGCAATGCCAAAGAATGCTCAAACTACCACATAATTGCACTCATCTCACACACTAGCAAAGTAATGCTCAAAATTCTGCAAGCCAGGCTTCAACAGTATGTGAACCATGAACTTCCAGATGTTCAGGCTGGATTTAGAAAAGGCAGAGGAACCAGAGATTATTGCCAACATCCGTTACATCATCAAAAAAGAAAGAGAGTTCCAGAAAAACATCTACTTCTGCTGTATTGACTATACCAAAGCCTTTGACTGTGTGGATCACAAAAACCTGTGGAAAATTCTTAAAGAGACAGGAATACCAGACCGCCTGACCTCCCTCCTGAGACATCTGTGCACAGATCAAGAAGCAACAGTTAGAACTGTACATGGAACAACAGATGGTTCCAAATTGGGAAAGGAGTACATCAAGACTGGATATTGTCACCCTGCTTATTTAACTTATATGCAGAGTATGTCATGAAAAAAGCTGGGCTGGATGAAGCACAAGTTGCAATCAAGATTGCTGGGAGTAATATCAATATCCTCATACATGAAGATGACACCACCCTAATGACAGAAAGTGAGGAGGAACTAAAGAACCTCTGATGAAAGTGAAAGAGGAGAGTAAAATGTTGGCTTAAAACTCAACATTCAAAAAACTAAGATCATGGCATTTGGTCCCATCAATTGATGGCAAATAGATGGGGAAACAATGGAAACAGTGACAGACTTTATTTTTTCGGCCTCCAAAATCACTGCAGATGGTGACTGCAGTCATGAAATTAAAAGATGCTTGTTCCTTGGAAGAAAAGGTATGACCAACCTAGACAGCATATTAAAAAGCAGAGATATCACTTGCCGACAAAGGTCAGTCTAGTCAAAGCTATGATTTTTCCAGTAGTCATGTATGGATGTAAGAGTTCGACTATAAAGAAAGCTGAGTGCCGAAGACTTGATGCTTTTGAACTGTGGTGATGGAGAACGTTCCTGAGAGTCCCGTGGACTGCAAGGAGATCCAAGGAGTCATTCAATCCTAAAGGAAATCAGTCTTCAATATTCATTGGGAGGCCTGATAATGAAGCTGAAACTCCAATACTTTGTCCACCTGATGCGAAGAACTGACTCCTTTGAAAAGACCCTGATGCTCTGAAAGACTGAAGGAGGGAGGAAAAGGGGAAGTTAGAGGATGAGATGGTTGGATGGCATCACAGACTCGATGGACATGAGTTTGAGTAAGTTCTGGGAGTTGGTGATGGACAGGGAAGCCTGGAATAACTGTAGTCCATGGAGTCACAAAGAGTCGAACACGACTGAGTGACGGAACTGAACTGAAATGAAATGAAAACAGTGAGCATCCAAGTATAGAGCTCGAGTAACACCACATAATGGGGCCCACTCTCCTAATGTGCCTGCCTCCTATATCTAGGTGGACTCTCACTGCATAATTAAAGTAGGATTTCACATATAAACTGTGAACCACTGTTTTCAAGACTTTCTCATTATGCCTATAATGGGCTAGATGAATCTTTTCTACAAAAAGGCACATTCTGAAGCAATGCTTTGTGGAAATTTATCCCGAAACACTGATTATTTCTAAGCTAGTCATTGCAAGCATATTATTGTGTGTGTGTGTGTGTGTGTGTGAAGATCCAGAGGTGGGATTCTTCAGAAAAACAGTAAACAAAGGTATTTTCTACATAAGCAAAGCATATTCAAATAGCCCCAAACCAACTCAATTTAAAAACCTACATCCTAAACAAATACTTTAGACAGTTCTCATTTGCCATTACTTTTGTAAATAATAAAACCTATTTTGCTCTAAAGAATCTGGAAAAAGTATCATAATTCAAATGTACTATAGCTCATATGTATAAATAGGATAGAAGTTAAACACACACAAACACACACAACAACAACAATCTTACCAGATACATCATCACAAGGAAAAGGAACTAAATATTTCTTTCATGTTTTTTACTTGGAAGTTTGCAGAGTCTCAGAAAGCAGGACTGTTGAAAGAGGAGACACCGCTTGCAGCTTTATTTCCTTCACCTACAATATCTGTCCAAAAGGATATGCTAGTGATTTTTTTCCCATGTGTTCCTTAGATCTTTTGGGTGTCCTTAGAAGGTGTTCTTGCCTGGAGAATCCCAGGGATGGTGGAGCCTGGTAGGCTGCCTTCTATGGGGTCACACAGAGTCAGACACGACTGAAGTGACTTAGCAGCTTAGCAGCAGCAGAAGGTCTAAAAAAGCCTTGAGAGTGGCAAAATATTTGAGGATTTAAAAAAGAAATTCAAGTGTGAGTTACTATAAATGAATTTTGACAATATACCCCAGGGAAAAGAATCATTCTAAACAAACCACACTGAAACATAGAGTTATAATGCCATGATAGAATGAGGCATGACCAGTAAAGAATATACAGCAAATAGAACCAATGCAATCTTTTTGATTACATCTTTTTCTGCCTGGCTATGGACTAGAAGAAAAATCCTACGTTCAAAACTTTTTCAAGCATTAAGTAGACAGCCATGTGGAGAAATACCTCATAGAATCCTCCAGAAACAGGAATGTACTATGAGAAGAATGCACTATGAGAAACAATTTAATATCTTTCCTGTCTTTAATATATTACGTTTCAAAATCTGATCAGTTTTAATCAATACTAGCTAAAAATTTGTCATTAAAAAAGGCATAAGGCCAAATAGTTTTATATGCACATATATATAAAATGCTATAAAACTCATAATCATATTGTATTATTATAATATACTTACCACTGGATATAATTATAACATATTATTTCAGATATTTGCATTAATGTGCTTAATTAAGACTAACCAATAGTTTTCACATATATCTGTGCTATCTTTAGTTTCACTTCAGTTTTTGCTAACTTTAAAAAGCTAGTATATGTTGAATTTAATTATGTTATTGGCAGAAATCAATCCAGTGAATTAAGAAGAGACATTGGGAAAACAGAAAAACGAAGGAGAAGATGTGAAGTGTTTGTATTACTGAAATCCTAAATGTGAAGTGAACCAAAGGTTTGATTGGAATCCCACTTTTAGAAGTAGGCAATTCTATTCAGATCCAACTATGCAGTGTGTGCCTAACCACTCCTGATAGTCCCATTTCAAATCCTAAAGTATTAAAACAATGCAGAAAGACTCAAGCAAATGAAATACATAGTCATTAGAGGTCAGAACCTTCTTCTGGGAAGTTCAATGGAGGAATAGGATAAGATCATGAAGAGAGTGGACTTCATTTGTAAATAAAAGGGATTTATTGGGTGTTCAATTTCTAGAATTTGAGAACTGCAAACCTGTTTCCTTTTCCACTGTCTTGAATAATCAGTATAAATCCACTGAAGGGGATTAGGATAGATAAAAAAGAAATGTGAACAACTAGTTCTTCAGCTTCTTCTATAGTTATTGATTACTTAGGTTTCTAAATCTCTTGAATTAAATTTTATATTTCATCCAGCTTCTTAAATGCATGTTACACCATTTTTAAAATTATTTTCTTAAATCTCTGAAATGTATTCATGTTCTCTTTTTATCCTTAATTCATGTTGTTTTTTTAATCAGAGTTGTCGAAGTTTGTAAGTTTTCTCAGTTTTTTTAAACAACTGCTTAGTTTAACTATTTCTACCTTAACTTTTAACAAGTTCTTCTTACTTTCTTTATACTTACAGTGTTCTATTTCCTAGTTCATTCTCTTGCTTTGTAATAAATCGTTTGGAGATTATAGATTTTCCTCTTCTTACTGCTTTGACTATATTAATAGGTTTTGATACACAATAATCCATATTTTACTTATTCTAAAAAGTCTGTGATTTCCATTTTAATTTCCTTATAAATGAATATATTGGGTTGGACAAAAAGTCCATTAGGTTTTTTCAGCAAGATGGTACAGAAATACCCAAATGAACTTTTCAGCCAACCAATAATAAGCACATTTTATATTTTTTAAGTTTCCAAGTGGAAAGAAAAATGTAATCATACTTTTATTATTATGTTTTAAAATTAATACACTGCCACTAAAGGATGAAGCTATATGAGACTTCACTTGCAGCCTTTGTGAAATCCCCTGTATTTGAAATGAATATGTGTTTTCTATTACTTACAGAACAGTCTTTCCTACACATCTCTCAAAATTGCATAAGTAATTGAACAGATTAGAAACTGAGGCTCAGAGAGATAGCCAACTAACCTATCTAAGCACTCACTAAGTAAGTGATGAGGCAGAAGTAAGATTTGCACAAATCTTACACTCTTAATAACTTTAACTGATAGCTTCCATAATTATTCATTCCCTTACCTTTCTCTCCTCAGTCTATGGAGTGGGTTGCCATTTCCTTCTCCAAGTCTATAAATTAGCTGACAGTAAACCTTATTTCACTTTCTATCACAGAAGCTTTACTCTGGTTACCTGCAAATAACCACTCATCCTGGCATTCACCTCTTATCTAGTGCCTTATCCTTAAACTGGTCTGGTTGAGACTCACACAGAATATGGCCTGGTGATTCCACGTTTGCCTTCTTAAGAGTGCATGTAAAAAAATTATATTACCCAGCTTGAAGGACCACATCGAGAGACTAAGTGGAGAGGCCATGTGTAAAAAGCTCCATGGAGAGAGAGGTTCTGACGCTGCATGGAGGAGAAGAGAAAACTCAGTTAACCAAGAGAAACAAGCCACAGCCCTCCAGCCTCGGTCAGGCTGCTCTAGACGGCCCTGCTGAGCAGTCAGACACATAAGCGAAGAAGTCAGCTCAGAGGTTCCAGCTTCTGGAGACGTCACGTGGAACAGAGACAGTTCATTCCTGACACACTGTCTAAATTCCTGACACATAACCTGTGAGAACTAATAAAATGACTGTGGTATCAGGCGATGAAGTCTGGGGACACTTTCTTATACAGCAATAAAAAATCAAAACAGCAGTTGATAGAGCAAGGACCTTTGAATGAATGAATGAATGATAAGTGAATTGGCAAATTGATTTATCATGGATATTGGACTTATTTTGCACATACATTAAAAAGCAATTTTATCTTCTAGAAAAATTATTTCAAGCTCATATAATTTTAAATAGGATAGCGCATTAGGGTGTTTCCTAGTACAGTTTTAGAAACCATTCAACAGCAAGTGCTATTAGAAGTTGTCTCTGTACCAGGACCTCTGCAGGGCTCAAAGATCACAATAGTGAGCAAAACCAAAATAGGTCCCATGTAGCTCCCAGTATGATGGAGTTGGACAGATAATCACAGAGAAGTCAAACTGTCGACTATGACGAAGGCCACAGAGGAGAAAACCACGTAATTAGAACACAGAAGCATTCAAGGGAACTTATGTGATCAGACAGGTCAGGGAAGACATTTGAGAGGAACTAAAATCTGAAGAATGGGAAGGATTTATCTAGATGAAGAAAGAAAGGAAGATTAATGCTGGAAGACAGAACCCATGTGCAAAAGGCTTATAGTGTAAGGCAGTCTGGCAAAGGCCTCTTGAAAATATGTAATAACCACGGAAACGCTAAGGAGATTCTAAAAGTCAATTTGTTTGGTTCATTGATTACTTTACTTGACTTCTAATAATCTCAATATAGTAACTGCACACTAATTGAATATGTAGAATGAAGTCAATAATGAAAAGAACCAACTTTCTTCTTATTACATTACTAAGAACAAAAAGGCATGTTTGCAGACAGGTGTAGATGAAATATGATCAAAGTTATTTTTAAACCTTATAAAAAGCTGGATTAGCCTACAAATATGATATTTTAATATAAAGAAGTTCAGTATAAATTGCTAAAAAATTACAAAATATGAGAGCAAAAGTAGTTAATACAAGGCAAGAAAGGGAATCATTTCTGAGAAATAATTTAATATTTTTATACTTAAATTTTAGTATCCTAAGAAAATCTCTTTTATAATTTAAAATTTCCCCATTGAGTAAAAATGTATGTAAGTTAATTCAATACTATTAATAATACACTGACTATTTAATTTTTAGGATCTTCATCTGCACATATACACAATAATGTTTTAGTGTGCTACCACACAGACTCAAAATGCAGTTGTCTACCTAGTAAGTTACAGGGAGAGTCTTTGTTTCTTAGAAAAAAGAAATTGGTTTTTATGTGTTCCTTGAAAGGAAACTCAGTAAAAAAAAAAAAAAAAAAAAGATCATGCATTTAAATATCAGTGAGGTAGTGATACCAATGAATTGAGGACAAGAAATTTAAAGTTGGCACTCTGACCCTGAAATAGACTACTGTCCTGACCCCACCCTCAGTCTTGCAAATTTAATTAAATCTAAGTTCTGAGCAGTAGATAAAAGTGGTTGAGAAAACCCGTTATAGGAATTTATTAAAGGAATCCTTTACATTGTCTTCTCTCTTAAAAAAAAAAAAAAAATCAGGTAAGGGAAAATTTTCATCGCAAGCACTCCGTTTTCCCAAACCCAGAGAAACAAAGCTTTGCCCTTAAAGTCCTTCCAATCTCACTACTTGGAAGCTGAATCCGAGCTGAACTTTCATCAAACTTTATTTTTGCTCTTTTCATTCCTCAATGCTTCTTTCCAGCAATTAATTTGGTCTCTAATAATTAAAAGCTACTATATAACATGACAATTCAATTACAACTCATACATTAATAATTTCTCCAAAATCATTCTTAACCACGTTAGTTTGTAAAGTATTGAATAGGAATATAATAATAAAACTTTAAATGACAATCTCACAATCGTTGATAAAAGTTAACACCCATGTGTGTCTAATAATAGTCTTGACAGTTGTGTGATAATCATTTCTCATTGGAAAACCAATACAACAACTGTTTCTAACTTCACAAAAGTTTACATTTCATTTCGTTAAAAAATCTTGCCTTTGCCAACAATTCAGAATTATTTTCAGCAGCCAAAATTTTCAGTTGCACAAAAGGTTATTTATGAAATGAGTTTTCACTTTATTTAATCTGCAGCTGTGTGGGAAAAAGTGGGATGTATTTCCACAATAAGTATTTATATTTTAGACACTTTTAATGAGGGCAGCAGACATAGTACAGAGAAGAACCAGAGTTTCTATACTTTAAAACTGTTTATACTTTTTAAAAAAAATATGTGGATAATTTAATTAGGAGAGGAAAAGTAAACAGAAAACAAGAACATATATTAATATGTCACCATTGTATTCAAAAGCCAGTGCATATCACATCACATGGTAACTAAGGCCCCAAAAGGAAAGTGCTAGGGGAGTCAGTGACACGGCAGACACAGTAGCAGCTCTAGGAGCCTGTGCCCTCACAGAAACATCAAGAAATCAAACAAAACCATCAGAATCAACTTGGTCAGAACTCTGGGAAACAGTCTGAGGTTGCAACAACCAAGTGAACACTGAATCAGAGCAAGGAAAATTTTAAAATAGCAGGATATATTTGTGATGTTTTCCTTTGCCCTTGCCCTAACTCCCTCCCTAGGTCAACAACAGTCTTAAAGATGGCAGCTAGCTCACCTAGTGTACTACCCGGGTCCTGTGTTCCAGAGAAGTCAGAGAAGACACTCACAAAGGATTCTGTGTGTTCTAACCATTCTGGGGACTACCTAGGGAAGCAATGTATGGTGCCTAACTTTGTTTTGCCTATCTGGGAACTTACTTAGAAAAGTGACAAGAATTCTTTGATAATATTGTAAGGTAAACAAAAATCCACTGTTTTCTGGCACAAAACATAATGATTGAGGCATACAATATAGCAACCAAAGCCAGGAAGAAAAAGTTGGAGAGTTATCCTTTTTTGAAAATAGGGCATGTATAGCACTCATGTAAACTGGTTGAAAAAGTATAAAAGTACATGTCCAGAAAGACCTAATCAGACATTATGCCTTCACCTATGTCTGAACTGTAGGATGAGCACAAGCAAATTAAGGTGCAGAGATAAAAAGTAGCCTGGCAAACTGTTGAAGGAGTGCCCCAGCAAAAGCCAATCTACAAGAATTACAAGAGGTTTAGAGATATATTTTCTTTTCCTTTTTTTGTTTGTTTCTTCTTTTTCTTTCTTCTCTTGCTCTCTTTCCTATTCCACCCCGCCCCCCCTTATTTTGCTTTCTGGCATTCAGGTTAATCTCTGTCTGTAAAGACTGAACACAAGCTAAAGGAATAGAGACATTAGAGACCACACGTGACAAAGAAAACAGACTTTAAAAATTAGATCAAAACATCACTAAACAAATAGTCCCAGCATACAGAAAGCAATCAAAATAAACCCGGGGGTCGGGGGGAGGAATCTGATTTCCAGAGTTAGCACATTAGAATATTAAAAATGTCCATTTTTCAACTAAAAATCTACGAAGAATGCAAAAAATGGGGAACTATGATCCATCAACAGAAACTGTCCCTGAGGAAGCAGAGCAATTGGACTTATTAAATAAAGACTTTAAATCAACTTTCATAATAAATCAAAGGGCTAAAGGAAATCAGAAATAAGATATCTACACAAATAGAAAATATAAAGAAAGATAGAAATTACACAAAGAAACCAAAGGGGAACAAAATGAAAAGCTCACTAAAGGATTTCAATTGAAGACTTGAATAGGCAGAAGAAAGGATCAATGAAGATAAACGTGCAGAGACTAAGAGAACCTTGGGACACAATCACGCATACCAACATACACATAACGGCAACCTCAGATGGAGAGTAGAGAAAGAGGCAGAGAGGATACCTGTAGAAATAATGGCCAAAAATTTCCCAAGTTTGGTAAAATACACAAATCCACATATTCAAGAAGTTCAGCAAACTTCAAGAATGTAAATGCAAAGAGATTCACAGAGAGACACATTACAATCAAACTGTCAAAAACCAAGGGCAAAAAGGGAATTTGGAGACCAGCAAAGGACAAGCAACTCATCACTCATACAAAGGATCTTCAATAATATTTACACAAATCATGGAGGCCACAAGAGAATTAAATGAAACTTTTTAAATGCTAATAAAAACTGTCAACCAAGAATGCTATAACTAGCAAAATTATCCTTTAGAAATGAGAAATTAACCCAGTCTCAAGACAAATTGTGACAGACAATGATAAAATATAATGATAAAATAATGAAAATGATGTTTATCATGATGTGATAAGATGATAATAATAAAATGGAGTCCTTTAGGCTGAAATAAGAGGAACGCTAGTCACCAACTTGAAACAATATAAAGGAATACAGAGCTCTGGTAAAGGTAGCTATATAGTGAGTAAAAAAGACAGCATTATGTTTTTGATGATGCTGTGATAGTGCTGCACTCAATATGCCAGCAAATTTGGAAAACTCAGCAGTGGCCACAGGACTGGAAAAGGTCAGTTTTCATTCCCATCCCAAAGAAAGACAATGCCAAAGAGTGCTCAAATTATCTCACAATTGCACTCATCTCACATGCTAGTAAAGTAATACTCAAAATTCTCCAAGCCAGGCTTCAGCAATATGTGAACCGTGAACTCCCTGATGTTCAAGCTGGTTTTAGAAAAGGCAGAGGAACCAGAGATCAAATTGCCAACATCCGCTGGATCATGGAAAAAGGAAGAGAGTTCCAGAAAAACATCTGCTTTATTGACTATGCCAAAGCCTTTGACTGTGTGGATCACCCACCTGACCTGCCTCTTGAGAAATCTGTATGCAGGTCAGGAAGCAACAGTTAGAACTGGACATGGAACAACAGACGGGTTCCAAATAGGAAAAGGAGTATGTCAAGGCTGTATATTGTCACCCTGCTTATTTAACTTCTATGCAGAGTACATCATGAGAAACGCTGGGCTGGAAGAAGCACAAGCTGGATTCAAGATTGCGGGGAAAAATATCAATAACCTCAGATATGCAGATGACACCACCCTTATGGCAGAAAGTGAAGAGGAACTAAAAAGCCTCTTGATGAAAGTGAAAGAGCAGAGTGAAAAAGTTGGCTTAAAATTCAACATTCAGAAAACGAAGATCATGGCATCTGGTCCCATCACTTCATGGGAAATAGATGGGGAAACAGTGGAAACAGTGTCAGACTTTATTTTTGGGGGGCTCCAAAATCACTGCAGATGGTGATTGCAGCCATGAAATTAAAAGACGCTTACTCCTTGGAAGAAAAATTATGACCAACCTAGACAGCATATTCAAAAGCAGAAACATTCTTTGCCAACTAAGGTCCATCTAGTCAAAGCTATGGTTTTTCCAGTAGTCACGTATGGATGTGAGAGTTGGACTGTGAAGAGGGCTGAGCGCCGAAGAATTGATGCTTTTGAACTGTGGTGTTGGAGAAGACTCTTGAGAGTCCCTTGGACTGCAAGGAGATCCAACCAGTCCATTCTGAAGGAGATCAACCCTGGGATTTCTTTGGAAGGAATGATGCTAAAGCTGAAACTCCAGTACTTTGGCCACCTCATGCGAAGAGCTGACTCATTGGAAAAGACTCTGATGCTGGGAGGGATTGGGGGCAGGAGGAGAAGGGGACGACTGAGGATGAGATGGCTGGATGGCATCACCTACTCGATGGACTTGAGCCTGAGTGAACTCTGGGAGTTGGTGATGGACAGGGAGTCCTGGCATGCTGCGATTCATGGGGTCGCAAAGAGTTGGACTCGACTGAGCAACTGAACTGAACTGAACTGATATTTTTGATTTGTAATGCCTCCTTTAATTTGTAGTAATATTTAAAAAACAAATGCACAAGAAAATAATTATTATTGTTAATAAGCATCAATGTAAAAAGGTATAATTTGAATTCAACATATAAGATCATACATAAAAAACACTTGTGTTTATATTCACCACTAATGAACAATCTTAAAGGAGCTATCAGAAATCAGATTTATTTATAATAATATCTAAAGTAATAAAAAGCCTGGAAATAAATTTAACCAAGAAGTTGAAAGATTTATATAATGAAAACTAGAAAATATTTTGAAATACATTAAAGACAAAAAATAGAATAATATCATATATTCATGGACTGAAAGCCTTAATATTATTAGATGGAAATATTACTTGAAGTGATCGACCATCCTAATGCAATCCCTATCAAAATCCAAAGGCTTTTTTTTTTGCATAATTGTAAAAGTCAACTCTCAACTTCATATGGAATTGTAAGGGGCTTCTAAAAGTTAAAACAACACTGAAAAACAAAATTGCAGCACCCACACTTCTTAATTTCAAAACACATTAACCAGTGTGCTCATGTAGTACAGACACATGGATCAGTGAAATAAGACTGAGAGCCCAGAATTAAGCCCAAATACATATGATCATTCAAATTTCATTAAAAGTGCCATGATTATTTACGGTGGAAAGAACAGTATCATCAACAAATGGTACTGGGATAACTCTGAATGTTGTTGTTTAGCTGCTAAGTCATGTCCAACTTTTCTGCAACCCCATAGACTATAGCCCTCCAGACTCCTCTGTCCATGGGATTTACCAGGCAGGAACACTGAAGTGGGCTGCGACCTCCTTCTCCAGCCATAACTGGATACCCATATGCAAAAGAATTCAGTTGTACCCTACTACACTCCATATATAAACTCTAACTGCAAATAGATAAATAGCCAAAATATAAGAACTAAAACTGTAACTGTAGTAGTATATCTTCATGACCTTAGATGTGGCAATGAATTCTTAGCTTTGACACCAAAAAAGTTAAAATAAAATAAAACAAGTAACAAAAGGAAAAAATAGATAAATTGGACTAGAATGTACAATTGAAATTACAATGACCCAGAGAAATGAAAATTTATTTCCACATAGAAATTTGTACACTAAAGTTTATAGAAGCATTATTCATAATAGAAAGAGTATACAAACTATCCAAATGTTCATCAATCGATGAATGGATAGACAAATTTTGGTGTATATACACACACATTGGAATATTCAGTTCAGTTCAGTTCAGTCACTCAGTCATGTCCGACTGGAATATTACCTAGCCATAAAAAATTTAAAACATTATAACTGAAAGAAGCCATATATAAATAGTATGATCCCACTTACATGAACAGTCCAGATTGGCAAATCCATAGAAACAGAGAACAGATTGTTAGTTGGCAGGAGCTGGGGTAGGTGGGAGACAACCCAGAGTAACTGTCTAACTGGTACAGCTTTCCTTTTGAGGTGATGAAATGTTTTGGAACTGGATTGTGAATGTATTAAATACCACTATATTTTTCAGTTTATAAAGATTAATTCTATGACAGTAACCAGCAGGTCCCTGGCATTATTATTAGTAGAATCTATATTTTTGTAGACCAAAAGTCATTACTCAGATCTATGAAAACTCAGAAACTCCTTTTTGCCTTGTGGAAAGGATTCCACTGGACATTACAGAAGTGATGCCTGGGTCTACTGCACAAACTATCAACACTGTAGTTAAAAACATGACCTTTATTAAACAGCTAGAAAAGGAAGTGAAATGTACAAATAAACCATAGACATCAGTAAGTGGATCTAGAAAATAAAACTGCTGGGCATACACAAAGAAAATAAAAGGTTAAAGTGAGCTGTAGAAAAAAAAAAAAAAGAAGCTTAAATGTCAGAAGGATTCACTGGGAAGAAGCAGGCATCCTAACACCTGACCTTTCTTTCCTACTTCCCAGGGTCACTAGATTATACTGATTCCTTTTTTGGCATCCTGTGCGCAAACCTTCATGGCTTCTAGACAGCTGCCTAGTCTGCTGACCATTCTGACAAAAATGACCTTAGAACCACATCAGGCAGTTAAATTACCCTATTTATCCTTCAAACCAGGTTTTTGTGGTGGCTCAGCAGTGAAGAATCTGCCTGCAATGCAGGAGATGTGGGTTTGATCCCTGGGTCAGGAACACTGCCTGGAGGAGGGCGTGGCAACGCACTCCAGTATTCTTGCCTGGAGAATCCCATGGGCAGAAGGGTCTGCTGGGCTACAGTCCATGGAGTCACAAAGAACTGGACACGACTGCAGTCACTGAGCACACACACATGAAGCTTTCCACCTACTGGAGTGACATGCTTTACAGAAACTGAAATAGCTGGTATTTAGGAAAAATGAGGGAAGTGCTAACAGCTCCATTTTTAGGTTTAAGGTTTTGTTCTTAATCATTTAAGACTAATGATTAAGATTAAAAACCTTAATCATTTAAGCCTCTATTCTCAATCATTCAGTTAGGACTGAAATCTTAAATCACTAAAATTCAATTCAGCAAAACTATATGGATCATCAGTTATGTGTCCAGATCCATACTAAACTTCAAGAAAAAGGCTGAGACCTGTGAAGGGATTTACAAAGCCATAACAGTATGCTCTAGTGGGAAAAATACAGAGACAGAAGAAAACGGGTCATAGTCTGTTTCCTGTGTTATAGAAGAATACTGATAACCCCGACTGCAGCAAGGGCATGATTAAGAAGTAAAATCGAAAATATCTCAGAAACTTTAACGAATTGTCTAAGGATGGCAAATACTGGAGGCAGAGATCATAACGCTATATCTTATCAACCTGGATGTGTCCTTGGAATACTTAACAGTACTCAGAGGGCCACCATGAACAGATCAGCCTTGGCACATGAGTACATCAATAAGATAATATAAGTGAGAGGGATCATTATCACTGAACACTGAAGACGTGAATTTAATTTCCAAGTCTCCTCAGTACCACACAGCCCCTCCCAGTCTTCTTGGCCCCATGTTTCAGCTCTTAGTTTGGCATTTTCTGTGTGAAAAGAAGGAGATATTGTCCTTTTATTGCTTCCTCAAACTGAAGACATCTGCTAGAAATTGAAGAATAACTAGTAGATTCTATTGAGTGTGATCATAAGCTAAGCATCATTCTAAACAGTTGACATACCTTGTATCACACAAAAGGACAAACTACAAAATGTGATTTTCAAAGTAGGTATTTCTGAAATGTAGGTAGGTACAAAAGAAATGTTGCTAATGATGTTTAATTGTTCTTAATTATAATAATAACTAACACGGACTTTATATTTTGCAACTGGATTTGTAACCATGCTAATTCATTCATCTGCTCTTTCCAACAACTCCCTGAGGCTGCTGGGACAGCTGTTAACATTCCCAGAAGAGATGAAGTATGACACCACCCTTATGGCAGAAAGTGAAGAACTAAAGAGCCTCTTGATGAAAGTGAAAGAGGAGAGTGAAAAGTTGGCTTAAAATTCAACAATCAGAAAACTAAGATCATGGCATCCAGTCCCATCACTTCATGGCAAATAGATGGGCAAGCAGTGGAAACAGTATCAGACTTTATTTTTCTGGGCTCCACAATCACTGCAGATGGTGACTGCAGACATGAAATTAAAAGACGCTTACTCCTAGGAAGGAAAGTTATGACCAACCTAGACAGCATATTAAAAAGCAGAGCCATTACTTTGCCAACAAAGGCCCATCTAGTCAAGGCTATGGTTTTTCCAGTGGTCATGTATGGATGTAAGAGTTGGACTATAAAGAAAGCTGAGTGCCAAAGAATTGATGCTCTTGAACTGTGGTGTTGGAGAAGACTCTTGAGAGTCTGTTGGACTGCAAGGAGATCCAACCAGTCCATCCTAAAGGAAATCAGTCCTGGGTGTTCACTGGAAGGACTGATGTTGAAGCTGAAACTCCAATACTTTGGCCACCTGATGTGAAAAGCTGACTCATTTGAAAAGACCCTGATGCTGGGAAAGATTGAGGGCATGAGGAGAAGGGGACAACAGAGGATAAGATGGTTGGATGGCGTCACCGACTCGATGGACATGGGTTTGGGTGGACTTCGGGAGTTGGTGATGGACAGGGAGGCCTGGTGTGCTGCGGTTCATGGGGTCGCAAAAAGTCGGACATGACTGAGAGACTGAACTGACTGATTGAGTGCAAAATTTCCAAGTACTATTATTTAACAAACAAACAAAACCAAAACTCATCTGCAACACAATTAGAGGCACATAAAACCTTGGATACTAGAGCTTGTCAACCTGGGTATGAAGCCTGACTGCTGTACTTTGTGATCTTGGGCAAGTTTTTAACTTTTTTGGTCTAGGCTATAAACAAGGGATAATGGTATTAACTACATCACAGGGGTGTTGAGAGAATTGAAGGAATTAATATCAGTAAGTAAAGTGCACAGGAGAGGGCTTGGAACATAATATTTGCTCAATAAATGAAAACTATACTGAGTCAAAAGTCAACTATCTTGTAAACTATTCCCAGGACTAAATTAATCTACTCAAGAAGTCACATGAACTCCTATTAAGTCCTCAGAGTGACATTCAGTATGTTCTTTATTTCTGAGTATATTACTATTCCCTATATATGTAACAACACCTGCTACTTCAAAGTAGACTAAATTGTTAAAAAGAATTGTTCCTCTTTGAAACTGATCCTTTACCTCCATATTTCACTCTGCTTTCACCTCAAACCTGAAATGGTCTTTGCTTTTTAAAATGAATAATTTTGCCATTTGAAGGGAAAAGTATATTACAGCTGCGAAGAGAAGCTGAATGTTTCAAAGAACTATTCCTGGCATCTTTTAGAATAAGACACATTTAAGTCAAAGAGATGGCTTTGTGTAAGATCAGAGGCAGATCCAAAGTTTTAGTGGGGGATAAAACTTTTGGCCATTTCCCAAAATCTCAAGAGCGCCACCTTATTTACACATTCATTTGTGTGAATCTTATCATTATCAAATGTACTCACATATTTACTGTGTGTATGAATTTCCTGACAGATGAATAGAAATTGCTCTCTGCCCAAGTTCACCAGCAGTTCATCATTGGTCTGCAACCTGCAGTTCTAAGGATAAGGCAGTGAGAACCACATTTCATGGCTTTATGGGCTATATTTGGTGACTGAGGTTTGCCCTAAGGAACCTAACATTTAACCTAGAAATATTCGTGAACAGGATCATTTCCTGTCTTCCTTTTCCTTTATTCTAGAGGTCACTGCCACTAGAAGTATGCCCAAACTCAGAAACAAGGAGTAAAACAGATTTTCATTTCAACTTAAAAAATTCCATATTCATAGAATATAGAATACATAGATATACTGTCAAAATAGTTAATCCTCGTTTAAATTTTTATTATATTAATAAGTGGTCAATATTGAAGAAAGGCAGGAAATAGAGAAAAATACTAAAAAGAAATGAAAAGTTGCCCACCATCTACATTTTGTAAACTGCACTAAGATAGTTCTGATACACAGAGTGGAGACTGTTGCTGCTGGTGATTAAGAATGACAAGATTATTACGTCATCTCATAGATCAGTAGACTACTCTTGTGGCAAACTGTACCTCCTGAAGATGACTGCAACAGTATTTCCCAGTCCCCACGGACTTCTGTGACTCTGACACTACTCCCACGGAGAGGAGGGTGTCTATGTTCCCTCCTCTTAAATCTGGATGGATCTGTGACTAATGGAAATCATATAAATTCCATTTAGGTGACTACTGAGGACAAGTTATAAAAGTCTGATGGACTTCTCCCTGTTTCTCCTGAGGTGCTCATTCTTAAAACCCAGCCTCCACGCCTGTGAAGAGGCCAACTTGGAGAGTACAGAGGTCCCCAGCACACAGCCCCGGCTGCACTCTACACAGAAGTCAGCATCAACTGTATGAGTCATACAACTTGAAGGTATATCCTCCAGGCCCCAGGTCAGCCACCCTAGCTAATGCCACTGTAGACAGAGATGATCTGTAACTATTGAGATTTGTACACAAAATATATTATTGTTTTTGTTTTAAGGGCACTATGGTTTTGGGGTGGTTTATTATGAGGCAACAGAGAAATACTCTAGCTAATAGCTAATAGCAAGAGCAAGTATAACTGAAAAGGTAAACATTTATTCATACTACATGGCAAAACTGTAAAAGGGTTTTAAACATGGTAATTCAGTTAATTCTCACAATTACCCTTATGGCATAAAGAGTACTATTACTCCAAATTTACATTTTAGGATATTAAAAAACATACACAGGTTAAGTAACTCACCCACAGATTAATTAACTGAGCAAGTAGAACTGGGCTATGCACCAGGAGGTCTGGCTACAAGGCTGATGCCCTTACACAGCACTGAGCAGTGGGAGCACTGCTACTTACTTAAGACCAGAGAGTGTGCAGCTGAGTCAGGACCTGCTTCCTCTCTGCTCAGCCACATTCTTCTCTCCCTAATGAGAAAGACACACTACCAGATGGGCTACTCCCTCCCCAACACCGAGGTTCAGACAGATTGAGTTATTAGCTTAAGCTACAGTGTCCATGCTAGAGATCCAAAGCCAGGTCTGTCCAACATCAAAATGTACGCTCTTTCTATTATTTATGGTACCATAGTCCAACACCAAAATTCACACTTTTTCTATTATTTTATGATACCCATTGGGCTAATGGATGATTGCAGTTGATGGGTGATAAAAATTCAAGTTAATTATCTTCACTCTAGCTAATACACAATGTATATGGGAACAGAATTGTTTTCCAAATCATATTTTCCCAAGGACAATGAAATAAATGTTCTAATTTTGGATACATAGCTACGAGGCAAGGGAATTTCTGAATTAAAAATTACTGTTCACATACAGCAAACTTTCACAAATTTTTGGTTTCAGGACTCCTTTATATTCTTAAAAATTATTGAGTATCCCAAACAGCTTTCATTTATGTGGATTATATTTCTCAATGCTTAATATGTTAGAAATTAAGACAGAATTTTCAAAAATACTTATAAATTCAATATTTTAAAGAATAAATCACATATACATTTACATAAATATTTTGTGAGGAAAAAAGTTATCTCCAACAAACAAACAAAAAAACTTATTCAGAAAAACATCACTGTTAGTCTCACAAATCACTTTAATGTTCGATATAAGAAGGGGCAACTGGGTCCCATCTCTGCTTTGATATTTTCAATTTGCTGTGAGATTACAGGCCATACAGCCTCTGACTCTTTACATGGATAAAATATTGAGAGTGAAAAAGACAACATTTAATAAGATCATAAAAGCAGTTTTGATCTTACAGATTCTAAGGAAGAATCCTCAGATTACTTTAAAAAATTGCTAGTATACACATACAAAAAGTTGCTAGTAACTTACTATTTAGTAAGAAAAAGAATAATATTTGTATGACCTTCATGTAGAAGATAATTTTGGGACTAGATATAAAAAATACAAACCTTTAAGTTATAGAAACTTTTTTTTAATTAAAAGTAAAAAAGACAAGCCATTTCTTGGCAGAAGGCACTTCCAACACAACTTTATAGACAATTATTATTCAGAATATACTTTTGAAACTGTTACAAATCAATAAGAAAAACACAAATGATTCTAGAGAATACTAGGCAAAAACATAAATAAGGCTTTTCGCAGAAGAGAAAACCCAGAAGGCCTATAAATGTCTGGAAAGGTAAGCAACCCACCAGAAGCAGGAAAATGCCAAGGAATACAATAAAGAGTATTTTTTCATACTCATTAGATTGGCAAAAACAAACAAAAGCTCTGATAAGCAAGGACTCATTTGCTACTGATGGGAATGTAGCAGCATTTTTAGGAATAAAGCAGACACTGCCAACCGCCTACTTGTCATCCACCATCCCCGTCTTCCGTCCTAACAGCATATTTTGTGCTGGTATCTCCTTCCTCCTGATAATATTCTTCGAGGATACCTGGCCCTTTCCACCACCCAGTCATTATGGTCTTACCTTGTAAGTAATCAATTTAGTCATTGACGTGTGATTCAGTTCTAGCCAATAAGACATGAAAGAAAGCTATTCTAGGAAGTTTCCCTGCTCTTCAAAGGAAATAAAAAGATACAATGACTTTCGCCATTGTTTTGTCTGCACTTGATTCTTTGCAGCCAAGAGGAGACAGCAAGCCATTGAGTCAATGAATAAGCCAGGCCTAGAGCATCCCTACTTCTGGGCTTCTTGGTATGTGAGGTAATAAATTTCTTTATTTAAGCTGCTTTGAAGTCCATTGTCTGTTATTTTAAGCTGAAAGTACCCTAACAAGGAGAAGAATTTCACAATATCTAGTATAGTATTGTATACCGAGAGCCATCCCCTAAGACCCAGAAATTCCATTTTGAGGTACGTAAGCCAGAGAAGCTCACCCATGCAGAAGGGAGATATGTAAATGAATATTCCTTGCACTCTTATTTGTACAGGGGGACAACTGAATGCTACGTTGCAGCTTATTACTGATTAATTTTTGTTAAAATAAGTATTAATTTTTGTAACAGGTAGGTAATTGTTAATACTTTTTAATACCTTTTTCTGTCCTTTCTGGAATGAGGATGTCACTACTTTGAATTATGAGATCAAAGTCACCCAATATAAGGCAAGAAACTAGAAGAATCCCAGGTCACTGGGTGGAGGACCATGCCCACCCTGGACTATGTACCTGGACTTTTTCACAAGCGAGAAGTTAACTTCATGTTAAGTCACTCTCATTTTTAATTTTTTGTGGCTAACAGCTGACCCTAATTTTAATTAAATGAATAAGAAAACATAGACAGAAAATACACCACCAAATTCACGACAGTGGATGCTTCTGGGGAAGGAAAGAGGTAAGTGGATTAGAGAGAAAATAATATTTCAACTTTATATTATATATCTATATATACAATATGTATTATAAGAATATATATTCTTATATTCTATTTTAAGGATCTAAAGCAATAAATAATTAAAATAAATGAAACGTTATGTGCGTTTAGTTGCTCAGTCGTGTCCAACTCTTTGTGACCCCACAGACTGTAGCCCACCAGACTCCTCTGTCCATGGGATTCTCTAGGCAAGAATCCTAGAGTGGGCTGCCAGGGGATCCTTTCAACCCAGGGATGGAGCTCAGGTCTCTTGCATTGCAGGCAGACTCCTTTTCCGTCTGAGCCACCACAAAAGTTAAACCTTTGTTAATTTTAGGTGTTACATATTCTGTTTCATTGCTCTCTGTACTTCCCTTTGTTTAACTTCTCAAAAAAAAAAAAAAAGGTGATATAGACATCCTTATGTAGACAAAATTACCCAAAAATAAATAAATAAATAAATAAGGAAGGAAGGAGGGAAGGAAGTAAAAGAAAATGCCTTACGGCACAAAAAGAAAGAAAATGTGCTCCCTTCTACGTATACTAATTTAAACAATATCAAGACCAATTTTATCTCCTATTAAGATGAAGATTAATCACCCAGACTTGTCAAGGATGCAGGGGTTGGGAGAATACATCCTTTCTGGAGGGTAATCTTGTGATTACAGCAAATTAATTAAAAAATGTCAGCTCTATGAAGCATCAGTTTTGCCTCAAAGAAGTTATCTTAATAAATTTCAGCACAAAGATTTAGGTAAAAGGATTTTCATCATAATTTTGATTATAATCTTAAAAAATTGAAGAACACACAAATGCCCAAAGAGACAGACTATACAGTGACTGCTATCTGTGCAAATAATGGCATACTATGCTCCCATCATAATGGATACTATCCAGGCATATTTGATAATGCAGAGACAATTTGACAATTTTCTTAAGTGAAAAAAGTTACAATAATAAAAGTAAAAGCGATAAGTATAATACATATTTTCTTAATTTTATTTGTTTACATATAGATATGTTATAAAAATCTTTACCTTCTATTGACACTGAATACTGGGAATTCATTTTTATTTTTCCTCTTGTTATCATTCTTTCTAACTTCTGTAAAGTGAATTGTAACACTTGAGTGCAACACATCTGATGAAAACAGGCAATGGTGGTCAATTCTTACCACCATTAAAGTGCATAATTAAATTAAAATGTAATAAATGGTTCCTAACAGCATAGGCTTCAGAGTCATTCTGTCTTCTCCCAAACAACACTCATTTATTTTTATGTAAGATTGTAAGCATCCCATATTAGATATATTGAGGCAAATATATATATATATATATGTATATATGTAATTGAGGCATAATTTCACCAAAATCAATCCTTGAGACTTACAGGTGAATTAGTGGCTTTCTTTAACTGCTGAGTGAAGAAGTGTGTTCATTTGTTTACTAAAGAAGGATGTTGTTCTTATAGGATAAGTCAAAGTTCAGAAGAGCCATGTGTAAACAGAAATGCCTGTTAAGGATTCTGGCACACAATATGGTAGATGACACATTCTGAACTGGTAAAACTTTTTTCTGAATGCTTTATTTCTGTACTTTCTGACACAAATTATAATGAACTCTTAATGACACAGTACTTTCATTCCATGTTCTAAAACCTATATATTCTGGTTTCATATTTTGAATGACTTCGTTGTCTCCACTAACATTGCTGCTGCTGCTGCTGCTAAGTCGCTTCAGTCATGTCCAACTCCGTGTGACCCCATTACTAGATGTTAATCTGGATACAAACCAGAAGGCTCTGAGAGCTGCCCCATATTCCTAATGGACAAGAGGATGATTTATTGTGTCTTGCAGGCTCAAGCACACAACTCCATTTAATGGGCATGGCTTAGTTAGGCCATTCTAACTTTCTCAGCATATGTCGGCTTTCACCATCCTAAAGCAGGTGGTTTCCTTTCCATGTAGAGAAGACCCTTCCTATTGAAGGGAACATTCCTGAATGTCGACAGATAATAACTTGGGAATCCCAGGGACCCCACTGTAAACTTACAAGAAACTTTTGGAAAGCCTCAACAGTCTTTCCTGGAAGAGCCGAGGAAGGGTATGAGCTGAGCAAGGTCATGTTCCTTAAAAACCTAAGTTAGTAACATATTTCCATATCTCAATACCTTTTCCCCTCCTCTCCAATCAAATTTTAGGATTTTAGTCTCCATTTAGCTTTCCATCAGTCTTTTCATAATATCACCATTATCGGAATACTAGTCTCATTACACTGATACCATTAGTTTCCTCAAGTCTATGAACTTCTTTTTCTTCCTCACTGGTCTCTATTTCAGCAACCTCTTCTATCGTTCCCCAAAACTCATAACAAGGATGACTGAGGATGAATTCATGATATGCTTCAGGAATGTTCTCAGAGAATTTCTTCTATTATTCTTGCTTGCACTTACTACCATAGTAACTGGTAAAAACTTTTTTAAAAATCTACCTATTGTGGCTCTCTTCCCCTTAACTTGTTGCTATTTAGCAGCTCTAGTTCTTTCCTTAATGTCTCTTCCAAACCTTTCCCTCATTAGCTGCTATCAGTCTCATTTCAAATATAGTTTTATACTACTTGGTGGCTCAGAGGGTAAAGCGTCTGTCTGCAACGTGGAAGATCTGGGTTCAATCCTTGGGTCGGGAAGATCCCCTGAAGAAGGAAATGGCAACCCATTCCAGTATTCTTGCCTGGAAAATCCCATGGACATGGGAGCCTGGTAGGCTACAACCCATGGGGTTGCAAAGAGTCGGAGACAACTAAGCAACTTCTCTCTTTCTCTCTTTGTAGCCCAGCGCATTGGCTACATTTCTCCTGACTTTCTCAATCATGGACCAAGGTCAGATTTCTTTGTTCTCTGGGATTGCTTAGGAGCCAGTATCTAGCAGTCAGGAGATGGTTTTGACCCATCTATATGTATTAGTAGATAGAGCAACTTTAGAAGGTTGGTTAAAGAGTCTGGAAACAAAGAATGAATCAAAGTGACCAGTCTTCCAGCACATACCACCTTCAGAGTACCCAGAATAAGTTCCTACATCTGCTATGCAATTAATAAATATCAGCTGCATTATAATGGAGATGGTAATATTGTTTTATATGATCAAGAAGACAAGAAATAAATATTATTTAGAAGTTCCTTAAGACTGTTTTTGTTTAGTGAGGAAGACACGATATAAATATAATATGGTGGTGGTTTAGTCACTAAGTCGTGCCCGATTATTGTGACTCCATGGACTATAACCTGCCAAGCTCCTTTGTCCATGGAATTTTCCAGGCAAGAATACTGGAGTGGGTTGCCATTTCCTTCTTCAGGAGATCTTCCCAGCCAAGGGATCAAACCAGGGTCTCCTGCATTACAGGCAGATTCTTTACCAACTGAGCTAAAAGGGAAGCCTAAATATGATATAAAATATCCTTATAATTACTTAATTTTTATAATAATTGATTTCAATATTTAGAATATTTCTACTTCCTATCAGAAAGCTCTACTTTCTGCCTGAAAGCCATATCTATTTTCTATTAGAAAATTATACTTAAAGCACATAAGATGCAACATACTTTTCTCTAAGTTCTTCCAAAAATATGATAGAAAGATTTGCTTGGGAACATATAACTATAACAAACAAAACTGTTATCTTTTATTGCACTTAAAATTTTACATAAAGTAAAAATGAAGCAAATATAAAAAGATGTACGTCCCAGTTTCAAAAAATATTTAAAAATGTTAACCCAGATTTTTTTTTTTTACATCAAACCTCTGTCATTTACGTTTTACTTGTTCTCTCCTCTTCTTTTGTCAACCAGTAAGCTTTGCTTTTTGTCAGTAAGATATGATCTGATAAGCTTATTTCAGACTCGCCCCAGGGAAGTAGGGGAGGACAGAATTACAGGTGAGCACCTCAGAGTGACAAGTCTGTTCCCTGGGCCACCGAAGAAAACAAAGAGGGGCTGCTTGGGAAGTGACTCACAGAGTCTTGCTTCTGTGTATACACGAGAATTAAACTACCAGAAAGCTGTCTTCCAAACAAAAATGACTAATTTTTAAAAGTAACATTTTTAAAATCACATATCCCCATTTAAAAAAAAAAAAAACAATTTATTAAGGATAAAAGCCCACTAAAACATATTGGCAATATCTGTGCACTTTTAAAAAGACTCATCAATTCTAGATCTTAATTTTTAAACACACATATGAAACCTAGGAAAGTATCTACAAATTTGTAGCACTAATACATTTTAAATGTCAAACAAAAGGAATAAAAATTTACATAATGAAAGAATTATAAATCCTTTTAAATTTCCCAAATTTTACCTTAATCACTTAGAGTATGAAGGAAGTGAAACAGAGGGGACCATAGACATCGTTTATAACATATTTGTCATGAATCATGATCAGGAAATTTATTAAATAAGTAGATTTATATTCAAGATACTTTTCCATGATAATTTTTAACTTATTTTAAATAGATGGCATTATAAAACATTCACTTAGTCCAAATCTAATTGATTATTAATATTTCATTCCTTAAAAAATTTTGCAGATAATCAATACATGCCAAATCTTAAGGGAAAACATATCAATTGTAGTACATCTGCTTCTCCCAGAGAGTGCCAAGGAAGAACAGTTTCCACGGTCATTTATAAACAGGTATAATATAAAACTGCTTTTGAGTATAGTGAAAGTGTAAGTGGATCAGTTGTGTCCAATTCTTTGGGACCCCATGGACTGTAATCCGCCAGGCTCCTCTGTCCATGAAATTCTCCAAGCATGAAGACTGGAGTGGGTTGCCATTCCCTTCCAGACTCAGGGATTGAACCTGAGTCTCCCGCATTGCAGGCAGATTCTTTACCATCTGAGCCACCCCCTCAGTTTTTGATTCTACTTTAAATATGTTTCTTTCAACATTAACCATGTTCATGTGCTCAGTCACTCAGTCATGTCTGACTCTTTGACCCCATCGACTGTAGCCCCCCAGGCTCCTCTGTCCATGGGATTTCCCAGGAAGGAATGCCAGAGCAAGTTGCCATTTCCTACTACTCTAGAGGATCTTCCCCACCCAGAGATAGAACCTGTGTCTCCTCCATTGGCAGGCAGATTCTTTACCACTGCGCCACCTGGGAAGCACCAGACATATTTATGCACCCAAGTAACTTGGACTTTAGGAAAATATCAGTCTTAAAAGAGGTAACTTCAAACACAAGGAAAACACAGAGATGGTTTGGAAATAAGATAAATCTCACAATTTCAGAAACCACTCCTCTCAGAAAATCTATTTGGGTACCTAAAATTAGTACCAATACTCCAGAAACAGTGAAACAATAAGATGGTTGGCAAGTTCTGACAGCCTTGGTGGATATTAACAATGAGCTATACAGAGAGGATCATGTGGCTCCAGGGTAATCCACATGTATGCTGCTGCTGCTGCTGCTGCTAAGTCGCTTCAGTCGTGTCCAACTCTGTGCGACCCCATAGACGGCAGCCCACCAGGCTCCCCCGCCCCTGGGATTCTCCAGGCAAGAACACTGGAGTGAGCTGCCACTTCCTTCTCCACTGCATGAAAGTGAAAAGTGAAAGTGAAGTCACTCAGTCGTGTCCGACTCTTAGCGACCCCATGGACTGCAGCCCACCAGGCTCCTCCGTCCATGGGATTTTCCAGGCAAGAGTACTGGAGTGGGGTGCCACTGCCTTCTCCAATCCACATGTATGATAACTAATAAATACATATCTCAACAATTAGAGGTATATTGATCTACTCTTTGTCAGTGAGAACTGACTATTGATCTGCTCTCAGTCAATAAGAACTGACTCACTGGAAAAGACCCTGATGCTGGGAAAGACTGAAGGTAGGAGGAGAAGGTGATGACAGAAGATGAGATGGCTGGATGGCATCATCAACTCGATGGACATGAGTTTGAGCAAGCTCCAGGAATTGGTGATGGACAGGAAAGCCTGGCATGCTGCAGTCCATGAGGTCACAAAGAGTCAGACATGACTGAGCAACTGAACTGAACTGCACTGATCTGCTCCAAATAACTGTAAGCCATTCCTCCAAAGCTATGTTTTAAGTCATTTCTAAGAATAAGGAATTTGTCCCTTGATTTGTAATTATGTCTCAGAACAAGACTTAGATACTATTATCTTAAGGTCTGAGCTTCCAGGACAGTACACAGAAGCATTTCTCAAATTGCTTCTTTCCCAAAGATAAACTGTTAAAGAACATAGCTTAATTTAACAGTAGTGGATTGCACCTTCTGAAATGATCCTGGCCCTACTCATCACTATGAAGATAAAAAGCAACTATGTACAAGTTTCAGCTCTGTCTTGATAAGTAAGTGCTTTCTCAGATTTAATGAACCTTTACAATGTCCTACTTTATTGAAGTCCACAATAGGAAAACAAGATGGGTCTCATATCTCCATCTTCCTAAGTGAAAGAACTGAAGTTCTTTTCCCAGGGCCACACACAGTGTGTCAGAGGAAGAATTCACTCTCTGCTTGCTCCAAGTTTGCTTCTTACAAGGTCCATTTTAGAAGTCTCTTTTTGCATTTTATATAAAAACAAAGTGAGAAGGATGACAGGGCGTTAGAGAGTGGCAGGGGTCAAGGACACAGCCTACATCAGCTGGAGTTGGATCATGCACCATCTGCATGGCCAGACACGGAAGCACAGAAAAGGGAAAAGAGTAAGGATCAGCAGGGTTTAGTTCTGCAATAGCCTCGGCCCATCACTTGTGGCCAGGTACTAATCTATTCTGAACTACAATTCCTCCTCTTTCTTGGAAGGTCAAAGGGGTGTTTTTTCTCGTTTTTTTTTTTTTTCCTTTTAATTGTCTTTCTCCCAATCCCTAACCTAAACTGTAGTAAGAGTCTAACTTGGATGTTGGGGAAAATAAGGGTGGATGAGAGGGTGAGCAGACAGGCAGGCAGGCAGGGAAATAACCACCTGATGTTTTGCTTTGATTTTTCTTTCAAGTCCTGTAATGACAGATCTCACTCCAGTGCAGTATGTTTTGGAAACATACTTAAAAGGGATATGTGATTGTTTTTAGGTACATTTTAAGTATTGACTAATAAAAGGCAAATATCAGAACAGAAGAGCAGTTTAATTTAGCATTTTTAAAACCATTTAGTATTCTAAGGCATCTGTGACCTGCTATAATCTAATTATTTCTCCAATACCCTTTGGAATTGTTCAGAACAATGTGGTACATTTTCTAACTGGTGCATTAAACATCTGGCCTGACTTCACAGAATTACAGATAGCTGAATGTGCACTCTCTATATATTTTATTAACATCCCATAGGCTCATGTTAAGATGTAGTACTGATGTGTCCTGACTTGCATCACTACCTGTTGACAGGAAAAACTGGGCTAGACTTGAGAGGGTCTACAAATAGAAAAAATCTTTTAAAGATGTTTTGGTAATTTAAATAGAAATTTTGGCTTAAAAAAAAAAGGAAAAAAGAGCAGCTTCAAGTTTATAAATTTATAAAACATGCCCAAGTTTCAGCATGCCAAATCCTCTAAAAATGAGCTAATCTCCAGCATCCGTTCCTTCCTTCTCAAACTAACAGTATCCAATTGTCTTCCAGATCAAACTTGGCCCTCCATTCTCAGCCATGTGTTTGAGTGAGGTTAACCCTACCTATAGCTATTACAGCAGGACTAAGCTCACCAACACATCCCACTATCTTCCTATAATAGGTTCAGGAATGCATGTGTGATCAAGTTTAAAGAAATGAGAAAGAGTGAATCATACATCTGTGCCTGTGTAGGAGCTTCTGGAGGTGACCTATCTTCCCTTGAGCACTACAATATGGGCATGTGACATGTGGAATTGTCACTGCCTAGGGGGAAAGCCTAGAGCTCCCAAGGATCCAATGTATATGGCCCCAGGAGGCTGCCAACACTGGGAAAGGCAGAGCTAGGGAAAAACTGTATCCTTGTTGACATATTTCAAGCCACTGTATCAAGCTTCACCTGAAGCCAGACCATACATTTCAAGCTTCTCAATTTCATGGACCAACAGATTTCCAATCGTTGATTAGATAGTAAGGCTTGAGTTTTCCATCACTTGCAACCAAAACTTCTTTACTAGTAATAAGCACAAGGCATTTTAATATACCAAAAGCCTAAGCTGATTTTGTTGGTTGGTTTGTTTTTCACACAACTTTGAAGACTTTGTTCTCAGGAAGAGGGTGAGGGGAAGAAAAATTGTCAAGAATTTCTTTCTAAGACCTAAGGAAGCTTTAATACTTTTTAAGATTAAATTTCAAATATCATAGTTGGAGGTCTGAGGGTCATCTAGTTCTACTAGCTTCTTTGACAGGGAACTTTAAGGAATTTGTGTACAGTGAATGAATGAACAAGTGAATGGGGTAGCTTAAGTCTAGGCAGGTTGGAGGGCCTGAATTATTCCATTTCCTCTGGGAGCTGTTTATAAAAGAGGTTTGGTGGTGGTTGTTTTCACGTGGATACACAAATCAACAGCAGAGCCTGGGAAACCTGATTCCAAATCCAACCTCCTCTGTCCTCCATCAGGGAAAAATCTCATAACCTTTCACAAAAACAGAAAATGCAAAGTTCATCGACATGATCAGCTTAGATCATCGGACAGTTTTCAAAACGGAATATGCTAATTAAGCTTGTATTCCAGCCAGTTGTTTACCATCTGAAATTCATTTTCTCATGTACAGTGTTAGGTCCACTGGCTAACCCATAAAACTGAACAAAACGCCAAAAAAATGACAAATACCTTTTCAACCCGAAGTATCTACTAGTTCTAAATCCTAGGGACATGGGACCATGAAATGCATGAAGACAACAGGAAAAAAAAATCAACAGGGAAATATCCTATTTGCCCACTTCCTTGCTCATTTCCTGGCTACGCAGAACTACTCCTTCAAAGGGGGAATTTGAAGTGTGAAAAAAACATGTCATTGGTCCTCTCTAACCTCTCTTTGTGCTTCCTTCTACCACTTCTTTTGTTTGTTTGTTTTTTCAGATTTTATTTTATTTCTTAATGCCTCCTTTTTGCAAGGGCTCAGATGCCCTCATCTCAATACTAGCAGTTACCACTCATTTGGTACTTACTGTAAGTCAAGTACTGAGCTAATGATTTCAGAAAGATTTAGTAATTTGTCTACAGTCAAGTGGTAAAGCCAAGATGGAGCCCAGATATGCTAGACTGTGAGCCTAAAGGGCTTCTCATTGAAAAGTGCCTGCCTTCCTTCCCCTCCTACTGGGACAGCTGTCCCCTTACTGCAGTTCATCTCCCTTACGTAACGAAGGAGGAGAGGAAAGCAACCTGAATTAATTCAGAGAAACTCAGGCTTTTCAGAGGCGGCACATTTTATTTCAAAAGGGGTACATATTATTACAAGTTCACCTCCAACTGGCAGAATTTCAGACAGCTGATAAGAGCAAGAAGTAAAAAAAAAAAAAAAGAACAAAAATGAAAACAAATGGAAGCAGCAAAAGGGCATATATTTTTGGATGGGGTAGGCTGATGGAAGCTATCCAAGACTTGGCCTTCAAAGTTAGTGCCTTTAGTACGGTTTACATTTTTTCATAATCTCTTCCCTCTTCTACATTTTAATCCATATCTTAAAAAAAAAAAAAAAAACAAAAATACATAATTGGAATTCAATAAATCCTTGCTGCCTTTATTTGCCATGTGATGAACCAAAGCCCCGAGCAGATAATAAGTCATATTCTGAACGGCAGATGAGGGAATGGAAACCTCAGAACTCCTAACTCCCAGGCCAATGTACCTTCTTCTGGATACTGATTACCAAAATTGTCCATTTATCTTTCTTTTCTGTTTAAGGTCTGCCTGAATAGAGATAAAACTGATTAAACATGGCTATAAAACCATAGGAATTTGGCTAGGCAAAAAGTTCTTTTTAAATATAATCAACTCCCAACTGAAAATAGCTTCTAGAAAGAATTATTTCATAAAACAGTTCAACCCATGTGTTTATTTTGTAGTAACAGAAAAAGAAATCCATCCTTTAGCTGAGAGATTATCTTTAGTGCCACCTCCCTTTCCTCTATACATACAGCAGCTGCATCTCAATTCAACTTTTGCTACCTAACATTTCTAAGAAATTGGCTTTTCAACAAACATTAGAATTCTAAACCTCCTGTATTTATTGGGTCTGCCCTCAGAGGCTAGTAAAAGTGCAATCAGAGAACAATAGAGGTCAATATACCTCTTATCAAGAGTTCCTCTTCTACTGTGATATCATTCATTCTTGGAGAGGAACTCAGAAGGCCAAACTGCTATCAAAGAGGCATGTAAATAGATAAACTAAACTAATGAAGAGACCATAATCAAACAGTCCTGGGAAAGACAATTAGCTAGCCTCCTTCAGAAACAAACACTCACAGAAACTTTTAGAAAGCACAAAGGAGAACCTCTGAGAATAAAGCAGACAATATGAGTTTAAGGATACTGCCCTCCAGGTAAATAAAAAAGCAAAATTCTTCCCAATGACATTAAAAAATGAAATGCACTTAGTGGAAAATGTATGGGCCTAAAGCAACTGTTATTCAAACAGTAGAAACTAGTCTATGAAAATCAAAATTGAAAATAGAAAGTCTATAATTCTGCTAATTAGATACTGCATTGCCCAGAGTTTGCTCATATACATAAATTAAAATACAACCATTTGAATACAAGTAAAACTATTTCTGAAAGGTTTCTTTCTTCTATGTTTGCATCTTAAGTCTATATCTTAACTCATGTTCAAAGCAAAAACATATCAGAAAGAAAACTACTCTATTTAATAATTTTTCAAAACCTTTTTAGTTTAGGAAGAGTCCCTTTAAATATGAAAAATCTATCTACTAGGCTCTAAAGAGATGTACAAATAATTTGGGGAGTATATGAAAAATAGTTTCACTTTCTAAAACCGACACATACAAGCAATAACTTACTCATTACCTCTAGGGAAAAAAAAAAAACTAGTTATCTTTTTTTTCTTTTACCCTTGTGGAATTCCTGTTTCCTTCCCTTAAATCAATCAGTTATTTATTTGAACCTACTTTCTATTCATTTGTTGAATAAATATTCACTGTTGGGGTTACTAGCCTTCACATTTATAACATTATTATAACTAGTCAACAATGAAAATATGATTTTGCTTTACTCCTTTCTAATACAGCTTAAAAATAAAAATAACCTGTGTCTTTCTACTGTAACACATAGTCTTCTAGCAACCTTGCATTTTTCATAAGCTTGCTACCACCACCCTGCTCTAGTCAACTTCAGCAGAGGCTGCGATTCCAAAGGGCCACCTACCAACCAGTGGCATCCCAGCCCTGCCAGGCCAAGCACCTCATTCTGGCTGCTCTCACTCCCTCTAGCGTTGGCAGAGCTCATCTGTCTGATCCTCGAGTTACCTCACTGAGCGAGAGCTCAGCGAAGTCCTGCCCATCTATGACATCACCCCCTTCTTCAACCATTGCGAGGTGAAGCTTTAACTTCAGACTTGGAGGTGGGCTGTGCAGCAAACTGAAATGCTGGCCCCCACTTGCTCCTCAGTGGAGGAGTGATCCGAACGGGACCGGCTCAGCCTGCAGCTGCCGTGGGCTTTGTGTGGACTGGATTCCGAGCTGGGCAGAGGGGGGCGGTTATTACTCCAGTTCCCAGGCAGTGGAATTACAGCTAGAGCAGCAGGATATATGGGATTGCTTTTTCTCGTCTTCCTGGTAAGTGTTTCCCGTGTTTTTCCTTATGATTGTCCCAGAAAGTTTGCTCGGTTTTACTCTCTAGAAAGGAATGGCTTGGTATCATGAGGCATCCAGATACGAACGTTTGCTCTGTCACCAGGACGAGCAGTGTGTGTGGGTGCAAGCCAGCAAGGAAAAATTGGACTGTTACAGTCAAATGCAAGAAGTTTCTTGAAACCTTTATTTCATTAAAGAAAAAAAATAATGATAAGTGGCTATCTTATGTCTCGTGTAGTTGCTATTTGAAGAGAGGCTTATGGAAAACAGTAAGTTGGAAAGTTAAATGTTAAAGAACACAAGGCAGATTTTTTTCACAGAGAGGAAAGCGAAAGGTCTAGCTAACTTGGCGTGTACTGTATGTGTGGTATGATCACCAATTGCTGTTTTTATAACTGTGAAAGAAAATCAATAATCCCTCAGCTACGCAGTACATGGAAAGCATACATCTTGCTCACAGCTAGCCCAGCTACTCCTGGAGACTTATGTGCCTCTGTAAGGATTAACAGCTACACCTAGATTTTAAAGCTTGCACTGCTATCCTGCCAGAGCTGCTTCAAGCATTCCAGGCTTGCAAATCTTAACTAGTGAATTCAACTCAGAGGAAGGGGAAACTCTCTTACAAACCATATCCCCTCTCCAGCAGAACGCCAAAATCCATTGCTTGGGCAAATGTGGTATGTGACTAGCATAGTAATTGGCAAAGTCTACTCAGAAAAACTAACAAAGCTCAGCCTGGAAGCTAAGCCTGATGTATGCAGGGATTTCAGGGTGGCAGGGGGAAAAATGAGTAGAGCCTCATCAAGTGGGATACTCAAGAGTATCCATTCACTTGCAACTTATAATAGGAAAATCTTACATTGAAAGAAATATTTTCATACCACAAAGCTTTCAAAAACTACCTAAATGTATCTATTCAAAAAAATTTTTTTTCAGTGAATTAGATCTGAAACAAAATGGTTGCATAGAAGCAAAGAGTGCAACAGGCCTATATTTTCTCAACATCTGGGAGTTTGATTGTTATTTACTTCCTGAGAATGAAAAAGGAAAAAAAAAGCCTTGATATGTGCCAATTATAGAACCAAATTCTCTAACGGTTTTAACAATTAGCTATTTTAAATTTTCTTAATAAATCGATCCGCTCTAAAATGCACACATATGTTCCCTCATTAGCAGGAAACAATATCAATAAAGACACTATCATAGTGCATAGGCTGAGGCTATGCCTTTCCATTTATCCCCAGTCACACAGGAATATCCTAACCAGCATAAACATAAAGAAGGAATTTGTTTTCAGACAGGACCTCAAAGTGACAGATGACTGATACCCATCTCTTTTGAAATGAGGAAAGCAAGAAATGAATCTTTCAAAAGTACTACAAAATATTAATGTTACCGCTACTACCAATATTAATAATAATATGCCAGGTTTTAATCTGTAAGAAGGTTAAATCAGAGATATGCCACTTAGTTTGCAGATATATGTGTGTATACAATGTACACACACACACAAACACACATATCTAGATATATTAATTAGCCGGAAATAAAAAAAATAGGGTTACGAAAACATGATTGCATGTACTTAAACAGGAAAATCACATCTAATTTCTTTTTTAAATAGAATACTGCCAAAAATATATCAAACCCAAGATTCAGCAAAGATATTATTGAATGAATAAACATACTGAATTCATTAATATTGTATATAATACTGTATAATACTAATTATCAGTTATTAATTGTGCTGTATAATACTATGTTATTAATTGGGTTTTTCATCCCCCCACTCATTTTAAATCGATTATGTTTAGGTTCAAAATGCCCAATTAAACACTTCCTAAACATTAACATCTGTCAAATATATAACTGGGCAGCAAGTAAAGTTTTTTTCAAAAAGAAGAAAACCAGTAAGAAAATTTGTCATAACTGAATGTGGCAGTAAAATAGAAGGTATGTTTCTTTGGCTTCCAAGTGTTAATTAAGGAGCCTCCAATTCTATCAAAACTTTTTCAGAGCTAAATGAAGCGGTGTGAAATAAATTTGGTTGAAATCTTGTGGCTGTCAGACTTTGTTAGCAAGCTATTAATTATCTTTACCCCAGTTTCTTCTCTAGCCTATATTGCCCAATCAAATAGAAACTCCAATTACGTTCAGCATCTCTTGCCTAGGGACACAAGACCCTAATGAACACTCAGTGTCTCCAGATGAAAAATACAATTATCAGCTTTAAACACACAAGTGTACTGCAGACAGATTTGTCTCTGCTTTTCTTGGCCACATACCCTAAGGCTTCCTCCTCTTTCTGGATTATTTTGAACAATTTTAAACCCAATAAAAATCAGTAGCAGAGGACTTGCCTTGTATGAATATTATATGAATGTTTCTTCTTTATGTTTTTATTCTTTATATGCCAATATTCATACCAATATTAGATTAAATCTGATCATCCAGAAAAAAAAAAAGGTTTAAAACTAGCCATTTCAGTGGTTAACTTTTCCCCCTATTTTTAAGGTGGGTGGGCTACATAACAAAGAATGTGTTTAATGCCAAGATCCAAGACTAACTTAAAAATTCTGAATAAACTCCCTTAAATATTCTTTTATTCAACCAGTTTATTGTAATAGCATTATAACTAATTGCTGAAAGTCAAATGAAGGCCAGCATAAATGAAGCCAACGAGGGAAATAAGATTCAATAAATTTTTCAAAGGTTGTAATTTCTCCCCTTCTTTCCCCTCACTCCCTCTTCCCTCCCACCCCCACCTTGTGCCCCAGAGGCCTTCACTGTTCTCAACGGGAGGCTTTGTTGTAATTAAACCAGAGGAAAAGTGGCCGGCAGCAGCCAACATCTGACTTGCGGCTTCTGAAAGCTGTGTTCTAGTAGAGTGTACTACCCCCCAGCGGGCAAAAACTCTACAGTAAATCTCTCAGCAGTATTAATTCTCCAAAGTGCAGTTTTCTCTTCAGAGCATAAAAAGGACCTTTTGTCAACTCTTTCTAACATTCTACCAATTCAAAAATTTATCACAAGTCAACAAACAAATTTCTAAGAGATGATCTATAAATGTCTCCTGGAAAAAGCTTTCTGCCTCTTAAGAACCAAAACAGAAATATACATTTCAGAAAGCATTTTCCAGTTTCAGGATGCAGATCAACATCACTAACTTTGGTAAAACATCACATTAAAAAAAAACAAATTGAAAGCCATGTTTATATTGCATAGGAGAGCTGGTTTCAGGACTTTGATGTCTGTTGACAAGAGAGCTAGAGAAAACAGATTTTAAGTAAAAAAGAACAAAACTGTAATTTAAGCAGCAGCTAAAGTTGCATTTGTTTAACATATGCATAATCTCTTTCCTAGCCCCCCAAATCAAGTGTCAGGAATGCATAAAAAGCTCTCTCCAGGTATTAGTCTGCTTAAATGCAAGAAAGGAGAAATTGCTCTCTCTGATGAGACAATGACAGCTTTTGTTCTTTATTCTTTCACTTTTCACGTGCACAAGTTACCGTGGCAACTTTGAAAAGAAAACCCAGAGACCACATTTGGTTAAACCCCATTTTTAAAGTGCGCCACTGAACTGTGGATTGATCAGTTTACGTGCTGATGATTTTCCTCCTCTTTAACAGCAATACTCAACTCTGACATGAAAAGAAAAACAAAAGGATTTTTCTATGATTATGGATGTTATCATTTTCCAGCCCAGTGCATGGCACACAGCACACCTAAATATTTGTTGTACTAGAGTATGGAAACTTGACTATTAGAAACTTAAAGCATATCAAGCAAATTGTACTCACCACACTGAAGGAGGAATATCAGGCTCACAGTGGGAAAATGTTTGCAGTTTAACAAGGATAAGCGTAATTTTAATTGCAATTGCCTAAAAGTCAGTGCAAACTTAAAGCTTGTTCCCTGCCCCAAGCTCTCAACTGCTCACCTCTACCAACCTCTAAATTAATCTCTTATTCATACTTACAAGCCATGGTTCTCTAACTTATTTAGTTTGGCTTAATATCATATAAGGAAACAGGCTTCACTATGATGGAAGATAACATCCCAGTTTCCCTTTTTGTTTTAAGGATGCTTGATTTAACTTTATAAGCCAAAATAAATGAAGCAGAACTAGATTCATTTATCACAAACCTATTGGGGAAAAGAACCTGTAACATAAAAGGAGAAACTGAAAATCCTTTGCTTTGGAACTTTCATCCCCTATTTGCATAAAAGAAACAAATCTTCTCGGCTAGAAAATAGTCTGGATAAAACCAAGTAAGGAAAGGCACACTTGCTTCTCTCCCTCTCAGCAAACCCTTCAGACTTCATGACTCTCAAGAGGAGAGTTAGAGGTCCTTCTGCTTGCCTGGCATTAAACAAAAGAATTGGAACTTTCCTGAAATCTGATGATCGTGGAAAATTTAACTACCAGACAGTCTGCTTAGAAAGCATTTTGCTGTCACTACCAACTAATCTGATATACTCCAGTTTTTCAGTTTAACCATACACATAGGTTATTTGAAATACTATTTGTCATTGCAAAGACTTAACATTCAGAGGTTGATCATTTTGTAGAGCTTTCTAGCAGCAGTTTAAGCCTTCATAAATAAATTACTTTCCTAATACTCTAAATTATGATTGTATAAATTGCAGTGTACCCAGAAATACTCACAGACTTGGATAAATTTGAGGAATCATGTATTTTCTTCAGTCTCAAGGTTTTACTGAAAATAATGCAGTTAACTTCGATTAAAAGTTCTACATACTTTTCCACTTTTAAATTTAATATGTTTAAAAGTCCCCGGATAGTTTGGAGACCATGGTGTGAGGCAAATCATTAAAAACAAACTAAAATCCCCAAACTCTACTCAATTTAAGATTTTATTTTAGAGCAATGATTTCATATCAAAAATCAACTTAAATCGAAGGGACAAATAAAGGATTTAGGAAGTTAGCAATATCAACATAAAATTTTAATCTAAGTGATCAAAACGTAAGAAATATCAAATACCTTTCAGCTCAAACATTCCCACCTCCAAAATAGTAACAGAGAAGGAATCATATAAACATAGATGGCCTCATGTTCTTGACTATAAATACCAGTATTCTATTCAGATACAACTTGTTCAATTATATTAGTTTTCTTAAAATATCTCAAAATGACAGCATCCTTATCTATTTACATACTTCTTTTAAGTGTATCATGGAAATCAGTTGGTGACTTTTCATGGATGTGATTACATTATAAACGCATTTTTAAAAATCCATATTTTTTTAATTTATAAAAAGAAATTGATAGGAAGATCCATATTATAAGTTTAATTTACCAGTATGGTGATTATGTTTTCCTTTTCGCTACAGTTCTAAATGCTATATACTTAAGTAATGATATGATTTTTTTTTAACTTTAAACATTCCTTTAAGTAACCAGGGCTCCATTTATGCTTTCCCCCAAGTTACCCCATTAACAATATTTTTCTAAAAGATCGATTCCTTTTTGTTCAGAAGTAATGGCCTCTTTCAAGCCTATGCAGACATAAAGCCTCTGAAGTCGACGTTGTGGAAACCTGGCCACAGTGCTCATGCCAGTGGGGGTCATTTTTTTTTCATCAGTCACATTCAACTACAATGTCTCTATATGCATGGATATGTAGAGCCAGCTCAGAAAGAGGGAAGTCTAAACATGGGGGCAGAGCTGCTTATTTCAGATGGAAAGACCATTACAGCCTCGCATATGCAAAATAAAACAAATCTCTTTAGCTCTATAGTTTTAAATATAAAAGGGCAAGAGAAGACATAAGATATGAAACAAAATCACGCATGCATTGGACTGTTTGAGTTTAAGTAAAGGGAGTAGGAACTTGTGAAGGAATCTTCATTTTTGAAAGAGTATCCTCTCCAGAGAAATATGTTTTGCATCTTTGCCTTTTGTTTTAATGCAATCTGGGGAGAAGAGAATGGCATTTTCCAAGAACTGAATGAGATTTTAGGCTTTCTGTTAATCCCATGCTACTAGCACCATTGTATTCATGGCCATGTGAGTTTGCACATCAAATAGAGCAGAGGAAGCAGTTTCACACACGTAAAACGAAACAAACAAAAATAAATTAGTCTTCCTTTTCATGCCAGTGTAGAATATTTTTTCTTTCTCTGATTTAAAAATGTAAAAATCAATACATATTAGATTTTGAATTGGTAAAAAACTTATACTTCAGCTACCAGCTTTATCTCTGGTTATCATTATGAACATCACCTTGTACATACTCTAGGCTGACCAACATCTTCCGAACTTTAAAGTGTGTCCTGGTGTAGGAGAAATGCCTGGCTATTGACAACAGTTTAAGCAGGTTCTCTGCGCGATTTTTACAATGGTTTTAATTAGTTTTTAATGCAATTTAACAAAAGTAACTGTTTCCTAAATTGCTTTAAATTTTTTTCTTAAATTTACCAAATTGTTTTATATGTTAAATAATTTTCAAGCTTAGAAAACATTTAACAGAAGGTATTTTTTAAAATAACATTGTAATTATTAATTTCACAGCTTGGTTTTCCATTTTAACGTACCAAGAAAGCAAGTTTTCAAGAAAATACTCCACTGAAATTCAACAATAATGAGCAAAGCCCTAAAGGCATTACTTGTAAAACCTCACATTAAGCAATACATCACTTAAACTTTCCTCTGTGGGCACTTTGCAATATTCACTAGAGACTACTTTATCCATCTGCTAACTGCTATTTTTACTTCACGTTTCCTAAATAATAAATTAAATGTATCTGTAATTTTTTTCAGTTTCCTTCTGTTAATTCAGTCTATGACAGTGTTGATATCTGGTGACAAATTAAAAGAATCCGAATTTTCAATGAGAGCCAGAAACACAAATCTTGGTCTTATTTAAAATTCACTTTGAGTACTGTTTGAATTCTGGAACAGATGCTATCCTTGTTGGATGCAAGGTAATTACTGAGGGAGAAACAAATCACTTTTAGGGTCAAATATTTCCATGATACCCTAATGTACCTTCCTTGTATAGAAAATCCCTGAGTAGGTAACTTTACATAACAGATACTGAAACTACCACCTCTCCTGTCCACCCCCCCCCCCCCAAAATCTTCATGCATATTAGATAATGGACAAAGCAGTCATCCTTAAAATCATGAGTCTCTTTGGTCAAGCTGTAAGCCTCTTTCAGAAGTTAAAAAGATAATCTTTGGAAACTGACATGTTCCTGTTCGCACCTTGAGAGAAATGCCTTGTCAGGTTTTGATATGTTTTCCTAATGGTCGTTATAAAGAGACAGACTGAAATAGTGTCCTTTCTGTTCCAAATACAGTTTCTCAAGTTTAGTTTGTTAAAAATTATATTTTTCTCAAAAAATGTTACGACTTGAACTTCTACACTGCCTTTGGCCAAGAATACCTGAGTAACTAGAGTTTCAAGATCATCAATTAGCCTTTAGAAATAGTTCTAAGGAGGAAGGTTGTAGTGCCCACATTCCACAATAGGGAAAATTGAGGCCTGCAGGAAGAATTAAAAAAGACACTGAGCAAATCAAAAGAAAACTTCTAACCCTTTTCAACTCTTTAAATTGTAGACTATATGACTTTATAAAACTATGTTCTGAAATATCTAAAAAGTTATGGCATTTCATTAAAAAAATCCTAGTTATGGCTTTGCTTACCTCTTTCATGTACTTGAAACTTTAAAGATTGGCCTGACCCGAATTCAAAATCGATAGGAGAGGCTTACTGTCTTTTGCATAAAGCTTTGCTTCTGTGTTTAATTCAAAGTCACACTAGCAGTCAGTTAACAACTGAAATTATTTTGTGACAAACTCAACTTTGGCTCCCACTTTATTTATATAGCAAAATGGGAAATAAAAGAGAAAGAGATCATCTTATCCCTTTTCAACAACTACTATGATGAAAGGTGTTGCCTAAAGAAAGAATTGAAGCTAAATTTCTAGGAAATGTCTCTAGTATGTTAAAGTTCTTTGTTAATAGCTGATTAAAACATTTTACTTTCACAGGAGATGCTCAGGTCCAGAGTATTTCAAGGAACAGAAATATAAAGGAAATCTAGTATGCTTCCATGAAGAATATTTGAATTAAGTTTTCTTTACCTCTTGAAAGAATACCTGTTCTTGCATAACCTGTGACTGCACCAGATATTCTGAGAAAGCAGCAAGAAGCAAAAGCTGGAAATAGCTATTTCACAGCAGGTAATCATACCTCAGGATGTAGCTACTGTACAAAGTTTATACTTGGATAATCCTGGATGGGAATAAAGGTGGGGGGTAACTGCCTGAAAAAACCTATTACTATACAGGCCTTAGCATCATGAATGGCTTTCTTCATGAGGATCTGAAGTTACTATCTCTGACCACATTGCACAGAAGAGCCAATAAGAATTTCAAAGAGAGCAATTTCCACTAAGGGAATTAAGCTACACAAAAGGAACCTTCACACAGAAACTCTATAAGAAAGGAAAAAAAATAGGAAACCATGTGTTCTACATAGTAACAGGAAACTGAATTGTTTCTGGTCCCTACTTTAATGAGCTTGCCCACCATGCTGAACCGCAGCTGGAATGTTCATTGACAACAGCAAGCCTGATCTGGAGGTGTGTGCGGCATAGAATTACTTGAATAAACAGTGAAGAACATTTCCAAGGACTAAACAAGAGTTTATTAAGTCCCAGCCCCTCACCAGGAAAATAATATATGTGCATTGGATTTTCACTCACGCAAAATTTACTCACATCGTTCAATAAGGTAGGAAAAATATTAAAGTCTTTTCTTTTCATGCCTGAAATTATAAAGGCTAACTAATACCTAAAGGTGCAGAAGAAATTTATATTACATATTAGATAAGTATAAATCTATAATTCTCCACCCATGGAGAAAGGTGAATCATATTTTAGATTAGAACTTGAAGAAAGATAAATACATTGTGAAAACATGTTATGAGCTAGAATATAATGAAAAATGTTCAAAAACCCATTTAACTATGTACTACAAAACATACAGTAAAGTAGGAAAAAAAGAGTTTAACATGAAATGGAATTTTCCACTTAGATAAGATAGATGTATTAGCTATGTAAATCTTTCCTTCCCCAAAGTAAATGAAAACAATTCCTTCTTATTTTTGTGCTAGAAGTGCCTATCTCACAATGTTTAATATTAACAATCAAAGAAAAATAACATCAGTAATCAAAGCAAACAATTGATTTAACTGGGATTCAGGATCTACAGAGGTGTGGGACTATTCCTGAGTAGTATGAGAATAGATTTTTTACTACACATTTCTATACTTGTACAGTTTACCATGTAAAAAGCAGATATAAAATTTTGGTTTTTAAGAATAGTAACATTATTATCTTTAAATATAACAAATCATATTCCTATGTGTCAATTCACTATGAATATTAAGGAAAAATTAGAAATCAGACTAGCTTGGCCAATGGTCACAAAATTGACATAAAGTGCTATGAGAATGCTTTAAAACATACAGTAAAACTATATTCAACTTTCAAAGTCAAATAGATTTGGGATAAAATACTTCTAATACCAGAAATATTTAAGGTAAAATATTGTATGATTATGTTCATTGTTAGCTAGCATGCAAAAAAACCCTCAGCACGCAAGAAAAAATTAACTAATAAAAGTGATTATTAGATGTTTCAATGTTCACGTCTATTTTGAATACTATTTTAAGTATGCTGGTCTGATGGTTTTCTGTTGCCTTTTTTTTTTTTTTTTTTAACTCACTCCACTTTAGGGCTCTGAAACTACCTTGTGTAAAGACCTCAACACTGCTGACCATGATCAGCCCAGCCTGGAGCATCTTCCTCATTGGGACTAAAATTGGGCTGTTCCTCCAGGTGGCACCGCTATCAGTTATGGCTAAACCCTGTCCATCTGTGTGCCGCTGTGATGCCGGTTTCATTTACTGTAACGATCGCTTTCTGACATCCATTCCAACAGGAATACCAGAGGATGCTACAACTCTCTACCTTCAGAACAACCAAATAAATAATGCTGGGATTCCATCAGATTTGAAAAACTTGCTGAAAGTAGAAAGAATATACCTATATCACAACAGTTTAGATGAATTTCCTACCAATCTACCAAAGTACGTCAAAGAGTTACATCTGCAAGAAAATAACATAAGAACCATCACTTATGATTCCCTTTCAAAAATTCCCTATCTGGAAGAATTACATTTAGATGATAACTCTGTCTCAGCTGTTAGCATTGAAGAGGGGGCATTTAGAGACAGTAACTATCTCCGGCTGCTTTTCCTGTCTCGTAATCACCTTAGCACAATCCCCTGGGGTTTGCCCAGGACTATAGAAGAGCTCCGCCTGGATGATAATCGCATATCCACCATCTCATCACCATCTCTTCAAGGTCTCACTAGCCTAAAACGCCTGGTTTTGGATGGCAACCTGCTGAACAACCATGGATTAGGTGATAAAGTTTTCTTCAACCTAGTCAACTTAACAGAACTGTCACTGGTGCGGAACTCCCTGACGGCTGCGCCAGTCAACCTTCCAGGCACAAACCTGAGGAAGCTTTATCTTCAAGATAACCATATCAATAGGGTGCCCCCAAATGCTTTTTCTTACCTGAGGCAGCTATATCGACTTGATATGTCCAATAATAACCTAAGTAATTTACCTCAGGGTATCTTTGATGATTTGGACAATATAACACAATTGATTCTTCGGAACAATCCCTGGTATTGTGGGTGCAAGATGAAATGGGTACGTGACTGGTTACAGTCACTACCTGTGAAGGTCAACGTGCGGGGGCTCATGTGCCAAGCCCCAGAAAAAGTTCGAGGGATGGCTATCAAGGACCTCAATGCGGAACTATTTGATTGTAAGGACAACCCGGTTGTAAGCACCATTCAGATAACCACCGGGACGCCCAATACAGTGCATCCTGCTCAAGGACAGTGGCCAGCTCCTGTGACCAAGCAACCAGACACAAAGAACCCCAAACTCACTAAGGATCAGCGAACCACAGGGATTCCGGCAAGAAAAACAATTACCATTACTGTGAAATCTGTCACCTCTGACACAATTCATATCTCTTGGAAACTCGTCCTACCTATGACGGCTTTAAGACTCAGCTGGCTCAAACTGGACCACAGCCCAGCATTTGGATCTATAACTGAAACGATTGTAACAGGAGAACGCAGCGAATACTTGGTCACAGCCCTGGAGCCTGATTCACCCTATCGAGTCTGCATGGTTCCCATGGAAACCAGTAACCTCTATCTATTCGATGAAACTCCTGTTTGTATTGAGACTGAAACTGCACCCCTTCGAATGTACAACCCTACAACCACCCTCAATCGAGAGCAAGAGAAAGAACCTTACAAAAACCCCAATTTGCCACTGGCGGCCATCATCGGCGGGGCTGTGGCCCTGGTAGCCATCGCCCTGCTCGCTTTGGTGTGCTGGTATGTTCACAGGAATGGGTCCCTCTTCTCACGGAACTGTGCATACAGCAAAGGGAGGAGAAGAAAGGACGACTATGCGGAAGCTGGCACCAAGAAGGACAACTCCATCCTGGAAATCAGGGAGACTTCTTTTCAGATGTTACCGATAAGCAATGAACCCATCTCAAAGGAAGAATTTGTAATACACACCATATTTCCTCCTAATGGGATGAATCTGTACAAAAACAATCACAGTGAAAGCAGTAGTAACCGAAGCTACAGAGACAGTGGTATTCCAGACTCCGATCACTCACACTCATGATGCTGGAGGACTTGCAGTTTCGGTTTTTTTAAACCTAAGGGAGGTGATGGTAGGAACCCTGATCTACTGCAAAACACTGGAAAAAAGAGACTGAGAAAAAGCAATGTACTGTACATTTGCCATATAATTTATATTTAAGAACTTTTTATTAAAAGTTTCAAATTTCAGGTTACTGCTGCGATTGATGTAGCGGAGATGCCTGAACACAATTCTATATTTTAGTATTTTTTAGTAATTTGTACTGTATTTTCCTTGCAAATATTGAAGTTATAAACCATTTACTTTGTGTTCTACTGAGTAAGATGACTTGTTGACTGTGAAAGTGAATTTTCTTGCTGTGTTGAACAATCAGGACTGCATTCACATGAGATCCTTGTAGTATAAGCACAGGCCATTTTTCACTTTGGTATTAATAAAATGTAAAAAAAAAAAAAACCTGGCTGAATGAGAAAAATTAAATTTCAAAAAGTAGTTATGAAATAATGTTCCAACTATTAAATTTGTATTCCAGTGGTATTCAGTAATCAAAATATGTGAAGTAATGGGCAATATCAGACTTGCTGCATAGCTCCATTTTTATGCTAAGTAAATTAGACCTCCTTAAGAAAGTAAACATTATCTTCTGAACTGAATACATCAGTTGGCATAAAAGGAGGGTGAAGTCTGCTGTTGTTAATGCCATTGTTAACAAAGCTTTGATAATAAAGGACTTCACAAAAACAATAATGTAAGCGTGCTTCCAAGTAGGGGAAACTTGTACTTAGGAAAAAACATGAAAATTTAGACTCACATAGCGTAACAAACACAAGTATCAATTCCATTTTGGTTTTGCCTATACTATCTTGATTTTTGAAAAGTCAACTTTAAAGACACATTTGTTAGTGTTTACAATGTTTTTATCATAAAGGAAGTTAAAAAAAAAAGCTTAAACACATTTTAAGAGTAGTCTGACTACAAGCAATTCCCCTCAACAATAAAGAGAAAGTAGTACTTTAAATAAGTGAGAATTTAAAAGAAAAATAAATACTGGAAATCAAATTTAGATCTGGTTTATGTGAAATGTTTTACCACTGTACATAAATGTTCAATTTACTTTCACAATGATCAAGAATACTGCCCATTACTGTCACAGTTTTCCACATACTATGTAATGAACTTGTAACATTTTTTTTCCAGCTTCCTACTGAATTGTGAGCTATGACTTGTTTAAAACCTCATCACTTTTCCGTTGCCATAACTTTTTTTTTTCCCAACAAAAAACCAAAGTGCATTGTACGCCCTTTGGCCAGTCTTGTATGTGCCTTGATCCAACGCTACATGTATTCAGCTTTTAAAACTCGACAAATTTTTCATACTTCCTTAAATATGAAAAATTGTGGTCTTATTGCTGAATAAAACAAAAAAAAGTACAAAATAATCGTGTTTGCTTTTTCAAGATTATGTTCCTATCACTAAAGTAGCAAATTGCCCAGCACAGTAGTCCTAAATATCCCCATGTATTTTTCTAGGCAAAAAAAAAAAAATAAATGTTGGCTACAAATAAAAAAAATAGCAGTATCTTGAGCTTGTGTATCATTTTACTTCAGTGGCTCAGTGTTTCAGGCATAAACAAATATCCTAACAGTCTGTTGGAACACTCTTACAGAAAACTTCAGAAGTGCTTTCGTAACATTTCAGTCTTTGTACACAGCTGCTGTCGTCCTGGCTGATACTTTAAGGTAGTTTTTGAAAAATGTTATTTTTTAAAATAGCTTTTTGGTAGTATGAGTTGGCATCAGAGGATCCAAAAATCTCAGATCTGCCACTTACTAGGTAAGTAAAAACAAACCACTTCCTCTCCTTAGCTTAGTGCCCTTGTCTATACTGTCTATATACTGGGACTGTTAATACCACCCACCTCTCAGGGTTGTTGTAAGGGCTAAATGAGACGAAGTGCTTGGAAACGGTGCAATGGTCAACAACACATAAGACACACCAGGATGGTCGGGCACAGGGAGCCGTGGGTTCCCAGTGGTTTGCCAGATAGTGCTGCTGCTGCTACTCTGCTAAGAATCATCTCCAGCTGCCTATAAAGCCTCATTCAGTATCCATTTGCCATCTTCAAATGTATCTCAATACTTTCTCCTTTGACTTACTGTTAAGAAGGGTAGCTGTTTTCTAGGAATAACCTAGCAAAGAAAATGTGATTAACATTGAATATAATGAACATTATCTGAAGGAAGTTTGATTTTGCTTTAAGGGGTTTTGAGTAGTCTAGCTACAGTTCTGTGAGAAGTCAGGGCAAGGCTGAATGGTTCCATAAAGTCCCTATAAACCTGTGAGTTTATAAAAAACCAAAAGCCAAGAACCATTTTCTAGTTAGTATACCTTTCATGAGCACAGAAAAATTTATGTGTTCTATGTATATATGCATTTTTTGCCTTTTCATACTGTTCATGGGGTTCTCAAGGCAAGAATACTGAAGTGGTTTGCCATTCCCCTCTCCAGTGCTGGAAAAGATTGAAGGTAGGAAGAAAAGGGGACAGAGGATGAGGTAGATGGCATCACTGACTCAAAGGACATGAGTTTGAGCAAGCTCCAGGAGTTGGTGATGGGCAGGAAAACCTGGCGTGCTGCAGTCCATGGGGGTCGCAAAGAGTCGGATACGACTGAGTGACTGAACTGAACTGAATATATGTGTTTTGATTACTTTACCTGGGATAAATCAGAAATATGTTTTACACTAGCAAGTAAAGAAAACATTGAAAGGGTAAAAGTTTATTCTTTTACCTAAGCTCACTATGAAATGCAACTACTTTGTTGAAATGTATATATATACATATATATATATACACTTTCAAGGAATAATACAAATATCCACCTCAAGGACACTATATAATAGAAACATATGCATCTATTCTGAATGTTCACAATTTTTATTGATCAGGTACTAACAAAGAAAAATGTAGGAAAAAATTCTGAATATACACCATACACAGTTAACAAGAATACAATGGGCGAAGCTACAAAAAAAAAAAAAAAAAGAGGGAAAAAAATCACTCCCCTGCTGAAAGTTTGACAAAAATCAAAACTTTGTTTTTGGATGCAGGCACTTGTACTTCATTAAATCACTATACTTACACTCTCATTCCCTATTAAAAACAACATTGCTCTATCTTTCAGTGAGGCCTATTTATTGAAGTATTCCCCTGTGCCAAAGGAACTAGTAAAAAGTCAGTTTTACTGACCACATTTTCTGAGTAAAGCACATTTTATAGCTATATGCCAACATGACAGTTTTCAGGAGGAATCCAAAGAGACCCACATGCTTTAAAGCACCTGAAAAGTGGGTGTTAAAAGGGAATCAATCCACCACCGAATTTTCTTAAAGATTAGCTCATCTGTCCCTGAAAACAGTAACGGCATTTAAAATTCTATTCCTTTCTCCTTCATAGCATGATTAGCAAATATTAATTTAGCATGCTGCTGCTGCTAAGTCACTTCAGTCATGCCCAACTCTGAGCAACCCCATAGACGGCAGCCCACCAGGCTCCCCAGTCCCTGGGATTCTCCAGGCAAGAACACTGGAGTGGGTTGCCATTTCCTTCTCCAATGCGTGAAAGTGAAAAGTGAAAGGGAAGTCGTTCAGTCGTGTCCGACTCTTCGCGACTCCATGCACTGCAGCCTACCAGACTCCGCTGTCCATGGGATTTTCCAGGCAAGAGTACTGGAGTGAGGTGCCATTGCCTTCTCCAAATTTAGCACAGGGTTGGAATTAAAACTCAGAGAAGGCAATGGCACCCCACTCCAGTACTCTTGCCTGGAAAATCCCATGGATGGAGGAGCCTGGTAGGCTGCAGTCCATGGGGTCGAGAAGAGTCAGACACGACTGAGTGACTTCCCTTTCACTTTTCACTTTCACGCATTGGAGAAGGAAATGGCACCCCACTCCAGTGTTCTTGCCTGGAGAATCCCAGGGATGGGGGAGCCTGGTGGGCTGCCGTCTATGGGGTCACACTGAGTCGGAAACGACTAAAGCGACTTAGCAGCAGCAGCAGGAATTAAAACTACTGCACTTTATGCTCTGGGATTTTGGGTTAAATTAGCAAATAATAATAATAACTCATGGTTATCAATCACTTTCTTAAGAACTTCAATGTCTCTGCAAAAAAACTCTCAACAGCCAATGACCTTACTCAGTGGCTTGTATATTATAAAATAGTAGGATCCTGGCCTTCAAGAAGTGTGCCGTCTAGAGATCCTAAGACAACAAATAATCCGGTGAAAGTTTATTGTGACTGCAGTATAGACAAAACAATTACACCTGTCTGGATGGATCAAAGAAGACCTCATGAAGGAGGTAAAACCAGGGCTGGCATTGGAAGACAGGAAAGTATTTAAGGAGAAATCAAGAAAAACAGATATTGGTTACGGCGAGAAAAAGGTGAACAAAGTCACAGAGGCTGGAAAACAGGCAGTGCTTCTCAATGCTGGCTTTGGTCAGAATCACTTGGGGAGGCTCTTTATTAATTTAACCAGGCCTCAATACAGACCTACTAAATTTAAATCTCTCAGGTTAAGTTTGAGTATTTATATATACTTTTCATTTCAAAGGTGTTTCTGCTGAGTTTGAGGACCACTGATGAAGGAGATGTTTGGGGGAAACGCCAACAGTCCAGCTGAAACACAGCCCTTGAAGGAGATGAAGCTGAACAAGTTTTATGTTGTTAAACTGTGTTAAGTGTGCTAAATTCCAAGCTGAGATGTCTTCATGGCATTCTCTGACAATGGTTGTTAAGCAGTGCATTAAAAAACCAATGTGCTTTAGGAACATTTTGTAGAAATAAGTATCGCATGAAGGATAAAAAATAAAAAGGAGAAACTGGGAGTACAAGTTAGACATCAATGCAATATTCCAGGTGAGAGGAAATAAGAGCCTGAACAGTGAAATGGGGTCTTAAAACAAGGCGCAATTCAAAAGACACAGGAAAGGGAGAACTTACAGGAACTGGAAACTGAAGAAAGGATAAAAACTGAACCTGAAGATAATTTTCAGCTGAGTAACCAAATGCTGGTGAGCAACTGACACTGATGAGAATAATAGGAATGAGTTTGAATAGGTGACATATGCACAGTACAGGTTTACACCGGCTGCCTGTGAATAGTTCCATCTTTGCCTTCGATAGTGTCCCTATTTAGGCAATAAATAGTAATCGCCTTAGGTTTAAAGTGCTTTTATGTTATTTCTCTGGAAATGAGGGTGTGGGGACGGATCCTCAGCAGCAAGGAAGGGAATCCATGCCTAACAGCTGATTACCAAAGTTAAGAGGATGAGTGAGATCACCAACAGAAAGCAAGCAGAGAGAGACCAGACAAAGGAACACCTCCCCTTTGTAGGGACAGAAGAGGAAAGAGGTGTACGAAAACAAAAAACAGAAAAGATGAGTTACAAAGGGGGAATTCATCATGAGAAAATATTGAGTATAATGAAATCAAGGAGCTAAAAACATTTTTAAAAAGGAGGATGTCCAAAAGGTAGTCAGGAATATAGACTTGGAAGAGGAAATTGAATATGAAAAAAAGGAGACCATCAGGGATACTCAAACAGTGTCAGCAGAGTAAGGAGGCAAAAAGCCTCTGTGATATTGGTAGGAGAACGAGAGATAAAGAAAACAGAAATAATGATTGAGTCTACTCTAAGAAGTTTAGAGGTGAAGGGATCTTGATCGATCAAGAGAGATAAAAAGGAAGTGAATAACAGGAAGATTTTACTGACCTCAGGAATGAGATGGGATATAGAGTTAGGAACATACAACGCGGACAGAGAGCCTATTTAACAGGAGTAAAGGAAACTGAGATGCACAAGAGATGTAGTCCAAGCTGTAGCTGTGACTCTAAGATGATGGAAGTTAAAGCCTGTGACTGAGAAGCTGCCTTTTTGGAAGAGTCACCAGCAAGGAGGAAACAACCACTCAGAGATGGAAAGGACTGGTACGCAGGGAAGGCTTTTAAAACAAGCCTTAAGGAAGATGGGGAAATATCCTAGAGATGAAGGAGGAGATGGTGATGGAATTAGATGATGTTGATGTAAAATAAAAACTTCAAAAGAAAGGACTTTGAATAGTGGTAGAAAAAAACACAGTCAAGAAAAGGTCTGAAACTATCTCTATTCCACACCCCTCGCCTCTTTCAGTTTCATCAAACAGTGACAGTAAGAGATGGAACAGGTAACAGGGAAGGTGTCATTCTCAGGGAAAAGATGTCAATTAATTCAACACGGTAGAAAGAATGCTAAGAGAAGCGGAGCAGCAATGGGAAGGTGGAATCCAAAAGTAAAGGAGAGCAGTGGGCTCAGAGGAAGCAGGTAGGAGCTGGGCCAGAGAGGAGGGCAAAGCCTCAGGTGGAAAGAGACACAAAGCAGAAAAGGAGAGCAGAGGAGGATTCTAACAGAAGATCAGAGTTTAAAGGATGCTGGTCTTGAGAAGTCCGTGGAAACTACTAGAGACATTCTGAACAGACGAAAGAAGAACTGGAATAACCAAATTAACATTTCTCTATTCTCTGGACATCAAAATAGATTTAAATCTAACTTTATCTCAGAGTATTTTTGAAGAAGTATGTCTGCCCATCCATGCAAACTTTACCAGGCTTTCCCACGAATATAGAATTCCACGGGTAAGCAAATCACATTCTAGAGCCCTCCCACGTCTTACCCATCATTTCATTTTTATACTATATGGGTGAAATGAGATTAGAAATTAATTTTAGGACTGTCTTGAAAGGTGTTTTTGTTTTTTAATTTTTAAGAGACTTCAAAAGGAAGTATGTGGAGGTTGGGGATAATGGGATTTTAGAGACTCATTGTGTGCACACAAAAAAAGCAGTGCTTCTCTCTCAATGCCAGCTGGTTGAGGGGGTGGGGAGTGCAGTCTAGGAAATGACTACCCAAAGCAATTACCCTTTTGAATGTACATCCTGGCTCTAAGAAGTGTGGCATTACAAAGCTGAGGCTCATGTATATCAAAGTTCCATTTAAAAGCATGGAATCACTGCTGGAATTCTACATTTTAATTTCTGAGATGTGAAGACCAATGCTAATAGTAATAAAACAGTAAAGATAAGGTAAAACAAAAGTCTAACAAAGCTATCTTTTAAAAATAAGTTTTACAAACATTAGCAATGTCTCACACATACAGTGCTCTTAATGAATATTTGGTGACCATACCATTGCTGTAGATACTGCCCTATGTTGAGATTTGGTCAAGCATAGTGCTATTTTAAATATTTTGATCTTGTTTACTTCACACAGTAACTTACAGGTAGCATGGGAAACTGGAATCCAAAAGTAAAGGGCTGCAATGGGCTCAGAGGAAGCCGTTAGGAGCTGGGCCAGAGAGGAGGTCAAAGCCTCAGATGGAAAGAGACACAAAACAGAAAAGGAGAGCATAAGGCACTACATTGTATTTATCAGATGAGAAAATTAATGCTTTGAAAGTTTATGGAATTAGATATTTTAGTCATTCAACATTAATGATGATTTATTGTGCCTGGGTCTGAGTATACAGCAATGAACTAAAAAGACATGGGGATTATAACTGGGGGAGGCAGGAATTCAGATATTAATCAAGAACCAAATGAATATAAAACAAAAAATCATGACATGATTTTATACATGCCATGAAAGAGAAAACATGGTGCCTGAATGAGTATAATAGAAAAACCTGTTTAGATTGGGTGGTAAGGGATAAGACCTAAGGGATAAAGGGTCAACCACACGAAGAATGAGGTAGTGTTCGGAGTAGTTTAGTGAATTTAGGGATGAAAAAAATGTCAGGGGGCTCAGGTTTAGTGAGCAAGCAGAGGTGAGAGCAGTGACGTAGACCTGGTTGAGTCCCTGAAGGGTCTGGTAGGCAGAGGCCATGGCAGAAAGTTCGGACCTCATTTGAGTGTAAGAGAAGCCCCGGGAGGGTTCATAATGGGGGTCTCGGTAGAGGAGGAGGAAGACAGGCGTGGGGATCAGACTATCAGATTTCAGTTGTGATAAAGTTACTAGCCACTCTGTGGAGAATGAGTAATATGCAACTGAATGGTGATAGTGAGAAGAGAGAGGGGAAAGACACAGGTATATGCTGGAGCTGTAACAGAATCTTTCCTAAAGTTACATAGTTAGCAAATGGTAGAAGAGGGATCCTGTCTGCTCCAGAAGCTTGAGCTCTTAATCACTCTCTTTAAATAGCAGAAATGTTCTTCAATAACTTTAAAACTGAGTACTGATTCCATAAAAAAATTATTTCCTTTTACTGGGGTAACAAGTAGAAGACTTTTTTAGGATTAGATCCCAAATCATTTCAATGCTGCAAATGTGAATTTGTGTCCCAAGGTTTACAGATGCTGAATGATGACTTTTAGTGGTCAATAACAGCTGGAAACTATCCTGATAATAACACGTGTCTTTCTTGCAGCTTTCAATAAATTTAAACTCAGAGTTGGCAGACAAATCTTTATGTCTGAGTTCACTATAACACCTTCTCATGATTCTTTTGTGTCTTCTAAGACCCAAGAGGGAAGTGCCAGATTACTGAGAATTTTCACCAAGCTTGGAGTTGAATTTGAGGCATAAAACCCATGAGTCAGTTCAGTTCAGTTCAGTTCAGTCACTCAGTCGTGTCCGACTCTTTGAGACCCCATGAATCGCAGCACGCCAGGCCTCCCTGTCCATCACCATCTCCTAGAGTTCAGTCAGACTCACGTCCATCGAGTCTGTGATGCCATCCAGCCATCTAACTTATTTACAAAAAAAAAAAAAGAGACGCCAAGATTATTTAATGGTTTTTAAATAATTATTTTAAAAATAATCTTTGAACTACTAAAATGCCTTATTCAGAGTATATTTACCACACTTATGAAATAGAGACAGGTATTAGAGATCTATATTTAATTTCATAATTTTAGCCAATGTCACAAAATCTTAGAGCTACCTAGAAGAACTTTCATAAATTTTAATGATGTGTAATAACAAATAAATAGAAAAATCAATCCCTTCATTGTTTTAAACAAAACAAAATTTGGGAAAAAAAAGTTTGCAGTTGAACTATAACCTGTTCATAGTGTTTAAGAAGTCCATAACGGAAAAGCACATCTATGAATCAAAATATGCTTCTAACTACTGAAGAGAGCATGGCTTAGAGTATTCAACATATAGGAGCTAAATGTTACCTTTATTCTTGTTACTATAATGTAATATAGGGGGTTCCCTGGTGGCTCAGACAGTAAAGAATCTGCCTGCAATGCAGGAGACCTGGGTTCCATCCCTGGGTTGGGAAGATCCCCTGGAGAAAGGCATATTCTAGTATTCTTGACTGGAGAATCCCTATTGACAGAGAAGCCTGGTGGGCTAGAGTCCATGGGGCCACAAATATACTGAATATTTTATGTATGTGTTATTATCCATATTCCCCATTAAAATGCAAATTCCATGAAAGCAAGGAATTTATTTTCTCCTGCTGCCTCACTGCTAAATTACCCCAACATATAGAACAATGCCTGGCACTTAATAGACCCTCAAAAATACATTTCTTTGATAAAGGAGTAAAAGAATGAATGAGCTTCAAAGGGATGTATCACTAAGTATCATCTGAAATAACCTTTCTGAAAGCTCTTTGCAAACTGTAAACACATTCTACAAACACAACACCAACTTCATGATAACTACTCAAACCATTCACGAAGTATTCCACATTAATTATCTCATTTGCTTTCCAATTCACAAAAGAAAGTTAAGTTCAAACAGATTCTACAACTCACCTAACACCACACGATATAAATGGCAGAATTAGAATTCAAAAAAAACAACTTGATTCCAAATGCAGCTACAAGGATCTTAACTCTTGATCTCCTATCTTTTCTACATTGCTCTCTTCACTGGAATATGCTGACTCCAAATGTGTAAAACTAAACATACAAGAACATGCTATTAAATTCTATGTACAACTGATATTAGAGATTATGATAAAGAGCATTATTTTTTAATCAGAGAAATCTGGATTTGCATCCAGTTTCTACAACCTACTTGGGATTTGGCCGTGAGAAATTTACCCATCCTTTCTAAGCCTCAGTTTTACCTTATGTAAAAGAGGATAATAATAGTGCTTCCTAATTGCAAAGAATAAATTATATATTTCAACTTAGACACTCAACTTATACCTGGCTCTTAGTAAATAATCAGTACATTTTATTTTCACCTTTGATGATGGAAGAAATACTTTCTCAATGTCTAACATTAGAAGCAGCATTGGAAGTTCAGTTCAGTCGCTCAGGCATGTCCAGCTCTTTGCGACCCCATGGACTGCAGCATACCAGGCCTCCCTGTCCATCACTAACTCCTGGAGTTTACCCAAATGCATATCCATTGAGTCGGTGATGCCATTCAACAATCTCATCCTCTGTCATCCCCTTCTCCTCCTGCCTTCAGTCTTTCCCAGCATCAGGGTCTTTCCCAATCAGTCCATTCTTCACATCAGGTGGCCAGAGTTTGGAGTTTCAGCTTCAACATCAGTCCTTCCAATGAACATTCAGGACTGTTTTCCTTTAGGATGGACTGGTTGGATCTCCTCGCAGTCCAAGGGACTCTCAAGAGTCTTCTCCAACACCACAGTTCAAAAGCATCAATTCTTTGGCACTTAGATTTCTTTAGAGTCCAACTCACATCCATACATGACTACTAGAAAAGCCATAGCTTTGACTAGACGGACCTTTGTCGGCAAAGTAATATCTCTGCTTTTAAATATGCTGTCTAGATTGGGCATAGCTTTTCTTGCAAGGAGCAAGCATTTTTTAATTTCATGTCTGCAGTCACCATCTGTGGTGATTTTGGAGCCCCCCAAAATAAAGTCTGTCACTGTTTCCATTGTTTCCCCATCTATTAGCCATGAAGTGATGGGACCAGATGCCATGATCTTAGTTTTCTGAAAGCTGAGTTTTAAGCCAATAATTTCACTCTCCTCTTTCACTTTCATCAAGAGGCTCTTTAGTTCTTCTTAGCTTTCTGCCATAAAAGTGGTGTCATCTGCATATCTGAGGTTATTGATATTTCTCCCGGCAATTTTGGTTCCAGCTTGTGTTTCATCCAGTCTGGCATTTCTCATGATGTACTCTGCATATACAGCCTTGATGTACTCCTTTCCCAATTTTAAACCAGTCTGTTTTTCCATGTCTAGTTCTAACTGTTGCTTCCTGACCTGCATACAGATTTCTCAAGAGGCAGGTCAGGTAGTCTGGTATTCCCATCTCTTTCAGAATTTTCCACAGTTTATTGTGATCCACACAGTCAAAGGCTTTGGCATACTCAATAAAGCAGAAATAGATGTTTTTCTGAAACTCTCTTGCTTTTTCTATGATCAACAGATGTTGGCAATTTGATCTCTGGTTCCTCTGCCTTTTCTAAATCCAGCATGAACATCTGGAAGTTCATGGTTCACGTACTATTGAAGCCTGGCTTGGAGAATTTTGAGCATTACTTTGCTAGCGTGTGAGATGAGTGCAACTGGACGGTAGTTTAAGCATTCTTTCGCATTGTCTTTCTTTGGGATTGGAATGAAAACTGATCTTTTCCAGTCCTATGTCCAATGCTGAGTTTTCCAAATTTGCTGGCATATTGAGTGCAGCACTTTCACAGCATCATCTTTTAGGATTTGAAATGCTCAACTGGAATTCCATCACCTCTACTAGTTTTGCTCGTAGTGATGCTTCCTAAGGCCCAATTGCCTTCTCATTTCAGGATGTCTGGCTCTAGGTGAGTGATCACACCATCATGATTAGAGAAGATGACAAAAAGTAGAAAGTGGGAAAGCAAAATCAACAGATTTTCTCTGTAATTTCTATTTTCCCTCTGAATGTGTACTAATTTTACAGAAGCTAATGCTAAAAAAGGCATATTTTTCTTTCTAACACAGGATGGGGCTCATTATCTTACTCTTCGACCATTGGTAAAAGTTAAAATGTCTATTTAGACCTTCTGCCCATTTTTTGATTAGGTTGTTTGCTTTTTTAATATTTAGCTATATGAACTATTTGTATATTTTGGCCTGCTAAAAGGTGGAAGGAGTAATAAAATTTTTAAAGATTTGCTGTCTTAAGCTTTAAAATGATAAAAGTCTTCTTTATGTATTCTAAAACCCAATAAATTTTTTTTTTTTTTTTTGCCATATAAGAACAAGTATCTAGATGGTTACTTGTTAAATCAAAGTCACAGAGTTACTGGCACAGTGTTTTGGATGAATTAGCCCCTGCTGGTGGGAATCATTTTTATTGGGAAAGAGAGAGTATAGACAGCCAGATACATGGCTGAGGCAGCTATAGTCTTCTGCTGAAATGCAACAGCAAATTGCACAACCCAGACTACCCCATTCTGGTTGCGAACCCAAATTAGCATGCCCTTGCTCTGGAAAAAAAGGTCTATTCTCTGGTTTTATAACCATGCTTAAACAAGACACTCTTATTTCCTAGTTTATCAGGCACTGATATTTTCCAGGTACAGGAGTTTAGTTATCATGCTTCTTTAGAAAATTCCTCTTTGAATGTTAACTATTACATTTAAAGGGTGAGGGCTAAAAGTAAAAACTGGATTTCAATATTCATTACACTGCAATAGTACTACCTAGAAGAAGTGTGCTGGTTCACAAGCACATTAAGCTTTCTCACCTCCCCATGCAAATTTTACAAGTTCTTCTTTAACTTTCCCCCTTTCCTTACAAGTCCTAGACAGAGAGATAGCAGTAGGAGCCATTAAAACCAATTAATGCTTCACTTTCATTTTGGGACAAAAAAGAGGGGAAAAGAGAAGCAGTTCAAATTAAATACTTTGTTGTTGTTGTTGTTCAGTTGCTCAGTCATATCTAACTCTTTGCGACCCCATGGACTACAGCATGCCAGACCTCCTTGTCCTAATAAGTTAAAGATTTATTAAATCTTTAATAAATACTTCCATTTATAAACTATTTCAAATTAGAGAAAAACATTTACTTATGACAAAATGCACATGTGTAAAATACTTAATGATCAAACGAAGGAAATTAAGTGTAACATCTTCCCAGTGTTCACAAATACATAATTTCCCACCAACTGTTCTATCCTTTAGCATTAAAACAGCTTCCCAGGTGACACTGGTGGTAAAGAATCTGCCTGCCAATGCAGGAGACATAAGACACACGGGTTCAGTGCCTGGGTGGGGAAGGTCCCCTAGAGAAGGGAATGGCAACCCACTCCGGCATTCCCGCCTGAAAACTTCCATGGACACAGACCCCCCGAGTCCGTGGGGTCCCAAAGAGTAAGGCTCGACTAAGCGCGCAGGCACAGCATTAAAACACATAGCGTTAAGGGTCTCTGTGTGCTCAGTTGTCTCAGTCCTGTCTACTCTTTAAGAAAAGTATGTTAATCCAGCGCTCTTTCAAGCTCGTAACAGAGGAACCAAATTATTCTTTAAAACTATTTTTGGGACAAGGAACTCTATAATATATCACAGATTTTCTTCTAAAATTCAATGTTGACCCTTTATATTGCCAATATTAAGTGAAAGCATTACTTAATGTAGACATTAAAGTATTACACAATTACCTTCCCAAAAGCCCCAAGTAACTACCATTATTTGTACAGTATACTAAAGACATAACAAAACAGCATATTCAAGCCTGTCATTCTTGCATATAGGGCAGTAGTTAAAAGCACAGAGTTTTGGAATTGAGCCAACCAAGCTTCAAACCACACTGGTTCTACCACTTACTAGCAGGGTAACTCTGGGCAAATTACTTAATCTGTCTAAACTTCCCTTTCTTAACCCTACTTTATAGGATTGGTAAGTGACTTTAAAAGTATATTAAGTGCTTAGTATATTAGTGCCTAACACATTAGTATTTGGTGGCTACAGGCAATAAATTCCAGGGGTTAATTGTAAAAATTCTGAAATCCAACTTTTTAGGTTCAAAGTCAAGTTTTCCCACTTGGTACTTATTTGGCCCTGAGCAAATTATTTCAACTCTCTGTACTAACGATTAATAAACATATGAAAAACATTAGAAAAGTGTTTCACATATGGGAATAATAATTTTATCTTTATCAATTATGACAATTTAAAAATTGCTTCAATGAAGTCTCATAGAAGCTGAAATTTAAAGAACGTATCAGAGCAATTTTCTCTTCTGATATTTTAGCTGACCAGCATTAGAAATAAATGAACGCTACTAACTCAATCCAGACCCATAAACACCAATATACAGATATACACTGGCAAACTTCCTAAGTCAGACTCCCTAGTTTCAGGTTTCTCTGACTTATCTGATGTTCCAAATTACCCAGAGATTGTGACTAGCAGGTCTGGGGTGGATCCTTGGAGTCTGTAAGTATTATAAGCTTTCCAGACGAGTCCTATAGCCAGGCAGGCTGAGAACCCTGAGTTAGTTGAAGCTATGCCCAACCACAGAATTTGCAAAGAATATCTAGCAGTCACACCTACTGACCAGAATTATTGTTTTACTAGTATTATGTAATGGAAATGGTAACATTAACATGATTTTTTAATTCAACAAATATTTGGTTGAATATCAGTGCCAAATATTTATTAAGCATATATTTACTAAGTAACTATTATAGTACAATTCACAAACAGTATATGAAGGATTAACTGGAAAACAAACTACTTCTTAAAAATTAACATCATTTGGAGATGAAAGTGCCAGACAGAAAGGAAGAGCATCCTTGGCAAAATAAACATTTCTATATGCTATCATTTGTCTGAAGAGTTCAGAAAGTACTGGGACAAGGGGACCTTTAGGTCAAGAAGTCTGGTTCTTACAAAGTCTGTTATAGTTATTTAGGACTGTGCTATCACTGCTAATGGGCTAAAAATGCTAATAACTGAAGAACATTCAAATAACAAATTCACTGCAAAAATAATGTAAAGGGTATAACCATATTTTCCTGACCCTTCTGAACATTAGTACTTAGAAACATGCTATAGTTTTTCTTTCCTGAGTAAAATTATCACAAACTTGGATCAGAATTTTTTTCAAAAAAGTGATAAAAGAAAATAAGCTTCCATTCTCCCAAGCCCCCAATAAGCCCATCCCACACCTGTACCCACATATGTGCTCTAACTATGAGTAACGTCTACAACTGAGGGATCTAGAATCTACATCCTATTAGAAACATAAGCATAAATAATTATGTAAGGAAAACCAAGTGCAATTTCACCAAAAACAGGACTAATATTACTACACTGAATGAAAAACACTTGTAAACCACAGTGCAGCAAATGTGCATATGTTTCAACATGCTTCACTAATTTTTAACCAGTATGGTCAAGAATTAGCCCTGTATAAGATCCATGGTAGTACGTGGAGAGGTACAACAATGAAATCATCAGGTAATTCTTTGTAATCTTCTGGTTAAAGAATTACTACCTATATGCCTTAATCTGGAATAAAATATATTTAAATGCAGTCATTAAGGCTATTTAAATATTACTGGTACATAGGAGCACAAGCTAAAATGTAGCATCTAATAGGTATTACTCAAAATATGACCCCAGAAAGCAGCCACAAAACTTCAGGGTTTCCAGTTATCCATTGCCCCAAAGATTAGGAAAATAAAGGATCACTTAGGACTCTGATAACTGCTCCTGAGTGCTCACTGCTGATAGATGACTTTTTTTTTTACTTTTTTAATTTTCCAAATTTCCTACTTTAAAATAGTAGTACTATCAGCAGTATTTTTCAGGGTCCTAAGTGATATACTTTTATGACTAGGGAAAATGATTATTTTATTTATTTAAGGATATTATCTGAGGGATCAGATTTGAGTATGACAACAAGGCCATTTAAAAACTTTGTCCTTGAAGAGGCTGAATCATGTTCTCCCTCAAAAAAAATGGTCTTGGGTTCCCCTCATTTTGTACAAGAAAAAATAATAATGCAAGGGCTGAAATTCCACATACTGCTTTCAAATTTAAGTCTTTCAAAGGTTGGTTCACAGTAGCGATGCTAAGTGATGACAACAATTTCACCGGTAGTGACAGAAGAATTCCTCCTACTCATCTGATGTGTGATCCCAAGACACGTAGGAAACACTGTGAAGGCTGGCAAATGAAAAATGCTCCTCCTCTCTGAGCAAAAGGAGAGCCAACTCTGCTACTGGATTGCCCTTAAGAGTACAGGTCATAATCACAGGATGACTTTTATTACTCACTCTTCATCCTTTCAATCTCCAGTTTTCCACTCCCTCCATCTCTTTTTCTTTTCCTTTCCTACTCTCTTTCTAGTTTTTGCCTATCTATCTCCACAACAACCAGTTTCTTTAAGAGGCACTCAAACACATTGCTATTCCCATGAGTTTAAAAAGAGACAGTTGCAGACAGACCTTGAAATATGTGGAAGAGATCTATGCAGTCTCCCATGCAGATACACATGGGCACTTCTCAAACTAATCCATAATTGATTTCCTAAGGAGATGGCATTTATAAGATGGGTTTAGTCATGTTTCTAAGTCTTCCTCAGATTTTCCCCCAGAACCATACTAAGAAACTTGCATGATATGGTAAGTCTAAGATCCCTGACTTAGCACTGTTTTAGAAGGCAGGTGGCTCAGCAGTAAAGAATCGGCTTGCCAAGGAGGAGATGCAGGTTCGATCCCTGGGTCAGGAAGATTCCCTGAAGAAGGAAATGTCAATCCACTCCAGTATTCTTGCCTGGGAAATCCCATAGACAGAGGAGACTAGTGGGCTGCAGTCCAAGGGTCAAAAGAGTCAGACACAACTTAGCGACTAAACAACAAACAGCAAAGGATACATAGGGCAAAGAATCCACTGCTGCTGCTAAGTCATTTCAGTCATTTCCGACTCGTGCGACCCCATAGACGGCAGCCCACCAGGCTCCCCCGTCCCTGGGATTCTCCAGGCAAGAACACTGGGGTGGGTTGCCATTTCCTTCTCTAAAGCATGAAAGTGAAAAGTGAAAGTGAAGTCGCTCAGCGGTGTCCGACTCTTAGCGACCCCATGGACTGCAGCCTACCAGGCTTCTCCATCCATGGGATTTTCCAGGCAAGAGTACTGGAGAGGGGTATCATTGCCTTCTCCGAAGAATCCACTATGAGTCTTTAAAAATAATAACACTCTCACAGAAATGCATCTATCAAAGTGAGCTTCATACAGTGATCTGGACAAAGTCAGAAGATGTAAACCAGTTTAATCCACTGCCTTCAGCTACGTAAGATCTAGATTCCACTGCTCACTGCAAGACTTCAGCTAACGTATTCTTCAAAGAATTGACACAAGGGAACTCAGTAATGCCTAGTGACAGAACTCTCTGAGGTTTTCAAACTGAGAGCTGTTTGCTTGGGGTTCACATAGTGCAGAAACAACTTAGAAGGCAAATCACCTGAATGCCATCACCGTGTTTCAGTCCAGAAGTTTCCATTACGGCAAGTTTAGCTTTGGGCAAGCTACAGCAATCAGCACATTGTGATGGCAAATACAGAGCGTATTTTCTTTCTGAGCAGTAGATAGCACTTGGATTGCTCCTGAGAAAGATTCGTGAAACAGTTCCAATCAACACGTTATAGCTGCAACAGCTAAATGTAGCACTCACAATTTGTATGTTTTAATTGTCAAAATTCTTTCCTTTTCAGATGAACACAATCAACTTTAACTTTCAGTAAAATCATCCAAACTAGTTTATCAACTGACATGAAAAACAGTCCCTACCTTCCCACCACCAATGATATCCTCTGAGATATAACTCAACTATTACAAGAGAAAAATCTAGAAATGGATAGAAATGACAAAATAATTTACCAAAATGAAGTACCAGAGGCAAAGTTAAATAAGAGAAAAAAATTTTGCTGATTTCAAAGTCCACTGATGATGGTAAAGGTTTTTGCTGAGTTTACAGCAATTTAAAGTTTTATAAATGGTGTGTCTTGAAAGTTGCTTAGTTCTCTTTCCAGCTTATTGCTTTGTGATTTTTCTGACATAGTCACATACTAACCTCAAATTTCATAGCTCTAAAGGAGCTTGACAATTGTTATTTTGGACTACATCCAAAAAAAAAAAAAAGTTTCTCAAATCAATGAAATCAACTGAATAATTCCTACAATTTATTTAAAGAAAAAAAAAATAAGCAGATGAAGCCCATATAATCCTCCATCTTCGTAAAAACACAAAAGCCAAATTTCACAGAAGTCCCTGTCCCTCATCTACTCATGTTACCAATTTAGAACAAGATTCAAGTATCTTTCATATTCAGTTCAGTTCAGTTCAGTCGCTCAGTCATGTCCGACTCTTTGCGACCACATGAACCGCAGCATGCCAGGCCTCCCTGTCCATCACCAACGCCCAGAGTCCACCCAAATCCATGTCCATTCAGTCAGTGATGCCATTCAACCATCTCATCCTCCGTCGTCCCCTTCTCCTCCTGCCCCCAACCCCCCTTGACTACATGGACCTTTGTTGGCAAAGTAATGTCTCTGCTTTTTAATATTCTGTCTAGGTTGGTCATAACTTTTCTTCCAAGGAATAAGCGTCTTTTAATTTCATGGCTGCGATCACCATCTGCAGTGATTTTGGAGCCCCCCCAAAAAAAGTCTGACACTGTTTCCACTGTTTCCCCATCTATTTCCCATGAAGTGATGGGACCAGATGCCATGATCCTCATTTTCTGAATCTTGAACTTTAAGCCAACTTTTTCACTCTCCTCTTTTACTTTCATCAAGAGCCTCTTTAGGTTCTTTTTCACTTTCTGCCATAAGGGTGGTATCATCTGCATTTCTGAGGTTATTGATATTTCTCCCGGCAATCTTGATTCCAGCTTGTACTTCATCCAGCCCAGTGTTTCTCATGATGTACTCTGCATAGAAGTTAAATAAGCAGAGTGACAATATACAGCCTTGACGTATTCCTTTTCCTATTTGGAACCAGTCTGTTGTTCTATGTCCAGTTCTAACTGTTGCTTCCTGACCTGCATATAGGTTTCTCAAGAGGCAGGTCAGGTGGTCTGGTACTCCCATCTCTTTCAGAATTTTCCAGTTTATTGTGATCCACACAGTCAAAGGCTTTGGCATAGTCAATAAAGTAGAAATAGATATTTTTCTGGAACTCTCTTGCTTTTTCAATGATCCAGCAGAAAGCTAGGGGAAAAAATCATCACAAATATCTGGAAACTAAGTATGCTACTAAACATCTATTGGATTCATGAAGAAATAAAAGAAGAACTTAAAAAGGACCTGAAGACATGAAAATGAAAACCAAGAGGGAGATTTATAGCAATACTTACCTACCTCAAGAAACAAACAAACAAAAAATCTCAGATAAATAATCTAACCTTATACCCAAAGGAATCAGAAAAAGAAGGACAAAGCCCAAAGTCAGGAGAAAGAAGAAAATAATAAAAATCAGGGTGGAACTAAATGAAATAGACACTATAAAATATAACAGAAAATATTAATGAAACTAAGAGTTGGTTCTTTGAAAAAATAAAGAAAATTGAAAACATTTAGCTAGCCTCACTAAGAAAAAAAGAGAGAAAGCTCAAATAAAATCAGAAACTAAAGAGAAGATACAAGAGGTACCAAAAAATACAAAGGATTATAAGACTTATGAACAGCTGTATGCCAACAAACTGGACAACCTAGAAAAAACGGATACACTCTTACAATCATACAACCTTTCAAGACTAAATTAAGATGAAATAAAAAATATGAAATGACCAATTACTAGTAAAGAGATTGAAATAGTAACCAAAAACCGAAAGTTCAGGACCACATAGCTTTACTGGTAATTATACTAAACATTGAAAGAAGAGTTAACAGTTAATACCTTCTCAAATTCTTCCAAAAAATTTAAAGAGGCAAACATACTTCCTAACTCATTTTACAAGGCCAATCATACTCTGATACCAAAACCAGAGAAGGACATCATAAAAAAAAAAAAAAAACCTACCGTCTAATAACTTTGATGAACGTAAGTGCAAAAATCCTCAACAAAATACTAGCAAATAGAACTAAACAAACATTAAAAGGATCACACATGATGGTCAAGTGGAATATATTCCAGGGAAGCAAGGATGATTTGACATCTACAAATCAATCAATGTGACACATCACATTAACAAACTGAAGGATAAAAGTCATATGGTCATCTTAATAGATGACAAGATTCAACATTCATCTGAACAAAATCAATGGGTATAAAAGAAACATACCTCAACATAATAAAGGCCATATAAGACAAACCCACACTAACATCACGCTCAGTTGTAAAAAAACTCAAAGTTATGCCACTAAGATCAGGCACAGGACAAGGATTCCCACTCCCACTACTCTTATTCAACAGAGTGTTAGAAGTCCTAGACAGAGCAATTGGGCAATTAAAAAACAAAAAGACTACAAACTGGAAAAGAAAAAGCAGAAATATAACTATTTGCAGATAACATGATTTTATATAGTAAAAACCCTAAAGACTACCTAAAAACTATCAGAAATAATAAATACAGTAAAATTTCAAGATACAAAAGGCAGTATACAAAAATATGTTGCATTTCTATAAACTAACAACAAATAGCATAAAGGGAAATTAAGAAAACAACCCCATTTATAATCACAACAAAAGGACTAAAATATTAGGAATAAACTTAACCAAGGAAGTAAAAGATTTGTACATTGAAAACTATAAGATATTGTTGAAAGAAATTGAAGATACAAAAACATGGCAAGATAGCCCATGCCCAGAGACTGGGCATTGTTAAAATGTCCATATTACCTAAATCAATCTACAGATTAAATGCAGTCCCCATCAAAATCCCATTGACACAGAAATAGAACAAAAATCCTAAAATTAATATGGAACCACAAAAGACCCTAAATAGCTAAAGCAATCCTAAGGGGAAAAAAAAGCTTGAGATAGCATACTCCCTGATTTCAAATTATAGTACAAGGCTACAGTAATCAAAACTCTATATAATTGGCTCAGAAATAGACATATTGATCAATGGAATAGAACAGAGACCTCAGAAATAAACCCATGCTTATATGATCCCTTATATTATGACACTGAAGCCAAGAATTACAGTAGGGAAAAGACAGTTTGTTCAATAATGGTGTTGGGAAAACTGGCCAACTATATGCAAAATAATGAAATTGGATCATTTTCTTATACTACATTCAAAATTAACCTCAGAAAAGAGATTTAAATGTAAAACTTGAAACCACCATACTCCTAGAAAAAAAAATTATGAGAAATAAACTCTTTTACCTTGGTCTTAGTAGTATCTCTCTAGATAAGTCTTATCAGGCAAGGGAAAAAAAGAAATAAATGGGACTATATCAAACTAAAAAGATTCCACACACAAGGGAAATCATAAACCAAATGGAAAGACAACCTATTGAATGGGAGAAGATGAATCAGCCACAAAAAAATGACAAAATCTTGTCATTGGCAACAACATGGATGGATCTTGAGGGTATTATGCTAAGTGAAGTAAGACAGAGAAAGACAAATACCACATAATTTCACTCATATGTGGAGTATTTTAAAAAAAAATAAGCACACAGATACAGATAACAGAGTAGCAGTCACTAGAGAGGAAGGGATGTAAAGGAGGGTAAAATGGGTAAAGGGCATTAACTGTGTAGTAATGAAGGAAACCAAAATTTGGTGGTGAGTAGGCTACAGTGTACATAGAAGTCAAATATAATGTTGCGCAAATGAAACATAATGCTACAAACCAATATTATCTAAATAAAAAAGTAGTACAGAACAATGAAGAAACTCAAAATATAGTTATTCTGATCAATGATAAGACTCGAGTTACAAAACCAAGAAGTCATAGTATTTCAAGGGCATCAATGCAGATTTTGAATTCACACAAAAGAATCACAGAAAGGGACCATGACATAGCTGACCCCTATCCTTCGTTAGAAGGCCCTCAATGCACTCTATGAATGAGTCACTGTATTGGTTCTAATGGGAAGTTTTACATTTTATGCTGAAATGTATTTAAATGAACTGGAATGGGGGTAGTTGGGAGGGGTGTCAGGGAAGTTTGATTCATTAAAAAGTACTTGAAACTGTACTGAACTGAAAGGCAACACACTTTTTAAAAAATAAACAAATTTGATGCTTATTAAGTACCAGTTATAAAAGAAATAGGGTCAGCTGAGTCCTCAAATGAAGGGATCCAGAGACGAGAGATTCAGAGGTTCGAAAGTATATGCAGGAGGTATATTTTGTTCATAGTCTGTCTTTTCAGTGAATGAAAGCCAAAGGGAGCAAGGGTGAGCTGAAGTAGCTGTGAGGTCTTAACAACTTTTCTCTTCTTCTGGACATCGATCAGCATTGTGACTTTCCAGAGAGGATATTAGGGGTCTGACTGCTGGGGCTGTGACCACTTTGGGAGAGTAAGCTCTCTGGTGCAAGTGGAAACCTGCGAGGTCTCTCTGTAGCAAGTCAGGCAGAGGAAAAGTGGCTCCTCGCTGACAATCAGCAAGAAAACAGGAACCTCAGTCCAATAACCACAAGGAACTGATTTCTATCAACGATCTGAATGATCTTGGGAGCAGATTTTTGCCCTGAGTCTCCAGATAAAAGCTCAGCAGACTGATGTTGTGATTTGAACCTTCTGATATACTGAGCAGAGAACCCAAACAAGCTCAACAGGCTTCTGATCTCCAGAACTTTAAGATAATAAGTGTACGCTGTTTAAAGTCACTAAATTTGTGTTAATTATTAAGTAATAGAAAACTAATATACTTTCTACATATAGTTCTTCCATCTATCCAAAGAAATATAAAGAATCTGATTTTCTACATTGTTATAAGAAATAGACTTAATTCAAAAAGAAGTAAAAAGTTAAAAGAATTCAGATTCATGAAAGTTACCTACAGAAGATCTGAATTAAAATAAAAAAATTTTTTTAAAGAGTTAGAAAAAAAGGATAAGCAGATAAATAAAATTCACATTTTTAAGTAAATATGAATTGAGTTCCAGAAACCAATGTTGTTTCAAAAGATGAAAACATGTTAGATCAATAATCCCAAAATATCTTAGTAAAAAAATATACATATAATGATTTAAGGGGAAAACAATACAACTTTTCCATTTCAAATCTTTGGTAGAATAAAAACAATGATTTTTAAAAGAGATGTGGAAATGAATATATACAAAGGTCTTTTTTTTTGAGCAAGGAATGACAAGGGACCAGTACACCCAGACACCATTCATTTCATAACATTGCTTCAGGGAAATCCAAAAGAACACTTTTTGGTACTCGATCTCTACTCACTAAGGAGTTCATGCAAAGAGTTCACAAATGCTTCACAGTGTGATAAACCTACACTGAGATTTATTATCTTACAGACTATATGGCAACCAAATCGTAAGAGCCTTTCTTCTTCTGCAGATAGTTCAGCTTGAAATAAATCAAAAGATGCAATATTCCACAATACCTGATGTCCTTTCATTTTCTTCCTTTTTAAAATATCTTTATTTATTTATTTGGCTGTGCTAGGTCTTAGTTGTGGCATGTGGGATCTAGTTCCCTGGCCAGGGATCAAACCTGGGCCCCCTGAATTTGGAGGAAAGAGTCCCAGCCATTGGACCGCCAGGGAAGTACCTCATTTTCTTCTTAATACAGAAGAAGAATACACATCTGAACCTCTGTTCAACTCAAGAAGAGACAGCATCACATAGCAGTTCATAAGTGAGTTCTAAAATTAGCCTTCCTCAATTCAAATCCTAAATCTACCACTTAAAAGTGTGTGATCTTGGCAAGTTAGCGAACTTCTTTGTGCCTCCATTTCCTTTCTGTAAATGGGGAGGATAAGAATACATGCATCATAGGATTGTGGTGCATATTAGGAGTTAATATATAAAAAGGCTTTGCAACAGTGCCTCAAACATATTAAGTTCTCAATAAATCTTAGCTATTAAGAAAACGGTCAGGCTTCCCCGGTGGTGCAGTGGATAAGAATCCACTTGCCGATGCAGGGGACATGGGTTTGAACTTTGGTCCAGGAAGATTCTAACTAAGCCTCTGCAACTAAGTCCTTGCACCACAACTACTGAGCCTGAGCTCTGGCGCATGTGAGCCACAACTATCAGGTCTGTGCACCACAGCTACTGAAGCCCATGAGCACTAGAGCCCGTGCTCTGTAACAAGAGAAGCCGCCACAGTGAGAATGCCTTGCACTGCAACGAACAGTAACCCCACCACTCGCCACAACTAGAGAAACCCCGGGCACAGCAATGGAGACCCAGTGCAACCAAAGAAGTAAACAACTAATTTTAAAGCAAATTGTCTAAGTTTTGCCTTATAGTTTCAGTGCTTTAACCAAAACTATATATCCTAACAATGGATGCATTTCTCAATCACAGCCTGTGCAACATGGTGGAACACTACAAAACTTCACCTGCTTCCTCTGTCTGCACCATTACTGCTGCATTACACCAGGGTCTTTCATGTAAGGGCTGCTCATAGATAAGACATAAATTGGATATGGAAAACATTAGTTCAGTTCAGGTCAGTTCAGTTGCTCAGTCGTGTCCGACTCTTTGCAATCCCATGGACTGCAGCATTCTAGGCTTCCCTGTCCATCACCAACTCCCAGAGCTTGCTGGAACCCATGTCCGTTGAATCAGTGATGCCATCCAACCACCTCATCCTCTGTTATCTCCTTCTCCTCGCACCTTCAATCCTTCACAGCATCAGGGTCTTTTTCAATGAATCAATTCTTCGCATCAGGTGGCCAGACTACTAGAGTTTCAGCTTCAGCATCAGGACTTCAATAAATATTCAGGACTGATTTCCTTTAGGATTGACTCATTGGACATCCTTGCAGTCCGAGGGACTCTTAAGAGTCTTCTCCAACACCACAGTTCAAAAGCATCAATTCTTTGGTGCTCAGCTTTCTTTATAGTCCAATTCTCACATCCATATGTGATTACTGTAAAAACTATAGCTTTGACTAGACAGACCTTTGTTGGCAAAGTAATGTCTCTGCTTTTTAATATCCTGTCTAGGCTGGTCATAGCTTTTCTTCCAAGGAGCAATGGTGTTTTAATTTCATGGCTGCAGTCAATATCTGATTTTGCAGCCCCCCAAAATAAAGTCTCTCACTGTTTCCATTGTTTCCCTTTCTACTTGCCATGAAGTGATGGGACTGGATGCCATAATCTTAGTTTTCTGAATGATGAGCTTTAAGCCAACTTTTTCATTCTCCTCTTTCACTTTGATCAAGAGGATTCTTAGTTCTTCTTTACTTTCTGCCATAAGGGTGGTATCATCTCCATATCTGAATTTATTGATATTTCTCCCAGAAATCTTGATTCCAGCTTGTGCTTCATCCAGCCCAGCATTTCACATGATGTATTCTGATCATGATTATATTCTACATATAAGTTAAATAAATAAGCAGGGTGACAATATACAGCCTTGACGTACTAATTTCCTGATTTGGAATCAGTCTGTTGTTCTATGTTCACTTCTAACTGCTGCCTCTTGAACTGTATACAGATTTCTCAAGAGGTAGGTCACGTGGTCTTGTATTCCTATCTCTTGAAGAATTTTCCACAGTTTGTTGTGATCCACACAGTCAAAGGCTTTGGCATAGTCAATAAAGCAGAAATAGATGTTTAGGTGTTTTTCTGGGACTCTTGCTTTTCCGATGATGCACCCAGTGTTGGCAATCTGATCTCTGCTTCCTCTGCCTTTTCTAAAACCAGCTTGAACATCTGGAAGTTCAAGATTCACTTATGGTTGAAGCCTGGCTTGGAGAATTCTGAGCATTACTTTACTAGCATGTGAGATGAGTGCAATTGCGTGGTAGTCTGAGCATTCTTTGGCATTGCCTTCTTTGGAATTGGAATGAAAACTGACCTTTTCTAGTGCTGTGGCCACTGCTGAGATTTCCATATTTCTTGGCACATTCAGTGCAGCACTTTCACAGCATCATCTTTTAGGATTTGAGATAGCTCAAGTGGAATTCCATCACCTCCACTAGCTTTGTTCATAGTGATGCTTCCTAAGGCCCACTTGACTTCACATTCCAGGATGTCTGGCTCTAGGTGAGTGATCACACCATCATGATTATCTGGGTCGTGAAGCTCTTTTCTGTACAGTTCTTCTGTGTATTCTTGCCACCTCTTTTTAATATCTTCTGCTTCTGTTAGGTCCATACCATGTCTGTCCTTTATTGTGCCCATCTTTGCATGAAATGTTCCCTATCTCTAATTTTCTTGAAGAGATCTCTAGAACTTCCTGTTCTATTGTTTTCCTCTATTTCTTTGCACTGATCACTGTGGAAGGTTTTCTTATCTCTTCTTGTTATTCTTTGGAACCCTGAATGCAAATGGATATATCTTTCCTTTTCTCCTTTGCCTTTAGCTTCTCTTCTTTTCTCAGATATTTGTAAGGCCTCCTCAGATAACATTTTGCCTTTTTGCATTTCTTTTTCTTGGGGATGGTCTTCATCACTATCTCCTGTACAATGTCACGAACCTCTCTCCATAGTTCTTCATGTACTCTGTAACATGGTTCAATTTTGAGAAGGGAATGGCAAACCTCTTCAGTATTCTTGCCTTGAGAACCCCATGAACAGTATGAAAAGGTGAAAAGATAGGACACTGAAAGATGAATTTCCCAGGTTGGTAGGTGCCCAATAATGCTACTGGAAAAGAGTGGAAAAATAACTCCAGAAAAAATGAAGAGACAGAGCCAAAGCAAAAACAACGCACAGTTGTGGATGTGACTGGTGATGGAAGTAAAGTTCAGTGCTGTAAAGAACAATATTGCATAGGAATCTGGAATGTTATATCCATGAATCAAGGCAAGTAGAAGTGGTTAAACAGGAGATGGCAAGAATGAACATTGACATTTTAGGAATCATTGAACTAAAATGGACTGGAAAACATAAGAGGGGCTCTAAAACTGGCCGAGCTGAGTCTCAGACATGAGTCCAGAAATAGTGTAAAACTGAACCAGTTCTTGAGATAGGCAGTTTGACCATCTCTGTCTTTGAATTTTGCTTAAAAATGTAAGAGCTTGGCAAAGAAGGTCTCAAAGATCCATAAAGAACATCAGCGGAACTGGAATGAAGAGCTTCTCAACTTTTCACATTTTCTGTTTGAATTAAAGGTACCATTAAAACTTAAGAGTGACTTCTCTTGCACTCTTGAACTAAGTGAATCCAACATGAGGTGTACATTCAAGCAGTAAGAAGCATAGGCTTTGGACTTAGACTGATTTTCAACACCCCACCCATCTGAATCTCAGTTTCCTCACCTCTAGGATGGGAATGATATTAGTATGCAACCTCAGGAAGTAGTTGTGAGATTTGCATGCAATAATGCCCACGTCTATGGCTTTTCCAGTAGTCATGTATGGATGTGAGAGTTGGACTGTGAAGAAGGCTGAGCGCCGAAGAATTGATGCTTTTGAACTGTGGTGTTGGAGAAGACTCTTGAGAGTCCCTTGGACTGCAAGGAGACCCAACCAGTCCATTCTGAAGGAGATCAGCCCTGGGATTTCTTTGGAAGGAATGATGCTAAAGCTGAAACTCCAGTACTTTGGCCACCTCATGTGAAGAGTTGACTCATTGGAAAAGGCTTTGATGCTGGGAAGGATTGGGGGCAGGAGGAGAAGAGGATGACAGAGGATGAGATAGCTGGATGGCATCACTGACTTGATGGACATTAGTTTGAGTGAACTCCAGGAGTTGGTGATGGACAGGGAGGCCTGGCGTGCTGCGATTCATGGGGTCGCAAAGGTTCGGACATGACTATGTGACTGAACTGACTGACTGAACTGATGCACATACAATAGAATGTATGAAACATGATAAGCTCTCAAATAGAGATATTTTAACACATTACCTGTTGTCAGGAGTAAATTTATATTTTACATTTATGTGAAATCAATTTTTTCCCTGTAAAAGGTGTGGAGAAATTTCTCTCAAACTACCAGCAATCTCCTTTTTATGATTTGGGAGAACTTTAAAATAGGTTAAAAAAAAAAAAAAAAAACAACCTCCATGTGAAACTGCTAGAGAAGGTGCACTGGCAGCTCCAAGGCATGATTCTGTCACATTGCAGCTGCACGTGTTATAATCCTACACTAGTCTTTTGAATTTCTTTGAATAAATTTGGGAGTCTAGTTCAGTTCATTCACTCAGTCGTGTATGACTCTTTGTGACCCCATGAACTGCAGCACTCCAGGCCTGCCTGTCCATCACTAACTCCCAGAGTTCACCCAAACTCATGTCCATTGAGTCAGTGATGCCATCCAACCATCTCATCTTCTGTCATCCCCTTCTCCTCCTGCCCTGAGTCTTTCCAAACATCAGGGTCTTTTCATATGAGTCAACTCTTCGCATCAGGTGGCCAAAGTATTGAAGTTTCAGTTTCAACATCAGTCCTTCCAATGAAAACCCAGGACTGATGTCCATTAGGATGGACTGGTTGGATCTCCTTGCAGTCCAAGGGACTCTCAAGAGTCTTCTCCAACACCACAGTTCAAAAGTATCAATTCTTTGGTGCTTAGCTTTCTTTATAGTCCAACTCTCACATCTATATATGCCCACTGGAAAAACCATAGCCTTGACCAGACGGAACTTTGTTGGCAAAGTAATGTCTCTGCTTTTTAATATGCTGTCTAGGTTGGTCATAACTTTCCTTCCAAGGAGCAAGCATCTTTTAATTTCATGGCTGCAATCACCATCTGCAGTGATTTTGGAGCCCAGAAAAATAAAATCAGCCACTGTTTCCACTGTTTCCCCATCTATTTGCTATGAAGTGATGGGATCAGATGTCATGATCTTCGTTTTCTGAATGTTGAGCTTTAAGCCAACTTTTTCACTGTCCTCTTTTACTTTCATCAAGAGGCTCTTTAGTTTTTCTTCACTTTCTGCCATAAGGGTGGTGTCACCTGCATATGTGAGGTTATTGATATTTCTCCCAGCAATCTTGATACCAGCTGGTGCTTCCTCCAGCCCAGCATTTCTCATGATGTACTGTGCATATAAGTTAAATAATCAGGGTGACAATATACAGCCTTGACGTACTCCTTTTCCTATTTGGAACCCGTCTGTTGTTCCATGTCCAGTTCTAACTGTTGCTTCCTGACCTGCAGACAGGGTTCTCAAGAGGCAGGTCAGGTGGTCTGAAATTCCCATCTCTTTAAGAATTTTCCACGTCCGCTGGGGGTCTAATGGAGATGAAAAATGAAATGTAGGACTGAAAATATGAGAATCTCAATCAACATTTCTCTGTATATACTGAAAGAAAGTGAGTTAACAAAATGCCAGTCTGTGTCCCAAATGCACAGTGAGGCCAAAACATTCAAAAACATCGGGAGTTTGGAACAGAGAAAGCTCTATTGAGGGCCCTGCAGGGAGATGGGTGGCTCATGCCTTAAAAATTCCAAACTTTCTGAAAGCTCTTAGCCAAGCCCATTTCTAGGAAAGGTGAGGGAAGGGTGGGTTAATTGTTGCAAACTCCTTGGGGTCAGAGCCTTTGTTCTTGAGGTCACATCATGATCAGGTTATGGGCTTCCCTGGTGACTCAGTATAAAGAGGCCACCTGCCATCGCAGGGGATGCAGGTTCCATCCCTGGGTTGAGAAGATCCCCTGAGAAGGAAACGGTAACTCAGTCCAGTTCTCTTGCCTTGGATATCCCATGGACAGAGAAGCCTGGCAGGGTACAGTCCATGGCATTGCAAAGAGTCCAGACACAACTTAGAAACTAAGCAACAGCAACAACACAGTCAGGTAACAATGTTCCTGTAAACCTCCACCAAATGATGTTATTCTCTGATCTGACAAGATAGGGCCAGGTCCCAGGTCACCCTGGGAGATCCAGCTCCTGGCTAAGAGGAGGAAAATCTCATTGATGGCTCCCTCAGGGCCTGGTCCACAAACCCTGCTCAGCTGTCATCGCTGAGGGAGCCAGGGAGCCAGGACCCCACTGGCCCTGCAGGCTCCTCAGGCTGCTGTACAGTGGGGGGCACGTCCCACAGACTGCATCCTATGCAGATGGCCACTGCCATTAGGTCACAGAGACGGGGACAGGGGAGAGGGTCACCACTGCCTCAAGGCCTGGGCCGGGCCAGTGGATGGCCTTGGCGAGGGCTCTGGAGCTCTGGATACAGCCCCAGTCTGTTCCCCGGACCCCCAGCTTGCCTGCTGACCAGAGGCTGGGTAAGCTGTATGGCCCCAGGGAGAAGGTGAGGATCCAAGGCCTGGGCTGGGCCAGTGGATGGCCTTGGCGAGGGCTCTGGAGCTTTGGATATAGCCCCAGTCTGTTCCCCGGATCCCCAGCTTGCCTGCTGACCAGAGGCTGGGTAAGCTGTATGGCCCCAGGGAGAAGGTGAGGATCCACCTCTTACCTCACTCTTCATCTGAACAGTACCATTCCACTCTGACCATTGGCTGAAAGGTCCCACTAACAGCCGCTCACTGACAGCTGGTTGCCTGGGGGAGGGGCCCAATGTGGCATCAACTAGTGGCTGAGCAGGACCACTAAGGGTCATCACTGATAGTTGCTCACTTGGGGGAGGGACATGCTGAGGCACTGACCAATGGTTGAGCAGGACCACTAACTGCTGCTCATTGACAGCCATGACTGGCCCATTGCAGCACCAATCAATTGCTGAGCACCACTAATGGTCCTGCAGTAACCACTGCCTGGTAATGGGGTGTGGAAAGCGGAGGGTAATAGCACACAGCACATTCTATTATAAGTTTGAGTGAAAAACTAAATCTCGGGTCTGACACCTCTGCTCTCTGTTCAGTTGTTGTTCAGTCGTTTAGTCATGCCCGATTCTTTGTGACCCCATGCACTGTAGCATGCCAGGTTTCCCTGTCCTTCACCGTCTCCTGGAGCTTGCTCAAATTCATGTCCATTGAATCAGTGATGCCATCCAACCATCTCATCCTCTGTGGTCCCCTTCTCCTCCTGCCTTCAATCTTTCCCAGCATCAGGGTCTTTTCTAATGAGTCGGCTCTTCACATCAAGTGCCCAAAGTATCGGAGCTTTTTGTTCAGAAGTTTCTGCAAATGATATTATCCATATAACTGTACAAGATACTTTCCAAATATTAATTTTCAGACAGTCCCAGCGTTAAGCAGTTACACTCTGGCTTATTTTAATTTGAGAAATATAAATCACATTTTTTGTGCATAAAACATAACTGGGCAGCTTAACGGATCATCGGAAGTGAATGCATTTACACCACCACCCAGAGGAAGAACACTGTCAGCACTCTTCGATGTTCTGCACTGGCCTCTTCGTAATCATAACCCTTGCCTGAAAGCTATTCCTATCCTCACTTTTATGGTTATCATTTTCTTGCTTTGCTTAACAGTTTATCTAAGTTTGCATCCCTTCATAATTTGGTTCAGTTTTGCCTGTATTTGAACTTTACATAAATGAAATCACCAACTATGCATTCTTTTATGTCTGGCTCCTTTCAAGCAAACATTATATTTGTGTGATTCATCTATGTTATGTATGCATGTAATTTCATCCTTACCACTGTATACTATTACATTACACAAATCTATCAAAACATAATCCATTTTACTGCTGATGGACATATGAGTTGTTTGTGGTAGCGGGAGCTGGGCGGAGGGGGTTGTGCTATTGTGAATAATGCAGCTAAGAACTTCTTGCACATGTCCCTAAGTGCAGAGCAGCATTCATAAATATGACTGGTATTCATCTGGGAATAGCACTGCTGAACCTCTAGATACGCATCACTTCAACTTTAGTAGATGATACCAAGTTTTACCAAGGTGGTTGCACCCTAGGTATTATTTATAACATGCATATAAATATGAGAATTTGTTCAAACTCGAATCACAGTCTACAGGCAAGGTGGCAAAACAGTTGTAGAAAGCACTGTCACTGTAACTATGAGTCAGATTGATGATCAGGGCTCCAGCTACAGGTAAGAAAATCCATGTCTGTCTCCACATCCATTTAGCTAGGTTTCCATATAGATAGATGACTCCATCAGGTTCAATCAGGATGGATTATGAAACTATTCTCTTGTTGTAAAGGTATGATCAGTCTAGGCAACTGAAAGATCAAGAATAGTACCTCAAAATTCTATTTGACCTGGCACCAGAGTCCAATACACTAATGAGTTTTTACAATTCCTGAGTACTGGAAACTAATGACCTAGGACACAGTAGCATGTATGATAAAAATTTTATCATCCAGAAGCATGTCAGTGGGAGAAGGAAACATATATTCAAAAATTCCATTCCAGTTACAGCTCTGCCAAAATACATCTGGATAACCACAGGACAATTATGACCATTTTAAAGCACACTTAATGTCATCTGACTTGGAAAGGCAGAAACTGACATACAAATCTTAAATTGCCTCTTGACCACTTGTTAAAAAAAAGGGTTTTCAATGTGTTATTTTTATCTGCTGTGCTCCTTCAGGTTTTTATTTTAAAAATTAGTGCCATGATACTTGCCCTATTTGTAAATTGGGACACAAAATGGAAGTCACTTAGATAATAAAGGCAGTCACACAGATATAGTCAATGGTACCAGCAGCTCACAAAGATGTCAGGAGTTTATGAAGCTACATAGACTAACAACTAGCCGAACGGCTGCAATGTGACATGGGCAGAAATTAGTACAGCCCCTATTTCTCTGACCAAAAGCAGTGCTGTCATACCATGCATTTAAATAAAGCTCAGCACCAAAAGTAATTATGGGTCAGAAACAGTTACCACTGGGCTTATAATTAGGTGAGACAGTAATAATATTGCCAGGGTTGTAGTAAAAAAAAAAAAAAGGAAACTTGCTTACTCATTTTCATTTATAAATAAGACATTTAGAGCAATTACAAATCCTGCTGAACATTCATGTCATTCAAATAATCAACTGCAAAGAGCTCTATCTTTAGCCAAATTCATAATTCATATGCCTTGAAAATATGTCTCAAAAGGGAAGATTCTACTGAAAGAATGTTGTAGTTGTTGCTGTTAGTCGCTCAGTCATGTCCAACTCCTTGCAACCCCATGGACTGTAGTCTACCTGAGACAACACGCTCCTCTGTTCATCAAATTCTTCAGGCAAGAATACTGAAGTGGGTAGCCATTCCCTTCTCCAGGGGATCTCCCAACCGTGTCTCCTGCATTGCAGGCAGATTTTTTTACCATCTGGGGGGAAACCCCTTAAAAATATGTCTCAAAAGGGGAGATTCTACCATAAGAATGTCTACTTTTTATTAGTGGAATAATTCGGACATCCTCTATAGTTTATAAACATATAAAATATATTTTACATAATAAATATATATTTAAATCATATATTTCATATGTATATGATATGTTAGCTAATTTTTAAGAATCTACTTGTCTATAAAATATCTTCATAAAATATCCTAGCTCCTCTGGGCTTTTGTCAAGATTCCTATTAATGTGTCAAAAATTTTATTAGCTACTAACACATATAAGAATTGATTTTATTACATGCTTCTCTCAGTGAACACAAGAATAAACAAATAGTGTCATTCAAACTCAAGGCAAGACTACACTGATGACTGCTTTTCACCAAAGGTCTGTGAGAAGACTGTAATCAAGCTATAAATCCTGGGTTGCAAGCTGTTCTCAATAATCATTCTAGAAACTATTCATCTAGCAGCCTTTTTTATTTTATTCTAAGAGAAATTCAGTCTTCATGTCACTGAGCTACACACACAGACACACAAGAAATAAATGACTAATTATTCAACGACTGATTATTCATCCTGAGTTGCTTCATCATTCAAAGAACTATATATATTTTAGAAAGTTGAAAGTGATTTGATTTGGTTGGGAAGATATTCCAAATAAATTTTAGGTGGTGGCTCAGAGGTTAAAGCATCTGCTTGCAATGCAGGAGACCCGGGTTCAATCCCTAGGTTGGGAAGATCCCATGGAGAAGGAAATGGCAACCCACTCCAGTATTCTTTCCTGGAGAACCCCATGGATGGAGGAGCCTGGTGGGCTACAGTCCATGGGGTCGCAAAGAGTCGGACACTACTGAGCAACATCACTTTCTTCTTTCTTTCTAATGTCTTAAATAACTAATCTGAAAAGTTGCCTCTTTCGAAAAATGTGTCCACCTTTGGGACAGCAAAATGAATGCTTCAATGCTCTTTAAAGCTCAAACCTAATATGCATTCACCTCTTCAGAAATACGGTGGCAGTGTTAGGAAAAATGACATGCTAACTATATTTCAATATCTCCACAGTATTCAGTGGTAGATGTTTTATTCAATAAAGTAAGGGTATAAGATAACAGAGAAAGACAATTTGGGAGGCACTGCAGGTGAACACACAATGTCATTCTTGGTGATCATTATCCACTACAGAATCACTGCAGGAAACTCCTTGCTGGACCATCACATATCTGCTAAAATGATCATCTCAAAATAAAATTCACATCATGCCACCATTCTGCTTTTAAAAACCTCCAATGGATATCCATTGTAATTAGATTAAAATCCAAACTCTTTTAGGGGTCTAGAGGACCTTGCATCATCTAGCCCCTCTCCTCTCTGAACTCATCCCTTACTTACACCCCTTTATGCTTCAGGATGCAGCTATACTGATCTTTTTGTTCCTCAATGAGACCAAGTATCTTCCTCTTTCTAAAACAGGCCTTCCTCGTCCCCCAGAACTTGACATGGCAGACTTTCTCTCATTAAGGTCTCATCTGAACAATCTTCTCCTCAAAGCAGTGTCCTCTGATCACCTCTACTGAAATATGGTGCCCACAAATCCTACCACAACGTTCCATTCCACTTTTTTTCTTCTGTGTTCTTCAGAACACTTGGCTCTATCTAAAATTTTATTATTTATATATTCATTTGAATGTTTATGAGCTATTCTTCCCACTGGATTGTACACATTGATGGCAGAATATTGTTTGCTTATTCCTATTGCTATTGCTAAGTCACTTCAGTCGTGTCTGACTCTGTGTGACCCCATAGACAGCAGCCCACCAGGCTCCCCCGTCCCTGGGATCCTCCAGGCAAGAACACTGGAGTGGGTTGCCATTTCCTTCTCCAATGCATGAAAGTGAAAAGTGAAAGTGAATTCGCTCAGTCATGTCCGACTTAGCGACCCCATGGCCTGCAGCCTTCCAGGCCCCTCCGTCCATGGGATTTTCCAGGCAAGAGTACTGGAGTGGGGTGCCATTGCCTTCTCCTTTTGCTTATTACTCACTGCTATATCTCTAGCACCTATTAATAGAATAATGCCTATTACATAGTAGATAATTAATAATAAATAGTATGAATTTGCCAAGTGATTGAAATATTTATGTGTTGGTTAGTACATTCATCTGTGTAAGTGTGCATTCTCCCTTTTACATATGACTAAGTCACTATCTTGCAGTAACTCTCACTTCCTGTCTTCTGAGCTTGCTGAGAGCAGATGCCCATTACACTTATCCCTACATCTTCACCACCTGGTCGAGCACCTGGTCCAGCACAGGTGCTCAATAGTTACCTGATGAATCAACCTACTGAATTAATGCATGCATGAATAAAGAAATGAATGGATGGATGGATGAAGGGTTTTTTTTTTTAACTTGATATGGTCCAAGTAAGACTGTTTCCTGCTATTGCAGTCTACACAGAATAGCACACATGGAAATGAGGGTGTAGTAGACATCCTTGGTGCTTTGTTCAGACTCCCTTTGCCCAGGGCTTCTCATATCTGGTGCTGCTGACGTTTTGGACTGGACGACTTTCTGTCGTAGAAGAGCTGTCCTGTGCGTTGCAGGATGTTTAGGAGCTTCACTGACCTCTGTCCACCAGATGCCAGGAGCAACACCACGACTACCTCTCTATCTGAGCTGTGACAATCAAAACCGCTCCAAACATTGCCAAACATCTCTCATCTCTCAGGGACAGAACTGTCCCCAGTTAGAAATTACTGCCCTTCATCTGCAATGTACCTTTCTTCTATTTGCAGTAGGTACTGGCTGCTGACAAAAGCACCCTTGTAGTGAGAAATGTCCCCAGCCTCTGGGAGCTGCCTCTCTGGGAAGTTAAGCTACCCGAGGAGAGCTTTAGACACTGACTGAATAAAGAAAGAGAGGAACACAATGTGTGAGTCCCTCTGCCTCCAAGAGGCTACTCCTGTTCCAGAGCTCCAGCAGGCTTTGATCACTAGATTTTGGGAAAAGCTACGTCTCAGTCAAGCCTCCCCCTGTGCTATCCTACTTCCCTCGCTTTCTTACAGGATTTTCTCAGTAGTACTATTTCACTTGCACAAAATTTCTCAACTCAGGGTCAGGTTCTAGGAACCTAACCTAAGACAAGTAAGATAATAGGTAAGGAGAAATTAAACAAAATAATGCTTAGACAAGCATTAAAAGTACACCTCCAAAGTCTGACAGATTTTATTCAGGGTGTTAAAATGGCATCTGATCTTGCTACAGAAACAATGCAGTACTTATTCATTAATTACTTACGTGTGGCAAGTTGACGGGGTGTGGATGGGTGTGGGGGTACAGCAGCAGCTCAACCATGCTACTTACCTTCTGCCCTCCAGGATTTTCAACAGGTTGATTTTACTTATATGATCCTAAGTTTCCCCTTTTTTATGGTAAATCTGTAACACTTATCAATTTTGCAAAATCACATGACTCATTCACCATGTACTGCAGTGGATGGAAAACAAAGGGCAAGCCTTTCTCCATTTAGAAGCCTCATATTTCCTTTCAAAATGTGTATTTAATGGTCATTCTATCAGAATAAAGCAGAATCACATTTCAAAAATACATGTGTGTATATATTTATATAAATATGTTTTTTTTCCTTAAGCTAATATTTTATTCTTAGCATATACACAATTTTTTAAAGGTACATTTTCTAGTTTTATTTGCAAATGAAAACCTAGGTGCTTTTATTCATATTGGATCATCTCTGTGGAACATCTTTTTTTTTTACTTTATGTCCATAACTTACCTACATATTAAGTACAAATTTCAGGCTCAAAATGCTCCACAAAAGATTCACAAATTTCCAAGGTTAAAAGTAATCACTCCCTCCCCTGCAACATTTTGCATGCATTATATATTTATTTGTATTTAATTCATATCATCTCCCTAAAATTCTCTAGGATCAGATGAATATTTTGCTCTAAATTTCTTGTCTCCAGTCTTAACCAATGTTCTTCAAAGAAATGAACTAATGACTGAAGGAGTGCAGAAAGATTATTTCTGTGGACTCTAACTTCTTTCTTTTTTGATAAAACTTGTACTAATTAATCGGAGAAGGCAATGGCACCCCATTCCAGTACTCTTGCCTGGAGAATCCCATGGACGGAGGAGCTTAGAAGGAAGGCTGCAGTCCATGGGGTCTCTAAGAGTCGGACAAGACTGAGGGACTTCACTTTCACTTTTCACTTTCATGCATTGGAGAAGGAAATGGCAACCCACTCCAGTGTTCTTGCCTGGAGAATCGCAGGGACAGGGGAGCCTGGTGGGCTGCCGTCTATGGGGTTGCACTGAGTCGGACATGACTGAAGTGACTTAGCAGCAGCAGCAGCACTAATTAATGACTTAAAATTTTTAGGAAGAATTAAGAGAACAGCAACTCATGTACAAATATACGATTTTCATGACTATAAATAATATACCGATGAACTATGAATATGACCTATGACTTTTTGAAAGTCCTTCAGTCAAGAAGTGTGTTCTCAAATTAATTTTCAAGCATCTGTGATAATAATAACACACATTTCCTGCTTTTCAGAAATTCCTACATAAACGCCAGTTTCCAGAAAGAATTCTCTAAAGATCTTGTTAAAAATACAGATACTCAGGCCTCACTCCTGAAACTGTCCCATTAGGTCTGAGAAGGAATGAAGGCAAGTTCATCCAGATCTGGGGACAGTTTCTGTTTCATGCCAAGGATTCTCAGGACAGCCTCAATTCTCTGTCCTCCTCTGTCTAGTTCAAGGCCTGGCTTCCTTTTTAGAAATTTCTGAGACTATTCCAAATCTTTGCCTTCCTTTTTTCTACATATACAGTTGTGGTGGTAACTGCCTAACTAAAAATAGATTAAGTACATGATTAGCACTTTCTTTTTCACTTATTTAAAGCCTTTCATCCCCTAAGCTATCTGTTAGGTTCCTACTAGGAAAAGACTAATGAATCCTTACTTTCATTCTGTCTCCAAAATGTTCGCCAATTTTAATCTGCTCTGGATTTAATAAACTATTCTTTGTTTAGGCCAAAAATATTTTAAAGCCCTGTAATCCCTGAAATAAAGAATATTAAAAGCATTGAATCAGATCATTTTTTTTTAATGAACATTTGTTCAATGTAATGCTAAAAGGAGTTAAGTGAAAGAGAGACTGAAGGCAGAAGACTCTCTGAGAGAGGAAGAATCTGTTTTAAACACAGGAAACACCATTGTAGAGTTCATCCTATTACAGTGAGCAATAGTTACTTTGATAGTTCTAAAAATCTAATAAAAGATTCAATACCACTGTTCCCCAAAATGAAGACTATAGGCATAGAGACTGATACACAGTTTACCAAGAATGAATCACTTTAACGTCCCAACATCCTGTGGTATCTGCATCAATCCACAGGCGCAGGGGTATCAGCTCTCGCCACTCATACATGTATCTCTGAGATCCGTACTGAATAGGAATCCCCCGAATTCTGCTTGAGTCAGTCATGACTAATCCAGCTGCAATCTGGGAGTCAGAGTAGTTCTTTCAGAATCCTTCTTTCTGTGTCATTTCTAACCTCAGGACTGGTGTGAAAGCTTTCTCTAGACAATCTTCTAAATATCAGCCTTTATAATGAAGAAGTTCAGTTTGTTTATATGCCCCAGGAGTCATCTCTGTCAAGCAAGAGCCTCGAGAGTCAGGCAAAGTCTGTTCCTCCTTAAGAATTACCGTTACATTCAGGTATTGCCATAATTTCTCAGTAATATATTTCAGACTCACTCTGATTAGAGTGGCATAGGTCACAGTCCTAGCCCTCTAAGCAGGAGACAATGTGCTGATTAGCTTAACTTGGGCCTAAGGGTGATTTCAAATTCCTTGGGGAACAACAACAAAAAAGCATAGACCACAAAATGCAAATGAAGAGCTGTTAGAAAGAGAAAAGGGGATGATAGAAAAGAACATCAGTTCAGATTAGGTTCAACTGCAAGGGACAGCCAAAAATAATGATGGTTTAAACAAAATAAAAGCATATTTTCCTCTCACATTAAAAAAGTCAGGAGTAGAGAATCTTTAAAGGCTGACAGGTGCCTTCACAAAATCCTCAACGTTCCAAAGTCTTTTATTTTGCTGCTCTGCCTTATTTAGTCACATGGCCATGCCTAACTACAAGGTAATCTAGGGAATAAAATCTTTATTCGAGATGATCACATATGCATTTAACAATGAGGATTTCTATTTTTTATAGGAGAAAAAGAAAGAGTAGATGTTGGGGGATAAACAGCAATTCCTGCTAGTAATGCACAGGCTTCTAGGTGGCTCCCAGGACTCCTGCCACCTTATGTTCATATCCATGTGAAAAGCTCTCCTGGCAAGTTTGGGCAGGATCTGTGACTTGCTTCTAAGCAATATGGTATGGAAAAGATGACGGGATACAGATGACTAATACACAGGATTACATTACGTAAGACTGAGCATTTATCTCGCATGAGTTTTTCTCTCTCCCAGGGACAGCTGTGAGAAAGTGGTGGCCCTGTCAGTCCACATGGCAAGGACCTGAGGGTGGCTTCTTGGAGCAGAGGGTAGCCTCTGACCAACAGCCAGCAAGAAGTAAAGCTCTCAGTAGAAAAACCACAGGAGTGAGGAAATTGATCCTTTCCTGGTTGAGTCTCTAGATGAGAATGCAGGCTTGACTGTGAGACTATAAGCAGAAGACTCAGCTACGCTATGTCTGGAATCCTCAGGTACAGAAACTAAGATAATAAATGTGTATTATGCCACTAAGTTTGTGGTAATTGGTTATGTAGTAATAGAAAATACGCTGACAATGAAGGCAGCTGACAGATGCTCACAGTACTGCATAAAAGGCCTAACTCAGTCCCTAATACACAATGAGCATTCAATAAATGTTAGTTCTCATCATCATCATCAACACTGTAATCATTATCATTTCCTAAACCTGAATCCTCCAATATCATCATCACCTTGCCTAGGAGTTTAGCAGCAAGGAATAAAATCCCAACAAGGAAAACAGTTCTATTCATATTACTTCTAGACTTTTTGGGAGCAACCAACTTTAAAATCTAATTGGAGCTGAATTTCCATTAGCACTGCACTGGTGATTCTTGTATATCCATCTGCCACTCCATTCCAAGAACCTGCCTCTCAAGGATACAACAATCTCTTGGTCATGCCTCATTGGGGAAGAACTGAAAAGAATAAGATAGGACATAGTACTCTAGGGGTTCAGTTAAGAATTTCAGGCAAGTCTAGGAAAAACAGATCCATCACCTCTGTGGAGTCAGGATGAGGAGAAGAACAATTAGCTAGAAGTTAAGTAGTGAAACAGCTGCTGGAAGCTTAAGGTAAAAATGTCATGGAGTAGGAGTCAAATACTGGAAGAAGAATGTGGGAGTTAAAGTTATCAATTGCCTTGAAACCTGAATTTATGTATTTTTAATATTATCTAGCACAGTCAATCAGAGCATCTGCTTAATATCATGGTATGTGACATGAATACCAGGAGGAATTTTTTAAAATGTTTTAAAAAGAGGAAAAAAATAAAGCACCTTTTAGAGAATTTCAAGATAAAGTTTTTACAAGACCATACAAAACCTGAGATGTTTTAAAATGGTAATATGTTAAAGCAAATTAATGTTCCCTCAATCAAGTAAAGATTTCAAAGCTAAGCCATTATATAAAATGAAGTGAGACAGAAAATTGAAATCTACCCTAATAAGTATATAAAAAATAAAACTGCTACTATGAGATACCATAAAATAGTCAATAATTCAAAAGATGATTAAAAATAAACAATAAAAAAAACAATGAATTAGTAATAAAAACTTGGAACAGGAGACATTCCAATAACAGATCTTGGTTTTTGGCTTGTATCAAACCAAGAATCTTAGAATGAATACAGAAATAGATACCACCCCAAAAAATTTTGTAGCTTTTGTTTACTTTTATAGGAAAAAATCATGTAAAACAGCACATTTTATAAGTAGTAAAGAGTACCTGAAAATAATGAAAAACTAAAGCACAGAAATGCTAAAAATAGAAGAGATTCATCCCAGAAATAGGTGGCATTAACTGAAGGAAGATATCAAAATGATTATATAAATTTTAACTATCATGGTATTGAAGGTGATTTTTAAATTCTTGGAATCACTAAGGGTTTTTTCCCTATGTGGTTCATAGTCATGTTTTACAAACAAGGTGTATTAACTCCCAAATGCTAGTAAATATACACGGAAAATATTTTCACATCGTTCCTGTGTAGAAAATTCCATTTCTAAAGAAATGTTTTTCCCTATTTCTGCTGCAGGATCTGTCCCTATTCTGACATCAGTTTCAGGATAATAACAAGGTCACATCCCAAAGATCCTTCCCACTGTGGAGTCAGCATTGTACAAAAAGATACATCCTGTGACACAAGACTGTAGGGACCACGAAACCTCATCCATAAATATCCCTGGTTCTTGTGGGGAAGGAGGAAGAATGAGAAAGTGCAATGGTTAGTGGTGTCAACAGAAATCATCTCCGCTCCAGTCACATACCCTTCCAATGACAGGCCAACGATGTCATCTGTACCCAAGCCTGGTAGTACCTGCCTATAACATATGGACTTGATAGAAGGATAAAAAGAAAGAGAAAAGTTCTCAAGATGTTTTTTTGTTTGTTTTTAGTCTACATTTAGTTTTATTTGTCTTTTGCTTTTCCCTAAAGGGGTATGCTCATGGCTCAAATAAAAAATCTTCCTAATGTATGAACTATGTGTCAACTGATGACACTTACTATCTCAAAAGTGAACATCACAAGGTACCTTATTATGGTTTTTCTTTTTTAGTATTTGTTTTCCTCAGGAGAAATGGTGTGTCTATTTACGGTGTACCCACAATAGAGAGAATGTGGACTTCTGTGCCTATTATGGAGTTTCAAACAATACATTCATTTTAATATATTAATTTTTAATGATTTCTAGTATAATAATTTACATTTTCCACCATTTTTTACAACCAACCCATTAAAAAGTGTAATTGGTGACATATAACAAATTTTTGTAAAAAATCATTGGTATATTGTGAAGAATTTGTTAATGCATCAGAATAGGAACCCAGATGGAGACTGACACTAACATACCAATGTCCAAAGGGAAATCAGAACAGACATTTAAGGGTTATACTAAAGAAGAAGTCAGGGAAGACTTCTGGATCTAGTGATACTCACATATATTCAGTAAAATTAAATTGCTTCCTTGTTATTCCTTAATACTTGCTGAACTTGTGTTGATATGAAGTCTTCCAAACTCAAGCTATTCTTTCTCACTCTTGCATTTTCTAACTTGGTCCCTTCTACCAGGAACATCACTCTGCATTATCTTTTTATGAAAACCTTACCCATCCACCTCTTAATGTCCACTTCACTGCCCACTTTCCACAATGTCTCCATCCTGATCACCAAACTAAATGTAATCCTTTTTATGGGAGAAAGTCTATTGGGGGAAATAACCAAAATGAATTCCAGTGGCACCATTTCACACATAGTGGTTTGTTTTGATGGACAGAAGAGTCTGGTGGGCTACAGTCCATAGAGTTGCAAAGAGTCGGACATGGCTGAAGTGACTTAGCACACGCGCATGCACACGTGCTTTGTATCGTGATTATTTCTTCTTGATGTGCCTTATTTTGAAGGTAAAGGTTGAATAAAACTTCAATTCCACTACAGAAACAAGGACAGTGACTTAAAAATTATGCTGAAATGTATGATATGTTTATTGGATAAGAAAATGAATGACTGCTTGAGTGGATAAAAGAGTCAAAGCAATCAAGAAGAAAGAATTTCTCCACTGAGTGCTATCACCTCTAACTAGGAATGCAAACGAATAAAGGTTAAAGTAGCTTGTCAGGGCATCACAGGGAGAGGAGCTGAAGACTGACACATGGCAACAAATGGGTAAAAGATCATTCAGGAATTGGCATGAGAGACGGTGCTAGAGCAGGGCAGAATAACATATAGAGTCAAAATGAGGAATCTAGCCTTTACTCTAGGATATGGTCTTGCCCAGGTTCCATAAGGAAAAATTACAAGGTTATTTACAGGGAAACTCAAGAGTTTCTTCACTGAAATGTGAACTCTCCAGAATGCACCAGTAGCCAAAACTGATCAGAAAAATGCTTTAGCTTGCCCAGATAGAAGGAAAGGAAATATGGAACATTCACAAAGCTGGAAAATGGCACTGGGATTGCTACAGGCATCTAGGAAGTATTCTGCAATTTAGAACATCTTGTGAATCACAAGGGCTGCTCCCCTTTAGACTCAATAAGGTTCAAGGAGTGGCAGCTACACCCGAACTGAGATCTAATCTAGAAACTCATCTTAATAAGAATTTAGGTGTCAGGAAAAATTTAGCTAAAATGATGCCTTGTAAGTCTACATCTTCCTCTCAAGAATACTTAAAGTCCACATCTTGGATTTTCAAATGTGACCAAAAGAGCCAGAATGTTTCTGAGGGACACACATTATACCTTAGTAAGGTAATTTGCTGTTTGAAATGGCAATGATGACCAATTATACCTTGGTACTGCGAATACTTAGTTGACAGCAACACTCTGAAAAAATTCATACACTAGGTTCCAAGTTTTATAATGTCTTTCTAGCAAATATTTTGAAACAAATTTAACATTAAGATTTTCAGTATGCTGAGCTTTTGATCAATCTTTAGTTCCCTGATACTGTGCTTTTAAGAAAGCACAGTGCATTACTTATCATGATCAGTAACAGCAGGCCTGTCCAACCTGACACCCCTACTAACAATCTACAGACCCCTTGCCACTTTGCAACAGAGAAAAGGCTTAATTTTCTGTATAGCATGAATAAGGCTTTCAGAAAGCAATTTCAAAGCAGATTTTCAGAAGCAACTTCTAAGGGCAGCTGAAAGCATGGTGCTTTTAGCATGCTTTGATAACTATCAAAATTCCCAAATTACATAAATGCTTAATAACAAGCAAGTGTTTCTAACCTGGGCTTGCATAAAATATTACCTTTCCCGGAGAAACTAAAAGAAGACTTTAAAGGCATTTAATCAACATTTTAACTTCAGGACATGTGAAAAGCAAATTGAGAACTGTATCCAGTTAAAAAAATTTTTTTTCTCACTTTTTACTTTTGTCTTCACATTAAGAAACATATTTTTATATTCTGTTTTGTGGGCTTAATTTCTTCCAAAGAGATAATAATTAAATAACTATATGAATGAAGTCATAGTGTACCTTCTTATAATTACCAATGACAGATTAACCCTAAAGGGCAAAACCAGGGCACTCTTACATTATAAACACTGAGAGGAAGTAGATGTACATAATTTAGAAACACCAGACTGATACTAGGAGAAACAGTCGATTTATATTACATTTTTATATCACATTGAAAGAAATTGTTTTAAGTAAATCAATATGAACAACAATACTTAGTAATTTACAAATTGAAAAACAGGAGGGATGGGCAGATAATAAAAAGCCATAAGTCACTCTTGATTCTCACTGCATTAAATATTTTGCATTTGGCAATGATTTTAAATAATTGAAGCAGCAGCCAATTAAGATTCTGTTAACTTGCAAAGCAGAAGTTGCTGCACTATAAAGAACAATGACAGCAGGTGCCAAGCTCCCAAAAGCCATGGCGTTCAAGGTGTCAGAAAAGGTCAAACCATGCAGGACAGACAGCTGAGAGTTCTTTGCCATTCTTCCCATCAGCAAGTGGAGTCTCTTTCTCCTGCTCTTGAATCTGGGCCCAACCGGCAACCATGACACTTGCCCTCTTTTGAATGACTTCATCATATTGGTTGATCATTATTTCTCCTTCAATTAAATCTAGGAAATAAAGCTGTAAAGAAAGCATGTTTTCTAAGAGCCAAAAGTTATACTGGATACCTCTGAATCAAAAATCTAAAGGAAATATGAAGAAAATTCCTTGAAAAGCAGCAGTTACAATAAAGTTTCTGTATAGCAGCAGTTCCCCTGGTTTTGATCTCATGACTCCTTTATAATTTCAAAAATTACTGAGGGACCAGAAGAGTTCAAACTTATGTATATTTTATACTTTATGTTTATAGTTTATAAATATTTAAAGTAGTTAATACATTGGGTATTAATTTCAATTTCATGGTTGCAGATGATGACTGAAGCCATGAAATTAAAAGACACTTGCTCCTTGGAAGGAAAGCTATGACTAACCTAGACAGCATATTAAAAAGCAGAGACATCACTTTGACAAAAAAGGTCCATCTAGCAAAGCTATGTTTTTCCAGTAGTCATGTATGGATGTAAGAGTTCGACTATAAAAAAAGCTAAGCGCCGAAGAAGTGATACTTTTGAACTGTGGTATTAGAGAAGACCCTTGAGAGTCCCTTGGACTGCAAGGAGATCAAACCAGTCCATTCTAAAGGAGATCAGTCCTGGGTGTTCATTGGAAGGACTGATGTTGAAGCTGAAACTCCAATACTTTGGCCACCTGATGCAAAGAGCTGACTCATTGGAAAAGACTCTGATGCTGGGAGGGATTGGGGGCAGGAGTAAAAGGGGACGACAAAGAATGAGATGGCTGGATGGCATCACTGACTCGATGGACATTAGTTTGAGTGAATTCCAGGAGTTGGTGATGGACAGGGAGGCCTGGCATGCTGCGATTCATGGGGTCACAAAGGTTCGTACACGACTGAGCAACTGAACTGAACTGATCTTAGATTAAAATTCTCATTACTATTATCACAGTAAAAAATCATCTTAAGATTTTTACAACATAGATTGCATGAAATTCACTGCAATCACCAAGGTAGAAGAATGGCTATTACCTAATGTATCAAGAGCAAGCATAATGGCAATGTGAGGAAAGGTATGATTACCCTGGATGTCTAGGGGTCAGACAAAATATCACACTGTTATCTTCAAGAGGAAAGGAAGGAAGAACAGTTTGTGAGAGGAAAAAAAATGATGTTTCTATTGCATGGTATTTGAAGGGGAAATTATTTTTGAACTCCAAAAATTTTCTCTCATTTAGCATCCCAGCCTTTAGCACGTCCTATCACTTCATGGGAAATAGATGGAGAAACAGTGGAAACAGTGTCAGACTCTATTTTGGGGGGCTCCAAAATCACTGCAGATGGGGACTGCAGCCATGAAATTAAAAGACGCTTACTCCTTGGAAGGAAAGTTATGACCAACCTAGACAACATATTAAAAAGCAGAGATATTAGTTTGCCAACAAAGGTCCGTCTAGTCAAGGCCACGGTTTTTCCAGTGGTCATGTATGGAAGTGAGAGTTGGACGGTGAAGAAACCTGACTGCCGAAGAATTGATGCTTTTGAACTGTGGTGTTGGAGAAGACTCTGGAGAGTCCCTTGGACTGCAAGAAGATCCAACCAGTCCATCCTAAAGGAGGCCAGTCCTGGGTGTTCATTGGAAGGACTGATGCTGAGGCTGAAACTCCAATACTTTGGCCACCTCAAGCGAAGAGTTGACTCATTGGAAAAGACCCTGATGCTGGGAGGGATTGAGGGCAGGAGGAGAAGGGGACGAGAAAGGCTGAGATGGTTGGATGGCATCACTGACTCAGTGCACATGAGTTTGGGTGAACCTGGGAGTTGGTGATGACAGGGGGGCCTTGCGTGCTGCAATTCATGGGGTCGCAAAGAGTTGGACACGACTGAGCAACTGAACTGAACTGAACTGAACTGATCTCCAAAACATACTGCAGGCATCAAACAGAAATAATTCCTTCAAACAACACTTCAGTGTTCTCCCTTGCCCTGCTCAGTATACAAAGGCCCACAGTGATCTCCAAGACCAACATTAACTCCTTCATCAAGTCCTATCTACCCCTCCAACCCACTTCTCATGAGCTTCTCATCACAGCAACTCTGCTTTATAGTCACAAAAACTCAAGAATGGATTCAAATTCTCAATTAATTCTTACTTAAATTGCAACCTATTTAACAATAAGTAACTGTCTATTTAAAGTAATAAGCAATTGTTTTAAAACTTAAACTTGGTTTTTATTTATTTATTTTTTTAAAGTTATTAAATAATTTTATTGTATTGCATTTACACAGAAAACAGACAATGCACCTAGTAGAAAGAATAAAAATGTGTTTGGGGTTTTATTTTTTACTGAGAGCAAATAGAAATCCTTTAGTGAGATCCTGGCAATTTGACAATAAGTTCAATAAAGGTACATGGGATACTTAGAAGATCAAATCCTACAGCTGCCTCTTTCTATGGCTTGGAATTCATCTGGTTCCTTAAGAGATGGGGGGAAAGCCCTTATTTGGTGGGAAAACGTATCCAAAATGAAGTTACAGGTTCTCTCATTACATTTCTCTTCATGTTAGTTTTTAAAACAGGACCGTCTATTTGTGTATGTTTAGCTTAGTTCACCTTAATGTCATCACCAGAATTCCTATCATTCCAGAGTTGTGATTTTACAGTGTAGGAAAGAATTCAGTTCTAGTCTGGTATTGCTTTAGATGTATATGTCGCTAAAAACCAAAAGTGGATTAGAACTGCTGAAGGATTTTCCCTGTCGTTGTTTGATACAATCTATTTTCTTTATTCTTGATAGGTGCATAGACAGCTTCACTTAAAATTCTTTCTACAGGAACATGTCTGATTTCAGGATTAACATCAAGGATCCGATGAAATGGCTGGCCAGTTATTCAGGGTAATATGTGAGTTAAACGGATTGCATAATTGCACCACTTTTTCCTTTGCCTTTGTTGGTAAATGACAGAATCTAGATTCCAATTGGAATCTAAACTTGGTTTGTAATAGATAGTCTCATCAAAGTAACTCCACTGCAGTAGCACCATCTGTAAAGGGACCACAATGGAAGTAAGTGTAAAGAACTGCCTTATAATTTCCAAAATAAACATTTTATAAAGACAAAGAGAAACGTGTGTTTATAATCAGAAGTTAGTATTCAACTTTAGCACTTCACACCAAATATTATACATCATAATGCAGCTCTACTATAAAATGAATTTTTGTTTTAAAATAGTTTTAGATTTATAAACAACTGAATAGTCAAAAGAATTCCTATACACCCTACACCAGTTTACCATATCATTAACATCTTACATTACTATGATACATTTGTCACAATTATTAAACCAATATCTATATATTATTCTTTTTATTAGCCAAAGTTCATATTTTATTCAGATTTCCTTGCTTTAATGTCAGAAAGAAGACCACAGGAGTAAACTAATAAGGAATTTAAATTTTACTGAGGAAATGGCAACCCACTCCAGTATTCTTGCCTAGAGAATCCCCATGGACATAGAGGCCTTGTGGGTAACAGTCAATAGGGCTGCAAAGAGTTGGATATGACTAAAGCAACTTAGCATGCCCATGCATATACATTTTGATGTATCCACAAGGCAGAAAATAACTCCTGTATTCTAAAATATTTCTATTGTGATAACAATTTATTCAAAACAGTAGTACCTTGAAGTACTGTTTCTAATACTGATATCCTTTAATAAAATTGTTGAGTGATCTAAACATACTTAATGTGAAATATACTGCATTCCATTTCTTAAGACTTAATTATCTATCATTTATATTATATATACATATTTATTTACAGTGACATCAATCTTATGCTTTTTCTAAACCAATTAGATCAAAAAAAGGAGAGATAATACTGCTGGACTACTGGAACTTATAGCAATACTACTGTGCTTCTCAAGCAAGTACTTGAGTAGTATGGATTTGTCTGTAGTCATACCAACTCATTTTCAAGTCTTTTGAAGTTAAAATTTGGTAACTTATCCACTAGTGGATAACTTGGTGGCTTTCTCTCCACTGTCCAGTATATTCCAAATAAAAAGGCCAGTTAGGCTAAAAAGTAGGTGGAAATTGTGTTATGAGTGTGTATGTATAAGAATATGCAAGTATGTATATCTGAACACTTTTGAAATCAGTACTTACATTTTTGAAATTACTAACTTTTAAAAAAATGTTGAGTGCTAAGCAAAGTTAATATTTAAAATCAATCTGAGAGTAAACAATTAGCTACAGAAACTGACTGCTGCTGCTAAGTCACTTCAGTCATGTCCGACTTTGTGCGACCCCAGAGATGGCTGCCCACCAGGCTCCCCTGTGCCTGGGATTCTCCAGGCAAGAACACTGGAGTGGGTTGCCATTTCCTTCTCCAATGCATGAAAGTGAAAAGTCAAAGTGAAGTCTCTGAGTCGTGTCCGACTCCTAGAGACCCCATGGACTGTAGCCTACCAGGCTCCTCTGCCCATGGGATTTGCCAGGCAAGAGTACTGGAGTGGGGTGCCATCGCCTTCTCCAACAGAAACTGACTAACCACTCACTATTCATTAATTATTATCAGCATTTTCTAAACATTCCTTACATACAGGCTCTGACTGAACACTCCTTTACCCCATCTCACTCATCTTAGCTTGAAGTTGGAAGCAATTTCCCCAAAATTTTTCCCTCCTCAGGAAAACTAAGCATCAGGGTGCTCCTCTCCACCAGGTCAATTAGTATTACAACCTAGAAAACTTTCTTTTGCCTGCTCTTTTTTTCCTACCTGATGAACACTGAAATAATTCAGTATATTTTACAATACTCATCCTGTCAGCACCATGTTTTCCTTTCTCTATGTGGAAAAATTAGAAAGCACTTCCCCCACTCTCTGATTACAGAACAATAGACTCTGCCCATTTCCTTTCTTTCTTTTTTTAAAGAACACAATGCCTGGCACTAAAGTGGTGCCAAACAAATATTTGATAAATCAATGAATAAATGAGAGTAAAACAACAGTCTCCACCCTTTTCTCTGATGTAAACTCTTCCAGCCTACAGTGTTTAATTAGTTAACCACCAGATTCTCAATTAAGTAATTCATACACCACTTAACTTCTCAAAACCCTTATACCAGGAGGCAAACTAGTTCTTTAGAATCCATTTTTCAGAGTTTGTATATCTTACAGCGAATATTTTGAACATGTTCATTCAACAAGTCTTGAGCACCTATTCTGCTAATTTAAATAAGGTTTGTAAAAGACTTAACATAGTTTCATTAGTATATTTATATCAATTTCTATATCCCCTCAATTCAAAGTTATTATTACAGTTGACTATATTTTTAAAGATTATAGTGCAAGGAGGCTTCTTCAAAGCAAAACCACAATACTAACAGAAAAAATCTGAAATTCACCGAATCATGAACAGAGCCAAACAAAAGTACTTTGCTCAAAATAGTGCCTCATCAATATTTACTGATTTGATTACCTATGGAATTTTCTTTATATTAAAGCCTCTTCTTTAGGTTACTTTTGGGAAAAAGTTATCAGAAACAAGAATTAAGGGACTAAAGAAAACTTCTGCTTTCATTTTAGTACTTGGTCAGTTGCTCAGTCACGTCCGACTCTTTGCAACCCCATGGACTGTAACCCGCCAGGCTCCTCTGTCCATGGGATTTTTCAGGCAAGAATACTGGAGCATGTTGCTAATTCCTGCTTCAGGGCAACTTCACGCAGGGATCAGGCCCATCCACGTCTCCTGAGGCTTCTGCATTGGTAGTCAGATTCTTTACCACTGCACCACTTAGGAAGCCCAAGTTAGCACTTACTGAGCATCAAAAAAGATGCAGATAATTCCTACCAAAGAATCAACTGTGAAATTAAAGGGAGTCTGTATCTATTAATACTTTCCCAATTAGGCTCTAACAGGAAGCAAACTGATTCAGTGTCAAAACTGCCTCTCTATTTGAAATTAAATTGTACTTATAGATGAAACTTGATCAGTATAGGAATATATTCAATTGTCTTGACACTATAAACTATCCTGAAAAACACTGCCTCTACAGTGACATTTTATAAAGATTAATAACATGAGTTAGAAGAAACAAAGTAGCCATCATGGTCAACAAGAGTCCGAAATGCAGTACTTGGATGCAATCTCAAAAACGACAGAATGATCTCTGTTCATTTCCAAGGCAAACCATTCAATATCACAGTAATCCAAGTCTATGGCCCAACAAGTAATGCTGAAGAAGTGGAAGTTGTATGGTTCTATGAAAACCTACAAGACCTTTTAGAACTAACACTCAAAAAAGATGTCCTTTTTATTATAGGGGACTGGAATGCAAAAGTAGGAAGTCAAGAAACACCTGGAGTAACAGGCAAATTTGGCCTTGGAATACGGAATGAAGCAGGGCAAAGGCTAATAGAATTTTGCCAAGAGAACACACTGGTCATAGCAAACACCCTCTTCCAACAACACAAGAGAAGACTCTACACATGGACATCACCAGATGGTCAACACCAAAATCAGATTGATTATATTCTTTGCAGCCAGAGATGGAGTAGCTCTATACAGTCAGCGAAAACAAGACTGGGAGAAGACTGTGGCTCAGATGATAAACTCCTTATTGCCAAATTCAGACTGAAATTGAAGAAGGTACGGAAAACTACTAGACCATTCAGGTATGACCTAAATCAAATCCTTTATGATTGTACAGTGGAAGTGAGAAATAGATATAAGGGACTAGATCTGATAGACTGAGGTTCCTGACATTGTACTGGAGACAGGGATCAAGCCCATCCCCATGGAAAAGAAATGCAAAAAAGCAAAACAGCTCTCTGGGGAGGCCTTACAAATAGCTGTGAAAAGAAGACAGGCGAAAAGCAAAGGAGAAAAGGAAAGATATAAGCATCTGAATGCAGAGTTCCAAAGAATAGCAAGAACAGATAAGAAAGCCTTCTTCAGCAATCAAAGCAAAGAAATAGAGGAAAACAATAGAATGGGAAAGACTAGAGATCTCTTCAAGAAAATTAGAGCTAACAAGGGAACATTTCATGCAAAGATGGGCTCCATAAAGGACAGAAATGGTATGGACCTAACAGAAGCAGAAGATATTGAGAAGAGGTGGCAAGAATACACAGAAGAACTGTACAAAAAAGATCTTCATGACCAAGATAATCATGATGGTGTGATTGCTCACCTAGAGCAAGACATCCTGGAATGTGAAGTCAAGTTGGCCTTAGAAACCATCACTACGAATAAAGCTAGTGGAGGTGATGGAGCTATTTCATATCCTGGAAGATGATGCTGTGAAAGTGCTGCACTCAATATGCCAGCAAATTTGGAAAACTCAGCATTGGCCACAGGATTGGAAAAGGTCAGTTTTCACTCCAATCCCAAAGAAAGACAATGCCAAAGAATGCTCAAATTACTGCACAATTGCGCTCATCTCACATGCTAGTAAAGTAATGCTCAAAATTCTCCAAGCCAGGCTTCAGCAATACATGAACCATGAACTTCCAGATGTTCAAGCTGGTTTTAGAAAAGGCAGAGGAACCAGAGATCAAATTGCCTACATCTGCTAGATCATGGAAAAAGCAAGAGAGTTCCAGAAAAACATCTATTTCTGCTTTATTGACTATGCCAAAGCTTTTGACTGTGTGGATCACAATAAACTGTAGAAAATTCTGAGAGAGATGGGAATACCAGATCACCTGACCTGCCTCTTGAGAAACCTATATACAGGTCAGGAAGCAACAGTTAGAACTGGACATGGAACAACAGACTGGTTCCAAACAGGAAAAAGAGTATGTCAAGGCTGTATATTGTCACCCTGCTTATTTAACTTATATGCAGAATACATCACGAGAAACGCTGGGCTGGAGGAAACACAAGCTGGAATAAAGATTGCTGGGAGAAATATCAATAACCTCAGATATGCAGATGACACCACCGTTATGGTAGAAAGTGAAGAGGAACTAAAAAGCCTCTTGATGAAAGTGAAAGAGCAGAGTGAAAAATTTGGCTTAAAATTCAACATTCAGAAAACGAAGATCATGGCATCTGGTCCCATCACTCCATGGGAAATAGATAGGGAAACAGTGGAAACAGTATCAGACTTTATTTTAGGGGGCTCCAAAATCACTGCAGATGGTGATTGCAGCCATGAAATTAAAAGATACTTACTCCTTGGAAGAGAAGTTATGACCAACCTAGATAGCATATTCAAAAGCAGAGATATTAGTTTGCCAACAAAGGTCCGTCTGGTCAAGGCCATGGTTTTTCCAGTGGTCATGTATGGATGTGAGAGTTGGACTGTGAAGAAAGCTGAGCACAGAAGAATTGATGCTTTTGAACTGTGGTGTTGGAGAAGACTCTTGAGAGTCCCTTGGACTGCAAGAAGATCCAACCAATCCATTCTAAAGGAGATCAGTCCTGGGTGTTCTTTGGAAGGAATGATGTTGAAGCTGAAACTTCAATATTTTGGCCACCTCATGCGAAGAGTTGACTCATTAGAAAAGACTCCGATGCTGGGAGGGATTGGGGACAGGAGGAGAAGGGGACGACAGAGGATGACATGGCTGGATGGCATCACCAACTCAATGGACGTGAGTTTGAGTGAACTCCGGGAGTTGGTGATGGACAAAGAGGCCTGGCGTGCTGCGATTCATGGGGTCTCAAAGAGGTGGACACGACTGAGCAACTGAACTGAACTGAATAACATGAATAATAACCAAATAAATAAAGATAAGAACAATATGAAGAGAAATATAAAGGACTTTATCATTTTTCATTCTCCATCTATGACATAATCTAGCTTGAAGCACAAATAAACTTATCACTGCATTCTCTGGGGTTTACATTTCTTGAGATGAAAAAAATTTTTTCAAGTCTAAATCAGAAGGATTATTTAAACTTCAGCAAGATAAGCAGGCAACACTGATCCTGATTCCCAGAATAAATATATTTTCCATTATACAGCAAAAGGGATACATATTGTTTTTTTTGTTTGTTTGTTTTTAATTTTTATTTTTACTTTATTTTACTTTACAATACTGTATTGGTTTTGCCATACATTGACATGAATCCACCACAGGTGTACATGAGTTCCCAAACATGAACCCCTCTCCCACCTCCCACCCCATATCATCTCTCTGGATCATCCCCGTGCACCAGCCCCAAGCATCCTGTATCCTGCATCAAAAATAGACTGGTGATTCATTTCTTACATGATATTATACATGTTTCAATGCTATTCTCCCAAATCATACCACCCTCTCCCTCTCCCTCAGAGTCCAAAAGTCCACTCTGCACATACATATTGTTTTAAATTCAAGATTATTCAGAGTTCTCTCCAATGTTTGCCTGGGAGAAATTATTCAGGGTTTTACCAAGATCAGAGCTTGAAAAAAGTATGAGATAGAATTTCCTGGTGGTCCAGGGGTTATGGCACCTCCCTTTCACTGCAGTGGGCATGGGTTCCATCCCTAATCCACAGGCCTTGCATTGTGGCCAGAAAAACAAAACAGAAAGCAATAGGTTTAGACATTATCTATCAAGTGGTTAACACAGATTCTTCTACATAAAAACTCAACAATGGGAAGAAAATGTACACTTATCAAATACTTTCTATAGGCACATGCTAAAAACCACACATGTGTTATCTCATTTAACCTTCATACCTCTATTCACACTTCATAAATGCAAAAATTAAAGTTCACAGACTCTCAGTCTCTTACCCACAGCCTCACAACCTGTAAATCAGAGAAGTGAGTTTAGAACTCAAATTTTCTTTGAAAGGATCAATATTAAAAGGGAGAAAAGGAAAAAAATAAAAGGAAGGGAGAGATTTTTGACCAATACAAATTTTAATTCTCCTGATAATGGAGATATAAATCAAGATATACCTGATAATGGGTATATAAAGCTGAGATTTAATGTGCTGTATGATAGAACAGGGTTTGAAACATTTCTTGGAGCCTCAACTAACCACATATAAAAAGAGAAAGATATGGTCTGATAGTATTTTTTGTTCTAAAAACATGACAAATCACCTAAAGATTAGTCAACCATAGTATTCTGTGATTTTGCAACTAAAAAATGTCTCATCCATTAGGCTGTATTAATGGAAAAACCAGGGATTCCCTTGTAAATATCTTGTTGATAAAGAATATGCCTGCAATGCAAAAGACCCAGGTTCAATTCCTGGGTTAGGAAGATCCCCTGGAGAAGGATATGGCAACCCATTCCAGTATTCTTGCCTGGGAAATCCCATGGACAGAGAAGCATGGTGGGCTACACTCCATGGAGTTTCAAGAGTCAGACATGACTTAATGACTAAACCACCAATGGAAAAACCAAGAGCACAAAATTCAGATGTCAAAAACTAATAGTTATAATACTCTGACCAGATCTTACCTGTAGGTTCAAACCCTGGGTCGGGAATATCCCCTGGAGTAGGAAATGACAACCTACTTCAGTATTCTTGCCTAGAAAATGCCATGGACAGAGGAGCCTAGCGGGCTACAGTTGATGGGTTGCAGAGCCAGACACAGCTGAGCGACTAAACCACCATCAGACCACACTTGGGTAGTGTGTTAGGCAGCAGGCAAGTAAACACTATATTCCAACAAGTGTCAAAATGCAGTGATTTAAAGAAGTTTGAATAGAATTATGAAGTGTCTTGAAATGAAGACATAGGAAAAAGGATTTGAGAAAATAAAGATTTGGCCTTGGAAAAAGAGGTTGAGAAGAGACATGCTTGTCTTCATATATTTTATATATTCTAATTTGAAAAGTTTCCAAGTAAAAGGGAAGAAATAGTAATAGATAGATTTATTATATCAGAAAAAAGAAATTAGGTAGAAGTTCTGATGAAGAGAATTTTACTTCAGTTTAGAGGGCACAATCTAATAATTAGATCTACTTTGGAATGGAATCACTTCTCATGTATATATGTATTCATATTATATATATATATATATATATATACACACATAGGTATATAAAGACTTTCATATGTTGGGCTTTTGAGAGAAACTCATATGTATGTATATATGCTAATTTATTAAAGCTTTGTGGATCTTGCATATTTTTAATTTTACTCCATATCCCCTTCTAAAATGAAACAATACTAAAGAAATAATTTGCATGTGGCATCTGCTTAATGCCCTGCCCTGTAATTTCTTTACTGAACATAATGCATATTAATGTGTATTTTATGCAGATTTCTTGGACTAGAAGATAAAAATGCTTATAAAATATCCTTAAGCAATGGGAGTAGCCACCAACAGGAATTTTTCCCAGGGTTAGAATTAGGAGTGGCAAGCAGGAGGTTTTCAACACAATAAAGTATAACTAAAAGGATATACAAATCCCAGAATCTCTTTAAAAACTGATGTGATAAAAAACGTAAGTTTGTCCAAGAAGCTGCAGAAAATCTGAATTTCAAATTGCAGCATGTTTACAGATGGCTTCAGTGTATCAGAATCCTTCAAATCTTTAGCCAGCAAACTATTCAATATTCTTATTTTATTAATATCTATTTTGGAATGAAGGCCAAAGGAACTATATGAAAAATATTTTCACCTTAGTTTCCTGTAAACTCCAAATAAAAGAAAGAAAAATTCTGCACTTTTTCCTCACATACTCTTTGTCCTCATACTTCTTTTTTATATTGCTAGGAATAATAAGATCTAACTTGTCAATACTAACTTGAAAGGGAATAAAAATGAGGAAAAGCCAGCTTACTCCATCCCTGATAGTATCCGTGTCCTCAGGAATGCAAATCAAACCTTAGCAAATCAAAACATTTCAGTTCTGAGATGACAGATACCAGCGTGTTGGTCAGACAACCCCCAATTAAACTGGCTATATCCTTACATTCTCATTTCCAAATTAAAAGTCACTACATCATAGGCTTTTTTCCCAGTGATTAGCCTTCTGCTTCATTCAGCTAGTTCAGTCTCCTCTTGGTTGATCTGTATATTATCTAAACCAATTTATGAAGGTCAGCACCAATTTCTACAGACACAAGATAATGAAACATTCACAACAGGTCCTAACAAAGCAGCTCATATCACCAAATCTTGATTATGTAGCATTGAAGAAGTCCTCTGAGGCATTTTAATATGGTTAGAGACGAGCCTGCTACCCTCTGTGGCTATTAGCAATGTGCTCATGTCCCTGTGTGTTATTAGGCCAACACAAAATTGTAGGATAATTGTTGGCACAGCGCTTTGGTATTTCATCCATGATGCTGATATTTATCTTTATCTTGGTAAAGGCTGCTATGGGAACTGGTGGCCTGTTTTTTAAAAGGTTGGGATAAAGGAACCCAGAAAAGGGAGGAGGCAGCAACAAAAAGCACATGCTCCAGTACTTCAATGAATGGTCTAGGAAAAACTATTTGACATTGTTGCTTTTTATAAATATTTTATATTCTTAATATTTTGATGGTCATAAGAACTTTGGGGCAAAACATGGACAGACACTTTGGGGAGGTGTGGAAGAATGATTAATCATGGCCCTTCTTTGGGTCACAGACTGGAATTTCTGATTATCAACAAATCCTAACATAAAACTTCACAGTTTTATATAGAAGCATCTATAAAACATACAGTATCATCTGTGGAAAAATTCCATGAAAAAAGGAAATAAATTTAACTTGAATCTAATTAAGCTGACTAACTCTCTTGCTTACAATAAATAGAGGGGCAGGGAATCAAGACATGTAAAGCTACAGGGAAGCAAACACAGGGATGTCGACAATGAGACAGCTGGCCCAGTCTATACTTCAAAAAGACAGGAAAGTGTGGAGGAACTGTAAAAATAAAAGGCAATGTATGGTATAACTTTGGATTCCAATTCAAATAAAGCAAGTAGAAAATACAATTTTCAAGGCAACTGACAAAGTCTGAATATAAATAGAGTATTAGATAGACCAAAGAATCAGAGTTAATTTTGTTAGTTGTAATAATGACATTGCAGTAAAAAAAAAAAAAAAAAAGGCCATTTTTTAGAGATGTCTATTAACATATTTGAGTGAGAAATGACATGAAATCTGGCATTTGCTTTTAATTGCTTTAGCAACAACCACAACTAAAAAATAAGTGGAACAAGTGTGAAAAATTCTTGATAGTTCTTGATTTGGGGTGATAGTTATATAAAGGCAAGCTATTCTTTCTATTTTTATGTATGTTTGACTTTTCTGATAAACAGTTTTAATTTTATATTATGTTTCATTAAAATGGCTTAAGTATTACTGGCTATGGACAGCTCTTTTGCTTTGATAAAATAATCGCTATACCATTTTTTTTTATTCTCCCTTGAGCCGAAATTCTTGCCCATGGATGTGTTTCCAGGGTCTATGGATTCCCTGATTTTTCATTCTTAACTCACTTCTCTGTACAAGAGGCCAGGATCATCACACTGTCCAAGATATGGGTGTTCTGGTAAAGGTTAGGAACCACTGGAATAGAAGCTTACTGAGAAAAGTTTTTATTTCCCTTCAGTTGAGACTTTAGCTAGTATATGTCTAGACATTTTTAGAAAATAATCAGAAATGAGAGTGGATACATGGTAGATTCTAACTAGAGAAAGTATGTGTGTGTGCAAGTTGCTCAGTTGTATCTGATTCTTGTTGTATGTGACCCCCTTTTACTGTAGTCCCCCAAGCTTCTCTGTCCATGGAATTCTCTAGACCAGAGTACCAGAGTGGGTAGGCATTCCCTTCTCCAGGGGATCTTCCAAACCCAGGGATCAAACCCAGGTCTCCTACATTGAAGGTAGATGCTTCACCAGCTGAGCTACCAGGGAAGCCCAGAGGAAGTATATATCCCTGTTTTCCTGGAAAGGCCTTCTTAATGCCTATTGTCTTGGTTTGGATGACAAAATTACATAGTCATCCCAATTCTAAGCCACTCAAAGTCTAAAGTAGAAAATATCTGGAATGTAAACATATTGTTGAGAAGGTTAGTTTGGCTGTTATTGTTTTTGTATTCATTTTATTATACTTGCATAAAATGACCTGCCAATAACTAATCATTGGCCAAGTCAATGCTTCCCTACCAATTACCCTGAGTTTCGAGATAATTATTTTATATTTTATTTTATGCTCTATCACTCACATTAAATTCTGCCCTTTAATAGACCACATACACATCCTTGCAGCATTCTTGCACTCTTAATATGTGCTTTCACTGAAGGATTTTTGGAGTACAAACATCTACCAAATTACAAGGTATTTAAAGTAATTTCCCTAGGAGACTGTAAGGAAATATTCTTTTCCTTCATAGCGAGTTTTTTCACATATGGGGCCATTGCTTTACACTTCTGGATCATTTGTCCTCTAGAGTGAAAATCTGATGTATTTTCTACTCTGTGATTAAGACCTGACCACAACATTAACAGCAATGACAGAATGATCTCTGTTCATTTCCAAGGCAACCCATTCAATATCACGGTAATCCAAGCCTAAGCCCTGACCGGTAATGCTGAAGAAGCTGAAGTTGAACAGTTCATACTATGAAGACCTACAAGACCTTCTAGAACTAACACCAAAAAAAGATGTCCTTTTCATTATAGCGGACTGGAATGCAAAAGTACGAAGTCAAGAAACACCTGGAGTAATAGGCAAATTTGGCCTTGGAGTATGGAATGAAGCAGGGCAAAGGCTAATAGAGTTTTGCCAAGAGAATGCACTGGTCATAGCAAACACCTCTCCAATAATACAAGAGAAAACTCTACACGTGGACATCACCAGATGGTCAACATTGAAATCAGACTGATTATATTCTTTGCAGCCAAAGATGGAGAAGCTCTATACAGTCAGCAAAAACAAGACTGGGAGCTGATTGTGGCTCAGATCATGAACTCCTTACTGCCAAATTCAGACAGAAATTGAAGAAAGTGGAGAAAACTACTAGATCATTCAAGTATGACCTAAATCAAATCCCTTATGACTATACAGTGAAAGTGAGAAATAGATTTAACGGATTAGATCAGATACACAGTGCCTGTTGAACTATGGACCGAGGTTCATGACATTCTACAGGAGACAGGAATCAAGACCATCCTCAGAAAAAGAAATGCAAAAAAGTAAAATGGCTGTCTGAGGAGGCCTTACAAATAGCTGTGAAAAGAAGGGAAGTGAAAAGCAAAGGACAAAACGAAGATATAAGCATCTGAATGCAGAGTTCCAAAGAATAGCAAGAGGAGATAAGAAAGCCTTCCTCAGCAATCAATGCAAAGAAATAGAGGAGAACAATAGAATGGAAAGACTAGAGATCTCTTCAAGAAAATTAGAGATACCAAGGGAACATTTCATGCAAAGATGGGCTCGATAAAGGACAGAAATGGTAGGGACCTAACAGAATCAGAAGATATTAAAAAGAGGTGGCAAGAATACACAGAAGAACTGTACAAAAAAGATTTTCACGACCAAGATAATCATGATGGTGTGATCACTCACCTAGAGCCAGACATCCTGGAATGTGAAGTCAAGTGGGCCTTAGGAAGCATCACTATGAACAAAGCTAGTGGAGGTGATGGAATTCCACTTGAGCTATTTCATATCCTGGAAGATGATGCTGTGAAAGTGCTGCACTCAATATGCCAGCAAATTTGGAAAACTCAGCAGTGGCCACAGGACTCGAAAAGGTCAGTTTTCATTCCAATCCCAAAGAAAGACAATGCCAAAGAATGCTCAAACTACCACACAATTGCACTCATCTCACATGCTAGTAAAGTAACACTCAAAATTCTCCAAGTCAGGCTTCGGCAAATACATGAACCATGAACTCCCTGATGTTCAAGCTGGACTTAGAAAAGGCAGAGGAACCAGAGATCAAATTGCCAACATCCACTGGATCATCGAAAAAGCAAGAGAGTTCCAGAAAAACATCTATTTCTCCTTTATTGACTATGCCAAAGCCTTTGACTGTGTGGATCACAATCAACTGTGGAAAATTCTGAAAGAGATGGGAATACCAGACCCCCTGACGTGCCTCTTGAGAAATCTGTATGCAGGTCAAGAAGCAACAGTTCGAACTGGACATGGAACAACAGACTGGTTCCAAATAGGAAAAGGAATACGTCAAGGCTGCTTATTGTCACCCTGCTTATTTAACTTCTATGCAGAGTACATCATGAGAAACGCTGGACTGGAAGAAACACAAGCGGTAATCAAGATTGCCGGAAGAAATATCAATAACCTGAGATATACAGATGACACCACTCTTATGGCAGAAAGTGAAGAGGAACTAACAAGCCTCTTGATGAAAGTGAAAGAGGAGAGTGAAAAAGTTGGCTTAAAGCTCAACATTCAGAAAACGAAGATCATGGCATCCGGTCCCATCACTTCATGGGAAATAGATGGGGAAACAGTAGAAACAGTGTCAGACTTTATGTTTTGGGGCTCCAAAGTCACTGCAGATGGTGACTGCAGCCATGAAATTAAAAGATGCTTACTCCTTGGAAGAAAAGTTATGCCCAACCCAGTAGTATATTCAAAAGTAGAGACATTAAATTACTTTGCCAACTAAGGTCCGTCTAGTCAAGGCTATGGTTTTTCCTGTGGTCATGTATGGATGTGAGAGTTGGACTGTGAAGAGGGCTGAGCACCGAAGAATTAATGCTTTTGAACTGTGGTGTTGGAGAAGACTCTTGAGAGTCCCTTGGACTGCAAGGAGATCCAACCAGTCCATTCTGAAGGAGATCAGTCCTGGGATTTCTTGGAAGGAATGATGCTAAAGCTGCAACTCCAGTACTCTGGCCACCTCATGTGAAGAGGTGACTCATTGGAAAAGACTCTGATGCTAGGAGGGATTGGGGACAGGAGGAGAAGGGGACGACAGAGGATGACATGGCTGGATGGCATCACGGACTCAATGAACTTGAGTCTGAGTGAACTCCGGGAGATGGTGATAGACAGGGAGGCCTGGCGTGCTGCGATTCATGGAGTCGCAGAGTCGGACACGACTGAGCAACTGAACTTAACTGAACTGAGAATACATCATGAGAAACGCTGGACTGAAAGAAGCACAAGGTGGAATCAAGATTGCCGGGAGAAATAGCAATAACCTCAGATATGCAGATGACACCATCTTTATGGCAGAAAGTGAAGAAGAACCAAAGAGCCTCTTGATGAAAGTGAAAGAGGAGAGTGAAAAAGTTGGCTTAAAGCTCAACATTCAGAAAACAAAGATCATGGCATCCGGTCCCATCACTTAATGTCTAATAGATGTGGAAACAGTCGTAACAGTGGCTGACTTTATTTTGGGGGGCTCCAAAATCACTGCAGATGGTGATAGCAGCCATGAAATTAAAAGACGCTTACTCCTTGGAAGAAAAGTTATGACCAACCTAGACAGCACATCCAAAAGCAGAGACATTACTTTGTCAACAAAGGTCTGTTTAGTCAAGGCTATGGTTTTCCAGTGGTCATGTATGGATGTGAGAGTTGGACAATGAAGAAAGCTGAGTGCCAAAGAATTGATGCTTTTGAACTGTGGTGTTGGAGAAGACTCTTGAGAGTCCCTTGGACTGCAAGGAGATCCAACCAGTCCAACCTAAAGACATCAGTCCTGGGTTTTCATTGGAAGGAGTGATGTTGAAGCTGAAACTTCAATAATTTGGCCACCTGATGTTAAGAGCTGACTCATTTGAAAAGACCTTGATGTTGGGAAAGATTGAGGGCAGGAGGAGAAGGGGACGACAGAGGATGAGATGGTTGGATGGCATCACCAACTCAATGGATATGGGTTTGGGTTGACTCCGGGAGTTGGTGATGGACAGGGTGGCTTGGCGTGCTGCAGTTCATGTGGTCGCATGAGTTGGACATGACTCAGCGACTGTACTGAACTCCAGTATTCTTGCCTAGACAATCTCATGGATGGAGGAGCCTGGTAGGCTACAGTCCTCGGGGTCTCAAAGATTTGGACACAACTGAGCAACTTCACTTTTTTTTTCTTATAACATTACATTCCTTAAAAAAATAAAAAAGCAATATACATTATAGGTAGCTCCAGAGCAAATACTTGGCAAGTAAAGCAAACTTGACACTCAGCTATTTTCACATGCAACTGAGTTTATTTCAGGATTTATCATTGCCAAAAAATAGTGATTACATTTATTATACAGCAGCCATTCTAACTTAACTAGGTAACAAACAATCCCGACTTTCTGGGTGATCTAATAAGAAATAATGTGACTTCTACCCATCCTGTTTTATGGTAAATTTGCTATATACACATGCACGTGGTGATCCACCACAAATAATCTCTTCTACATTTTCAGTTGTCAGACTATTTCTTGACTTATGCCAGAGATAACAGAAAATAATGATTCCCCAGAAAAGAATAACTAAATTTTTCACTACAAAATGTACTGAAACTTTACATCACCATACTTGAAGAGAGGGACCTATATTATTTTTTAATCTAGTAGATTGATGTAACTAAAGATGATGTTGATGGATGCCAATTTCCAGTAACAAAGCTTTAACCTCCAGTGGTTCGACAATAGCAAAATCAGAATATATGTAATTTCAAGAGATGAGCCTGAGAATAGAGGCAGAATTCTGTGTCACTGCTCCCTCATTCCTCGAAAGGACTGCCACAGAGGAGGGATCTGCCGGTCCTCTGAGGGATCAGGGAATCAAAATATTTCAAAACAAAAAGAGACTTTAGATATAACTAAGCCCCAACTCCTCACTTTACATATGAGAAAATTATGACCCAAAGCGGTTGAATGAGTCACTCAATGACTCCTTGATATTTAATGAAAGCGAAGGGCTTGGAGAGGTTTTACCACATGGTATCTTCTTAAAGCTGTGATTTTGGAGAAAAAACAATGTCCCATGTAGAACATAAGCAGGAAAAAAAATGAAATTGGAATAAAAAGTATGAGGAAAACAGGGCAATGATTAAGTTGAGTTTCAGAAATTAAAGAGAGTAAGCACATAGAAAAATAAAAGAACTTTTAAAATGTGAGACAAAGTAGGGCATAGATAAGAATTAAAAGAAGCATTTAATAGATTTTACTCTTCAAGATGGCATTTTATAATATGAACCAATGCCAAAGGTAAAAATACAACCAATTCTAATTGCAACATGCCATTCATTTAACATTTCACAAATATTAAAATATGAAAAAAAAACACTGCTTCTTAAAAATCAATGAAATTGGGTAGATGGATAAGCATATTTTGAGTCCGCCACATATTGGCGTTAGTCATTCACAATAGCTTAGTGTTCCCTTTTCTTTCTTTTCTTCCTCCTCTCACTCCTGTTCTCAAGATCATAAGCAACACTACGAGATATTCTCTCTATGAAAATAAAACAATCTATCTAATAGCCATAACCAGGATCCGTTCTGTAACAGAAATAGTCTTCTGCTCACTGTGATACCTGGAAACTCATCTATGGTGAATAAAGATAACCCGGTGGTTCAGACGGTAAAGAATTTGCCTGCAATGCAAGAGATCCATGTTCGATCCTCTGGACTCAGGAAGGTCCACTGGAGAAGGAAATAGCAACCCACTCCAGTATTCTTGCGTGGAGAATTCCATGGACAGAGAGTTTGGTGGACTATAGTTCAGTTCAGTCACTCAACTGTGTCTGACTCTTTGAGACCCCATGGACTGCAGCATGCCAGGCCTCCCTGTCCATCACCAACTCCCAGAGTCCACCCAAACTCATGTCCATCGAGTTGGTGATGCCATCTAACCATATCATCTGTCGTCCCCTTCTCCTCCTGCCCTCAATCTTTCCCAGCATCAGGGTCTTTTCAAATGAGTCAGCTCTTCACATCAGGTGGCCAAAGGATGGGAATCCCAGCTTCAGCATCAGTCCTTCCAATGAATATTCAGAACTGATTTCCTCTAGGATGGACTAGTTGGATCTCCTTGCAGTCCAAGGGACTCTCAAGAGTCTTCTCCAACACCACAGTTCAAAAGCATCAATTCTTCTGTGCTCAGCTTTCTTTATAGTCCAACTCTCACATCCATACATGACCACTGGAAAAACCATAGTCTTGACTAGATGGCCCTTTGCTGACAAAGTAATGTCTCCGCTTTTTAATATGCTGTCTAGGTTGTGAAGTCAAATGGACTATAGTTCATGGGATAGCAAAGAGTCAGACACAACTGAGCAACTAACATAAAGTGTAAACATTAAAACTTCCAAACACTGTACTCTAAGGTGATGCCAGAAAGAACGAACATGAACTACTTTGCATGTTTAGTGTGTCTCAGTGAAGAGCAGAGGGAAGAAAATAAGCAGCCACATGGAGCATCTGAGTCTTGAGCAAAAGCTGTTAAACACAGGGGTCCTCTACCTGTTAGGAGCACAGCCTGCTGAAGACAGGAGTTTTGAATCTGGTTGATCTAATCACACGTTTCATTTTGGTTCTTCTTGGTCACACATAAAAATCCAGCCTTCTCTGCCACTGCCAGAACACTGCTGCTCCCTATCTGCTCTATTTCTTACCTGAAGCTCTAGTTGGCCTCTAGCCATTTGCTCTTAAACTCTCCTTTTGCTGTATACAACCGCCACGTGTGCGTGCTCTGTCACTTCAGTCGTGTCCAACTCTGTGCGGCCCCGTGGACTGTAGCCCTCCAGGCCCCCCTGTCCATGGGATTCTCCAGGCAAGAACACTGGAGTGGGCAGCCATGCCCCGCTCCGGGGGCTCTGCCTGACCCTGGGATCAAACCCAGATCTGTTACCTCTCCTGCACTGGCAGGCAGGTTCTTTACCACCAGCAGTACCACCTCCATCTTCAACCTAGTTCCAGAATGTTCTCTGAACCTTATTCCTTCAACTAGACCCTGGCCTTCTCATTAAGAAATGCCTCCTTCTCTCACCACGGAATGCAGGCCCACAGGCAGCACTTGCCTATGGTCACATTCAGGCCATGACTGTCCCGCTCCCATCACAAAGCCTCCCCGCTTGGAGGCATACATCTCCTGACGGCACTAGTCTTTGTTTCTCCCTCTTGCTGTCATCTTTCCCTCTTCCACATACTCCCCTTAACTCCCTGAAGACTCTGACACCTGACTTAGACTTACTTCACACTCCAAAGAATAACACTGCTGACTTCAACAGTCATGTCAATGGCTCTTTAACCACCTTGTGCGCAAGTCTTCTAAACTTCTCTTCAACACATAAAACACCCTTACTTAGATTTCTGTGAAACTTAGCACTGAGAGTTGTTCAACTTTCAAAATCCTGAATTTCAGCATGGCAGTTTCTCATGCTTGCTCATTCCTCAAGCTTTTTCACTTCTTTACTTATATATATATTTACTTAAAAGGTCAGAGAAGCCTCTAGAATTGTTTGTGGTATGTGCACAGTTTTAGGGCATTCTTTCTTGACTCGTCCTTTCCTTCGGTTGCTTAAGAAGTACTTGGGATGGAATTTAGGGAGATGCACAGAGCTAGGTCAAAATAAGATGTAAGTTTCATGCAAATCAGTGTGTCCTATTGTGTGTCCAGCAGAGACTAGATGGTAAAAGGTGGTGAAAACAAGGACACACATTCAGGCCATGACTGTGCCTGAGAGGTTGTCTGGCACCCTGCCAAGTGTTTTAAGAGTTCAGAAAAAAAGTGACATGTTTAGCTGACAAGAAAACAAAAACAGAGGAAGCTACTATCAAGTACAATAAGACAATAACTTTGGAACATCAGGAGTGAGGTTTTTCATTTCACTGTAGAAATGATGGAGCATTCAGAAAAATTAATGCAAAATTAACTGATAAAAAGCACCTTCTGTTATGATGTCTACGTATCCTTAACCAAAAATCTCTATTTCTATATTTGTACTTATTATCACTTTTTTCCACACTTCTTTTGGAGCCGTTGATACACACTTTATATTATCTCTTTCATTTTAATTTTTATAGTTCAGAGCAAGTGAAAATAATATGTTGATCTTGACTCAGACAGTAGAGGATCTGCCTGCAATTCGGGAGACCTGGGTTCGATCCCTGGGTCAGAAAGATCCCCTGGAGAAGGGAATGGCAACCCACTCCAGCATTCTTGCCTGGAGAATCCCATGGACAGAGGAGCCTGGTGGGCTCTAGTTCGTGGGGTCATTACAGTATGACATGACTGAGCAACTAACACTTTGACTCTCACACTCATTATCTCTATGTCTGTATTTCCGTGTAATCAGAAAAAGCACAGGATTGAGAATTCAGGAATTTATATTTTAGCCTTAGCTTACCTCACCTATAAAATGCGTGAATATTGAACCAGAACTTTATAAATTCAAGTGATTTCCTTTCTCTCTTCCTTCCTTCTTCCTTTCCTTAAAACTACCCACATACCACAACCAAGTCCCAATATAAAACAGGCATTCCAATCTAGTACTCTTCTTCTAAGACTCATATGTACTATATATATCTATATATAATATAGATACACATACACATATAGAATTTGATCCTAACAATAATCCTACAAAATAGGTATTATTATTATCATCCTCATTTTATAGTCATAAAACCAGGGCACAGAGAGATTAAGTAATATGTAAAAAGTAATAAATGGTGGGAGTAAGCTTCAAACCAGGCAGTGTGGCTCCAGAATCTGTGCTCTTAGCCACTAAGTCACATTGCCTCTTTAGTATATGCTTAGGGGGATCCAAAGCGCCCCTAAGAAAGGAGAACATGACAATATGATCACACACCTTTGTAGTAAGAAATCCTACAAAGTCAGTTCTGGCAAGTTCTTACTGACATTATCCACTTGTGGCATAAATGTGTTTAACCAGAGGTCCTCTGTCACATGCATCCATGTAAATATACAACGTACACACAGAAACACACTCTCATACAAAAGTACAGGTGCAGATACACTCATATTTCTACCATGCACACACACATACACACAATATTGTTCTTTTAAAAAATTTTGTATCATATTACTCTATTTCATGGCATTTCTACTAATAGCCATGGTCTGCTCTTCTCTTTTAAGAACTGATGACAGTACAATGAATAGCACAGATTGGGGGTGGATACAGGTCAATAAAATGACAAACCATCTTTCATGCACCAGAGCTTGGCAACAGTAAAGCATACTTGGTCCCAGCCATTTTCAGGGCTGCATGAGCTAAGGAAAGTCAATCTGTTTCCAATTCATTTTTACACAACTCTTTGGAATGCTGTTCTGTAACAACTGATTGATTTACAAGTTTTCCCCACCTCCCCTCCAATTTCTTATAAACGAAAACCAGAAGAGGCGCCTACCCCTTCACATACCCAAGACAATGTTCTGCAACTGTTGGAAAAAAATGAAACTCCATGGCCTGCTCTATTTAATACTGAAGTGAAGTGAAAAGCGCTCAGTCATGTCTGACTCTTTGCAACCCCATGGACTATACAGTCCATGTAATTCTCCAGACAGAATACTGGAGTGGGTAGCTGTTCCCTTTTCCAGGGGATCTTCCCAACCCAGGGATCAAACCGGGGTCTCCTATATTGTAGAAGAATTCTTTACCAACTGAAATATCAGAGAAGCCTAGATTTGCACTTAATCACACTCCATGTAACTTCCTTTTTCCTTGGTCTCTGTTCCCACAAATCTGGCAGCTCCCTGAGGAAAATGCTGTATTCACTTTTCTGGGGGGTCCTCAGCATCTAGCATAATGCTTTATACATAGCACATACACACAGACTGAATGAATTGTTTTTGCATGGAAGTATATTAACAATTCTTTGTAATAAAGAGCATACATTCAAAGAATGAAAAACTGAGGATAAGTGTGCAGATTATGGTTACAAAACAAGGTAGCTCCCAAAGTATGTTGTTGTTGTTGTTCAATCACTAAGTGAAGTGGCTCAGTCGTGTCCGACTCTTTGCAACCCCATGGACTGTAGCCTACCAGGCTCCTCCATCCCTGGGATTCTCCAAGCAGGAATACTGGAGTGGGTTGCCATGTGAAAGTTACCTCTTGGGATAAGGACTTTGGAAGTACTATTTAGAGACCTGATAACTCAATCTGTAGAGGAACTCCCTTAGATCCCAGATGGACAAAAGATTGCCGCCTGCCATTATCAGTAAGGGCTTCCCTGGTGGCTCAGTGGTAAAGAGTCCACCTGCAGTGCCTGTGCAGAGATTCCAGTTTGATTCCTGGGTGGTGATGGACAGGGAAGCCTGGCATGCTGTAGTCCATGGGGTCGCAGAGTCACACACAACTGAGCGACTGAACTAAACTGAATTGGGGAAGGTTCCCTAGAGAATTTTCCTGGAAAATTCCATGGACAGAGAAGCCTGGTGGACTGTAGTCCATGGGGTCACAAAAGAGGTGGACACAACTTAGCGACTAAATGAAACAATTATCAGTAAACAAAAGATGTTGAATCCAAGTGCCATATTAGAGCCACCCTGACAGTGAGTGCTGAGGGAACTCAGGATAGAAGTTAAGACTGCCCACCATTCTAAGTCACATCTAACTCTTTACAATCCCATGGACTCCTCTGTCCATGGGATTTGGAAGGCAAGAGTACTGGATTGGGTTGCCATTTCCTTCTCTGGGGGACCTTCCAACCCAGGGATCTGGGAAGCCCTCCCAAAGTACAGAATCTAGTATATTAAAATAACTGGCCCCAAAGCAGTAGCAAGATTGATTTATAAAATTTAAGAGAAAAGAACTATTCATTTTTAGCACCTTTAATTTACGTATTTGACTGAGACAGTTCAAAATACTTCTCAGTGTTTTCAAACCATTCTAACTCTTCAAGTTAAGGGAGTTGGCATTAAAGAAATCTTTATATTAATTAATATATCATCATGAACATAACTGTAATTTTGAAATGATTTCAATTTAGAGATGAAAGATACTCAAACAATACAGATAATAAGTGAAATGTTCCAAGGAGTAAAAGCAGCTGATTTCTGCTAATTTCTAATTAGCTGTCAACTTTTATCAAGAAACCCCAAAATAACTAATTAGTACTCATTTAATTTAAGCAAGTTTATAAATCATCAGAAATTACACAGCACCTTCATATAGCAACAGAATTTTTTAAGTTGTAAAAACATTTTATATTTTAAGTAATCTTAACAGAAAGCAAGTATTCTATTAAAAAGAACGCTTGCATTTATGCCAAAGTATTTCCTTGAAGACTTTTTTATATAAAATATAAAAAGTGCACTACAACCATATATTTTTTTTAATTGCCCACTTTTCTGGCTTAAAAAAATTAGAAGAGTAAAAAGGCACAAATATCTAAAAAAAACTGGCATCTTAAAATTCTGATAGTTACGTAGGATAAAGGATTAATTTTTCCTTAGGAATACAGTATCTTAATATTTTTATTCCTACAGAGCTTGGTGTGAAGGGAGTCTGTCATTTAAATTTTGACCAGGTGAAAAATAAGTTATCACATATCGATCCTCTTTGTCATGGAAGATTCACATTAGCAGGCTCTCTTGTATCTGTATGTACCCCCTGCTGTGCAGTAAAGATAACTAGAACCATGATGGAGATTTTTATTTTGTTTCCTCCCTAAACAATCTCCTTGACATGCACAAGGAGCTAGTTCCAGAAACCAAAGAAGCAAACCAGATCCTTGCTTCTACTTCTGGTAATTGTACTTGATTATATAGGACCAAACATCATACGACTGGAAAATCTCAGAAAATATAATGATAATGATTTGAAGGTATCAGAAAAATGCCAAAGCAGGAATGAATTTGGAGAGACCAAGGTATGAAACAAGAGTAAATCCCCAAGAGCTAAGGTTAGTATTCAGAATCTTCAGTAGCATCTGAAACTTTAAGAAACTTAACAGTTTCCAAAAGATTCCGGGATTTAGGGGATACAAAACTGAAGTCCATGGCTGAACAATTAGGAAGGTCCTGGGCAGAATAAACTTTCCATTAAGACGCCACAGGAATAATGTGAACCTGAAATAAGCCAGCCATCTCAAAAAAAATAAAGACCAGCTTCTAATAATCTCAGTTGATAGAATTAAGGTGATCTTGGAATGCTAATTGCTTGTATAAGCAAAAATAAATCACTTCTGGAAAAAAAAAAAAGGTAACATCTCCCACAGCTTCAAAATGTTGCCCCATTTCAAAAACATAATCTGCCTATTAAAAGGTAAAAATAATGAGGCATTAAAGAAGGTGAAAACTAGCCAAAAACTAACTAGCCAAAAGGTTGGAAATACTATTAGAATGCACACATTAAAACAGAGGCTTTATCAGCAAGTAATACTACATACTACAAACTACATCTTATAATTTGTATATCATTTTGTACCTTTATTCTGTTTTAGAACTTAATACTAGTTATGACATTATCCCTAAAATAGAACAAAAAATGTTTACTATAACTTCTTAGTAACAATGGCAAAGAACTATTTTGCAGAAATGGTTGATATTCCATTGTGGAAATTAGCTGATTTTTTTAAAAATAAAAAAGTAACCCCTTTTTTCCTTATATTACTACATATAGATGGTACATGACAGGAATGAAATTAAAGTGTTAATTTCACACAATAAAGGAAAAATGCAACAAACTACTGTAAGATACATGGAAAACTAGGACCTATTTGAATCTTAATTTTATATTACCACACATTATGACTCTATATGTATCCTTCTTATCTCTAAGATACTACAAGCCATACTTCAGTGCTAATCATGACAGTTTCTGCACCAATGGGCTCTGCATCTGAGGTTACAGAGGACCCACTGCTCCAGGTCACTGTATTTAAAGGACTTGATCATCCTTGGATTTTGATTTCCTCTGTAGTGGAAAGGAGGGGTTGAAGACCCAATCTCCCCATGGATGAAAAGGGACAACTGTATAGACATATTCAAGTGTATCTTTTTAACAACCCTAAAAGTAAATGTCAAATGAATACTTAAATTTTGCTTGAAAAATAGTTTCTATTATTGAGAGAATCAGGGCACTGGAAAAATACCTGAAAAGCAAAACAATATTAGGAAAATCCTAAATATATCACAGAATTCAGGCCTGAAGAGTAATATACCAGTAAATGTTTCAAACAAGTGTGGTTTGGAAAGATTTTAGTGATATTCTTAAGGAAAGGTGACAAATATTCTCTAAAGTAGCATACTTGCATACCTATCTTTTTAATGCTCTATTTGCTCTCGGAGATTACAAATTTGTGTATTAACGGTATTTGTAAATTATCAGATATTTGGAAAGATACTTTCTATTCACATTCGGAGTCCCTGATTTTTCTGAATAATTTTTAAAAATCTATTCATCTATTTATTTACTTGTGGCCATGCTGGGTCTCCATTGCTGCGTGGGCTTTTCTCTAGCTGCGGGAGCAGGGGATGCTCCCCAGTGGCAGTGCCTGGGCTGCTCCCCACAGCGGCTTCTCTTGAGGAGCACAGGCTCAGGAGTTGTGGCTTCTGGGTTCCAGAGCACAGGATCAATAGTTGTGGTGCACAGGCTTAGCTGCTCTGTGACATGTGGGATCTTCTCAGGTCAGGGATCAAACTCATGTCTCCCACAGTGAGAGGCGAATTCTTTACCTCTGAGCTACCAGGGAAAGCTCTACTAGTTTTTTACTTTAAATTTTTTGTTTATATTTCTTCTCATTTAATTGTCCTTATTTGTTAAGATTTAAAAAGTGAACAGCATATAAAACAAGCAAATGTACATAATCTGAATTTCATAATAAATGAGAAAGTAATGCTTGATTTTTGTCTATCTTATCCAGTCTTAATATATATATATGCCCTTCATCATCATTTGAATTGTAGAGGTCAAAAAAATGAAGTCATCCTTTAACCCAGAAAGCAGAGAATTTCAAATTGGGAAGTTTGAAAAAGTTTACATTTTGACCCCTTAGTAATGAAATGTGATTTTGAACAAACCCACTCTAACTTGATCTGAATTACAAAGACGGAGAATCTGAACATGTTTAATTGAGTAATAAAAATTCAAACTCATAATAAACATTTCTTAAAGCAGCTTTTATGAAAACATATTCACAACCTAAATATCTAAATTAAAATTTTAGGAAATACTCCAAACAGGGGAAATTAGTATATTTGGGGGTATATCTACTGTACATTCTTTCACATACCTTAGAAAAATAACTCTGGTCATGTGGATCAATGCATACAACCCATGCTCAGCCTCAGTTATTAAGGGTTTACTTTAAGCATTAACAAAATAGGAAATTAAGAAGTTTTTTTAAAAGTTATGTGCAAACACTTCCTTTGAAAACCATAAGATTACATTTACTAATATAAGAGTACAAATAAACTTATATGAAGTTCAGTTCAGTTCAGTCGCTCAGTCGTGTCTGACTCTTTGTGACCCCATGAATTGCAGCACGCCAGGCCTCCCTGTCCACCACTAACTCCCAAAGTTCACTCAAACTCATGTGGATCGAGTCAGTGATGCCATCCAGCCATCTCATCCTCTGTCGTCCCCTTCTCCTCCTGCCCCAATCCCTCCCAGCATCAGGGTCTTTTCCAATGAGTCAACTCTTTGCATGAAGTAAAAGGTGTTTATTAAAGCAGGAGAGAAATGGAAGCTCTGAAATGCTTTTCACAAAATTCTGCTACTCATAAAAAATACCACTTATATGTACCATTTGTATCAAATGACTACAGTGTAAAGCACAGAAGGTACAATGACAAACAAAACAACAGGGAATTATACTGCAAAACTGAATTGTACACAATCGAGAAAACTAACTGGGCACAGCTAATGCTCTGGAGTTTCAACTCAATGTTTCAACTAAATAACTGTATACCTCTAAAAGTTAGAGAGTCTAAAGAAATAAGTATTGCAAACAACTACTATTGTAAGATATGTTCTAAGAGTTCAAGATACTGCAGTGAACAAAACACACAAATCCTTGTCTTTATGGGACTATGTGCTAATAAGGGGAAAAGAGATGAAAAACAATATAAGTAATGTATATAGCTTGTGGATATTTAAGCAGAAGTGCACAGACTAAGTGGGAAATACCAATAGATTTTAACAGTCGGAGCCTCTTTGGAATTTTTATATGGAAAAGAGAAAAAAGAACATCAGCAGTAAGCCCTACAGATGAAAATGAAGCCATCCAAAGCTCACTCCACATTTTCTTCTGACCCCAGATAGCCAGGAGCATTACTGGAGGACAGAGGATTGAGGGAGGGGAGGAGAGACAGGAAAGTCTCCAAACAGATTCATATCACCCACTCACAATATGATTGGAGAGACCTAATTTGGATAAACTTAGCATAGATCTAATGTAATTTTCTCCTGCTTCTGGTAATTATGCAATTCTGTATTTAGCTCTCTAGATTTCTTCCTCCAATGTCTTATCTCTCATTTTTTAGGAACAGTTCCCTTCTGATACACTTAACATCATTTTCTCAAGGCAATGTGTCCATAGTGAGACACATGCAATGATTATAAGTAGGCAATTGTTAATTTTTTTAATTTTATGTGCTTAGAACAAGATTCAGAATTTTGCAAAAAAGACTGGATTTAAAAAAAAATAAAAATAAAAGTTGGGGATTTTGCAAACTCTTTGAGCTCTTTCAAAAAAAATAAAATAAAGTAAACCTCAAGAAAAAGTAAAGAAATCATAGATTAATTGGGCACAAAAACTATGCAGATGAGATTCTCAAAGAAATGTTAATGCAGAAGCTTGAGAAACTATTTTATTCATTAAAACCTCAGCTGGTAAAGAATCTGCCTGCAATGTGGGAGACCTGGTTTCGATCCCTGGGTTGGGAAGATCCCCTGGAGAAGGCAAGAGCTATCCACTTCAGTATTCTGACCTGGAGAATTCCATGGACTGTATAGTCCATGGGGTCACAAAGAGTTGGACATGACTGAGTGACTTTCACAATCACAACCATTTTAGACCTTTTTTCTTGTATTTGCATAAACTTTATACTTTAATACGCTCTTTCTTTTGTACTACCCACTATGTCCAAGGATAGAAAAGCAGAGTAAAGAAATCTAAAAACATAATCTTGTCTAGGTTCCTGTTTTTCAATGGCTTCAACAAGCATTTTTTCCCACTGGCTTCAGAAGCTGTATTTTAGCATTCAGGTAGTTGTAATATTATTTTGGTTCCTTTTATTTAATCCTTAATAGGTTTTAGCTATTTTACCTTTAGTACTCTATCATGTATAGAAATATTATCATTTACTTTATCTTTAATTCAATCATTTCCTACCTGAGAAAAATATCCAGAAGTCTGAAAAAGTATGGTGAATTCAGTTAAATCTTATCCAGATATACCCTTTGAAATACAAGGTTAGATAAAGACTGTAATATAAGATTAAAATTAAATGTTTTAAATGTAAAAACTCATACACTTAATTATGTAACAGAGAATACAGAACATTCTCCAACTGTAGCAGCTCAATTTCAGCTTTCTTTCTTGATGTACCCTTAGAAAATGTTTTTCAAGAGAAAAAGAAGATAGGCAATTAGAAAGGAAAGGGGAAAGCAAGCTGCACAGTGCTATAAGACAGATGGTTTCGTCCCTGAATCTATTTTTTGGTACAAGGCAGTTATGAAGTTTTGTTGTGATCTGATAGTACACAGGTCTTCAAACGCATTTGAATTCATCTGTCACTTAATTTCATAAATCTAGGAGTACCAGCAATAAGTGTATGTGGCTTTCAAAATCTGTAGATGTTATCAAACTTTTATAAAAATCTTATTTTCCAGTTAGGTAATAAATATTCATTTCAATCATGGCATTGCTGACAGTCAATTAGAACTCCATGAGGAACAAAAAAAATCTTAATTTTTTTGAGATCTTTAAGTGAGAAAATCACACTTTTAGCTATACTATTATTTTATTCTTTAAAAATCAGAAGCAAGTAAGTCTGGCAAACAAGTTGGCATTATTGTTATTATTATTATTGTTATTTTTTGCTACAAGTCAGGAATCTGGAAAATTAAATTATGTATACCATGGGCAATTTTATATATTTGAAAAGGTAATAATAAGATAGCCAACTGTATGAGTAAAAGAAAATAAAGGAATCAGCCAATTCCCCACCCATCTACAATTCCCCAAAGGCAATCAACAATTTTCCAAATGAAAGGTCATTTTCAAAAGGTTATGATGGTCTAAGCAGAGTGGTCCTACTACTCAAGAATCTGGCTCAATGAGTATCTTCCAATCTACTTTTAGAAGTAGCATAGGGTTAGAAGAAGTGGTAAATATTCACATTATGTTGAGAAAACGAAATAAAATTTTAAAATTAATAATGATAACCACCTAGTTCAGTGATGACTTGTATTTTTCAAAGTAAAATTAAAAGAAACGTAAATGAGGATATAATATATGGGGGGTAGGAGCAGGGAGTTTATAATACGACACAGACATGTCACTATTCAAAATTGATAGTTGAGCATCAATTTATGCAGTCCCCTTACTCTGCCCTTAATTTGACAAATTGGGATAGTACACCCCCTCACCCACACCCACACATAGTCCAAAAGCAGGTACAAATCAGTTCTTTATTTCAGAATGGAAAAAACCTATGCATAGTCAGTCTTCATTGGAAAAAGTTGAGCTATTTCATTTCTTTCAGCATCTCCTATCTAATTCTGCTGGGTAGCCTCGACTTCACAATTATTACCCAGACATTGTAAAGTTACTCTCCTTTCTCCACCTTCCTCTTCCATGAGTCTCTGAACTTTTAAACTCCTGTTCCAAAGTTCTGCTTCTTCTTTTTCCAGACCCTGACTTAGGTTGATGATCACTTTATTCTGGTTCCCCTCTGAGTGCAGCTCTAGTGTACTTCCAATTATTCGATTACTCCACTGTCAGTTGTATTACAAAATGCCACCTTCTGGTTTACTAGCTTAGCATGTTTTATGTTCTCAGAAAGGTGGTAGGGCACACATTTTGCCATACATATATCTCAAAACTGCTCTAAAGTATTAAAACCAAAGATCTTTACAAGGTATGATAGAACTTGATTACAAAGGATTGTACTATGAAAAGCAAACTCTGTATGACAACCACCAGGATCCTGATGGCAGCTCTCATGTGCTCTGTTGTGTTCAGTTGCTAAGTCGTGTCTGCCTTTTTTGTGACCCCATGGATTGTAACCCATCAGGCTCCTCTGTTCATGGGATTTCCCAGGCAGGAATACTGGGGTGGGTTGCCATTTCCTCCTCCAGGGGATCTTCCTGACGCAGGAATCCAACCCTTGTCCTCAGAATTGGCAGATGGATTCGTTACCACTGAGCCATCAGGGAAGCCCATGGGGGACCTTCACAAAAGGTAGAATCCAAAGCCCCCAGATGATGCCTTAGGGCCACCTCTAAACTGGATGCTGGACACAGTGTGCTGTGACCCTCTGTGGTCCCCTCTCCAACATTCGTTGGTGCAGCAAGTTGAGCAGAACCAGGACAAAGTCTGACTCCTGAGAATTCATGGTTTTGTCCCCATCCCTGCCACCTTCACCTTGGTTTTGCCCTTTCCCATTTCTTTTCAAAATAATACGATTGCGCTTCAGGTCTCTAGTCTTATCTCTCCACTTCATCTGATTACTTTTCCACTTGGCTCCTGGCCTTGGTTTTTGCCACTATCATCCTGTTCTTGCCCCTTTGGACATGGGGATGATAATCCTGTCTTTCCTGCTTCTCTCTTGGCCCTCCCTCAAGATCCAAGCCTGGACCTACTTACTGGCCCCACTCCTTTCTGCCACTGCAGGATGGATCCCTTGTCCCAATGAACCTTTAGAACTCTGACTACATGAGCCCTCTGGTCAAATTTACCTGTTTTTCTTACTGCCTAGAAAGAACTGTGTCTAGTCACTGTCATAGTCAAGATAAGTTCCAAATTCTGTTGCACGGTATGTATAATGGAACACCTATGTTTTTGTTTGGCCCATTATTCACCACCCCCCAACTCCTCTAGGAACAATAACTTGAATTTTCCCTGGAAATTTATGACACTACCACTAGATACTGCAATGGCAGGATCCTCAATCATGTACATCCATTTTTGCTAATGGATAGAAAGGTGATAAAACACATGACCAAAAAAATGCTCTCTCCTTAGAATACAATTCCTGAGCAGAGTGACAAAAGGGTGCACGAAGTTCAGGCTGAGAAAGTCTAACAGCATACCTCTACTGGGATATCAACACAGAAGACTGGCCTCTGCTCTTCCTTAAACTGGCTCCTCATTTCCTTCAAGTATGATGTCTGAGAGTACTCACTCACTCATCCAATATATCCCTTGTATGCTTATTAGCAGAGTTGGCTTCTGTTGTTTGCAATCAAAAAAAAAAATTTTTTTTTCAGTCGAAAAGAAATCACAACCAAATCTACCTCTGTGTATTTCTCTCACCTCATTCACAGAAGCAGAACTTTTGATACATCCTTCAGTGCCTTCCCCCCATCCTGTCATCATTACCAGGCTACCCTGACCTGTATTTAGAAATGCAACATCCTGTCGGAAAAGATTTTTCATCCATTTCTAACATTAGGATAACAGCTATGCCCTATCCCTGCTCTCAGCTCCTTATTTGAACTCATCCTATCATATTCCAATAATGTGTTTGCTAGTTTATTTCCTCTGAGCAAAAGCACTATATCTTTCATTGCTATATATCCAGCACAGTACTTAACGTATCAGTTCAGTTCAGTCGCTCAGTCGTGTCCGACTTTACGCGACTCCATATACTGCAGCATGCCAGGCTTCCCTGTCCATCACCAACCAACTCCCACAGCTTGCTCAAACTCATGTCGGTGATGTCATCCAACCATCTCAGCCTCTGCCATCACCTTCTACTGCCTTCAACCTTTCCCAGCACCAGGATCTTTTCTAATGAGTCAGTACTTCACATCAGGTGGCCAAAGTATTGAAGCTTCAGCTTCAGCATCAGTCCTTCCAATGAGTATTCAGGACTGATTTCCTTTAGGATGGACTGGTTGGATCTCCTTGCAGTCCAAGGGACTCTCAAGAGTCTTCTCCGACACCACAGTTCAAAAGCATCAATTCTTCAGTGCTCACTTTTCTTTATGGTCCAAATCTCACATCCATACATGACCACTGGAAAAACCATAGCTTTGACTAGATGGACCTTTGTCAGCAAAGTAATATCTCAGCTTTTTAATATGCTGTCTAGGTTGGTCATAGCTTTTCTTCCAAGGGGCAAGCATCTTTTAATTTCATGGCTGTAGTCACCATCTGCAGTGATTTTGGAGCCCAAGAAAATAGTCTCTCAGTGTTTCCATTGTTTTCCAATCTATTTGCCATGAATGATGGAACCAGATGGCATTATCTTTGTTTTTTTGAATGTTGACTTTTAAGCTGGCTTTTTCACTCTCCTCTTTCACTTTCATCAAGAGGCTCTTTAGTTCTTCTTCACTTTCTGCCATAAGGGTGGTGTCATCTGCATATCTGAGGTTATTGATATTTCTCCCAGCAATCTTGATTCCAGCTGTGCTTCATCCAGCTCACACTTCACATGATGTACTCTGCATAGCAATTAAATAAGCCAGGTGACAATATACAGCCTTGACGTAGTCCCTTTCCCAATTTGGAGCCAGTCAGTTGTTTCATGGCTAGTTCTAACTGTTGCTTCTTGATCTGCATACAAATTTCTCAGGAGGCAGGTAAGGTGGTCTAGTATTCCCATTTCTTTCAGAGTTTTCCAGTTTGTTGTGATCCACATAGTCAAAGGCTTTGGCGTAGTCAATAAAGCAGAAGTAGATGTCTTTCTGAAACTCTCTTGCTTTTTTGATGATCCAACGGATGTTGGCAATGTAATCTCTGGTTCCTCTGCCTTCTCTAACTCCAGCTTGAACACCTGGAAGTTCTCAGTTCACGTACTGTTGAAGCCAGGCTTGGAGAATGTTGAGTATTACTTTGCTAGTGTGTGAAATGAGTGCCATGGTACAGTAATTTGAACATTCTTTGGCATTGCCTTTCTTTGGGGTTGGATCTTCCCTGTAGTTCAGACGAAAAAGAATCTGCCTGCAATGCAGGAGACTAGGGTTCAATCCCTGGGTCAGGAAGATCCTCCGGAGAAGGGAATAGCAATCCACTCCAGAATTCTTGCCTGGAGAATCCCATGGACAGAGGAGCCTGGCAGGCCACAGTCCATTTGGGATTGGAATGAAAACTGATCTTTTCCAGTCTTGTGGCCACTGCTGAGTTTTCCAAATTTGCTGGCATACTGAGTGCCTAACATATAATAGGCACCTAAATTCTTGTTGAGTAATGAATGTTGAACATCAACTCTGAGATATAACATGTAGCACACACTGTTGGTGCCCTACTAAACCCACCACCCACCGGCTGCAAGTGCTGACTGTCTGTGTCTCCCAGCTGCCCTGTTCTCTGGAGAAGTGCACAGCCACCAGTCCTCACAGACTGAGTGGAAGACTCTGAAACACCAGCCCCCCACATCAGTGTAGGACAACCTGTGGTGCAGTTCACAGACGCCACTATTACCACTCAGGAGCAGAACCATAACTGGTACATAACCGAACCTTCCTTAACTCCTTTCACTGAGTCCTGCTTCCCATCTTCTCCTCCTGAAAGGCCTCCCTCAATGAATAATGTGCACACAGATCCCTTTCTCAGGTTCTATTTACAGACAATCCAAACTCTGGAGGTAATACTGAGACAGGATTCTTGAACATATTTTCTGACACAGCTGAGGCTGTCAGAATGAATTCAGGGAACTGCACCAGAGCAAATGCATTTTGATGAACAGTAGTACAAAATATAAAGTCGGTGTGTTGCCTACGGAAACATCTTTGAGACCACTGAAAAGAAGACCCTAAGCAGAACATAAACACCTCATAGAGCAATTATTTCATTCTTTTTGACAAAACCTTCTTTCTAGAAAAAAATTCCTCTATCAGAAATTAAGTCAGAATAATAATAGGGGTTTTAAAATGGCCATTTGGCTCATCAGTGCTATTTAAATTGACATAGAACATAGAAGCTTTTATTTCCTAAGTTACTAAGCAACATTGAAGAAAAATATAATCCAAAAATCTAATCTCATATCCCAATAAAGGTGTGAATCATTATCATTTACAGTATTAGGGAGAAAAATTATCTTTAAAAATATTACACTCCAATACTTAGTAATGACATTCTACAAGAGAAAGCCACTCAGTTCTGTCAGACTCTTTGTGACCCCATGGACTTTACAGTCCATGGAATTCTCCAGGCCAGAATACTGGAGTGGGTCGCCGTTCCCTTGTCCAGGAGCTCTTCCCAACCCAGGGATCGAACCCAGGTCTCCCACATTGCGGGCAGATTCTTTACCAGCTGAGCGACCAGGGAAGCCCAAGAATACTGGAGCGGGCAGCCTGTCCCTTCTCCAGGGGATCTTCCTGGCCTAGGAATTGAACGGGGTCTCCTGCACCGGAAGCGGATTCTTTACCAGGTGAGCTACTTCAGTTTAGTTCAGTGGCTCAGTTGTGTCTAACTCCTTGCAACCCCATGGACTGCAGCATGCCAGGCCTTCCTTACTCAAACTCAAGTCCATCGAGTTGGTGATGCCATCCAACCATCTCATCCTCTGTTGTCCCCTTCTCCTCCCACCTTCAATCTTTCTCAGCATCAGGGTCTTTTCAAATGAGTCAGCTCTTCGTATTAGATGGGCAAAGTATTGGAGTTTCAGTTTCAACATCAGTTCTTGCACTGAATAGGTGAGCTCCTAGGGAAGCCCTACATTCTGCAAACCAAAACAATATTGTAAAGTAATTACCCTCCAATTAAAATAAATAAATTTATATTAAAAAAAGTCTACCTCCAAACAAACTCGACTAGGCTAAATAAAAGCAATTAAGGAAATTATTTCAAACATTACAATCAACTTTGAGTCATTTCTTACACTTAACAGAGTTCTTAGTCTGAGAAACACTCAGTAGTAGATAAGCAATACAAAACTCCATAAATGAATCATCACTGACATTGTGCAACATACGCTATTGGTAGCCATCTGCAGCATGGGAAGGCATCTTTCCACTCTCCCATTTATTAGTGGTAAGAACCCTGAAGACCAAGGTTCAAGTGTTGGATCTGTCCGTATTTTATGATTTGTGTCTCTATTGTTGATAATGTATTTATTATTTATGTACCATTTCTTTCTAAAATCAAAATAGGTGTAGGAGATCATAAATGGTAAACCAACAAAATATTGTGAACACTGTATTAGTTGTCAATTGTTATATTTTTAAAAATTACTCCAAAATTTAGCAGTTTTAAATAACAAGCATTTATTATTTCATGTAGTTTCTTAGGGTCAGGAATCTTGGAGGAACTTAGCAGGCAGGGTCATGCTCAGGTCTCTCTGGAAGGGTGCTGCAGGCATTGCAAAACTTGAAAGGGTCTGGAGAGTGTCTTCCCAAACTCACTTACATTGTTCTTGTCAGGTCTCAGTTTCTTGCTGGCAGTTCGCTGGAGGCTTCCACTTCCCATAAGCTGCCTGGATGTCCTCAGGACGGGCATCTATCTTCCCCCAGGGTGACTGATCCCAGGGAGAGAAGGCATGTGGTGAACAGGAGTATGAAAGATGAAAGCTGAATTCTCTTAAAACCTAATCTTGCAAGTGACATACCAACACTTCTGTAAGATGCTATTAGTCATGCAGATGAACCCTGGTTTGATTGGGAGAGAATGATATGGTGTGTGACTAGCAGGCAGTGGGAATCAGAGGGGCCCACTTTAGAGGCTGGCGACCAAGACACATTTCTGAAAGACAGAAGGCAGATGAAGTTGCACAGATCATAGCTGCTATAGACATGGCACCACTCTTCACCACATAGCTTTGGAGGGGCTTCAGTTCAGTCAGTTCAGTCACTCAGTTGTGTCCAACTCTTTGTGACCCCATGGACTGCAGCATGCCAGGCCTCTCTGTCCATCACCAATTCCTGGGGCTTGCTCAAATTCATGTTCATCGAGTCAGTGATGCCACCCAACAATCTCATCCTCTGTCGTCCCCTTCTCCTCCTACCTTCAATCTTTCCCAGCACCAGGGTCTTTTCTAAGGAGTCAGTTCTTCACATCAGGTGGCCAAAGTACTGGAGTTTCAGCTTCAGCATCAGTCATTCCAATGAATATTCAGGACTGATTTCCTTTAGGGTTGACTGGTTTGATCTCCTTGCAGTCCAAGGGACTCTCAAGAGTCTTCTCCAACACCACAGTTCAAAAGCATCAATTCTTCGGAGCTCAGATTTCTTTATAGTCCAACTCTCACATCCTTATATGACTACTGGAAAAACCATAGTTTTGACTAGACAGACCATTGTCAGCAAAGTAATGTCTCAGCTTTTTAATATGCTATCTAAGTTGTTCATAGCTCTTCCGCCAAGGAGCAAGCGTCTTTTAATTTCATGTCTGCAGTCACTATCTGCAGTGATTTTGGAGCCCAAGAAAATAATGTCTCTTACTGTTTCCACTGTTTCCCCATCTATTTGCCATGAAGTGATGGGACTGGATGCTCAGAGTCAGCTAACAGTAAACAGCTCAGAGTCAGCTGACAGTAAATACAGAAGTGAGATGTGGGCGGGGGGGAATGGAAGTGATGAATTAAAGGTCCATTGCTAGAAGGATGCATGCATTGGACCCCCTGTCTGAAGCTCTAAGACAAAAACAGCACACTCAAATATGGTGCTATGGGTGTTAGGAACAAGCAAGTAACTTAATAGAGTTTAAATGAATACAGAGGACTAGTCTGGAACTTGAGGTGATAGATTACTTTAAATATTAACTACATTATAATAATCTTCATGCTCCCATTTTCTTAAAACACATAACCTTTCTACTTTTATTTTTCCTCCTTTGACAGGGAAATTGTTACTAATTTTTCCAATAAACATTTCTTAAGCTCCTGCTAGGCACAATTTTAAGAACAGGATATAAAACAAGATAGCCAAAAACCCTGCCCTCCAGGAGCTTACATTCTAGTCTGGCAGAGACAGAAATGAGCATGAAAAGAAACAGATAAATAGTCTTTAGAAAAAATTACAGAGAGAAGGTCTGGGCAGCTATCACTGAGTAGTCTTGGAAATCCTCTTGGAAGAGATACCAACTGAACTAAAAGCTTAACGATGAGAAGGAAGCGTGCACACAGAGATTTGGAGAAATGGAGTTCCAGGTTGAGGGAACAGCAAATGCAAAGATTCTCAAATAAGAACATATTTGACATGACTAAAGGAATAAATGAATACAATCCAGATGAGGCATGCAGAGAAACATCCCTCTTACAATACTAACATGGTAACAAACAGCAATAAACATTTGGCCCCACCACTGAGAAAACAAAAGGAGCGGGGGGCACTATGCTGGACTGGAGAGCAAATGGCTTATTTCAATGGGGCAGTGATGCTGCGGTCCCAGATGATTGCTGTCATATCTACAGATGTTTCAAGAGGAGCCACGCATCCAGTTTTGTGCAAAACATCTCATTTTTCAAAGGTTGATGCAAATTCTGAAACAAAAACAATATCCATTCTGCCACCTTCACTCTAAAGGAATCAAGTGACATACTTAGAGGACTTAAGGCTCTTGGTGTTTGCTTACTTATCACCTTTAAAACTGGTCCTCTTCACTTTACATAGGGTAAGCAGAAGTAAAATAGCCTGTCTGCCCTCTCCTAGATCATGACTCCTTAAGAAAAAACATTTTAAAGGTGTAGGGAAGAACTAGAATAAAAAGAAACTTCCTAGAACAGAGTAAAAGGCAAAAATTAGAGGCAGATCAGAAACTAAGATTAGACCAGAAAACTAGAATTTTTGAAGGATAAATTAATCAAATAAAGAGTATTACAGAAATTCCTGAGTTTAAAAAAACAAAGGTATGTATATTTAAATGGTATTCTGAGTGCCAAACAGGATGAATGTAAAAAGACTCGATGTTATGTATATACAATCCTGCTATATCAGAACACCAAAGGAAAAGAGATAACAAAATTTTCATCTAAGAAGAAAAACAAAATAGAGCAAACTTAAGTCAGATAACTTAAAAAGAAAAGAATCAACCTGACCAAGCCATCTTATTAGCAATGGATATTTTAGAAACCAATGAGGCAAAGGACATAAAATTCAGAGACAATAATTTTAAACATAGAATTTTATTTCCAGACAAAATCAATCAGTCATGGATGTTCAATAAAAATATTCAGAAATTATCAGATATGAAAGGACTCAAAAGTTTACTTCTGCCAGAAACCAGCATTTATATAATAACGTAGTATAAATGCTACAAAGCACAATTTAATTAAGCAACGAGAAAATAATGTAAAAATTATAAACTCTGGCAAAGTAAATGGAATGATACAGAAGTCAGGAGGTTGCCCAATCAAAAAATAGCCAGAATACCTACATAGGTATTTCTCCAAAGAAGATATACAGATGGCCAACAGGAATGTGAAAAGATGCTCAACATCACTAATTATTAGAGAAATGAAAATCAAACCTACAACATGATATCACTTCACACCAGTGAGAATGTCCATCATCAAAAAGTCTACAAATAGCAAATGCTGGAGACAATGTGGAGTATAAATTGGGGCAGCCACTGTGGAGAATAGTATGAAAGTTTCTTAATAAACTAAAAATAGATTACCATATGATCCAGAAATCACCCTCCTGGGCATATATCCAGAGAAGAAAATTCTAATTTGAAAAGATATATACATCCAATGTTCACTGCAGCGCTATTTACAATACAATAGCCAAGACACAGAAGCAACCTAAATGTCCAATGACAGAGGAATGAACAAAGAAGATAATATATATGTGTGCGTGTGTGTGTGTGCACACATGTGCAATGGAATAATACTCAGCCATTAAAAAATGAATAATGCCATTTGCAACATAGATGGACAGGGAGATTATTATACTAAGTACAGTAAGTCAGCGGCTTCCCTGATGGCTCACCAGTAAAGAATCTCCTTGCAGTGCAAGAGACACAGGTTCAATCCTGGGTCAGAAAGATACCCTGGAGAAGAAAATGACAACCAACTCCAGTATTCTTGCCTAGGAAATGCCATGGACAGAGAAGCCTGGTAGGCTTTCAGTCCATGGGGTCACAAGAGGCAGACATGACTTAGTACTCAGTTCAGTTCAGTTCAGTTACTCAGTTGTGTCTGACTCTTTGTGACGACGTGGACGGCAGCATACCAGGCCTCCTTGTCCATCACCAACTCTCGAAGCATGCTCAAACTCATGTCCAACAAGTCAGTGATGCCATTCAACCATCTCATTCTCTGTCGTCCCCTTCGCCTACTGCCCTCAATCTTTCCCAGCATTAGAGTCTCTTCCATTAAGTCAGTCCTTTGCATCAGGTGGCCAAAGGATTGGAGTTTCAGTTTCAGCATCAGTCCTTCCAATGAATATTCAGGACTGATTTCCTTTAGGATAAACTGGTTTGATCTCCTTGCAGTTGAAGGGACTCTCAAGAGTATTCTCCAACACCACAGTTCAAAAGCATCAATTCTTTGGCACTTAGCTCTCTTGATAGTCCAACTCTCACATCCATACATGACCACTGGAAAAGCCATAGCCTTGACTAGATGGACCTTTATTGACAAAGTAATGTCTCTGCTTTTTAATATACTGTCTAGGTTGGACATAACTTTCCTTCCAAGAAGTAAGCATCTTTTAATTTCATGGCTGCAATCACCATCTGCAGTGATTTTGGAGCCCAGAAAAATAAAGTCTGGCTCTGTTTCCACTGTTTCCCCATCTATTTTCCATGAAGTGATGGGACCATATGCCATGATCTTCGTCTTCTGAATGTTGAGCTTTAAGCCAACTTTTTCACTGTCCTCTTTCACTTTCATCAAGAGGCTCTTTAGTTCTTCTTTGCTTTCTTCCATAAGGGTGGTGTCATCTGCATATCTGAGGTTATTGATATTTCTCCTGGCAATCTTGAATCCAGCTTGTGCATATAAGTAAAATAAGCAGGGTGCCAATCTACAGCCTTGACGTACTCCTTTTCCTATTTGGAACCAGTCTGTTGTTCCATGTACAGTTCTAACTGCTGCTTCCTGATCTGCATACAGGTTTCTCAAGAGGCAGGTCAGATGGTCTGGTATTCCCATCTCTTGAAGAATTTTCCACAGTTTGTTGTAATCCACAGAGTCAAAGGCTTTGGCATAGTCAAGAAAGCAGAAATAGATGTGTTTCTGGAACTCTCTTGCTTTTTCGATGATCCAGCGGATGTTGGCAATTTGATCTCTGGTTCCTCTGCCTTTTCTAAAACCATCTTGAACATCTGGAAGTTCACAGTTCATGTATTGCTGAAGCCTGGCTTGGAGAATTTTGAGCATTACTTTACTTAGCACTAAACTACCACAAATTATTACTAAACTACCACAAAGTCAGTCAGTCAGAGAAAGACAAACATCATATGAAATAATTTACATGTGAAATCTAAAAAAAAAAGATACAAATGAACTCATTTATAAAACTAGACTCACACATAAAAAGCAAACTTCTGGTTACCAAAGGGGACAGGAGGAGAAGGGAGAAATAAATTAGGAGTTTGGGATTAACAGATACACATTACTACATATAAAATAGATAACAAAGACATATTGTATAGTGCAGGGGTATGTGTGTGTGTGTATGTATGTACATATGTATGTGTCTATATGTGTGTGTGTGTGTATGTATGTGTATATATACATTATCTGAATCACTTTGCTGTAGACCTAAAACTGCTGTAGACCTGAAACTGTTGTATACCTGAAGTATAATTTAAAAAGGAAAAATAGGGGGAAGTTGAAGGAAAAGAGACGTAGAGGTGCTGATTTGCTCATCTTACACTGCAGAGAATTGAGGAATAGTATTCTGAGTATGATGGATCAGGAAACAGGTATTTAACTAAGTCCTTATAAAATAACAGAAAATATAAATTCTTTACCAATTAAGTGGCTGGTTTTTGAAAATTGCTGAAGTACATGATGCAGGAGTTTTCCAGCCCCAGATCTTTAGATGTCATCAAAAATTTCTTTTACTGGGACAGAGAGTGTCCTTTGAATCTTGTCTTTTATAATAAGAAAACTGATTCTTGTTTTCTTATAAACACACTTGTGAAATACTAAATAAATAAATATATATGTATGTATACACACACACACACACACACACACACACACACATGCACACACACAGATCTTTGACCTTGGTCCCTGACACAGAGCTCCCAAATTACTTGTAAATAGGGATGCTAGCAACTCTTTTGTTCTAACATTTAGCTTTGACTCCAGTTCTGGAGGCAGAACTCCTAAAACCCTTGTGATTTCCCCATTACAAGAGTACCAGGAGCATCTTTGGTTCTGATGTTCGGTCTTTGACTGACACGACGCCTAAATCCTATGGAACTTCTCAGGTGATAGCAGAGTCTTATATTCTAAGGAGATGGCTCTTGGAGGGCTCCTGGTCACCAGAAAGATCAAGCCATGATTGGAAGCTTGGCATGTTCAGCCCCATTCCTCATTCTCCAGAGGGGAGCGGGAAGGGGCTGGAAATGGAGATATTGATTCATCAGACCTCTTTGATGAAACTGCCATAAAATCCCCAAAATGTGGTGTTCATAGAGCTTTTAGGTTTGTGAGCACATTTACATGGCAGGAGGGTGATGCAATCCAACTCCACAAGGAAAGAAGCTCCTATTTAGAATCCTGGACCTCACTCTATGTATCTCTTCACCTGGCTATTGTTTATTTGTATCCTTTCTCATAGCTTTAATTACATAATAAACTGGTAAGGATTTCTCTGAAATGTGTGAATTGGTCTAACAAATAAGTGAATCCAGGTGGGGGACATCATTCAGTTCAGTTCAGTAGCTCAGTCGTGTCTGACTTTGTGACCCCATGAATCGCAGCATGCCAGGCCTCCCTTTCCATCACCAACTCCCGGAGTTCACTCAGACTCATGTCCATCAAGTCGGTGATGCCATCCAGCCATCTCTTCCTCTGTCGTCCCCTTCTCCTCCTGCCCCCAATCCCTCCCAGCATCAGGGTCTTTTCCAATGAGTCAACTCTTCGAATGAGGTGGCCAAAGTACTGGAGTTTCAGCTTCAGCATCAGTCCTTCCAATGAACACCCAGGACTGATCTCCTTTAGGATGGACTTGTTGGATCTCCTTGCAGTCCAAGGGACTCTCCAGAGTCTTCTCCAACACCACAGTTCAAAAGCATCAGTTCTTCAGTGCTCAGCTGTCTTCACAGTCCAACTCTCACATCCATACATGACTACTGGGAAAACCATAGCCTTGACTAGACAGACCTTTGCTGGCAAAGTAACATCTCTGCTTTTCAATATGCTGTCTAGGTTGATCACAACTTTCCTTCCAAGGAGTAAGCGTCCTTTAATTTCATGGCTGCAATCACCATCTGCAGTGATTTTGGAGACCAAAAAAATAAAGTCTGACACTGTTTCCACTGTTTCCCCATCTATTTCCCATTAAGTGATGGGACCAGATGCCATCATTTTCGTTTTCTGAATGCTGAACTTTAAGCCAACTTTTTCACGCTCCACTTTCACTTTCATCAAGAGGCTTTTTAGTTCCTCTTCACTTTCTGCAACAAGCATGGTGTCATCTGCATATCTGAGGTTATTGATATTTCTCCTGGCAATCTTGATTCCAGCTTGTGTTTCTTCCAGTCCAGCGTTTCTCGTGATGTACTCTGCATATAAGTTAAATAAGCAAGGTGACAATATTCAGCCTTGACGTACTCTTTTTCCTATTTGGAACCAGTCTGTTGTTCCATGTCCAGTTCTAACTGTTGCTTCCTGACCTGCATACAGATTTCTCAAGAGGCAGGTCAGGTGGTCTGGTATTCCCATCTCTTTCAGAATTTTCCAGAGTTTGTTGTGATCCACACAGTCAAAGGCTTTGGCATAGTCAATAAAGCAGAAATAGATGTTTTTCTGGAACTCTCTTGCTTTTTCCATGATCCAGAGGATGTTGGCAATTTGATCTCTGGTTCCTCTGCCTTTTCTAAAACCAGCTTGAACATCTGGAAGTTCACAGTTCACGTATTGCTAAAGCCTGGCTTGGAGAATTCTGAGCATTACTTTACTAGCATGTGAGATGAGTGCAATTGTACGGTAGTTTGAGCATTCTTTGGCATTGTCTTTCTTTGGGATTGGAATGAAAACTGACCTTTTCCAGTCCTGTGGCCACTGCTGAGTTTTCCAAATTTGCTGGCATATTGAGTGCAGCACTTTCACAGCATCATCTTTCACGATTTCAAATAGCTCAAGTGGAATTCCATCACCTCCACTAGCTTTGTTTGTAGTGATGCTTTCTAAGGCCCACTTGACTTCACATTCCAGGAGGTCTGGCTCCAGGTGAGTGTTCACACCATCATGATTATCTGGGTCGTGAAGCTCTTTTTTGTACATGGGAAGCTTTAATCGATAGCCAAGGCAGACAGAAGTTGGGGGGCATCTGGGGATTACTGTGGGACTGGCATCTGAAGTCAGGGGCAATCTCTGGGACAGAGCCCTTAATCTATGGGGCCAGTGATAACTTCAGTTAGCATCCGAATTAAATGAATCGTAGGACATCCAGATAGTGTCACAGTGTTGCTTGGTGTGGAGTAAACTCTCGCATGACATCAGAGATGTTGCTGAGTGTGGTAACAGTGTGAAAGTACAGAAACTTGCAAAAGAAGTTAGATTTTCCTACTCAGTTATGAAGAAAACTGATAGAATTAAAGCTGACCACAGTTGACTAGCTCAAGGCCTTTCAGGGCTGTGTCTAGCACTGTGTAAGGCAAAACATGGAAAACTGGAAAAGCAAGAGGCATGTCTTCTAGAATAAAACAAATACTCCTACTAACTAGTCTGTAGAAATTCTTCAACATTTCTATTTTCACAGAAAGGGAGATAAGTGTCCATAAGGTATCACTATAAATGTCCCAAATTCTGAATATTTATTCAGACATGTAGGTACTGATTGACTATTCTTTGCAATGCACCGTGGTGGGTACAAAAGTATATCATAAAAAAGAAAATGCCAGAATATGTGACTTGGTGAGGCAGAAAGCTATTGCTTTTAGAAAGTTATTAGAGAAGGGAAAATGTATCAAGGTTAGTAAATAACCTAGAGGACTAAATTACTTATTTTAGGGATGAGTGCACAGATCCAGGAAACATTATGGTTAGATAGAACAGCCAGGGAATAACAGAACATTTGCATTCTTTTAATCACAGGCAAGAGAGGAGCCAGGAAGGCCTTTGGGGATTTGACCAAGTAAATATTTGCGTAGAGGCAAAACTTTACTCCTGGATGCTCTGGAAATGAGGCACTCCGTTTTTGTTAATTGTATTAAAATGTGAAACAACAGGTGTGAAGTGCTTTGTAATTAACAGGTATAATTACAAGTTCAACTGAGGAGGAGGTTGTGTAAGAGTTTGCAGAGGTTTGTTTAACAGAATGAAGAGAAGAAATTATGTATCATAGGGTTAAACTGGGTCTGTGTGCTACAAAGTTTCTGATTCTGGTAAACCTGTTGTTTGGTCAGAACCAGAGTAAACAAAGGAAATGCATGTATAACCACATCTTGTTGTACCTGCCCCCTTACTATCTACTAATCAGGAAGTTTGAGACCACCTAGGAAAGAGGGCAGAAGTAGAATGAAGCGGCAGCACAGTGAGGGATGTAGAGAGGCCTAAGAGATCACAGAGGATAAACAGACTAATTGAAATTATGAATCAGGAAACATTTTACAGAATGGAGATACTTAAACTAGAATCAGAGGTGACTGGGTTTTTCTCAGGCATTAAATAGAGAAGAGTTCTTCCCAGGGAGAGGTCCAAGCATGTGTATTCGGGGTTGAGTCATTATATAATGCCTTTATTACACCATTATATAATTTTTACCATTATATAATATAATGTGACTTCCCTGGTGGCTCAGATGGTAAAATGTCTGTCTACAATGCGGGAGACGCAGGTTCAATCCCTGGGTCAGGAAGATCCGCTGGAGAAGGAAATGGCAATCCACTCCAGTACTACTGCCTGGAAAATCCCATGGACAGAGGAGCCTGGTAGGCTACAGTCCATGGGGTCGCAAAGAGTCGGACATGACTGAGCAACTTCACTCACTTATAATACCTTATCCTGCTCTAATATCCACAGCACCAACAGTATTATAGAAAGAGACTGAAGTTACGATGATAAAATCCTGATAATACCCTGAGCCTCCTCAGAGCACAGGCATGCCTGCCTGTATGTGGAAGCACCATGAGGTATATAGCTGTACTGAGACCCTTAAGAGGAAACATTAGTAAACTCTAAACAGATAAGCCACGGGTAGAAGCAAAAACTTTCTTGCCAGAAAACTTTATGTAAAGACTTAATTTCATTCAGCTTAATAGTAGATGATGATTAAGAAGAATTATAAGCTAGAATTTATACCCAAGGAGGAATCTGACCTTTACAAAGTAGACTACCAGGGCGGTCTCCATCTTCACATGATAGGTTAGCCTGACAGAAAATAGAGCAATACTGACAGCAGTACTATGTCCACTTTGTAAGATGTTCAGAACATGATAACATAGCCTTTGGGATGGGAGGAGGGGTGGACAGTGTGTAGGGATCTAAGCCAGAGCAGCTTGGGAGGAATGAGAGGAATGGAATGGTATCTGTGAACTTTCAACTCTCAGGAGGAAGGGTGTCTGAGAGTGCTGGGGTAGGGGTGATAGCCATGGGAACAAGAAAAGGATTTCACTCTCTCCTTTAGTGTTGGGACAAGCTGTATCAATAAGTGCTACAGACCAGTTTTCTAATAAGCTTATAATATCACTTTATTATTCAAAAAGAAGCTGGTAGATGCTTTAGTTTTCTTCTTTGCGGTGTTAAATGGTCTGTTTCACAATATCTGAGGATGAGACAATAAAAGCAAAGCTGGGAGCTCCAGGTATCTGGGTTCTGATCCTAGATCCAGTGCTTATAACTATGCAACTTTATGCAAACTGATCAGCCTCCCGGGGCTTCATTTCCTACACTGAAAAACAGAGATGAATATTTTCTCATTGCCATAATGGATGTGATGTGACATAATATATAGAAGGTGTCTAGCAAGGGTATTTGAAATTGTTAGTTTCCGTAGTCCCCAAGGTTTCAGTCTAGTTTTCTTCATCCACATAGCAGATGCAGCTTACCCATGAAGGATGCATGAAGCTTAACTTTTTCTATGAATGAAAAAAGCAGTCAGGCTCAATTTTTTAAAAAAAATGTCTGCTGAACAACAGCTGTGTCTTTGGTGCTTTATCTGGAACTACAAGAATACTATACTAGCACCTATGGTTGATAGCCACATTAATCTTTTTCTAAAAGGTCAGGGTTATTTCATATTTACTGAGGCCTCACAATAAGCCGAGTAATATCAGGGTATGCATAAGGTTCCATGTATTCAGGTTATAAGAGTAATGAGGAATAATTTCTCTCTTAAAAATGTGAGGACCTGGAGGTTCCAGCAATTAACTGCCATCACTTGCAACTCTTTGGAGAAAAGGACTCCTCCGCAAGTGCCCTTGGAACATACTCAGAAGTTGCTTTAATAAGAAGCCAGGGAAAAGGACAGACCTGTTCTTAGGTGTTCTCTCATTCACTGGCTAATGGGAGATCTTTGTGCCAGATTCCAAATCCATCCCCAGTGTGAACACTGTGATAATGCATTTCCTTCCTGGGATGGGCCATCTACATACTGACACCACAGTCCTACTGATGACACTTCCTCTTCCACTCACTACTGGACGTGGTTTCCTAAGTATCAGACCTGCCATATGCTCACGGATTTAGAATTTCGCTTCTCTCCTCTGTGACTCCATATAGGGCTCTGAGCTCACTCTCAGTGACTGAGCTGCCCTTGGCAGATATCTTGTGTTCAAATCCTGACTCTCACTCTTCTAACTATGTGACCTTGAGAAAGTTTCTTAACCTCTCCCTGCCTCAGTTTCCCCAGCTACAGAAAGGGGATAATAATATCATTATGGGGGCTTCCTTGGAGACTCAGGGGCAAAGAATCTGCCTGCCAACCAGGAGATGGATTCAGTCCCTGGGTTGAGAAGATCCCCTGGAGAAAGAAATGGCAACACATTCCAGTGTTCTTGCCTGGGAAATGCCATAAACAGAGGAGCCTGGCAGGCTATAGTCCATAGGAGTAGCAAAACAGTTCAATATAACTGAGAGATTAAACAACAACAATGTCAGTATCTCAGAGTATTCTGAAACATAAATGAATTGGTACCTACAATATAAAGCAATTAGAAAAGAGCCTAGAGCATTGTGATGCTCAGCAAATGTCCACATGACTGTGTTTAGATGTTCCAGTAAGTACAAGTTGCCTCCTTGCAGCCTAATCTGGCCCCTCCACAGGGAAGTGTAAAAAGTGCAAAGTCTAGAAAGGTATCATTTTTTTTTGCCCTGGCTCTGTCTAGCATATGCTGTCACGGAAGTGTTCATCATAGACTTGATGTCATTCTGTATGGAATGCACACAGAGCTTTTCTGAGCTTCCATATGCTTGCTAATTTTCCTCACACAAAGACTAATGAAATGGGATATTTTCTAGAGCATGTTGTTTAAAACAGTCATGGTTTCCCATGAAAGAAGTGAATTGGGACAATCTACCCACTAAAGAGTTAAGTTCTTAACTGCTTTTGAGTCAGCAGTTTGTCTATTATACCTACAAGTTTCCCAATGTCAGAAATCCCCAGGAGAACTCTTGACCAAAGCAAATAACTGAACTGTGTTTTATTTAAAACAGGCAATACCAGAGTACGTATCATGAATCTTTATCTGCATTCATCAACAAGGGAGAATACTAGCATGAGGTCTAGGCAAAAAAAAGAAAAGCTTTCCTCACATAGTTTAGACACATGTTTTCAATCAAATTAACCAGCTGACGGTCTTTATAGTGAATTTATAGATGAAAAAGTAAAATACTGAAGAGAAACAGCTAAACGGTTAGCTAAAAAGATAGAAAGCAAGGGAATTACTAAGTTTCCGGTTAACTTCACTTTGTTTCAAACTGAATGTATATCAATGTCACCTAAGATTAGTATTCTGCCCTATGCAAAAGAATGTAAAAGCTGACAAGTTTTATCACAATATATGCAGCATACAGATTATGGTCTGTATGCAAAATTCAGTTAATACAGTGAATTGAAAAACTTTCTCTGCAGACTCTTAACCTGGAGAGGAGTCCTCACCGTGTCTCCAAAGATGACCCCTCGACAAGCCAAAATATACCCCCAATACATACAGAGGCCAATGCACTTTATATCTGGGGTCATACATAGTTTCCTCAAGTTAAGAAGAGATTTCTTGCTAAAAAAAAAATGTAATTCATGATAGAGAGAGGAAATGAAGTTGTTTTTACTTGGTTTTTACTGCTGATTTGAAATTTTAATAAAACAATTTTAAAATAATGGACAAAAATCCTTCTTTTGAAAGAAATGCTCTGAACATTCAGGATGTGATTGTAATGAAAACCTATGAGCTCATGTCCCTTGAACTGGACAAACTTTTTTACATTGCTTTACATGCTTGCAATAGGAAAGGTATAAGTTTTCTCCACTTAGGCACTACATAAAGCTCAAATCAACAGTACATGAGGGTAAATAAAGAGTTCCATTTTCTATTTTTTCACAAAAATGACATGAGCTGACTATTTTTAGAAGAAAATAATTGAACGATTAACATCTGAATGTTATCTGCCATCCAAAAGAACACATTTACAGTTAAAGTAAATAAAATTATTTAAATGCTTTATGTTATATATATACGTGGCCAAAGTCTCCTTTAGAGATACACTCACTGTCTCTAGAGTAGACATGCATACTTCTGCTGCCATATCAAAATTTCACATGGAAAGATCATTCTGCTCCAACATGATTTAAATTCAAGGTTATATGTATTTATCAAACACTACATGTAAAAAACGACAAGATATTTCCAAAGTCTAAATTCTAAATTCGTGAGTTTCTGGGCCTTTTTAGAAATGCCTGATGTCCAGAAACGAAGTCTGTTATTTTTCAAAGTACTTAAGATAGAAACAGAAAATAACTGTTATCAGATAAGAAGGCTAATCCAAAATTCTGAAATAAGACAACTGATAAATGAAATTACATGTCACTTTGAAGAAGTAAAGTAAAAGCTAAAAATAGAGAACATCCAAATTTTCATCTCAACATTCAGGATAGAATTTAATCACCTTTAATCTGTCTTTTCGAGAAGGCAATGGCACCCTACTCCAGTACTCTTGCCTGGAAAATCCCACGGACGGAGGAGCCTGGTGGGCTGCAGTCCATGGGGTCTCGAAGAGTCAGACACGACTGAATGACTTCCCTTTCACTTTTCACTTTCATGCATTGGAGAAGGAAATGGCAACCCACTCTAGTGTTCTTGCCTGGAGAATCCCAGGGACGGGGGAGCCTGGTGGGCTGCCGTCTATGGGGTCACACAGAGTGGGACACCACTGAAGTGACTTAGCAGCAGCAGTAGGTCCCTAATATAAACTGAAAGGCATTTTGTGAAGCAATCAATTTGGGTTGCCTCTTTTAAGTTTATATAGAAGAATATGATTAAATAATGGTATTAGCAAAGTATGGGTAAAATTAAAAACTAAATGCAAAGACTTGTTTTCACCCATTTTCCCTTTTGCCTCAGGGCCTTCTCCCTTAAATGGTATCCCCACTCTCCAATGAACTCTAGTATATCATTCCACAGCTTAGAGTTCAAGAATCAGTTGTTCAGGAAAGCCTTCCCTGACCTTTCTAAATAGGTAACTCCCCTTCATAAGCATTCATGTCATCATGCAACTATACTTCAAAGCAATGGTCAGAGCTACCAGTTTATTTATCTATGTATATGTAGCTTGATAAATGTCTGCTTATCGACCACACTGTGTGCTCCCATTTCTGCCATATTTCTGTATTCGTGATCCATTGAATCCCTAAGCACTGATAAGCGATCATAAAGGAAATTTTCTATCCCCCCCGAAAAAATCATACACTGATCTGAACGAAAATCAGATCATCATTTAAAACTTCTGCAGTTAAACCACATACATTTTCAGTTCTCTCTTCAACTGTGTATTTACTTTGGGCACAGATATAACCCATTGAGCAAGCTGATATTTCCCTTTAACAAATTTGTCAAGAAGATGTCATTTAATAATAATAAAAAATAAGCAAATATATACAAAGCCCTAAAAGAAACATATACTCTAGGAAATAACTATTCATATTAATTCTTCAAAGAGTAAAATAAATTGTTTAAAAAGAAACTTCTTTAAAAAAAAAAAAAAACAGAAGGTAAATACAAATTGATTCTAGCCCAAATAGAAAACTCTGGGGCCCAATTCAAGTCCAAATAGAAACTATGAGGAGTTAAACTTCTCATAACACATATATTCAATATATTTTAAAAGCACGGATAGAAAGCAATACTTACCATGTCATATAAGCCAAAGAAATGGTAATAACAGACCATTAATTAGGCATATGAGGTGGGAGAGAACTGGGTGATAAGATTACAAGAAGAATCAGATGATTGATGCTTTTTACATATTTATGAAGCCAGAAAACACATTTATATTAACAAACCAGGTAGTGACATCAATGCTAATGCTTTTCACCAGTCTCCTAACCAATGTATCTGAATGTTACCTAATTTTCAGTGTTCCAGAACTTCCAAAGACCTCAGGAGTTAATTTCTTCCCAAAAAAAGCCTGTCATGTATGCTTCAGTGAAAATTTCCTGAACATAAAATTGGTTTCTCAAAGCATCTCAATTCTCCTGACCTATAATTTAGACTCTAGAGGACAAGAAGGCTTCCCTGGTAGCTCAACTGTTAAAAGAATCTGCCTGCAATGTGGGAGACCTGGGTTCAATCTCTGGTTTAGGAAGATCCCCCGGAGGACGGCACGGCAACCCACTCCAGTATTCTTGCCTGGAGAATCCCCATGGACAGAAGAGCCTGGTGGGAGACAGCACATGGGGTCACAAAGAGTCTGGCACAACTGACTGACTAAGCACAGGGCACAAGAAAGAGTTAAAAGCAGACTGAGAAGAGAAAAACATAGGAAAATTTTAGTTCTGAAAGGCAATGTCTACTGCAGTTTTTCTAAGGGACCACGCCATATAGGAAATTTAGAAGAAAAAAGAGCAAGCTGCAAACTGACAACTGCCTTATCCTAAGTTATCAAATATAAAGACGAAGAAGACATAAAACAAGTTGGAAAGACTGTAAGACTTCCCCAAAGAAAATTAATCAATTGATATTTCTATTATATACCTTAATACCTATATTCTAAAATGGGAAGTCAACTTTAGTAAACAATATAGCAGATTTTTAAAATCATTATCAATTAACATGAACTGCATAAACAAGAAAGGATGAATAAAAGCAAGAATAATTTGGAAATAAAACATCCGATAACAAACAGATTTTAATGCTCTGATCAAGTGAAACAGTGAACAAAACCATGACAGAAACATCCTTTTTTTTTTTTTTTGCCTTCAGTACCTGATGCCAGTGTAAACTTAGGGATTCATTTTGCTTTCAGTTATGGCTATCTTTTTCAAAATATAAAATTGAAATGGCCAACATTAGGGAAAGTTGAGAAAATGAGAGGAGGTATCTCAAAAACTCTATGATTGTTTCTTCTTTCTTTTTTTGCTATTAATATATGTGGATGGTGGATATCTGGTATTTTCTAAATCTTAGCATCTGATCATGATAAAAAAAAATTTTGTGGATTCCCCCCTCAAATATTATTTCTATAGGAATATATAGGTTTTAGGGCTTCCCTCGTAGCTCAGTTGATAAAGAATTTGCCTGCAGTGCAGGAGTTCTGGGTTTGATCCCTGGGTTGGGAAGACCACCTGGAGAAGGAAATGGCAACCCACTCCAGCGTCCTTGCCTGGAAAATCCCATGGACAGAGGAGACTGGCTGCAGTCCATGAGGTCGCAAAGAGCTGGGCACGACTGAGCGACTAACTCTTTCTTTCGTTCTCATATAGGTTGTATCCCTCTTTTAGGCGATACAGATTATGTAGGTTATAATCACTATTGTGCCAAATCTTATATCCTTTATTCATTTAACGTCACAAACTGTATTCCTCAAACATAGCTGAAGTAAAATCTCCCATCCCACAGACCCCTCTTACAACGTGACTCTGACTCATGGAAAAGCAGGATCTATACGTTCCCTTCCTTTGAGTCTTGGCTGGCCTGTAACTACGGTGGAAGTGATGATACAGCTTCTACAGCTAAAAAGGCGACAGAGCTTTTGTCTGGTTCCTGTGGAACGCTTGCTCCTGGAGCTCCGCCCCCCATGCCATGAGTGAGGCCAAGCTGCCCACAGAGAGGCCACATGGAAGGGGACCAAGGACTCCCTGAGCCAAAGATGAGCAACCTAGTTGATACCTGGCATCAATTTAACAGCCATGTAGGAGAGCAATCTTAGAAGAAAAGCTCTAGCCAACAGCTGAGTCACCCTGGTGATGCCACTTAGAATAAAGAGCCTTCTCCAACAAGCTCTGCCCAAATTACAGAATCATATGTTAAATAAAGTACTATTGTTTTCAAAGATTTGGGATCATCTGTAACACAGGGACAGATAAGCAGGGAAGCAGATTTTGTAAGAATTAGTTTATATCAGTTTATACTATATTATAATCTAATAAATGCATGTATGATGATTTAATTTGACATTTCTGAAAACTGGATATTTTGAGGGTTGTTTCCTACAGCTTTTCCTTGTACTTAAAAGAGGTAAGTCAAATTTGCAAAGAGTTAGGACATAAAAGACACATATTTCTGAAACATCATAAGAAAACATTGGCTTTAATATCTCAACTGCCTAAAATAAAATTCTAAAGCATCTGTTAAACTCTAGCAGAAATAATTTGAGAGAAAAAGATTAGCTTTCATCATTTAAAACTGCATGAGTTCCACCCTTAAATATTTATTTTAATTTTGCAAAATAACTACATTTTACTATAGTCTTCTAACACAAAAAGGCTAAATATGACTATTTCAAAGACTATTCTGTCTTAATTTCTGGATCTAATATTTCTAAATCAAAATAAATATGAAACAAATAAAAATTCACCTGGCAGATAGTCTGGTGTGCATGCATGCTAAGTCGCTTCAGTCGTGTCCGACTCTTTGTGACCCTATGGACTATAGCCTGCCAGGCTCCTCTATCCATGGGATTTTTCCAGCAAGAATTCTGGAGTGGGTTGCCATTTCCTACTCCAGAGGATCTTCCTGATCCAGGGTTCAAACTCACATCTCTCAGGTCTCCTGAATTGGCAGGTGGGTTCTGTGCCTCTAGCGCCACCTGGTAAGCTCAGAATTTCAAAGAGGGTGTACAAATGCCATTCCATGATACAGCACCAAAATGGTACTCTCAGACTCCAGAGAGTTATCCAATAATACAAATTCTGGCTCTCTCTCACTATCCATCTCCCCCAAACTCTCATTCAGTAGCTCTCAGAGATGTGAGTCCTGGGTTGTTGATACTTTATCATACTCTGCCTTCCCAGACTCCCACCTCAGAGGGGGTCTCACCTCCCCTTTACAGCTGATTCTTCAGCTGAGCTCTAAGTCCTGTGCTCCTGCTCTAGGGACACTTAGCTACCACTCTTAACTTCTCCTTCTCAATAGGTTTATGGTTTAATGTTACTTTTACTGTAATTTCTCACATGCCACTAACTCTTTCAAGTGTTCACAGGTCTTTGATTTTAAAAACAACTCTTTTGCCCCCATTCCTCTTCTAGGTTTTATTTCTTACATGCCTTGTCTTGCCTTTTTTTCTCAAATAAACGTACAAAGCCTTCTACTTCCACTTCCTGCAGTCTAGTTTCTCCTCCAACTCCTTTGTTGCCACGTCCAGAGACTTGTTTTCATGTTCCTCCACTCTTCTGCTGTAGCATCTCCTTTTTTTCTTGAAACTTTATTTGTGTAGCTTCCATAGCACCCTGCCATCTCGGCTCTTTTCTTTACCTTTTGGATCTCTTTCCTGCTTTAGTCTCTTAATGATGCTCTTTCTCTGTAAAGATAACCTCCTAGTATGCCAAGCAGAGTGGGCTTCCCCTCCACAGACAGCCCTTTGAGATCATCGATTCTCCTAATTTCTTTGCTATGAGTCCCTAATCTTTATCTCTAATCCTAATTTATTCTTGATATTATCCCTATGTCCTTTACCACTAATTAGATATTTACTCTTAAATTCCCTAACATTACAATCAAAGTGCTGAAAATAACATTATCTTCCTTGCCACCTACATATTCCTCCAGAAACAACAGAAACTCTTGATTTAGTCTATAATTTATAATCTACTACTCAGTTCAGTCACTCAGTTGTGTCCAGCTCTTTGCAACCCTGTGGACTGCAGAACGCCAGGCTTCCCTGTCCATCACCAACTTCGGGAGCTTGCTCAAACTCATGTCCATTGAGTTAGTTATGCCATCCAACCATCTCATCCTTTGTCATCCCCTTCTCTTCCTGCCTTCAGTCTTTCCCAGAATCAGTATCAGGGTCTTTTCCAATGAGTCAGTTCTTCCCACCAGGTGGCCAAAGTATTGGAGTTTCAGCTTCAGCATCAGTCTTTCCAATGAACACCCAGGACTGATCTCCTTTAGGATGGACTGGATGGATCTCCTTGCAGTCCAAGGGACTCTCAAGAGTCTTCTCCAACACCACAGTTCAAACGCATCAAGTCTTCAATGGTCAGCTTTCTTTGTACTACTACTAGGTGATATTTGATGTATTTTTAAAATAAAAGTATAGAAGATCTGAAATATACATAAAATGTTAATTTATGTCATGAGAGTGTGTAAGTATGCCAGAAATAACTTATTAATCAATCTCTGAAAACACTCTGAAAAGAAAAAAATACTTCAAAGCATCTATGATTATATAGATATGTACATATATATACAAATACACTATAAATATTAGAAAAATCAGTTCCAAGTTTTTTCAGCAAATCTTGAATCTCTGAATTATCTTTTCTTTCACATATTCTGAGTACCAAGATATGCATAATTATGTGAAATTAGAACTACGGCAGTTTTAATGGAAAATTCAAAATCACTTAAGTTAAACTTTGATTTTATATATTTTTAATAACATGTAAAAATGTAAATTGCGATTGGGGTACAAAATATTCTAAAGTCAGCTGTCAGATAAGATTACAATTTTCAAAGGAAGTATCTGAAAACTTTAAGACTATTAAACCCTTCATCTACACTATTTTAAGAGTCAGTATTTAGAGATTAACATAATAAAGACCCAGGAGTAGATTCTGGGGAGAGCTTCTACAGGTGGTGAAGCTCCAAACCCTAATAAAAGGGAGGGGTATGTGGGTGTCTGCTCCTTGCCTCTCTGTTTCATATACGGCCCCCAAAGTTGCAGAGTGACAGGTATTCATGGCGTCTGACTTCACCTGGAGAATGCAAAAAGTGAGAGAGGGATTATTTGTTTGCTCTGATGGCACGAATTGTGCAATGGAATCAGCCTGTTCTCCTAGAAATTTTTTGATTAAAGAATGCGTTTTCCATGAGCCACATGGGGACCACGTAGGGAGTGCTGGTGTGGAGCCATATGAAATCTGATTCAGGACATCCACCTAGAGAGAATGTGAGGCCTCAGGACAAACTGTAGGTGTCACCATGAGGTGCATATGGACCTACCAGCCCAGAATCAGGATATATGTATTTCCCTTTGGCGAAAGGAACAGAAGATGAGGAAGAAACAGCCCACAAGAAAGAATCAACTTTAAACATGACTTCAATTTAAAACAATACTAGTCAGGTAAAAACTTCTATTCTCTTATCTCCTCTTTGGACTTCCCTGGTGGCTCAGACAGTAAAGCGTCTGCCTACAACGCAGGAGACCCGGGTTCAATCTCTGGCTTGGGAAGATCTCCTGGAGAAGGAAATGGTAATCCACTCCAGTATTCTTGCCTGGGGAATTCCATGGATGGAGGAACCTGGTAGGCTATAGTCCACGTGGTTGCAAAGAGTCAACACAACTGAGCAACTTCCCGTATCTCTTCTTTACCACTCTTCACAGCTGGCCCTGACCTTCTTCCCCACACACAGGCAACTGCCCTGCAATACATCCCATTCAGAAGAGAAAAGAAGCTTCAACTTTCAATCAGGTTTGCAGGTTTGATTATTACACAGAACTGCTAGACTAGTAAGTACTGAATTGAGACTACTTGTGATTTAAGACCATACGTATATGTGTTCTATCACTACCTAAGAGTGACCTGAAAAGTCACGGACTTACATGAGATCTATCAAAGAGCCAGAGGAAACTGGGCCTACTGCAGAGAGAGAATGTCATGACTATACACCACAAACTCTGTGGTCAAAGAGGGGTTACATACTCACACTTGCATGTACACTCACACGTGAGATAAAATGCATACAAAACTACATTGTGGTGTTAATTCTTCAAATTTCACCTAAGAAATTTTGTATTTCAAATTTTGGTTAAGATACATTATGCAAATGTGATGTACTTTAAATGTATTTCAAAGAAATTCTAAAGCTCAAAATTTTCATTTTTAAAATATGAGAATTTGTAAAAGTATTCATTATCAAGTATTAACTCCCTATCTGTTAGAAAAGAAAGAAAACTAAATATGGGATTCAATAGATAAATTATCTTGATTGATGAACACATTCAAGTTGTATTTTTTTTTTTAATTAATTTATTTATTTTTAATTTTTACTTTACAATTCTGTATTGGTTTTGGCATATTTCTTGTGGCCCTCAGCCTATAAAACTTTGCATACAAATGCCTTATTACAGACATTTTTACTTTTAAAATTTATAATTTCCAATCTAAAAGATTTTTTAAGGAGAAAGTTTTTCCCACAAAATTTTTTTCCCAGTGTTTCCCATATTTTCATGTACCTATTCACACTAAACTCCAACTCAAGAATCTAAAAATTCCACCACCAAATGGCTCATTTGATAAGATGCACAGTCTTAACACCGTTGGAAGACTATCATCTCTTAAAAAAGATAACGCACAACTGCAGGTCTCTATGCTTATCAAGAATACTATATAAAAGTACACAAAGACAACCTTTTAAATACAAATTTCTTCAAAAAAAGTTTCCATCTTACTTCTGCCCATTTCATTTCAAGGTAACTTTTCTATTTCAAAGTTTAGTTATACTGCCAACATGTTTAGGATTCCAGAACCGCCATTCTATGTTCCCAAACCTACTGCTATATATTTTTCAACAAGAGATAACTATCCTCAGAAAATACCCTAAATTGAAAAATATTCTTCAGAATCAAAAAAGTTAGACTATTCAACACTGGAGACTGAAGTGCTGCATGTAATCCAATACACTCCTTAAATGCTTTGTCATAGGCTGAACTCATTGCATTTCTATTGACTCAAACTATTTCATTTGCATCACTGTCATAAATTTGCAGACAGAAATCATAAGAGTGACAACGTTTTACAGAAATTTATACAGAAACTGTACTACAAAATGTTAAACAGAAAATATTGGATTGATCTCATACTATTGGTCTTAACAACCATGTATTCAGGATTTACAACATGCCAAGTATTCTATCAAGCACTTCCTAGGTATATTACTTCAGTGTCACAGAAACAGTATTGTAGGGATTATTGACTCCATTCTACAGATGAATGTGCTAAAGTAAAAAGGGCAACACATAGCAAAACAATTGGTAAAGAAATATGGATTTAAACTAACATCACTCTGATGTTTTTGTTCAGTAGTTATGTCCAACTCCTTGCTACCTCATGGACTGCAGCACACCAGACTTCCCTGTCCTTCACTATCACCCAGAGTTTGCTGAATTCATGTCCATTCAGTTAGTGATGCCATCTAACCATCTTATACTCTGCTGTCCCCATCTCCTTTTGCCTTCAATTTTTGCCAACATCAGGGTCTTTTCTAATGAGTCAGCTCTTCAGATCAGGTGGCTAAAGTATTGAAGCTTCAGCTTCAGCAACAACCCTTCCAATGAATATTCGGGGTTGATTTCTTTTAGGATTAACTGGTTTGATCTCCTTATAGTCCAAGGGACTCTCTAAGAGTCTTCTCCAGCACCACAACTCAAAAATACCAATTCTTCAGCACTCAGTCTTCTTTACGGACCAACTATCACATTGGTGCACAACTACCAGAAAAACCATAGCTTTGACTACACAGACCTTTGTCAGCAAAGTGACATCTCCACTTTTTAATATGCTGTCTAGGTTTAATAGGCTGTCTGCTTTCCTTCCAAGGAGCAAGTGTCTTTTCATTTCACAGCTGCAGTCATGGTCTGTCTGCAGTGATTTCGGAGCCCAAGAAAATAAAATCTGTCTCTGCTTCCACTTTTACCCTTCTATCTGCCAGAAAGTGATGGGACCAAATGCCATGATCGTATTTTATTTATATTTTTTTCAATTCTGAGTTTCAAGCCAGCTTTTTCACTCTCCTCTCTCACCCTGATTAAGAGGCTTTCCAGTTCCTCTTCACTTTCTGCCATTAGAATGGCATCATCTGCATGTCTGAGGTTGTTGATATTTCTCCCAGAAATCTTGATTCCAGCTTGTGATTCTTCCAGCCCAGCCTTTCACATGATGTACTCTGCACAGGAGTTAAATAAACAGGGAGACAACACCCTGCCTTATTGTACTCCTTTCCCAGTTTTGAGCCAGTCAGTTGTTCCATGTCCAGTTTTAACTGCTGCTTCTTGATCCACATACAGGTTTCTCAGGAGACAGGTCAGGTGGCCTGGTACTCCTGTTTCTTTAAGAATTTTCCACAATTTGTTGTGATCCACAGTCAAAGGCTTTAGTGTAGTCAGTGAAGCAGAAGTAGATGTTTTTCTGGAATTCCCTTGCCTTCTCCATGACCCAATTAATGTTGGCAGTTTGATTTCTGGTTCCTCTGTGTCTTCAAAACCCAGCTTGTACATGTGGACATTTTCAGTTCAGGTAATGCTGAAGCCTAGCTTGAAGGATTTTGAGCATAACCTTGATAACATGTGAAATGAGCACAGTTGTATGGTAGTGTGAACATTCTCTGGCATTGCCCTTCTTTGGGATTAGAATGAAATCTGACCTTTCCCAGTCCTGTGGCCTCTGCTGAGTTTTCCAAATTTGCTGACATACTGAGCCAGTCTGATGCCAAAGTCTTAACGTTTAAAATACATTGTTTTCCTAAATCCACAGTACTCCCCAGTTATTGTTTTAAATGAAGGCCTTGTGGAAATAATGTAAAATTTCACAATATTGAATTACTTTAATGTTGCTCTACATCAATAGCCATTGTCTTGGCTCCTTCCACAGTCCAGCATCTTAAGACTCTGGCTCAAGATGCCCAGAAAACCACTGGATAGGATGCATGTGTGTGTGTGTGTGTGTGTGTGTGTTAGTCGCTCAGTCGTGCCCGACTCTTTGCGACCCTGTGGACTGCAATCCACCAGGTTCCTCTGTCCATGAGAGTTTCCAGGCAAGGATATTGGATTGGGTTGCCATTTCCGTCTCCAGGGGATCTTCCCAACCCAGGAATCGAACCCGGGTCTCCTGCACTGCAGGCAAATTCTTTAGCGATTGAGCTACAAGGGAAGCCCTACCATCACAATGGGTTATAGAATTATAAAAAGGAAGACTTTGCAGACACAGGGCTTAAAAATGCTTGGGCTCTGCTAGACAACTGGCATACGTGATAACGGTATATTCTGTATATAAAATAATAATGTACTGTCTATTAAAGCAGTTTCAGAAGTGTGCATGTAAAACAGAGAATGCAAACTGCTCATTCTAGGAAACTCCTAAACCCAACTGCAACAGTAGTTCTTTTTGCCAGAGTACAAGTGCCCTAAGGAGCTGCCAAATGGTTTGCACTTATGTTCTAGATGAAGCAATTTTAGTTCTCTATTGAAGCACCTCTCTAGATAATTTACCTTTTCTTCTCTTACTCTCACCCCCTCATGTAGCAACACTGGTACTACTCTCATCTGCCATAAAAGGAGGGTCTTTCATTCCTGGTCCTAAACAGATAAAGTAAGTAACCAGCTCTGAAACACAGCAACCAGCCTACCAGGTATGTGGAAACTGGTAATGTCAGTCTATCTACTTATCTTAAGAGTGTTGGCCATTTAAAATAAGACAAGTAGGCTGGTTTATAAATAAAACAAGCAGGGAAGGTAATCTGTAATTTTCATAACAAGACAGAACTTGCAAATCTTTTGTCCAATCATTTAGCTGGAAGTGCCAGCAAAAATACAAGTTCTTATGATATATTCTAGGCTTTGCAAAGTCTCAGGTCTAGGGTACAGTAATTTTAAAAAAAGAAAGAAAAGAAAAAGAAACATCATAAATTCAAGCATCATTAAAGTTTTCTGCCTGACAGAAAACATATATCAGAGCCCATTTGACTCATTAAAAAAGGAATCAGTTCCCTTTTTTGATATGTTTTTCAATAATAACAAGTAATAATAACAAATAATAACAAGTGGTCTCAAGCTTGAATGAGACTGTCAGTTCCAGAGAGAATAACTTACTGACTTATCCAATGGACTACAAAGTTAGCAGCAAGGTTGGAATTTAAAAATTACCCCCTGGTGTCTTCACATTTACCTACCATGTCTAACAATATAGCCAGCAATTATTGGTAAGAAAGAAAGAATATGTAGCACTGGTATGTAGCAAGTGATGGAAAGTTTTTGAGATTAAGAAAATTATATTCCATGAGACAAATCCAAATAGTGACAGGTTTCAAAAACATCCAGTAAGTGTATTTGTTAATCACCCACTAATCTTTTTATCCTACTGTGAACCCTAGTATCATCCCTTTCAACAGTCAATATAGTTTCTTTTAAAAAAAGTTTCAGATTACTCTGGCAGTGTATAAAGGAAGCATGTAGGGAAAATCTACAGGAAATATTTACCCATCTCCCAATGTTATCAACAGTCAGGGATATAAGATCAACTGTTTCCAATATCCAGAAAGGCAATAACAACAACAACAAAATGTGTCTCATTTGGAAATGCACCAGCCAACTCTTGGGTCATCTGGTGGTTGATGATCCAACTTGCTGGGGATATTTAGGGTTCCTTGCTTCTTTCTATTTTCTCTGTAGATGCTCTTCTTTTTTCTTATTTTGGAGTTATTAGTTATCTTCATCACAGTGTGGAAGAGGAAAAATTTTTCAAAATCAAATTCGTAAATTTTACCTTTTTGAGAAAAGTACAAATAGTAAACTTACAAAGAAAAGTTGTGTTATTTCCTTATTATTTTAAAGATTATATTGTCTGTGTTAAATATGTCAACCACTTTCCATTGGTAATCACCAGCTACCTCTTGACACTTTTTTGGTCTACTTCATCAGTTATATTTTTGAGTTGATCATTCTGATTCTCTCCTTACAACATACAAACACAAGACTTCACAACGCCAATATAACTAGGGCTTCACCATTTGCTTTTTAAAAACTTTTAATTTTATATTTGAATATAGTTGATTAAAGGTATTATATTAGTTTCCATTGTCCAGCAAAGTGATTCAGTTATATGTATACATTTATCTATTCTTTTTCAAAATCTTTGCCTAGTTAGGTTGTTACATAACATTGAGCAGAGTTCCCTATGCTTTAACAAGCATATTTGAGGAGAAGGTTGTAGGTATGGTAGGAGAAAAACATTTGATTAAAATTCAAACACAGAAAAGGACAAATAAAAAACTGGAAATGAAGAAAAAGAAAGCTTATTCAAAGAGCAAAGAACACTGAGCTTAAAATGGCAATGTTGAAGTGCAGAATAAAATAAATAAATAAATAAATAAAGCAGACAATTACAAAACAAATACACCCACAACTCTCTAAGATCTTAGAAAACCCTTTCGGTCACATTGGTGGTGCGATGGTGACACCAGTCTTCACGAGGCAGAGGAAATGTACACTTCCTGGGGAGCGGCACACTGACAGTAATTTCCATGGTTCAAGTCTGAGGAAGCCAGATGATAATGAGTGCTGAGAGTTTTAAGCACCAAAGATCTTGACTTGACAGGAAGAAAATTAGAAATCAAATTTAACTCATATCAAGCATCATGTGTGTTCTCAACATTTACTGTAAATTTCTCTCCTCAAGTATCTTACCCTGGTCTCCTCCAGCTGGAGCTTTTGGTTGCAAAATTCTGCTCTGTGGTCTGTAAGTAGGGACTGGCTACAGTTAGAAGAACTGGCAATACTTCCCACCTCAGAATGACAAGAAACCAGGGCACCCATTCAGTTTTTATTTAAAATGTACCTTTAACTTTCAAGTCCAAATTCTCTGTAACTTCACTGGATGGTTTTGTACATTTTTGCCATATCCATATAAAGAGAACTTAAATTTCAAATCACTCAATTTCCCATGGAAACTTAATTGTCAAATTTACTTTTAATGTTGAAAATAGGAAAAAATATTTTAAACATCATCTTGTTCTAATGTGTGTCTCAAACAAAACAAAATTTTACAAACATTGTGTCATAAATGACAATCTCCTTTAAAGACAGATTCACTGGATTACAAAATGAGCTAATTATGTAAGTCTTCTTTTAGTGGTGTGAGGTGGGGAGCTGGGAAAGGGAGTGATGAGGTAATAAGAAATTAGGTCAAACCATTAATTTGAGTATATAGAAGAAAGACACTGGAATTAAACTTGAAGCAGTTCACTGTTCAAAATAATCTCTTTCAGAATGGAATACATTAATCTATCAAACTTAATAAAAGTTTTTTATTCTGCATTTTTCAATATATTTACTAAGTTCCTGGTTCAAAAAGCCTCTTATTCCTCCAAACAAATAAACAAATCACACACAAACATAAATGTAAAAAAATATACAAATGTGTCTGCACTGGCATGGAGTAACACATCAAAGAGTGTGCAGTAGAGGATTAAGCTAGAGAGAATGGGAATAAAGGGTTTGGTATCAACAACCTCAGATATGCAGACAATACACTCTAATGACAGACAATGAAGAGAAACTAAAGAGCCTCTTCAGTTTAAGAGGCTGAAACAGAAAGTAAAAAGGTTGATTTGAAACTCAACATTAAAAAAACTAAGATCAAAAAAAAAAAAACTAAGATCATGCATCCAGTCTCATCACTTCATGGCAAATAGAAGGGGAAAATGTGGAAGCGGTGACGGTTTTTATTTCCTTGGGCTCCAAAATCACTGCAGACCATAACTGCAGTCATTACATGAAAACACGCTTGCTCCTTGTAAGGAAAGCAGTGACCAACCTAGACAGCATATTAAAAAGCAGAGATGTCACTTTGCCGACAGAGGTCTGTATAGACAAAGCTATGGTTTTTCCTGTGGTGGTGGTGGTAGTTTAGTCGCTAACTCGTGTCTAATTCTTGAGACTCCATGGACTATAGCCTGGAAGGCTCCTCTGTCTATGGGATTCTCCAGGCAAGAATACTGGAGTGGGTTACCATTTTCTTCTCCAGGTTTTTCCTGTATTAATGTACAGATATGAAAGTGAAAGTCGCTCAGTCGTGTCTGACTCTCTGCGACCCCATGAACTGTATAGTTCCTGGAATTCTCCAGGCCAGAATACTGGAGCGGGTAGCCATTCCCAACCCAGGGATTGAACCCAGGTCCATACAGATGTGAGAGCTGTATTATAAAGAAGGCTGGGCACTGAAGAACTGATGCTTTCAAATTGTGGTGTTAGAGAAGACTCTTGAGAATCCACTGGACTGCAAGGGGATCAAATCAGCCAATCCAAAAGTAAATCAACCTTGAATGTTCATTGGAAGAATTGTTACTGAAGTTGAAGCTCCAATAGTTTGGCCACCTGATGCAAAAAGACCTACTCATTGGAAAAGACTGTGATGCTGGGAAAGACTAAAGGCAAAAGGAGAAGGTGGTGGCAGAGGATGAGATAGTTGGATGGCATCACTGACTCAATGGACATGGATCTGAACACACTCCAGGAGACAGTGGAGGACAGAAGAGCCTGCATGCTGCAGTCCATGAGGTCGCAAAGACCTGAACACCACTTAGCTACTGAACAACAAGGAGAGAAGGGAAATAATCCGCTTTTATGTATACATATCTGGAGTGTTTTAATTTACTACAAAAGCATGTAATTTTTTATAATAAATGAATTAAAAAAAAACATGTTTAAAAGAAAAAACTAGGGAATTCCCTGATGGTCTGGTGGTTAGCAATCTGTGCTTCACTGTCAAGGGCTCAGGTTCAATCCCTGGTTGGGGAACTATGATCCCTCAAACTATATAGCCAAAAAATAAAAATAAACTAAAACAAAGAAGTGTTCATCTATTAAAAAAGATTTTAATAAAAGAAAAAATAAAACCAAAGTTTTAGAAGAATACATAGAATAAATTTATTTATATGTTTAAGTAGGAAAGACAGTATATAAAATCCAGCATTCATAAATGCAAAAACAATCACAATAACCTGAAAATTTTAATTCTTCATTAAAAATATCATAAAAAATTTGAAACAAGAAAGCATAAACTAGGGAAATATCTTCATTATATATGACAGGTAAAAGACTAATTTCTACAATCCACAGAGTACACAAAATCAAGAAAAAATCATGGAAAGAAACAAGAAAGGCTATGGATAAGCAGTTCATGGCAAAATAAAAACAAACAGTAAGGAAACATAAAATATGATTAATCTCATTTCCATCAAAAGAAATGCAAATCAAAATGCCAATAATATAGATATACAGATAGAACAACATAACAGAAATAAAGTAAGAAAGTACAGAAATAAAGCAAATATATACAGTGAACTCCTTTTTGATAAAAGGTATCCAAACCATGTGGTAGGGAAAGAATAGTACCTTCAGCAATGGTTCTGGGAAAACTAAATGTTTACAGGGGAAAGAATGAAACTGAACCTGTATCTTATAATATATATATAAATTACCTCAAAGAACAAAAATTACCTCCATGAACAAAGGTTTAAACATAAGACCTAAAACGATAAAACTCTTAGAAAAAAACATACAGGAAAATCTTCATAACTTTGGATTTAGCATTGGAGTCTAAGATATAACAGCAAAAACATGAGTAGAAAAAGAAAAAATAAATTAGACTTGATGAAAGTTAAAAAATTTTGTATACCATTACAAGAAAATTAAAAAGAAAACCTACAGGATGGGAGAAAATATTTGCAAGTCATATATCTGGTAAGGGTCTACTATCCAGAATACATAAAGAACATATATAACTTAACACAAAACTCAATTTAGTTTGAATAAATATTTCTCTAAAAAACGTATACTTCTATTTGGTCAACAAGCACACGAAGGGATGCCCAACGTCATCATTCATTTGGAAAGTACAAATAAAACTATTTACTCCCACTGGGACAGCTATGATTTAAAACAAACAAAGAGAGGAACAGTATTAGTGAGGATATGGAGAAACTGCAACTTTTGTATATTGTTTGTGAGAATGTAAAAGCACACAGTTCCTGTGGAAAACAGTTTAGCAGGCCCTCAAGAGGTTAAACAAAAATTTACCACTAGACATAAGCAATTTTGCAACTATGAATATAGTCAAAAAATGGAAAACAGGTGATTAAACAAATACTTGTACACAAATGGTCATAGCAGCACTATTCATAATTGCTAAAAGGTGCAAACAGTCAGCAATGAATGAACGGAAAAACAAATATGGTATACCTCTATGACAGAATATTATTCAGCCATAAATGAAGTCTTGATACACGCTACAATGTGGATGAAGCGCAAAAACATTATGCTCAGGCATGAAAGCTATACACAAAAGGACAAATATCATGATTCCACTTACATAAAACACCTAGAAAAGCTGAATCCATAAATACAGAAAGCAGATCATTGGTTGCCAGGGTCTAGGTTGTAGGGCAGGTTGACAGGAAAGTGGGTAGTGATTGCTTTATCCATTTTGGTGACAAAAATGTTTTGACACTAAATGGCCCAATGATCACACATCATGACTGTACTAAATGTCACTAAATTGTACACTTCAAATACTGAATTTTATATTACATGAATCTCACCTCAATTAATGGGCTTCCCTGGTGGCTCAGACAGTAAAGTGTCTGCCTGCCGTGCGGGAGACCCGGGTTTGATTCCTGAGTCAGGAAGATCCCCTGGAGAAGAAAATGGCAATCCACTCCGGTAATCTTGCCTGGAAAATCCCATGGACGGAGGAACCTAATAGGCTAGAGTCCATGGGGTCGCAAAGAGTCGGACACAACTGAGCGACTTCACTTTCTTTCTTTTACCTCAATTAAAAATACACACACACGCACACATACACACACCATTTTCATTTATCAGGCTGGAAAATAATAGAGTGACTATAAATTTACGAGGCTCAGCTGGTAAAGAATCTGCCTACAATGTGGGAGACCTGGGTTCAATCCCTGGGTTGGGAAGATCCCCTGGAGAAGGGAAAGGCTACCCGGGAAAGGCTACCCACTCCAGTATTCTGGCCTGGAGAATTCCATGTACAGTCCATGGGGTCGCAAAGAGTCGGACATGATTAAGCAACTTTCACTTTCACATTTAATATTACCAGCAACTCCATTTCATCCAGAGGAATTTGCTTGCACTTTCCATAGGATGCCAAAACATAGCTACAAGGATGCTCATTGTAGACATTTGTATGATATGAAGAACAAGAAACACCCTAAAATGTCCATCATTTAATAAATTATAATATGATGATATAATTGAAGTTCTAAGAGAATGCTTTAAAATACGCTGTTTTACAGTATTAAGTTTCAAAATGTAAGGTTCAACATTAACATTTGTATCATGATTCCAATTATCTAAACAGTATTAAGTTTCAAAAAGTAAGGTTCAACATTAACATCTGTATCATGATTCCAATTATCATGATCCCATTTACTGGATACATGTATGAGAATACACGTGTAAGTGTGAGTGAAAGTCGCTCAGTGGTCTCCAACTCTTTGCAACCCCATGGATGGGATTCTCCAGGCCAGAATGCTCGAGTGGGTGGCCTTTCCCTTCTCCAGGTGATCTTCCCAACCTAAAGATCGAACCCAGGTCTCCCACACGGCGGATTCTTTACCAGCTAAGCCACAAGGGAAGCATAAATGTAATATAAAAGGAGAAAAACTTCAGTTTATACATTCTTTTTTTTTTTACTTTACACCAGAGCATGGATACAGGCCATGTACTTTTAATGTCAACTAACTTTTTACATGTATTACTTCTAGGTTACCCACCTCCAATATCTGGCAATGGAATCATGAGCAACTTTGGTCTACTCTTTATCATTTTTTCATTAAAAATAACTAACAAATGCAGTTTCACATTGCTATTTTTGAGAGGAATGGAAAAAATGACTTGAACTATTAATCTATAAATACAGTTTTTAAGCAGTTTAATTTCTTTCTCATTTTAATAGTGATGTCATTCTTTGCAATTAATTTATTGCCACTTCTCTGAGAACTCTAATGAGGACATAGGCCCTCTTTCCAAATTTCTCCTGGAGAAAAAGAATAAATACTTCACAGATATACTCAATTTGATCTTAAAAACCTGTTATACTAACACATATATATGGAATTTAGAAAGATGGTAATGATAACCCTGTATGGGAGACAGCAAAAGAGACACAGATGTTTAGAATGGACTTTTGGACTCTGAGGGAAAGGGAGAGGGTGGGATGATTTGGGAGAATGGCATTGAAACATGTATACTAGCATGTAAGAAATGAATCACCAGTCTATGTTCGATACAGGATACAGGATGCTTGGGGCTGGTGCATGGGGATGATCCAGAGAGATGACATAGGGTGGGAGGTGGGAGGGGGGTTCAGGATTGGGAACTCATGTACACCCGTGGCTGATTCATGTCAATGTATGGCAAAACCAATACAGTATTGTAAAGAAAAATAAAAAAAAAACCTGTTAGTCATTTGTGTGTCTTATATTCCTAACTGGGAATATACACAGGTCAGCTCTTTTGAAAAGAGTATAGGGCAAGTATTAATCTCCCCAAAGATATTCAAGAGAACCACTAAAGAACAACCACTGTATCTGAAAATATATAGGCTATCAGGCCTGTTCTGCTTTTTACCTGTAAAATATGTCCTGACGAGAACATTTTATACAAATGAGGGCTGTCTTGTCTTCCTGGGAGAGTATAGCTTCACCCCATTGGTACTGCTGTTGACGAAAACTGTCATGTTTAACTTTTTCTGAGGCTGTGCAATATTTGTGTCCCCCTAACATTTATATGTTGAAATCCCACCCCTACCCCCTATTATAACAGTATAAGCAAACGGGGCATTTGCAGGTTATTAGGTCATGACGGTGAAGACATGAATGGAATTAGTGCCTTTATAAAAGATGCCTCACAGAGCTTTCACTCTCTTTCCACCATGGGAGGACACAGTGAGAAGAGGGTCATCTGTGAACCAGGAAGTGGGCCCTCATCAGATACTGAATCTGCCCACACCTTGATCTTAGACTTCCCAGCCTCCACAACTATAAGAAATAAACATTTGCTGTTTTAGTCACCCAGTCTATGGCAATTGTGTTAACACAGCCCCAAAAGACTAAGACACCCAGCATCATTTTATACTAGACAACATAAATGATGGGCAAGTAGTGTCCTTTTTGAGGATGTACTTGAATTTCTTAAATGTTAACTGTTATTCTAAGAAGCTGTCAATACCAAAAACTGAAGTATGATTCCACTTCCAGTTCAGTCACTCAGTCGTGTCCGACTCTTTGCGACCCCATGAACCGCAGCATGCCAGGCCTCCCTGTCCATCACCAATCCACCCAAACCCATGTCCATTGTGTCAGTGATGCCATCTAACCATCTCATCCTCTGTCGTCCCCTTCTCCTCCTGGCCTCAATCTCTCCCAGCATTGGGGTCTTTTCAAATGAGGCAGCTCTTCGCATCAGGTGGCCAAAGTATTAGAGTTTCAGCTTCAACATCAGTCCTTCTAATGAACACCCAGGACTGATCTCCTTTAGGATGGACTGGCTGGATCGCCTTGCAGTCCAAGGGACTCTCAAGAGTCTTCTCCAACACCACACTTCAAAAGCATCAATTCTTTGGTACTCAGCTTTCTTTATAGTCCAACTCTCACATCCATACATGACTACTGGAAAAACCATAGCCTTGACTAGACAGACTTTTGTTGGCAAAGTAATGTCTCTGCTTTTTAATATGCTATCTAGGTTGGTCATAACTTTTCTTCCAAGCAGTAAGTGTCTTTTAATTTCATGGCTGCAGTCACCATTTGCAGTGATTTTGGAGCCCCCCCTCCAAAAAAAAAAAAGTCAGCCACTGTTTCTACTGTTTGATTACAGCTACCAATTTTAAATAATGGCAGGCTTTTAATATATGGCTTATAATACAGTTCTGAAAAAGCTTCTCAAATAACAGTCACAAAAGTGACTTAGTAGAACAGGAACACTGGAATAAGAATATGAACTTTCAGGGCATTACTGTAATACTAAGGACTTAACAATTCTGATACGTCTATTTTAAATCTCATTATTTTGCAATCATAAATACATACTCCAAAATCAAGAGGCTGTCATATGAGAAGTCATCTTCCTGCACCTTTATCTGTAAAGTGAAACAAACATTTGCAAGACATCTCCATGTTTTATGATTCTATATTTCATCATCAGAGGTAGAACTGAAGAAGGAATTGGCAACCTACTGCAGTACTCTTGCATGGGAAATCCCATGGACAGAGGAGCCTGGTGGGCTACTGCCCATGGGGTTGCAAAGAGTCAGACACAACTTAGCGACTAAACCACAAAACAATAATAACTCCGAAAATGGTATCATCAGGCTCAATTCTCTACTCAAAATCTTGTATATTTAATAATTAACCCATGCTTCATGTATCCAAACTATGTACTTAATTTTCATATCATACTTATGCCTTTACAGGTAATTCTAGTTCATTAAATAGCAACTCTACTTATCCAGTTGCTTAAGTCAGAAACCTCAGGACCTTCTTCGACTCCTTCCTTTTCTTCTCTCCACAACCACCTTGGCCATGCTGTTCAAACCCCCCTCATCTCTAGTGTAACTCCTGAAACATCAGCCTCTTTGGGCTCATACTTCCACTCCTATCTCCCCACACTCAATTTTTCCACAAATCAGGTGAGTCAATGCTTTCTTGAAATCATTACACAGATAATTTCACTTTACTACTCAGAATCCTCCAAAGGCTTTCACTCTTGCCCAGAGTCAACGTGAGCTTGCATTAGCTGGCCCCTCTACCATTTGTCCAACCTTCTTACTAGACTCTCACCTCCACCACGCCACTCTCTGCATTCTTAGGGCAGGTTGAGTGTATTCTGTTGGTTCTATTGCCTGTAATGATCTTGCACCAGAAATACACATGGATCACAATTTCATTCTGGGGGGAACCTCTGCCCATATGCTACTTTATTAGACAGTTTTTTACTAACTGCTGCTGCTGCTGCTGCTAAGTCGCTTCAGTCATGTCTGATTCTGTGTGACCCCACAGACGGCAGCCTACTAGGCTCCTCTGTCTCTGGGATTCTCCAGGCAAGAACACTGGAGTGGGTTGCCATTTCCTTCTCCAATGCATGAAAGTGAAAATCGAAAGTGAAGTCGCTCAGTCGTGCCTGACTCTTAGCGACCCCATGGACTGCAGCCTACCAGGCTCCTCCGTCCATGGGATTTTCCAGGCAAGAGAACTGGAGTGGGGTGCCATAAATATAAAATAATGCCTTCTGTCTCCCTTACTTACCCTCTACTTCACTGTATCTCCATTACTCTGCTTTATCATTTTCATCGCATGTATAAAAAAAAAAAAAGTATGACAGATGCTACACTGGGAAGAACCCCTGGAGGAAGACATGGCAACCAACTCCAGTACTCTTGCCTGGAAAATCTCCATGGACACAGGAGCCTGGAGGGCTGTGTCCATGGAATCACCAAGGGTCAGACATGACTGAGCAGCTAAGCACAGCACATACTACATTTATTGCTTTATTTAATGATTGATTCTCTCACCCCAACTATCAGAATGTTGCTGTGTTAAAGCAGCAACTGTGTCTCTTGTGCTTAAGATAGTAACCAGTAAAAGAAAACACTTGAAAAATATTTGTTAAATGAACAAATCAGTATATTAATTCCTACCATTTTCAACAGAAGTCAAGAAAACAATACAAAGGAAAAACTATTTTGAGAATAGAGGATGTGTTAGGTACAACATGGGAATATAGTAACACGTTTCCAGCAGAAAGCCATCTCTGAAACTGGATTTAGAAACACTTGCTCCACTATAGCAGGGAATCAGCCAGAAAGTTGATCAGGGCTGTGGGTGGAAAAACAGTCATCTATAGGAAATCAGAATCCCAGGCTGTGCTACACATGGAAGTGTGGAGTCCAAAGTTGTGTTACATATATGACATAGGGACTCCAACTGAAAAGTAAGCTTAAAAGTTGGTTGAGAGTCAGGGACATATCTAGGCTCACTGAAAAATAAAATTTAAAATTATCCTGTAGGAATACTTCTGTAACTCCCAACACATAGGACTCAGTGGGAAGCAAACCTATACTGTCGGTAAGCAGAGTTAAAAAAAAAGAAAATTAGAACCACACAAGGTTGGAGAGTCAACCACTGCATGAATAGAAAATATACACACTAAAAACAAAAAAAAAGGAAACTGAAATAATCTGAGTATTAAGCACATTTTTTTATGAGGGTATATAAATAAAGAATAGGACAGTGTTAAAGGGAGAATTTCATAAAGCACATAAGAATACTAGAAATGGAAAATGTCAAAAAATGAGACAAGCTATAAATTAGATTTAGCTAATGAGAAATATGATGCACACACAATATAGAAAGAAAAAAAGATTAAAAAATGAAAGAGAAAGTAAGTGATTTAGGGTACAAGAATGAAAAGATACTTCATATGTCCCAGTACATGAAGAAAAATGCATAGAGGCAATATTTAAAGAGAATATGGCTGCTAGTTCTCCAAAATTTAAAAAAGAAATCCTCGGTTTTAAGAATAGATTATACCCATAGACAGATACACAAAGTACCTGCATATAAATTCAAACCTAGACACATTTAATAAAACTTCTTAACACTGAAGGTAAAAACAAAATCTTTAAAATTATCAGAGAGAAAAAGTGAGACTGCTACAGAGGCAATAATTAGATTGACAGCTGATTTCTCATGAATAGCAACAAATGCTACAAGACAATAAAATACTACCTTCCAATTGTTGAAGAAAGCTGTCTACCTAAATTCTATACACAAGTATCTATACTAAGAAACCTAAGTTATTAAACAGTAAGAATAAAATAAAAATGCCTTTCAGTAATAACAAGAAAGAATTTGCTACTCACAGACTCTCAATAAAAATTAATTTGGCAATAAAGAATAAGATGCAAGGAAAAAAATTAATGAACTGATATCATTAATGAATTGATAATAAACACTAGGTTTTAAAATAAGACTGGCATTTTGATTGGAAAAAGGTTAAAAATAAGGTTTATTAAATAAGGTTTAAAAACATGAACTAATATCATGATTGATGCAAGATCCCAGACTTCTTTTAATCATTTAAAAATAAGCAACTCCCAACTAGAGTCAATGAATAAAAGTATAAACTAGAAAGATATACACTAAATTCATAAATGCAGTAGCCTCTGGAGAGAAGGAAGTTATGGGACTAAAGAGGTAGGGACTAAAGAGGTAACAACAGGGACTTCAACCTCACTTGTATGTCACATTTTTATTAAAAAATAATATTGAACAAAATGTCAAAGAATCATTTTCATTGAGTAAACAAATGTTTCTTTTGATTCTATTTTTGTGTGTTTGGGGCAGTGGTAGGCCAATTATTATTATTAACTTAGAGTAAGCAGGGCTTCCCTGATAGCTCAGTTGATAAAGAATCTGCATGCAGTGCAGGAGACCCCGGTTTGATTCCTGGGTCGGGAAGATCTGCTGAAGAAGGGATAGGCTCCCCACTGCAGTATTCTTGGGCTTCCCTTGTGGCTCAGCTGGTAAAGAATCCACCTGCAATACAGGAGACCTGGGTACGATCCCTGGGTTGGGAAGATCCCCTGGAGAAGGGAAAGGCTCCCCAATGCAGTATTCTGGCTGGAGAAGTCCATGGACCTTACAGGGTCGCAGAGAGTCGGACGTGACTGAGCGACTTTCGCTACCACTAGAGTAAGCATGACTACTGTGAGATCTCACATAAAGAGTATGGAAGTTCTTTTACTATAAAGTTCATGACATCTCAAGAATTATATGAGTTGGAAGAGTTCTAATCGCCAGTTGATTTCTCACTTAATCTAAGATAGACATGAAATCAAACTGTTTTTCAATTTTGAACCACTCCAAGGAATGGATAGTCCAATTTTACATTTTGATTTTCAAATTGTAAGACACAAACATAAATCAAAACAGTCTGGACTTGATTTAAAAAATATACATGGACTTACTGTTCAGAGACCAAAAAAGAGGTGGGAGGAATATAAAAATGAATCATTTCAAATGAGTACAAAGGATTCTTAGGATGGTCAGTTATGCTAAACAAATTGGTTCTTAACAGTGAAGCAAGCCACTCAGTTTAGAAATTTCATATATCAGTGGGTTAATCTGCAGCCAATCCACAAGCAGTATTTTAGTTATAATAAAAACTAAAGTAGTCCCATAGATATGTTTTTTCCTTTGCATTACTGTCCTTTCCAGAGAAAATGAAAAATTAAATCTATAAAGGATGGACTAGTTCCAAATGGCTATGTTGTTTGTGTACTTGTTAAGTGAGGTCTGCAGCTTTCAAAACCAAAATAGAGTGTGAATGTCCCAGTAAATCTGCATCAAATGTGCTTCAGGTTGAAAGGAAATGATACCAAATGCAAGAAGTTAAATGAATCATGAAAAAAGTGTAATCTACACAGATAGGCCGTGTTATGCAATTGCTCTACTTGTAGAAGTCTATGTATAGGGCAAAACAACTCCTTATCATTTCCAAAAATAAACATAGCTTGTTGTTACTCTGCAGCTGGATGAAGTATCTCTTCATAATTTTTCAAGGCATTTTAAGGGACAAAAATGAGTTATCTTAATTATGATGGGGGCAATGTGGTTTATTGGTTCAGAATAGGCACTCGGATTCCTGCTGCTTGGGCTTTGAATCATGGCCTCCCTAACAGCTACGTAAGCTTGAGCTAGTTTAACCACTGTGTGTCTCTGTTTTCTAATCTGCAAAACGGGAAATATAACAACAAGTAGAACAGCTGACTAAATAAGTAATCTTATGTAAGTTGTCATAATCTTCATTTTAATGTGGGGCTTTAAACTGCAGGAAAAGAAATGTGGTATTCTTATGTATTGTAACCAATTAAGAACAATTTTACAATTAGGAAAAGGTGCTCTGTATCTCTGAAAATGAGCTTAATCAAGGTCCTAATATTAATCCGTTATATGCAATGTAGATTAATGTTAAATAATCCACTATTGGTAAAAAATAAGGCTCTTCATTTTCCATAAAAAATGTTTAAGTTCATATTAACTATTTTCTGGAAATTTTGCTGCGCTTGTGCATGTATAAAAAATATTTGTCATTTCATTGTATAATCAACATCTTTTTCATATTTTAAGAACTGGAACTGTAATTAAACTATTTTCTAGTATGATTTTAGGCTTTACTAAGTTAAATCGACAGCTGTTAATAATATAAATTTTATCCCTCTCACATTTGAAAATATTCGTCTGGAGTGGGGCTTTATGCAGGCTTTATAACTAGATACCTTTGTTAATCTCCCCGGAGCTACATGGTTCCTGTGTTTAGACTGCCCTTTTAACAAGGTCCAATTGCCAACTATACATAGAAACAGTATGAGGGTTTTTTCCTCACATTTAAAAAAAAAGTAAATCTTCGTTAAAAACTACTTTGATCCATATTTGACTTTCAAAATATAATATCCAGTTTATTCCAATGTATTAAAAGAGCAAATATTTAAGTGTTCTGCATATCCAAAACAGTGAGCAAAGAGGTAAAGCAAGAATATTTGAGCTGATGAATAATGCTGATCTCCCAAAGGAAGGGAGAGGCAGCTGCATTCACTCTAGGATTGTTAGGCCTTCTGACAAGAATGCAGCTCAACTGTAAGGTCCAAAAACCTATGTGTATTTGTTTGTGAAGAGTGTGCATATATGTGTGCCTGTGTGCATGCGTGTGTGTGTGTGTACAGAGAGAAAGAAAGACAAGAGAGGGAAAGAGAGAGAAATATAAGCTGTGACACTGGCAAAAGCTGGTGAAAAACAGAAGACATTCAATCTGAAAAAATATATATATATATAATAATAGAGCATATGGAGCAGATTATGTACCAAAAACACTGAGAACTTAATCTAAAACTATTTAAATGAAATAATGTTGAATATGTGACAGCTTTTTAATCTTGTATGACAGTATAACTATGCATCTGCAGGAAGTGTGTACTTGCAAATAGCTAATGTATATGTATATATAAGAGAAGTTTCATAAAGTACCATTCAGAGACTGCTGTAAGACTCAGTAAGAATGTCAACAATGTGGTCACAAGATTCCATTGCTCCCATGTAAACATGGTCCCAGGGTTAACACGCTCATGATGCATGTGCCAGTCACAGGTAACAAACTTCACAGTGACAATATCAGAAGAGAGTCATCAGGAACAGTTACTGAATACTTACAATGTGCCAGACACTATCCTAAACAGTTTTCATGAATTAATTTATGTAAGTCTCACAACAATCCTATGACATGGTTGCTATTACAATGCCCATTTTACTGATGACATAACTGATGCCTAACATCATGCAGCTCGGAAGGGGCAGAATCAGGGCTCCAACCCAGGCAGCCTGGCTCTGGCACCAGGCCCTGCCATCACACACACACTGAAAGAAAAGAACAGCAGAACAGGCCAACCTAAAACAAGCTTCCACCATCTCTCGTCTGGAGACGGCTTCCTAACTGTTTTCTCAGCTTCTGCCCGCGTCTCCAACGTCCAATTATTCATTGCATAAAAGTCAGGAAAATCTTTTTAAATATACAACTTTGATCAAAAATTTCCATTTGCTTCCCATCACACTTATAATAAATTCCAAAGTTTCTACACATTTGTAGTATGTTGAACCTACAGTTAGGAAGAATTAACAGCAACACTGAGTCTGTTCCTTCTAATTAATGTTTAAAAACAAACGAAAAATCTGAATCCACAGGCCAGCAGAACTTAAAAAAAATGTAAAGTTGGCATCTAAATCTTGCCAAACATTAAATCCTTACAAATACCCAGTTGACAAAGATCCTAAATGTGCAACCAGCCAGCATCACCAAGACTTCACTGCTTCATCACTGATCCTGCAGAAACACTGAGATTCTCCAGGCCCCGAGAGACTACAGCTGTCCTATGTTCATTCTCCGATGCTTAGCAACTCTCCGATCCATGAAACTTCTGTATCCAAACCCCACATGAACTGATCAGCAAGCACTTTCTCCACTTTTACTCTAGCCACATATGTACACTGCCTACCCTTCCCAGCCAAACCTGCCCCTCATGCCCAAGTGCCAGAGAAACACACACACACACCCCACAAACACATACACACACCCCACAAACACATACACACAAACACACACATACACACCCCCCACAAACACATACACACACACACACACACACACAGGAATTACGGTAGTTTCACAGAATTAAGAAGTCAAAGCCACCATTACAACACTATTTTCAACTACAGCATGGTTTGAATAGGCTTTTGTAGGTGGCCCTGAGAACTTTCTATTTATTACCCTAGTTTTTTAGCAAAAGCAGTTTAAGTTTCAATGACCTTAAAAAGTGTTTTTTTTAATCCCTAAGTTTCAGACGACTTGCTCTTAATACTAACACAGACAACTGAAATCAATACTCATATAGAATGTTGTTTAAAAAGCCTTTATTTTAAAATATTGATTGATAGTCTATTATAATTGTTCTGAATTCAGTTTCTACCTTAGCAAAAAACTATACTTGTGATGTGATTGACATAAGTAAGGTTTTATTAAAGACTTATGGTGATATTGATCCAAAGATTTTAAGTACTATATCTCAAAGTAAAATTGCTTCAGTAATCACTTTGTACAATGTAAAGGAGGCTGTGGGAATCATATTTGAAAAGCTAAGTATACTTAAAAAGAAATGAATATACTTTTTCAAAAAGTATACATGTTAATATATAACTATCATAGTTGAAAATGAAGAACAAATGTCAACAAATGTCAAGTGAATCAAACTTTATTGTTGCCATACAATTTCTCAGACATACTTTTAAAAAGTAGTCATGTTTGCAGGCGAAAAGTCTCTTGATTTAAGTTTCCCTTTTCAAAGCAGAAAAAAAATATGTGCTTTTTTCCCTCTAATATTCCAGGGTACTAAAACACAATCAATGGAATCATTCGATGTAGTTTTTCAGCTAGAATTATTTGTTTCCACCTTGCAGTTTTTCTAAGGAGGGAAACAAATTATCCTGCCATTATAGAAAAAAACACTACCAAGTGGAGACCTAATAAATAAGATTTTTAAATGTTAGTGAACATACATCTGACCTACGACCTGAAAGAAACTTCCTTAACAAGCAGATGGCAAGCTGTAAAATAACATCTGGAATTTAATCCCAGGAAATCAGATCCCATCTGAAGCGCTGAGCAGCAAGCTGGAATAGGATATCGGGTAGGGTGACTCGTTTACAGTATATAAGCACCATGGTAACAACGCTGCAGACAGTTACTCCAAACAGTGGCATTTGAAAACCACAGACCTCTGAGAATAAAAGTCATAATGGAGCAAAATAAAAGGGCTGGTCTGCAGGTCATAAATACCACACACATTCAATTATTAAAAGAATGGCAGTATATTTAATAATTACTCCTCCTCACAAAACACTGATGGGAGAACAAAGAGGCAGGAGTAGCCTTACAGTAAATGAGCTCTAAGCAAAGCAAAAAAGAGATCTGCCAAGTCAGATACAATGCTCTGCAAAAACTATTAGCCAAGACTGGAAGTATTTACAATCTGTAATAAAAACCCCAGAAAGCCCAATAACTTCTAGATATATACAAATCTAAGGGGAAGAGATTAACTCCCAGGACACTAATGGCCACCTAAGAGTTATCAGTGTCCTGCTTCTGGTATGGAATCTATAGGCCAAGCTGTGTGAGCAGAAGAATGAACAGTCCAGGATCGAGGCGGAACATACAGGACTACAGGAGGGGCGAGCAGAGGTCTGCACAGGGCAGTAATCCTGGCAAAATGAAGGCTAGTGTGGCTCGATGGGTACAAGGGCTCACAGCACTGAGGCAGGGGACAGACGGGCCCCAGGCTGAGCAGCCAGAGTCTGTCCCCCGTGGACAGATATCCCAAAACAGAAGGAGGGAGGAGAAGCTGAGCCTCATTCAGATAAGAGATAAAAGATCACATAACCTTCATCCTCCAAGTCAAAGAGACCCTCCCAACCACATGTGCACAGAAAGTCTCCTGGAGGTCAAAAGAGATGGGACATCACCTCACAGGAAGTGATACCCATAGGCCTCTTCAATAGGATCCATAAGCAGTCACACGGGGGAGGACCCTGAGATATAGCAAATGCAGATTCAGACCCAGGCAAAGCAAGATGACTGCCCAAAGGAAACATAGAAGAAATACCCAATAAAAAGTGATTTATATGTTTTTGAAGCATCATTCTGGCTCTCCAAATTTTTAATTAAGCCTTAACTTTTGGTAATATAACACAGTTATTCCAGTGTCTAGAAACAGACAAACCCAGATTCAAATCAAGGCTCCTCCATTTACTATATGTTTAACCTTGAATGCCCTCGAAATGTAGCCTCAGACACATTTCCACATCTCATAGGGTTATTGTAAGGATTTATACATAATCTGTAAAACAGTCTTGGGATAAAATGAAGTTCGGTAAATATCTTTCATCCATGTATCTTTTTAGCTATTAAAATCCCTAATCAATCTCAAAAAAAAAAGTGATTTAAACTACCATGAGTGTGTGACTCTCTCCGAAAATGAAGTTCGGTAAATATCTTTCATCCATGTATCTTTTTAGCTATTAAAATCCTTAATCAATCTCAAAAAAAAAAAGTGATTTAAACAACCATGAGTGTGTGACTCTCTCCGAGCCCACCCATGTGTCTATCCACATATACTTTTGTCCTCCTAATAAATACTTTACTTTTTCATATCTTTCCATCTCTATGTGGAAATTCATTTCTGTGGATCTGATGGGCAAGGGCCCTGTCACTGGTCCCTCGTGGTCTAGCATTTTCACTCCCACAGCCCAACCTCAATCTCTGGCCAGAAAGAAAAGTCCCGCTTCAAGCCACTGCTGGCTGTGGTCACCCAAGATCAATACCAGCAGCCAAAGTAGGCTGGAGACACAATCATGAACAGAGTCAGGAGAGACGTAATAAGTGATGAAAGCTTCAGTTCAGTTCAGTCGCTCAGTCGTGTCCGACTCTTTGTGACCCCATGAACTGCAGCACGCCAGGCCTCCCTGTCCATCACCAACTCCCAGAGTTCCCTCAGACTCACATCCATCGACTCAGTGATGCCATCCAGCCATCTCATCCTCTGTCGTCCCCTTCTCCTCCTGCCCCCAATCCCTCCCAGCATCAGACTCTTTTCCAATGAGTCAACTCTTCACATGAGGTGGCCAAAGTACTGGAGTTTCAGCTTTAGCATCATTCCTTCCAAAGAAATCACAGGGCTGATCTCCTTTTGGATGGACTGGTTGGATCTCCTTGCAGTCCAAGGGACTCTCAACAGTCTTCTCCAACACCACAGTTCAAACGCATCAATTCTTCAGCGCTCAGCTTTCTTCACCGTCCAACTCTCACATCCGTACATGACCACAGGAAAAGTCATAGCCTTGACTACACGGACCTTAGTTGGCAAAGTAATATCTTTGCTTTTGTTTTTCTTTTTTTTTATTTTTTTACTTCACAATACTGTATTGGTTTTGCCATACATTGACATGAATCCACCACAGGTGTGCATGAATTCCCAACCCTGAACCCCCCTCTCCCATCCCTCCCCATATCATCTCTCTGGGTCATCCCAGTGCACCAGCCCCAAGCATCCTGTATCCTGTATCAAACCTAGACTAGCAATTCGTTTCTTACATGGTAGTATACATGTTTCAATGCCATTCTCCCGAATCATCCCACCCTCTCCCTCTCCCACAGAGTCCAAAAGTCTGTTCTTTACATCTGTGTCTCTTTTGCTGTCTCACATACAGGGTTATCATTACCATCTTTCTAAATTCCATATATATGTGTTAGTATACTGTATTGGTGTTTTTCTGTTTTCTTTTTTCTTTTTTTTTTTTTACTTTATTTTGCTTTACAATACTGTATTGGTTTTCCCATACATTGACATGAATCCGTCACGGGTGTACATGAGTTCCCAATCTTGAACCCCCCTCCCACCTCCCTCCCCATATCATCTCTCTGGATCATCCCCGTGCACCAGCCCCAAGCATCCTGTATCCTGTATCAAACATAGACTGGCGATTCGTTTCTTACATGATAGTATACATGTTTCAATGCCATTCTCCCAAATCATCCCACCCTCTCCCTCTCCCTCACAGTCCAAAAGTCCGTTGTATACATCTGTGTCTCTTCTGCTGTCTCGCATACAGAGTCATCATTACCATCTTTCTAAATTCCATATATATGTGTTAGTATACTGTATTGGTGTTTTTCTTTCTGGCTCACTTCACTCTGTATAATCGGCTCCAGTTTCATCCATCTCATCAGAACTGATTCAAATGTATTCTTTTTAATGGCTGAGTAATACTCCATTGTGTATATGTACCATAGCTTTCTTATCCATTCATCTGCTGATGGACATCTAGGTTGTTTCCATGTCCTGGCTATTATAAACAGTGCTGCGATGAACATTGGGGTACACGTGTCTCTTTCAATTCTGGTTTCCTCGGTGTGTATGCCCAGCAGTGGGACTGCCGGGTCATAAGGCAGTTCTATTTCCAGTTTTTTAAGGAATCTCCACACTGTTCTCCATAGTGGCTGTACTAGTTTGCATTCCCACCAACTGTGTAAGAGGGTTCCCTTTTCTCCACACCCTCTCCAACAGTTATTGCTTGTAGACTTTTGGATCGCAGCCATTCTGACTGGTGTGAAAAGGTACCTCATTGTGGTCTTCATTTGCATTTCTCTGATAATGTCTGCTTTTGAATATGCTATCTAGGTTGGTCATAACTTTTCTTCCAAGGAGTAAGCGTCTTTTAATTTCATAGCTGCAGCCACCATCTGCAGTGATTTTGGAGCCCCCCAAAATAAATTCTGACACTGTTTCCACTGTTTCCCCATCTATTTCCCATGAAGTGATGGGACCAGATGCCATGATCTTTGTTTTCTGAATGTTGAGCTTTAAGCCAACTGTAATCACGATGGTGTGATCACTCATCTAGAGCCAGACATCCTGGAATGTGAAGTCAAGTGGCCCTTAGGAAGCATAACTACAAACAAAGCTAGTGGAGGTGATGGAATTCCAGTTGAGCTATTTCAAATCCTGAAAGATGATGCTGTGAAAGTGCTGCACTCAATATGCCAGCAAATTTGGAAAACTCAGCAGTGGCCACAGGACCGGAAAAACTCAGTTTTCATTACAATCCCAAAGAAAGGCAATTCCAAAGAATGCTCAAACTACTGCACAATTGCACTCATCTCACAGGCTAGTAAAGTAACGCTCAAAATTCTCCAAGCCAGGCTTCAGCAATATGTGAACCGTGAACTTCCTGATGTTCAAGCTGGTTTTAGAAAAGGCAGAGGAACCAGAGATCAAATTGCCAACATCCGCTGGATCATCGAAAAAGCAAGAGTTCCAGAAAAACATCTATTTCTGCTTTATTGACTATGCCAAAGCCTTTGACTGTGTGGATCACAACAAACTGTGGAAAATTCTGAAAGAGATGGGAATACCAGACCACCTGACCTGCCTCTTGAGAAATCTGTATGCAGGTCAGGAAGCAACAGTTAGAACTCGACATGGAACAACAGACTGGTTCCAAATAGGAAAAGGAGTACGTCAAGGCTGTACATTGTCACCCTGCTTATTTAACTTACATGCAGAGTACATCATAAGAAACGCTGGCCTGGAAGAAACACAAGCTGGATTTAAGATTGCCGGGAGAAATATCAATAACCTCAGATATGCAGATGACAACACCCTTATGGCAGAAGGTGAAGAGGAACTAAAAAGCCTCTTGATGAAAGTGAAAGAGGAGAGTGATGAAAGCTTAAGGCCCCATATATGGCTGAGTCTGAAGCCCCATATAAACCCCAAGAACAGGTCCTTGTGATGGTCAGTTTTACATGTCAACTTGGCAAGGTCATGTACCCCAGGTATTTGACCTCATATTATCCTAGATGTTTCTATAAAGATATTTTTAAGATAAGCTTAACATTTAAATCAGTAGACTTCAGTAAAGCAGATTACTCTCCATAAGTATGGGTAGGCATAATCCAACCAATAGAAAGTCTTAATAGGAAAAAATAAAATCTTACCTCCCTGGAGTAAGAGGCCAATCACCCTTAAACTAAAACTGCAGCGCTGGCCTAGGCTGAGCCCCAGCACGCTGGTCCACCCCAAAGACACTTACTTCTTGAGCTGTCAGTCACGTGAGACAAATCTCCTCTCTCTCTCTGCGTCTCATACACACACACACACACACCCCCACACATATATACATGAGAGATTTATTTTATTTTATACTATATTTTACACAGATGAGAGAAAAAAACAAGAAGAGAGAGTGCACATGTGATCATCCTTCTCTCTCTCTCTCAAGCACCCTGACTAATACAGTTACAATAGCAAGAATCCGGAACCACTGCTCCCCTACAGCACAGTCTTTCTCCCCAGCAGGGCTTTCCTAGAGCTACCATTCAATGCCATGACAGCCTCAGGAGAAAGGGACCCTGACTCCTTCATCTTTCCCATGTCTAGGTAGCACCTGACACGCAGTAATCAATAAATCCCTTGAAGACAAGTCTGAAAGGTATTCAGGTCCATGGCCTTCCCTAGTGGCTCTAGTAGTAAAGAACACCCCTGCAAATGCAGGGGCAGACTCAGGCTCGATTCCTGGGTCGGTAAGATCCCCTGGAGTAGGAAATGGCAAACCACTCCAGCCTTCTTGCCTGGAGAATCCTATGGACAGAGGAGCCTGGCGGGCTACAGTCCATGGGATCACACAGAGTTGGACATGACTGAAGCAACTTAGCACAGAGGACGGATGATTCGGGTCCATGGGATTTTTTAAGACAGCATACATTATTGATGGTGGCTCAGTGGTAAAGAGGGCTTCCCAGATAGTGGCAGTGGCAAAGAACTCCCACCTGCCAAGCAGGAGACATAAGAGATGCAGATTTGATCTCTGAGTTGCGAAGATCCCCTGGAGGAGAGCAGGGCAACCCATCCTAGTATTCTTGCCTGGAGAGTCCCATGGACAGAGGACCCTCGTGGGCTACAGTCCATAGGGTCACAAAGAGTCTGACGTGACCAAAACAGCTTAGCACACATGCAAACAGTGATAAAAATCTGCCTGCCAATGCAGCAGATGCAGGTTCAAACCCTGGGTTGGGAAGATACCCTAGAGGAAGAAATGGCAAGCCACTCCGGTATTCTTGCCTAGGACATCCTGTGGACAGAGGAGCCCGATGGGTTACAGTCCACGGGGTTGCAAAAGAGTCAGACACAACTTAGCAATGAAACAATGATACTATTTATATACTCCAACCTATTCCTTATGTGAGCAAGCAAAACCCATATGAATATCTGAGCACTTAAGATAATATCACTTGTTCTTCTTGCTTCTTTCTTGTGGTTAATTATAAAAGCTGAATTTAATTTTTTTGTCAATTATTTGTTGTTGCTGTTTTTCAGTTGCTAAGGCATGTCCAGCTCTGCAATCACATGAACCGCATGCCAGGCTCCTCTGCCCTCTACCACCTCAGATCAGATGCCGTGATCTTAGGTTTTTGTTTGTTTTTTTTTTTTTAATTGCTGAGTGTCAAGCCAGATTTTTCACTCTCTTCTTTCACTTTCATCATGAGTCTCTTTAGTTCCTCTTCACTTTGTGACATTAGAGTATCATCTACATATCTGAGGTTATTGATATTTCTCCCAGCAATCCTGATTCTAGTTTGTGATTCATCCAGCCCTGCATTTCGCATGATAAATAAGCAGGGTGATAATGTACAGCCTTGTTGTATTCCTTTTCCAATTCTGAACGAGTCAGTTGTTCGATGTCCCATTCTTTTTTTTTTTTAATTTATTTTTTATTTTACTTTACAATTCTGTATTGGTTTTGCCGTACATTGACATGCATCCACCACAGGTGTACATGCGTTCCCAAACATGAACCCCCCACCCACCCCCCTCCCCACAACATCTCTCTGGGTCATCCCCGTGTACCAGCCCCAAGCATGCCGTATCCTGCATCGGACACAGACTGGTGATTCGATTCTTACATGATATTATACATGTTTCAATGCCATTCTCCCAAATCATCTCACCCTCTCCCTCTCCCTCTGAGTCCAAAAGTCCGCTATACACATCTGTGTCTTTTTTGCTGTCCTGCATACAGGGTCATCATTACCATCTTTCTAAATTCCATATATATGTGTTAGTATACTGTATTGGTGTTTTTCTTAAGAAAGCTGTGGTACATATACACAATGGAGTATTACTCAGCCATTAAAAAGAATACATTTGAATCAGTTCTGATGAGATGGATGAAACTGGAGCCGATTATACAGAGTGAAGTAAGCCAGAAAGAAAAACATCGATGTTCCATTCTAACCGATATTTCTTGACCCACAAACGGGCTTCTCAGGAGACACATAAAGTAGTCTGATATTCCCATTTCTTTAAGAATTTTCCACAGTTTGTTGCAATCCACACAGTCAACGGCTTTAGTGTAGTCAATGATGCAGAAGTAGATGTTTTTCTGGAACTCCCTTGCTTTCTTGATGATCCAGCAAATGTTGACAATTTGTCAATTATCACAAAGAGTTAATTTGATTATTCAAAGAAAAACTCCAGTCTATTCTTCAAAATCCTTCTCAACTTCCTTCAGAAACCCAGAGGTTGAATCAAAGAGGAAAAAAAAAAATCTGGTTCCTCCAGGCTAAGAATTGGGAATAAGTCAAGAAGTAGCATCTAACAATAATACCTCCCCTTATAGGATGTTTATTGTTTGCCAAGTATCTGTGTTAACCCCTAACACATACAATTTCAAAACAGCACTGAAAGGCTGGGATTATCAGCCTGTTTTACAAGTGAGGAGCTGAAAAAAGTTAATTTACATAGCAGAGATTCTCTAATTCAAAGTGAAGTTGCTCAGTCATGTCCAACTCTGGGTTGTGTCTTCTGATAGATTTTCTAAACCTTGTTTGTTTTGTGTTGTTGTATTTAGAAGATTGTTTCCAAAAAAAAAGCTTCTTGTAACCTAACCATAACCAAAAACAAATGTGTGACCTCCCCACAAAATTTTATTCCCATCAAAGGACAAAAAATAAGTATTTTTATGAGACAGTTAAAACGAAGTGAAGTCGCTCAGTCGTGTCTGACTTTTTGTGACCCGTGGACTGTAGCCCACCAAGCTCCTCCATGGGATTCTCCAGGCAAGAATACTGGAGTGGGTTGCCATTTCCTTCTCCAGTTAAAACGAAACATACTCTAAAGCAACAATGTCTATAGCATCTAAAAGAATCGGAATGATTATCAGAACACTGCTAGATAACTTCTCAGGTGGAAAACAGTTAAGATTCAATCCAGTTCAGTCACTCAGTTGTGCCCAATTCTTTGCAACCCCATGGACTGCAGCATGCCAGGCTTCCCTGTCCATCACCAATTCCTGGAGCTTGCTCAAACTCACATCCATCCAGTTGGTGATGCCATCCAACCATCTTGTCCTCTGTCGTCCCCTTCTCCTGCCTTTGATCTTTCCCAGCATCAGAGTCTTTTCCAAGGAGTCAGGTCTTCTCATCAGGTAAACAAAGTATTGGAGTTTCAGTTTCAGCATCAGTCCTTCCAATGAATATTCAGGACTGATCTCCTTTAGGATGGACTGGGTGGATCTCCTTGCAGTCCCAGGGACTCTCAAGAGTCTTCTCCAACACCACAGTTCAAAAGCATCAATTCTTCGGTGCTCAGCTTTCTTCACAGTCCAACTCTCACATCCATACATGACAACTGGAAAAACCATAGCTTTGACAATATGGACCTTTGTTGGTAAAGTAATGTTGGCTTTTCAATATGCTGTCTAGGTTGCTCATAGCTTTTCATGCAAGGAGCAAGCGTCTTTTAATTTCATGGCTGCAGTCACCATCTGGAGTGATTTTGGAGCCCAAGAAAATAAAGTCAGCCACTGTTTCCATTGTTTCCCCATCTATTTGCCATGAAGTAATAGGACCAGATGCCATGATCTTTGTTTTTGGAATGTTGAGTTTTAAGCCAGCTTTTTCACTCTTAAAAAGCCACTTTTTCACTCGTTCACAGTTAAGACCATCATAAATTAAATGCAGATTAAAAATTAAATGTCTTAATGTTAAAAGCTTAAGAGTTTAGGAAGCCACATGATCATGCCTGATTCTGCTATGGTCAACAGATAACAACTGGTAGCTCTGGACAAAACTTAAGAAACAACTAACTACCTGAAAGCTCTGGAGAATTTAACACAGAGAAAAACTGAAGCAGAGTTGACAGTGAAAGAAAGGAAGGAGAGCAGGTGGTCTCTTGCTTTGGTTTGGGCTTTTTTAATATAACTTTGAGCCAGAGCACAAAGCTCACAGTCACCATGCTAGATACCTACAACTACAGTTGAGAGGGCCATGAACGTTGAGGGCACATTTCCCAAACTGTGCAACATTCTTCCTAAAAGTAACAACGACTTAACAAGTATGGTTTTAAATTCAGCCCACTCACATACTTCAATTACTAAATAATACTTAGGCCTTAACTTTGGTCTATTTTAAATAATATATGTATATGTTAATTTATTTTTTTACATTTCCCCTAAAGCTGAAACCATCTTAAGATAAGCAAGGCCTGTGGGTGCACAAAATAGCAATTAGTAGGAGGCACAATAAAATTGTCTTTGAACCAAATGATAATCACATTCCCATTAACTGTACATGATTTTATGCATGACTTCTTTTAATCTTCTCCTTTCACCATTCTCGGATGGAATATTAATTTGAGAAGAATAACTAAAAAAAATCATAAAGAAAACTTTTAATTTGGAACTAAACATTTTATCTAAATAATAATCATGGATCTCAAGTAACTTTATTTTTTTTTTAATATATTTATTTATTTTTAATTTTTACTTTACAATTCTGTATTGGTTTTGGCATAGATTGACATGAATCCACCACAGGTGTACATGCGTTCCCAAACATGATACAGTATTTTATTTTGACTGTCAAAGAAAATGTTATGCTATGTTGTTCTTGAGATTTCCCAACCCAAAGAGAGAGTTGATTACTAATTTTTATAATAAAAAACCAAAGGATAATTATTTCTTATTCCATTATCACTATGAAAGTTATAGCCCAAATAAGATAAACCAACTTCCACAGGACTATTTGGTTCAAACAAAGCTGCTTCCTATGCTGGTGTTTATTTCTGAAGGCTCTGTTTTTCTACTCAGAACCACTTCTGAAAATTTTTGATGTAGTATGCCACTTTATGAAGCCCCCAGAAGAAATTATTCTCAGATCTTGGTACCAGGAAACAGCTATGAATCCTTAGGAATCTAGTACTTGGCTTGTTTTTCTTTAGTCGCTAGAGCCTCAGTCAACAATTTGGCCCATCTCTAGCAACTACACAGCTTTGTAGCATGGAACTCTTTATGCTCACTTTACTGTTCACTTAAAATGATTAGAGAATTTCATTAGAGAAGACTGACGCTTTCTCAAGTGAGGCTAATATATAAAAATATCACGTGTGTATGGTATGTTCTTAAGGACTAAAAAACGATGATTCACGTTTAATGACACTATACCGAATATTAAAGTGCTATATATAAAATACTTGGGAATTAGTGGAAGCAAAAACTAAATGTGTAGCTACAAACAAATAAGAAAACGTTCCATTCACCTTCTTCAGTGAAAATTCACAAACACTTCACATTCATTCTGTTGTAGTGATTTGTGGCAAGGAACAGTCCCAAACGAGTCATGATTTTCACAGGAAGAGCCTGAAGTTTCAACTCAGTCCATGAGGAGTCCAAATGTCACAACAGCAGGGGCAGCGGTTATGATCAATCCCAGAACACACCATCCACTACTGAGCAGCTCTGCTGGTAAAGTGATTCAGGTTTAAGAAACACTCAAGCTCTTATAAGGAGCCCAGCTCCATACTAGGTGATTAATATAATTTTTTTTTAATCCTCAGGATCCTAAAAGGTATGTATTTTTCAGTTCAGTCACTCAGTTGTGTCTGCCACTTTGTGACCCTATGGACTGCAGCACACCAGGCCTCCCTGTCCATTGCCAACTCGCGGAACTTGCTCAAACTCACGTCCGTCAAGTCAATGATGCCATCCAACCATCTCATCCTCTGTAATCCAGTTCTCCTCCCACCTTTAATCTTTCCCAGCATCAGGGTCTTTTCAAATGAGTCAGTTCTTCACATCAGGTAAACAAAGTATTGGAGTTTCAGCTTCAGTATCAGGCCTTCCAATGAATATTCAGGACTCATTTCCCTTAGGATGGATTGGTTGGATCTCCTTGCAGTCCAAGGGACTCTCAAGAGTCTTCTCCAACACCACAGTTCAAAAGCATCAATTCTTGGCACTCAGCTTTCCTTATGGTCCAACTCTCACATCTGTATATGACTACTGGAGATACCATAGCTTTGACTAGATGGACCTTTGTAGGCAAAGCAATGTCTTTGCTTTTTAATGCTGTCTAGGTTGGTCATAGGTTTTCTTGCAAGGAGCAAGCATCTTTTAATTTCATGGCTGCAGTCACCATCTACAGTGATTCTTGAGCCCCCCAAAATAAAGTCTATCACTGTTTCCATTGTTGCCCCATCTATTTGCCATGAAGTGATGGGGCCGGTTGCCATGATCTTAGATTTTTTTTTATTTTAATCCCATTTTAAAGAAAAAAAAAACATTTTAAAATGGGGCTAAAACCCCATTTTCACCCCAGGTATGTATTTTAACCCCATTTTAAAGATAAGGGCTATAGAAATCAAGTTACAAGCTCAAAGTGAGTAGGGCTGCATAAAAGGCATGAGACCCAAAGCCAGCACCCCTCACCTCTACATGTTGTTCTTTCCTCTGCCGATAAACTATATTGCCATACACTGGCAAAAATCTGAAAGTAGGGAACTGAACTTATTCTTGCTGAAACAGTGAGAAAAGGTGAAATAATTTAGGTAAAGCTGCATTATTCTTACCAGCTAGACAGCCCTTAAGTTCTCCAACAATGCCATGTGAAGTATCTGCATTGATCAAGAAGTAATCAAATGGAATTGAGAAAAGTAACAAAGGCAAATTTATTACAATTGTGAAACTGTTGTTTCACAAATACTATACCTATCTTGAAGGATTCATTTAAACTCGTAGCTGAATGACAGATTTTTTTATCTTCAGTAATGAGGTGTTGGCAGCATTATCTATAGATCATTGAAGTGCTTTGTGCTTAACTGGACAAAAATAGGATCTTCTGAACAGAGTAACAATTTATAAAATATGGTAAAACTATCCTAGTCATTGTTAGAATACAGACCCACAGTCCTTTATTCAAAACCCTTGGGGTCAGATATGTTTTGGAATTTAAAATGTGTGTGTGTGTTTAGAAAGTTTAAGTAATTAAATGGCATTAAGCATTTTTAAAGATCCCAGCAGGAATGAGGTGCTATGCTCAAACTAGGATAACTTGAGGAAGATTTAATAAAGACACTGTTTAACATGACGTGGGCAAGGTGTAGGGAATCCACAAGGCATGGCTGGCTAACAGGGGCTAGCATCACAGTCACCGGCACCACGCCTATGGAGACAGAGAACGAGAAGGGGACAGTTTCAGGGAGCTAGAGAGTGAGGCTTGTGCGGTGGAGAAGGAAAGAGCAACCCCCTCCAGTACTCTCGCCTGGAAAACCCCATAGACAGAGGAGCCTAGTAGGCTACAGTCCATGGGGCTGCAAAGAGTTGGACACAACTGAGCACACACACACGTACACACACACACATGGCTTGTGGAGAATGGGTAACCTTTCTGGTGGTCAGACCTCTAATCTAGAGACACACTGTGGTCACCCTCACAGAGGGTTCTGGGCAAAATAATAGAACCCACCCTCAACTCCACTTCCTTTCTCCAATCTCTTTCCAATGACTTCCACCAGCCAAATTCAATGGGTAAATCTATCTCAAGGGAACCATACATATAGACTACAGAAAGTCAGACTCCCAGGCACATAGCTAGATAAAGGAAAGGTAGAGAGTGAATCTAAACTAATAAACCGAAGTTACACAGCATCCACCCTGAGTGGGGTCTGAGACAGCATCTTGTTGTTGTTGCTATCTGTTTGCTAAGACATGTTCAACTCTTTGTGATGCCATGGACATCACAAGCCCACCAGGCTCCTCTGTCCACGGGATTTCCTGGGCAAGAATACTGGAGTTAGTTGTCATTTCCTTCTCCAGGAGATCTTCCTAACCCAGGGATTGAACTTGAGTCTCCTGCTTGGCAGGAGGATTCTTCACCACTGAGCAACTAGGGAAGCCCCTGAGCCAGCATACGTTAATCAAACATACAAATAATTCTGCTTATTTGTACAAATAAGCAGAATGTACAAAGATGTACGAAGATGCACACCAAAGGAGATAATGAAAGAATGTAACTTCTCTTCAGTCTGCATCAGGTTTTGCTACCAAGTGAGTTACCCAGAAACAGAACAAAGAAAAACAAACACTTGATTTCCAGAGCCTTTGGATATGGTTACTACCTCTACTTTACAAATGAGAATAGAGCTCTACAAAGACTAGATAACTTTTCCAAGGACGTTATGCTGTAACTGAAAGTCACGATTTGAGCCCAGTTCTGACTCTGGCTAACTGCTCTCTACCCTGCTTTGTTGTTTTTCCTCTAATACAAGAGCTATATAGGATTCCATAATTTATACATGTTTACCTTATCTGCTGTGTAATTCCTTATTTCATAAAATCATACATAACTGGTATAGCTATAAGGTACATTCCATAATATCAATAAACCCTAACAAGGTTTATTGTAATATTGTAAAGACAAGTACTATGCTTGTAGTTCCAAAACCTTTTAAAATCTTGACCTGCCTTGTCATCACAAACATCTCCCTTTCCTTACAAGGTGCACCATACTCGATGTTCTCAGAACACTAATGTGTTCCTATAGATGCACAGGGTCACCAGTCAGCCAGCCATCTATGAAACATTTTACCTTTCACAGACCACAAGCAGCACCAAATTTAAGATTTATTTTCCTTTCACTGTGTTTCACTCTTACTAGCCTTACTGGGGAGAAGGCGATGGCACCCCACTCCAGTATTCTTGCCTGGAAAATCCCATGGGCAGAGGAGCCTGGTGGGCTGCAGTCCATGCGGTCGCGAAGAGTTGGACATGACTGAGCGACTTCCCTTTCACTTTTCACTTTCATGCATTGGAGAAGGAAATGGCAACCCACTCCAGTGTTCTTGCCTGGAGAATCCCAGGGATGGGGGAGCCTGGTGGGCTGCCGTCTATGGGGTCGCACAGAGTTGGACACGACTGAAGTGACTTAGCAGCAGCAGCAGCCTTACTGGGCACAGGCTATGATTTTAATTGCATTTTGTATATCTGAAAACTTATTCACATTCAAATTTCAGTGATCACAGTAAATACAAAATAAAACAAACCTGGATGTGAATAAGCTTATATTTAATTTCCACTGATATTACCAATTTTGCAACATAGTCAGTTCAAGTTCAAAAGCCACCAGAACAATCTGCTAATGCTAAATTAGTGTGGAAGTTCTCCTCAGGATGAACTCCATCCCTCTAATCCTGCTTCCAGCCAGGGGACCTGCTATCTTCTCTGCAGACTACCCACACCATGGATTTGACCCTGGCCAGCAATAAGTGTACTGAAAGTCCCTATGAATTAGGAAGACAGATTCCAACCTTCTCTCTCCTTGGGTCCCCATATTGGTTTCTTCCCTCCCCACCATATCTGAATTCAACTCTTGACACTACCCCAGTTGCTAGCTTCCTGGTACTGCCTCCAGACCAACTTACTTTAGTACTTACTCCCTGTCTGCAAATCCCAGCTTGACTTATCCTTCCTGTTTCCGGAGCTGTTGTTGTGAAGGATGACTACTTATTATCTTAGAGTTTTACAAGTTGATAATGAGGACTGCATATGAAAAATGTGTTCAGTGATTCTGAAGACACATGGCAAGATGCAAGTGTGTATCATTTAGCTTATTCAAATCTGGTACTCTTCTTCCCTCAGTATGAACTTTATTTTTAAATTGTGAAATGTACAGAAACTGTGAAGAGAGGCAAGGTCACCATTTTTCTTTTGTTTCAAAGTACAGTAAACTTATAATTATCAGAACTGTTGAAGAGTAAAATCTTGATCACAGTAGGTAACCATGAAAAATATAAACTGTTAGCTAATCATCCAAATATATATTCTATTTTTCCTGTGCACAAAACAGACTACGTTCCCCAGCCTCCTCTCATGTCAGGTGGGTATTAGACTGAATTCTAGCCAACTGGACGTAAACAGAAGTGATATACTCCATTCTGGCCAAAACTCGCCATGCTTTTTTTCCTCTGCTGTGTGGTCAGGATGGAGACAGTGCCTACTCGCACAACAAAATGTCCTTGTGTTTGCATGTCACTTTCCTTTTCATGTATATTGATATACTTGATATTCACCAAGTACAAAATAATTCAGCATTTTGCCCATTTTCTCTTATATTCTCTGCTTTCTTCCACCACCACCAGTCTCCCAAAGTTCCTCAGGAAATACATTTAATGTAATTCAATTAGTATTGAAAATCTGTTCCTGCCATGCAATCCACTCCATTACTAAGAAAGTTTTGAATTCTGACTTAAAAGTAAAAATTGCTTGGTAAAGTGAACATAATGGTTATTTAGGAACTTACAACTATGGCCATGTCATAGTTAGTATATTAAGAATAAGGAATTGTCTGCCTGTGACATCCAATCTCTATCATGTTTGTGAACCAAAAAAATGGATAAATATGACAACTATATCTTCACTCAAGTCATTGATTAAAAACAATAAAAGAAGTGTTATAAGAATGCCTACAATCAGATGACGAGGAAGTTCAGCTGCCAATGCAGCTGAATACTATTCAACAAACATGTTAAACAGCATGCTAGATAATTTGAGAACCAAAAGGATAAACAAACTCCATTAGGTAACACAGCGAAGACAACTGATTGTGAAAAGGCGTTTTTTGAGCATTGAGAAAGGTACCCAGTCCAAGCTAGATGCTCAATAAACATTTCTTTTTTGATCAAACATGCCAAAATGGGCTCACAATTGGTCTTCAGACTTTGAGGAACATCAGAATCACCCAAAGATCTGGCTAAAAGACAAACTGAACATCAGCTCTAGATTTCCTGTTTCCTTAGGAAGTGAAGCACAGTAACTTGCATTTCTAATAAGCTCTCAGTCAAGAACCAGTGCTCGAAACCCCTACCACCATCCACAAGACCTTTCCAAATGTTCCCTGGGGAACAAAATTGCTCCTAGTGGAGAACCAGTACTCTAGATCACCCAGATTACTTTTCAAGGTTGTTTACCAAGGGCTTCCCTGGTGGCTTAGGCAGTAAAGAATCCGTCTGCAATGCGGGAGACCTGGGTTCAATTCCTAGGTTGGGAAGATCCCCTGGAGGAGGGTATGGCAACTCAGTCCTGTATTCCTACCTGGAGAATCCCCATGGACAGAGGTGCCTGGCAAGCTACAGTCCATGGGGTTGCAGAGTCAGATACAACTGAATGAATAAGCACACCTAAGCAAATAGCCCTAATTACTTCTCCAGACACTGTGATCTAGATTTTAGGAGGATATGACATAACACCTGTCGAGTTATTCTAATGGATAAAACAGGAAAATGTGCGCTGAATAATGTAAGAATTAGAAGACTTTGTATCTATTTAACTGTTACACCCAAGGATTTTGATTAATGGATTTACAGATCAGAGACAGATTTATAACACTCTTGAATCCATCCTATTTTCAGCTATTTTTCTCCTAGCCTGACTATCACACAGGCTCCATTTCGTGCTACACCAATCAAACTGCAGTAACTGTCTGCAGTGTCATCTTCAGCTTTCCAGAGGCATCTTTTCCAGACGAAGCAGCAAAAAATATACTAAAGTCACTTAATAATGCCCCCCCTATGGGCATTAGCAAAGGAAATAATGCCATGATTTAGATTCTTGTTAATTCTTGTTCCAATCTGGATTCCTATTTCAGATATTTGATCATATCTACCTTTTGCCTGAGTTTTTGAAAGTCTACCATTTTTTTCAAGTCTAGAGTATACATCTAACTAGTAACAGCATTTCCTCTCTATATATTCTCTATAATTTCTACCTCTTAAAGAAATTCTTCCCTCTAATTTGGAATTATGTAGAACAGCAGTCCACGAACTTTCTAACACCAGGGACCAACCTAATGAAAGAAAATTTTTCCACGGACTGGGAGTAGGGAAGATGGTTTCCAAATACTTCAAGTGCATTCCATTTATTGCACACTTTATTAGTATTTCTAATCTAATGCTGCTGCTGATCTGACAGGAGGTACTAGTCCACAGCCAAAAGTTCAGGGATCTCTGATGTGGAACACTAAGCCCTCTTGTTACTCCATGTTTTACGTGTGTCTATAGTTCTTTAAGAACAATAAAGATTTACTAGGTATAATACCTTTATTTCATAAAGAGAAATTCTTTAAAGAGAGTTCTAAAAAATGTCCAGTAACTTGAGGACTTCTATCACCTTTATACCTGACTCTGTTTCTTGATCTCCTTAAGAACAAAGAATCCATTTCTTTCTGCAACTAAGTAGTCTGTATAATACTTACATTATTATAACACTTCTATGCTTCATCTCCTTTCATTCTTGTTTATATGCTCTCCACCACCCTTTGACCTGCAAATTTGTAGGTTTTACCTCCCTTCTAACTAGTACATTTCTTTTGAACAATGAAAAATATAAGCAAAAGTAAGTTATAAGAGATATAATTAAGGAGATTCATTATGTAATTATGTTGTCTTCAGTGTGTCAAAGACTGCAATTATTTTTTAATAAAATTCCCATGGAATAAAATTATCCAAAGTAGAAGGAAAATAAGCTACAAGATAAAAGTCTTCCTTTCAATCTAATAAATGTTCTCAATTCCTGTATTTCAAAGACACTGTACAAAATTGGGTATGGGTTATAGATTAAACAATCAGTTTCAATACAAATCAACTGAATAATAAACTACACAAATCTCAAAAACAAATCACTGAATTAGGATTACCAAGTATTTTAAACACAATTCTGTTGGGTAGAGAAAAGGAAACAATTTATTCAACACTGCCAAATCACTGTATTTATACTAATTTGTCACTGATTTTAATATGAAGCTAAAAGACAAATAAGAGTTATCAAATAATTAGTAATTATATGATAAGCAGAAAAACTCTTCCAGGAGATTAAATATTCATACCATTTTGGAAATAGTAATTACAAATTATTTAGGAGTCTCAATACTACAGTCAAATATTTTGATAGGCATTTTTCTAAGGCCAAGCTTTTACTTAAATATTAAATCACAAATTATTAGTAACATATGTGTGTTGCTATATATAACAATCTCACTTTGAAATCTTGGTATTTATTGCCAACACATTGATTTTCTAGAGACATATTCATCTTTGTATTTTTATTTATTTATTTTTCATTGAAGGATAACTGCTTTACAGAATTTTGCTCTTTTCTGTCAAAACACAGCATCAATCAGGTATACATATATCCCCTCCCTTTTGAAACTTCCTCCCATCTCCCTCCCCATCCCACCCCTCTAGGTTGACACAGAGCCCCTGTTTGAGTTTCCTGAGCTATACAGCAAATTCCCGTTGGCTATCTATTTTACATATAGATAATGTTTCCATGTTGCTCTTTCCATACATCTCACCCTCTCCTCCCCTCTCCCCATGTCCATAAGTCTATTTTCTATGACTGTTTCTCCATTGTTTCCCTGTGAATAAACTCTTCACTACCATTTTCCTAGATTCTGTATATATGTGTTAGAATATGGTATTTATCTTTCTCTTTCTGACTCACTTCACTCTGCATAATAGGTTCTAGGTTCATCCACCTCATTAGAACTGACTCAAATACAATCCTTTTTATGGCTGAGCAATATTCCATTGTGTATATGTACCAGAACTTCTTTATCCATTCATCTGTCGATGGACATCTAGGTTGCTTCCATGTTCTAGCTATTGTAAATAGTGCTGCAATGAACAATGGGATACATGTGTCTCTTTCAATTTTGGTTTCCTCAGGGTATGTGCCTTAGAGAAGGAAATGGCAACCCACTCCAGTATTCTTGCCTGGGGAATCCCATGGACAAAGGAGCCTAGTAGGCTACAGTTCATGGGGTCGCTAAGAGTCAGACACGACTGAGCGACTTCACTTTCACTTTTCACTTTCATGCATTGGAGAAGGAAATGGCAACCCACTCCAGTATTCTTGCCTTGAGAATCCCAGGGACAGAGGAGCCTGGTGGGCTGCCGTCTATGGGATCGCACAGAGTTGGACACAACTGAAGCAACTTAGCAGCAGCAGCAGCAGGGTATGTACCTATGAGTGGGATTGCTGAGTGATATTTCTGCCTTATTGACTATGCCAAAGCTTTTGGCTGTGTGGATCACAATAAACTGGAAAATTCTGAAAGAGATGGGAATATCAGACCACCTGACCTGCTTCTTGAGAAACCTGTATGCAGGTCAGGAAGAAACAGTTAGAACTGGACATGGAACAACAGAAAAGGAGTACATCGTGGCTGTATACTGTCACCCTGCTTATTTAACTTCTATACAGAGTACATCATGAGAAACACTGGGCTGGAAGAAGCACAAGCTGGAATCAAGGTTGCCAGGAGAAATATCAATAACCTCAGAAATGCAGATGACACCACCCTTATGGCAGAAAGTGAGGAAGAACTAAAGAGCCTCTTGATTAAAGTGAAAGAGAAGAGTGAAAAAGTAGGCTTAAAGCTCAACATTCAAAAACTGAAGATCATGGCATCTGGTCCCATCACTTCATGTCAAATAGATGGGAAAACAGTGGCTGACTTTATTTTTTTGAGCTCCAAAAATCACTGCAGACTGTGACTGCAGCCATGAAATTAAAAGATGCTTGCTCCTTGGAAGGAAAGTTATGACCAACTTAGATAGCATATTAAAAAGCAGAGACATTACTTTGCCAACAAAAGTCCATCTAGTCAAGGCTATGGTTTTTCCTGTGGTCATGTATGGATGTGAGAGTTGGACTGTGAAGAAAGCTGATCACCGAAGAATTGATGCTTTTGAACTGTGGTGTTGGAGAAGACTCTTGAGAGTCCCCTGGATTGCAAGGGGATCCAACCAGTCCATCCTAAAGGAGATCAGTCCTGGGTATTCATTGGAAGGACTGATGTTGAAGCTGAAACTCCAATACTTTGGCCACCTGATGTGAAGAGCTGATTCATTGGAAAAGACCCTCATGCTGGGAAAGATTGAGGGCAGGAGGAGAAGGGAACGACAGAGGATAAGATGGCTGGATAGCATCACTGACTCAATGGACATGGGTTCGGGTGGACTCCTGGAGTTGGTGATGGACAGGGAGGCCTAGCGTGCTGCGATTCATGGGGTCGCAAAGAGTCAGACATGACTGAGTGACTGAACTGAGCGGTGGTTTTATTCCTATACCTTCTAGAGACATATTCATCTTTATTGTCTCTATTTCCATCTTATCATTCAATACTATTGTTTATCATGCTACAAAATGTTAAATACAACAGTTAGAAAAATAATATGCTTGACATCTATCTATCAGGGTAACCTTTATACCTATTAGGAAACCTTACAGAAGTTCTCAGCTTTAAGTTATAGATGAGTGCTAGAAATCTAGAGATAAGAATCTATCCTTGTGAGGCTCAAAGAACCTCAGAACAAGGATGGTTAGATAGGTGATTCTTGTTAGTTGGATTTTTTTTTAATAAAAGCAAAAGATTAAAATACTACAGATACAATATTTAAACATAAAAATATGCAAAAATATATGTGAATATGCCTATTCACAATTTATTGATAAAAAGTACAATAATTCAATTCTCAGTTTCTGCTTTGCAAAAAGAAAATAACTTTTAAAATAGTATCTAAGAAATTGATTGCCTAATTTATAGATTATCTAAGGCTTTTCATCCAAATTTCAATCCATTCTTTAAAAGAAAAGAATTAAATTCAAATTTATTTTTCTACCACCTTGTAATTCTGACATATAGCTAACACTATAACAAAATTAAAATCCAGATTGATTGAAAATTAAACACAAAAGGGAAAAATCCATAGGAAAAAAGATAAGTTCACAGTTGTCTTAGAAACGGAAGTCCTTTTCAACAGAAACAATCACAAAGGAGGAAAAATTGTGTTTAAAAACAAAAACACACATCAAGAAAATATGTGCATTCACACACACACAAAAAACAAAAATACTCATCATAGGTAAAATGGAATGCTCTAAAAGAAAAAGCACATGGCTGGAAAACATGTCTTCAGCAAAGTTTTAATATCAGCAAAGGTTAACATCTTAGTTAAAGAACATATAAAAAGAGGTAAGAATAAGCCTAAAAGTTTAAGAGAAAAACAGGCAAAAGGGCATGAAAAATTAACGCACAAAAGAGGATATTCAAATATAGAGAAATAAGCAAATTAAAATAAAGGGGGGAAATTCATATATGGCTGCCAAATTAGCAAAGATTTTAAAATATAATATCTACAGTCAGCAATGATTTATTGAACTATGCAAAAATAAACTATTATTGAAATATAATTGACCATCAGGGAAGCTACTAAGATAGTATGTATTAAAAGACTTCAAAATTTTAAACTTTGATCCAGTAATTCTACTTTGAAAAACTATCCTAAGGGAGTGAGTGAAAGCCACTAAGTCATGTCTGACTCTTTGTGACCCCTATAGAGTCCATGGAATTCTCCAGGCCAGAATACTGGAGTGGGTACACTTTCCCTTCTCCAGGGGATTGTCCCAACCCAGGGATCAAACCCAGGTCTCCCACATTGCAGGCAGATTCTTAACCAGCTGAGATACCAGAGAAGCTCTATCCTAAGGGAAAAAAACCTTTAATATGTGGAGAAGCACTTTCTTAATCATGTTTGCTCTTGTGATATTTATAATGTGTGTGTGTCTTAGTCGCTCAGTCATGTCCAACTGTTTGAGACCCCATGGACTGCAGCCCACCAGGCTCCTCTGTCCATGAAATTCTCCAGGCAAGAATACTGGAGTCAGTTGCCATTTCCTTCTCCAATATTTATAATAATTAACCACATTACACATTACACAATATCTACAAATATCTATGGTAGGAAAGAAAGCTAACTAATGTCTGCCATGTACTTACTGGCTTTGGGACCTACACCATCCACTTACTTTCAGTATCTCAGTTTTTGTTTTTCATTATAAAGTAAAGATAATACTACCTATCTCATAGGGTTGTTGTAAGGTATTAAACAAATTAATATGTATAAAATAATTATGACTGGTTCATAATTATTGCCATAAAATATATGCAGTCATTCAAAATCAAGAACATGGAAAAGGCTTATGATAGAATGCTCGGTGGAAAAGTAAGACACTATCATGGTGCATATCAGTCAACCTGTGAAAGGAATTACACTAAAAGGTCAACATTGAAAGCAAAAAAACAAAAGATTTTGCTAAGGAATTGGATAGTATAAATTAACAGTCTACTGTGCATTTTAGCTATGCAAGAAAGTCACCTACTCTGGTTTAACGCTAGAAGTCGGTTTACTTGACTAGAGTTAATTACCAGTTCTCTGAGGCTAATAGTCGTTAACTATGCAGCTGTCTAAACTGAATGCTTTTCTTCCTGAAACGCTTTTCCAGCTTCTCCGAGGTATGTTACAGTGCTCTCAGCTGGCGGCCCTCGAGGTTCTCTAGCAAAAGCTCTAAGTGTCTAGCAAAAGCTCTAAGCTCTAAGCCCTGGTCACTCACCCACATAAAACACAGATAAAGTCTATTTTACTTAGATTTGCAATATTAACAGACTGGAATCAATAGTTCCTCAAGAGAACCATCTATTTTATGGAAGCAAAATGCTGTTTGTCTTCTATTTATGGTAACTAATTTTCAGTGTTACTTTCTCCCTGCAAATAAGCTTCAGTAATAATCCACGGTCAAACATTGCTGTGCTTTTTCACTACAAAGAGAGAAAGAAAGGGAAGGAGAGAGAATTAAAAAAAAAAAGAAATTCAAATTGAAGTATGATGATATAAAGGAAACCTTCCCTAGCTTCAAGATGTATAAACAAAAGCAATCATCTTGGAGGTCAGTAGTTCATACCACTGTAGAAAAATCCTCATTCAAATAATTTACAAAGGTAATATAAAGGGCACTTCAGCTTCATGATATTCTTAAACACAGGCATCTTCTAAGGAAAGAGAGAGAGAGTAGGGAGCAGAGAAAGAGAGAGAATTGACTGATTGCTATCTCTTGCCAAACCAGAAACAGAAATAATATGCATTCTACCAGGGAACTACATAATACATACGGACAAAGAAAGATTGATGGGCTGGGTTAATTAACATAGAGTAGGAAGAAAGGTCCTTTTCCTTTAACATTTTGTGTCCATATGATGGATTACCAGAGTTTTAGATTCCAAAAATGATAAGATCAAGTTTCTAACTGAATAATAAGAAACCCACTGGCTGAAACAGAAATAATGGATTGGCTCCTAAATCATGATTGGTCCATCAAGTTAATATCTGGCTTCAGATGCTCGTAGATTCAAATCAGAAGCAATATTTGGCCATGTAATCTATTCCATATTATTCTTGGCTGGTTGCTCCAGCAGGATGTATATACAAAGACGAGAGAGTTAATAAATTTATCAGACATCAAATTAACAGAGGTCTCTTCGCTAATAACTGAATCATGGAGCATGCTTCCCCTTCCCCTTCCCCTCATGTGCACACCTCCACATCCAGCCCCTTACACAGTTGTTATAAAGGAGGCAGAACACTGGACCAGATATCATCACTCACCATTTCCCCATTTCCCCATTCTGTAAAGTATTAAAGGGAAAAAGAATTATGCTCATTTTTCCAACCTTTTCTGTAATGTAAATGCATTACTTCTAAAATCGTTTCTATTTGACCAACATCTAGAATCAGTCTTCAGTGAATATAAGCTACACATATGCACACAAATTTTAATGCTGTACACATGACGTTTTTAAAAGGCTGTCTAGCTTTATACTCATCTACTCATCTGATGTGAGTGATAAACATGCCAGTTTCTTCCACTTTAGTCAGTCATCCCCTGAGAGTCATAAAGCAAGCTGGTAAGAAAATTTCAATTGAAAGTGGCATTTAAAAATTCACTTGCAGGGTTTTAGAAATACCTTTTGGAAGGATAAAAATATTTTCAAGTTAGTCAGCAACATGCTTGCCTTATCAATTAACCACAGCATATTTCTGCTCCCTAGTCAACTTTTTTTGTTACCCAGGCTATCTTTCTCACTTTTATGTTCCTGTCAGTTTATGCTTAATAAAAGCAAAGACTGCATCTTAATGCTAGCCAACAGAAAACATAATGAAGATGGTTTTTCTCCAGTAAGAATAATGACATTACACATTTCAAAAGCCAAAATAAAGTTTACTTAAATATTTGGAACACTTGTCTTCATGATCATTTCCTTCCATAAATATGTATGGCCTAGAGAGAACAATTTATGTACAGGCAAGCAGAGCCCTGACAATGCAATGACTCCATGGTAGGCTCATATGTTAAGTGAACAGAATGTACTATTTTGTCTGGTTACTGGCACCTCTCCTCTCCCCACATCCTACCCACACACCTGATTACAAAGGGAACAGCTGACCAGGTGAGCAGGGAAAGGGCACAACTGGCCCAAATGGGGACACTCACTGGGAACGAGAGACTTTGGGAGCAGGAAAGTCAAGTCAAAATCTTTAGTCATTCTCTGATGGCAAAGCTTTATTATATAGAAGTTAAGAGCTGTCAGCAGCAGTATTTTCTAAATGTAGGAAGCCATTCCGCAAAGAAAGAGAAGGAGAACTAAACAGATCAAGAAGCCAAAATAAAAGATGGTAAGAGTCACCACAGCACCTAGGCCTCTAATTGAGGCTCTTCCCAAAGCCCAGGTGTATCTCTGACCTCATCACACCTTAGTCATGCTGAAATAAGCATCAGGACACTTCCTCTTGCTCTCCCTCTGATGGAGGCGATTTGTTTTGGTGGTAGGGATACCTATTATCTCATTGGCTCAGCCCTCAAATGGCCAACAGCATAACAGAGAAGACACATCAGAAAGTCCTGTCAACATGTTATGATAAGTGCATCACAACACAGATCTATCGCAGCTGGCACTTGAAGGAGGGTTTGTTACTGAGGCTGTTGCCCCAGAATCATACGCCTGCCCCTCCCTTAAGCAGGAACTGATCTATATCTTTGTCACAGGGTCCAGACATAAAGAAAAGAAGCTATGTAAAACCAGATAGAACCAGCTGGGACCAAGATGGCGACAAACCTGACCTCCAACAGACACTGTGTTTCACTCAATGCAAATTTTACATTAGTGGCACTGAATAACACACCAGCCTTCGGCCCTGGCCGGAAGTTCCAGACCAAAAAGTACAGAAAAAAAGTGGCTCCCCACTTCCAGGAGAAACCCCACTTCCTCCCAGGAAACTAATGCTTAGGGCTCCCCTTCATTATCAGCCCTCCTCCTATCGTCCTCACCTCTTAAAACCACATCTTGGGTTTCGTTTTTCGCTGTGTGAACCCGAATGGAAAAAGAACCTTTCCCCACCAAGGCAAGAGGCCTCAGGCCAGCAAGGGCCAAAGTTGGGGTCCATATGACCTAATTCAGTAACAGTATGAGAGCCAAACTGCATCTCAAGGAAGGGATGAGTCGGGGAGCTGGGAGGGACAACATTCCAAGCATGTGGGCAAAGACCGGCCTGTGCAAATGCAAGGGAAAGCCAGGCCAGAAGACATGACTCCAGGGCAGGTGGTCCTGGGGTTACTGGTCCTATCCCTCTATCTTTTAACAGTCCTTGACAGCTTTTTTCTTTTTATATTCCTTTTCCCACTGGCTTCTCCTCTTTACACCTCCCAGATAGTCAAAAACAAAGCTCACTTATCTCAACAAAATAGATATTTTCCATTAAGGCAAATATTCTCATTTAAAAAGGCTAAATAATAAGTTCCATCTTGGAAGAACTCAAGTTAAATTTAGGCTGAATCCTGCAAAGTAGGGGGAAAAAGTATCTTCTATGTCTAATTACTTTTCTCTCTCATTGCAGACTGGATAAATTTTCATTCATTTTTATGCTCTCATTACACAAGGGCTGATAAGCAAGTTGGACTCAATAATATTCTCTCACCTGAACTGCAGATCGAAGAACCCCAGATAAAGACTGTCTCTAGCTTGCTGATATGTTTGTACTGTTCAATTACGTAATAAATAATGACCTTTATTTTTTAGCATCATGTAATTCTCTCTAGGCATCAAACCAAGCTTTCTCTTCTACTGCTAAACAGCCCCACTCTTGTTCTGCTTTTAACTCATTTTAGACTCAGCCAAGAGTTTTCTTGCTCAGTTAAGTCCTCTTCTGGTTTCCAACTTTGTATCAGGCACTTGCTGTCTCAGGCCCGGCTGACTTAAAGACGGATGGTGCTTACCCTGTCTCCCGGTGGAGCTGGTTCTGTACTACCTCTGTTTGCCACAAATTTCAGCTTCCTACTATATCCTAGGTCATTTTTAATCCCTTGCCACAGTGTCTGTTAGATATCTGTCACAGCAGTTGGTGACAGTCATTGCTAGATAGCAACCACCATCCAGCCCACAGCATGGCCTCTGGATGAAGACTGGTAAAATCACCCCTGTTCATTCACTCAGCTATTTCAGCTGAACTCCCTTGAAAATTTTGAAGTCAAGCCTGAGCAGGAAGCAATCCCAATCTATGCGGGACAGGAATACAACCAAAAGCAACTGGAACCAGAGCAGCAACATGTTGCAGCAATGGTTTTTGCCTTGACAAACACATGTTATCTGTTCTTTTGCTGCTGTGGGTCTAACCCACCAGTAGACCTAAGTCCCACATCTTCAGGAGCAGCCACATCCTAGTTCCCAGGCAACTCATGGTGTGCAACAGGAAGGGTAAGTAGGTGCCCATTCCCCAACAAAAGCAGGGCTTGTAACTGTCAGTCTCTACAGTAGACCAACCTGGGGCTCAGTGCCCACCTCATACTCACTGAACTCCCTCAGTATGCTCTGTCAGAGATCAGTCTCTTTTCACTCAGACCATCTTCTGATAGTAAATTTCTAGGCCTTAAGTTTCTACTCCTAATTTGTCTTCCTTTTCAACACATTTCCCTATTATTAGATTGAAGTTCTGATTTGTCTTCTGTGCTGGTTATCCTCCATTTAACCCCTACTGAAATCTATATTCTGCCCTATTATGTTCCCGGCAGCCTGACCCTTAAGGATTGCATCATACTGATTCCTTAGCTGTCTGGCTTTCAGGAGATTAGAGGGTAAGGAAAGGAAACCATCAGGGTAGTTCTTCCTTGAGCTTCCTTGGTAGCTCAGTGATAAATAATCCATCTGCCAAGCAGAAGATGAGGGTTCAATCCCTGGTTTGGGAAGATCCCCCTGGAGAAGAAAATGGCAGCCCATTCCAGTATCTCTGCCTAGGAAATCTCAAGGACAGAGGAGCCTGGCGGGCAGTTCATGGGGCCACAAGAGAGTTGGAGATGACTTAGCCTACAGCTCTGGCTCCTCCTCCAGAACTCAAGTTCTTGGCTATAGTAACATTATTTTATCTCCTTGATCTCACAGTTCTAGGGGTGTAACACCTTCCTGCTGACAATGGTCTCTAGGAGCCACACCTGCCCTTGTTTTATACCCTTAATCCTGCCCATGCTTCTGTAAGTAGTCCCTTCTAAAACCCTGACAACATAACACCTGTAGTAAAAATCTCCTGTTTCGGTGGACCTGAATCCACCTCTCACCTCACAAATCATTTCGTAAAAGTAGCCTAATTTTCATTGCAGATTTCTACTCCCAAGCCCACATGTTTTAGAATTACACTTTTTCTATCCCTGACTGTCAAAATGGAGCATGAGGCTCAAGTCCATGCTCACCAATGTAACCTTAGATCACAATAAATAAACAGTTAGGGATGGACACATAACTTAAAAGTGGGCCAACTGGACTGAAGTCCAGACTTGTCCATCTGATTTCCTAAGTCTACCTCACTCCCTGTGAAGGCTAGGGACTTGCTACACTCAGACAGCTCTCCCAGAGGTTGGCCAGCACTCCATCTATACCTCCAAGTGTGCTTCTTCTGAGGAGACTCCTTCACCTGCATCATCCTCACCTGTAGGGGAACCACAGCACCTCAGACACTAAGGCTACACATTTGCATGAATCACAGATGAAGGCAGACAAAGTCCCCGGACAGCATGCCTAGCTGAACCTATCCTGGTATCTCTCAGATGCAGTGGCAAAACCAACATCTCTTCCCATATTTATCCTACTCACTAAAAATAAACCATATTCCTTGCTAATATATCCTAAGATATGGCAGCCATATGACTCCCCTGTCCTCCCATACTTGCTAACCATCATCTCTTGGGTGATACTGCTCAGATCCCAAATGTATTCTCAACCTGATACTCACGTAACTGCCTCCTAAGAAAGGATCCAAAGTATTTACAGCCTCCTCATACACTCTACATCAGACTGACATGACACCATCTATTTTACCAATACCCTAGCTTTACATTGTTACAAATTTCCCCCAAACCACGTGGATACACTGACAAATTTATTCATTTCATCAAAATGTTTTTAATGATAATTGTGTATGATATCCTGTAAGGAACATTATGGGATATATAAAGATAAATAAAATTAATTCCCAAGAAACTGCCCTCAGGAAATGTTTAGGCTCATAGAACAAATAAGGAAAAAATACAAACAACTCTGAAAAAAAAATGTGTGCCATAATAGAGAATTCCAAGGGACAAGAGATAACTTCTGGTTGGAGATATCAGTAAAAGCGAGTAAGAAGGAAGGCATTAGAGTTAGGCATTAAGCAGCAGAAGGCATTAAGTAGAATGCCTACTATAGGTCGGATACTCTGAGGGACTCACACTTCATAGTATTCAACAGCCTACTCAATATCTACATTTTTCCCTTTACCCAAACTATTAAAGAGGCCAGACAGTCCTTATCAAGGACCAAGAGACTGGGCTTTACAAGACAGGTACAATTTAGCCAAGAGTTTATTTCAGGAAAACAGGAGTCAAAAAAAGAAAAATACAAAACAGAACATGAGTAAAGAGATGAAGGCACAAAACTGCAGCACGCACATGAAACGTCCATGTAAATGTGTACATAATTGTAAACTGACATGAGGGTGGATGTTTATGAGTGGAATGTACCTCTAAAGAGATGGCAAAAATATAGATAAAATAAGGTATACGCCTATGGTTTAACAATGAATTCTACTTTTTTATTTGGCGAAACGAGGCAGTGGGTTAAAAATAAAGCTACATAAATATGTTAATGACACTTTCCTGTCCAGACTGAAGATGAAACTCAAATTAGTATTCTTCAGCAACCCTTTTCAAATGTTCAACAGCAGACATATTTGAAGACAAAGTGAGGAGTGAAGACTTTATACACATTTCAGTTAGACTTGCTGTCCCTCATTAGCATGAATAATCAAAAGTTGGCTGTACCTACATAAGCTATTTTCCATAAGTATCCTGAATGCTAATTAGGAAATTCAGTCCAAATACTTTATCCTCAAAAATAATTCTGGACATCATGTTAAGAAGGTATGGAAATGTGATAAATGTGCTCATTATTTAAACGCTATGTGTCCTGGCTTCTTGGGGGTAAATACAAGCACCACAATTAGAAGCACAGCTATATAAATAAAACAGTAACTGAAGAGGGGCATAGGAAAGAATCATAATATAACAGCCACAGAGCGAGTAATGCTCTTCATTCTGCAGATGAAGGACTCGAGCCTGATGAAGCCAAGTGGTGTATCCAGGTCAACATGGCTCATGAGTGTTGAGTCTGAACCAGAATTCGTCTCCTGATCTCTGTTCATAATCCTTTCTGCCACATCAAGTGTCTCTCTCTTACAAAAGTTTCAGATATAAGGATGCAGCTCTGTGTATGAAATTCTTTAATGCTGCTTAATGGAGCACCCTTGAGAGAATCTTTATATAAATGTCTGGGAAGTGACAGTCATAGGTTCAATTTCTAGTTAATACAGAGACTTTATTCATTGAACATTAACTGAAATGGTTTTTATGCTAATAGAGTTTCTCTTACCACAGATTTTCATAAAAGCATCATCAGGCAGTTTAAAATATATGAAGCATTGTTACTATGTACAAATCCCCAAACCTGTTGTAAATGCAAGAGAAAGAAGACCTGACATTCAGGATGACATCTGTGCAACCCTGGGTTCACATATTTCACTCTCTTCATGGGAGCTGGCTTCTCAACGAGGCGCATTGTCTTTCAGACCCTCCCATAATGTCTGCATTCCAACATGAGCATGACCTCAGCCAGCCTCACGCTATCCTGTGAAATTCTGTACTATTTTTTTCCTCTAAATGTACTTATTTTCTGTATTTACATAAAATTTTAAGCCTCCATAATCTCAAATACTTTCACTGTAACCTCATCTAAGAGTTGGGTAGGTAAGCCTAAGTAAAAGAGGCCTTTAGGCAGCTTTTAAGCTGCTCTAAAACAATGTTCAAAATAAAGACATTTTAACAGATCTCAAACATTCACAAAAAGTCTTTGTTTAAAGAAACTGTGAAAAAAAAAAAACCTAAAAACATGCACAAATGAATAATAATCAAAAGTTTGAAACATCAGAAATATTTTTGGTAAGGCGTGGAATATCTTTATTGAAATAGTACTTAAGAAGTTTTAGTGCCCTATGTTCAATGATCTCTAAGATCAATTTATCCTCTCAGAAAGATGGTTTTATTTAACGCTACATTTTTCCTTACTTTCACATTTTAGAAATTCTAGCGAAATAAGCAAAGCATGAAATAACCATAAACAGTCTTGTGTGATAATCTACCATGAAATTTCAGTGGAATTACTGAAAATAAAAAATAAAGATGTCGATGTAGTACCCCAGCATGAAGCAGCACATGAAGCATTAGTGGGAAAAGAAAAAAAAAGGAGAGAGAGATGCATTCATTCAGCTGAGTTACTGCCACTCTACAACTGAATGAGACAGAGAAACAGAGAAAGATGAATGCCCACAACAATCCACCACATTAAGTGAAACGGAATGAGAAGCACTTTAATTAGGTAAAATTTAAGAGCTGAATTACAAATGCCACGTAAATAAATAGCTCTAAATAATGTGTTTTTTCCAGTGAAATAATGACTTTAATAAAACAGATGAAAATGTAGGCTGTGTTGTTTTTTCTGCCTGTCAGAATCTCATTAGCATTTCAATTTAAATTCTACAAGTGCACTCAAATCTCTCATTTGTACATCTGGCATAACTCAAAACACTGCCTTATTTGTTAAAAAAAGAAACTTTAAGGCAAATGAGCCGACTCACAATATCTTGAAGTGGTATTTTAATGGGTGAAAACAATGTTATTTCAATGTTGCATAAGAGCAGTGACCTTATGAAGAAACTGAAAGATTCAGATAACACTTTCGAAGAAAATTTGTTTTTATAAGAAAAATCTCAAAAGCATGCACTTAAGTGTTAATGCTATCTTTACATTATTTTAAATATAGAATTAAATATGAAAAATATTTTTTTAAGTAAGCTTAGAAATGATATCTAAAGACACTCAGTTTAGTTCAGTCGCTCAGTCATGTCCGACTCTTTGCAACCCCATGAATCACAGCACACCAGGCCTCCCTGTCCATCACCAACTCCTGGAGTTCCCTCAGACTCACGTCCATCGAGTCCGTGATGCCATCCAGCTATCTCATCCTCGGTCGTCCCCTTCTCCTCCTGCCCCCAATCCCTCCCAGCATCAGAATCTTTTCCAATGAGTCAACTTTTCACATCAGGAGGCTAAAGTACTGGGGTTTCAGCTTTAGCATCATTCCTTCCAAAGAACACCCAGGACTGATCTCCTTTAGAATGGACTGGTTGGATCTCCTTGCAGTCCAAGGGACTCTCAAGAGTCTTCTCCAACACCACAGTTCAAAAACATCAATTCTTCGGCGCTCAGCTTTCTTCACAGTCCAACTCTCACATCCATACATGACCACTGGAAAAACCATAGCCTTGACTAGACAGATGAAAATGTCAGACAGACCTTGTTGGCAAAGTAACAGACCTTGACAGACCTTTGTTGGCAAAGTAACGTCTCTGCTTTTCAATATGCTATCTAGGTTGGTCATAACTTTCCTTCCAAGGAGTAAGTGTCTTTTAATTTCATGGTTGCAATCACCATCTACAGTGATTTTGGAGCCCTCCAAAATAGTCTGACACTGTTTCCACTGATTCCCCATCTATTTCCCATGAAGTGATGGGACTGGATGCCATGATCTTCGTTTTCTGAATGTTGAGCTTTAAGCCAACTTTTTCACTCTCCTCTTTCACTTTCATCAAGAGGCTTTTTAGCTCCTCTTCACTTTCTGCCATAAGCATGGTGTCATCTGCATATCTGAGGTTATTGATATTTCTCCTGGCAATCTTGATTCCAGCTTGTGCTTCTTCCAGCCCAGTGTTTCTCATGATGTACACTGCATAGAAGTTAAATAAGCAGGGTGACAATATACAGCCATGACGTCCTCCTTTTCCTATTTGGAACCTGTCTGTTGTTCCATATCCAGTTCTAACTGTTGCTTCCTGACCTGCAGACAGGGTTCTCAAGAGGCAGGTCAGGTGGTCTGGTATTCCCATCTCTTTCAGAATATTCCATAGTTTATTGTGATCCACTATGAAACTATAATTTTAGGTAAATATGACTACTTCAAAGTTCTTTGTGACAAAGCTTTCCTAATGTATTATCATAAATACCTAAAATGAAAAAGAAAATTGCAAGGAAAAAATTCTTTATCTACTTATGTTTAGCAGTGGCTCTAAAACAATAGTGCACATAATAATTACATACAGATATTTTTAAATATGTATTCCTAAAGTTAGCCCCAGAAAATTTGATTCATAGATGTGGAGCACAATATAGAGTTTTAACATATATCCCAAGTGATTCTGATGCAAGTGATCTATGGAACACAATTTGAGAACACTAACCTATAGGGTCCCTGGAGGAGGAAATGGCAACTCTCTCCAGTATTCTTGCCTCAAGAATCCCATGGACAGAGGAGCCTGATGGGCTACAGTCCCTAGAGTCACAAAGACTTGGACACTATTGAGCAACTGAACAAAATTTATAGGATAAATTTTATTTCCTTTTTAGATTAATAATTAAAATCTTTCATAATCTGATTTTATTCCAACTTTCAATCTTACTCTGTAGGATAAACTACCCAATTTATCAAGTGGATCTCATTACCACCATTTTAGCTTAGGTAGAATGCCAGTCTGAATCTGAATCTCATAAAATCTTTAAACCACATTTGAGTATAGACTAGTTGAAAGTAAGTTCACAGGATATGGAAACTAGATAACAGGTATTTGTCTTAACTCAGACCTCAGAATTGGAGAGATCCTAAGTGCAGTGTCCTGAAGGTGGGAAGGAAACAAGGGAGAAGGTAATAGAGAATATTATCTAAGATTAACTAGTCCCTACAAAATTCACTTGAGTCTGTTTACAGAAGGGATGTCACCTTGAAAGGTAACTTGAAGGAAAAAAAGTAAGTTTTCTTTGTGTTACATTAAAACAAAATTTTAGTTATAACTGTGATAATTTTTAAATCAAAGAATAAAACACAATAGTTCTTTGTTGATATGTCTGAAATGATTTCATTATAGTACATCTATTAATTTATATTTAACACATAAAAGATAATTACAAATACCATCAAACAGAAACTTCATTAGTTTTTCCAAAGGATTTCTCTTGATCCTTTGCTTTTCCAGTTCCATTTCAAGCATTACCATATCACAACCCTTGTCAGTTTTCTCTGTTTCAATTGTAAAACGTCATATCCCCACTTATCAATGGCTTTACATATTATTCAATAAATTCTCTAACATCATTTACACCAACTTCATGAAATCTGTATATTTCTCAAAATTTTCTCTCTTCCAGTCAATTTACATTACATTCTTTAAGGTCTAAAACAGTGAATTAAAAAGCACAGAAACACTTACCACATCTTGCTTTAATTCCCCATGGAACCTGGGAAGATATAGATTATAAATAATTTGATAAACCTATACAGCATATTAAAAAGCAGAGACATTACTTTGCTGACAAAGGTCTACACAGTCCAAACTATGGTTTTTCCAGTAATAATGTACAGATGTGAGAGTTGGACCATAAAGAAGGCTGAGCGCCACAGAATGATGCTTTCTAATTGGGATGCTAGAGAAGACTCCTGAGAGTCCTTTGGACTGCAAGGAGATCAAACCAGTCAATTCTAAAGAAAATCAACCCTGAACATTCATTGGAAGGGCTGATGCTGAAGCTGAAGCTCCAATACTTTGGCTACCTGATGCAAAGAGCTGACTCACTGGAAAAGACTCCGATGCTCGGAAAGACTTAAGGCAAAAGAAGGAGGTGGCAGAGGATGAGGGTCACTGACTCAATGGACATGAATTTGAGGAAACTCCAGGAGATGGTAAAGGACAGGGGAGCCTTGTGTACTGCAGCCCATGGGACTGTAAAGAGTCAGACATGACTTAGCAAATGAAAGATGATGATGAACAATCTCTACTGAAATGCAGAAAAGCACACAGCATTAAAAATATATCAGAAGATGGCTAGCAAGTTCCACTAGGCTAAGCATCAGAAAGATCAGAGAGAGAGCCATACATTCTGGTGGAAAAAGGCTGATAAGAATGTAGGATGTCACTGTGTGCTAGGCTTGTCAGTGAGTCAGAAACCTCTCCCATAGCAAGGCAGCTAACTGCCTAGTTATGAAAAAAAAAAGTTTCAGTAACACATTCACTGTTTAGAAATTCTAATACATATATGTTCTAGCATAATGCACACTTCCTATGCATGTGCAAAGGAGTTTAACATACATTTTCTCATTTAGTCTTCACAATAGCCCTATGAGGTAAGTAAAAATAATCAACATTTAATATTATCATCATTTCCAAAGGAGGTAACTGAAGCTTAGAAAGACTACTTCATCTACGCCCTTGACCTAGTAAGTATCTGAGCAAGAATCTGAACCCAGGATCCTCCAAATTATTATGCCACAGATCTTTGAATTTTACATTGCTTTGATTTTGATTTTATTTATATCTTTAATGCTTTAAACAATAAATAATATATTTGGGGGTTTCTTGCTTTAATAAAAAGGTTTTTTAATATAAATTTATTTATTTTATTTGGAGGTTAATTACTTTACAATATTGTATTGGTTTTGCCATATTTGTTTAAAGATGCACAGACGTACCTCAAAGATATTCTGGTTTCAGTTCCAGACTACAACAAGCAAATACTTCAGTAACCTGTCACATGAACATTTTTATTTCCCAGTGCATATAAAAGTAATGTTTATCCTCCAGTGTTGTCTATTAAGCGCAATAGCAGTATGTCTAAAAAAGTATACACATCTGAATTTAAAATATTTTATTGCTAAAAAATGCCAAGACCCTTTGGTATTTCTTGGAAGGCCAGTTTAGTGGAAATTAACTCTTTTAGCTTTTGCTCATCTGGGAAGCTCATCTCTCCTTCAGTTCTGAACAATAAATAACCTTGCTGAGTATCGTAGGATATAGGTTCTTTCAGCACTTGAAATACATCATGCCACTCTATTCTGGCTTGCAAAATTTCTGCTGAAATATTAGCTGATAGTTTTATGAGGGTTCCTTTATACATGTCTTTTATATGAGATGTCCTGGTATGGGTCTTTTTGGGTTCATTTAGTTTGGGATTCTCGGTACTTCCTGGACCTGAATATCTATTTCATTTTTCATATTAGGGAAATTTTAAGTCATAATTTGATCAAATACACTTTCTATCCCTTTCTCTCTATCTTTTCCTCCTGCTGGGACACCTACAATGCAAATATTAGTATGCTTGATGTCATCCCAAAGGGCCCTTCCACTATCCTCATTAATTTTTTTTTTATATATTTCTGATTGGGTGAATACCACTGTTCTGTTTTACAGGTCATTTATGCATTCTTCATAACACCAATATATTTGCTTGTGTCTCCTTCTTTCTTACATTAAGGCTAGCACCCTTAATTGTTCAACAATTTTTATTTAAATAGTAAATACTAAAAATAACTAAATAAGTTCATAAATATCTTCATTATTATTTGTTACTATAATACTATATTGGATAAATATGAACTATACTACAGTTTATTCAACCACTCTCCTATCTGTGGACATTCAGGTTATGTCCTGTATTTCACAATTACAGATACTATCACAGTAAATAATCTCATAAATATGAATTTGCATGTTTTGGGTGTGTATGATCCATGATAACTTCTTAGGAGTGAAAATGCTGGGTTAGAGTACAAATATATAGTTTTGTTAGGTTATTACCAAATTTCTGTTCAAAGGACTGTATCAATTTCAATTCCTTCCTTCTGGCTCAACTGGTAAAGAATCGTCTGCAATGTGGGAGACCTGGGTTTGATCCCTGAGTTGGGAAGATCCCTTGAAGAAGGGAAAGGCTACCCATTCCAGATTTCTGGCCTGGAGAATTCCATAGACTATATAGTCTATGGGGTTGCAAAGAGTCAGACACGACTGAGTGACTTTTACTTTCACCAAAGCTTGAATGTGATGATTTCTCTTCAGTCCCACTGAAAGAATTTGTCATTTTTAAAGAAACTTTCTGCCACTGTAAAAAGTGAGAAATATATTGTAGTGGTTTGAATTTATATTTCACTAATTATGAATGAATTTGATCATTTTTTCATGTTTATCATATAGTCATCTGCTTGTATTTTTCTGTGAATTATCCATGTCCTTTTTCTATTTTTCTATAGGGCTTTTGATCCTTTGCCCCTCCATCTTAAAGCCTTCTTTATGTATTAGGGAGATTACCTTTTGTCTGTATAAATGCTGTGAATATGTTATTGCATTTTGTCAGTTGTCTTCTGACTTTGTTTATGGTATTCTGGGCTTTCTTTATACTCCAACTGTCACATCCATTCATGACTAATGGGAAAAAAATCAAAGCTTTGACTAGTCAGACCCTTGTCGACAAAGTAATGTCTCAGCTTTTTAATATGTTGTCTAGATTTGTCATAGCTTTTCTTCCAAGGGGCAAGCGTCTTTTAATTTCATGGCTGCAGTCACCATCTGCAGTGATTTTTGGAGCCCAAGAAAATTAAGTCTGTAGCTGTTTTCATTGTTTCCCCATCTATTTCATGAAGCGATGGAACTGGATACCATGATCTTCGTTTTTTGAATATTGAGTTTTAAACCATCTTTTTCAAAATGTTAAAACTGCCAGTTAATTTTTTCAAACCCTTTGGGTAAAGGAGAAGAGTTAACCTCAGAGAAAAGAAACCTCACATAACAGTTTGTCATTTGATATTACAACACAAAAATTACATATAAAGTATTAGCAAAGTATTTTCATATGTATTATAAAATTGCCAGATATTAGCAACTCCAGAGAGCACATTTCACTGTATATATCTGCAAATGTTACCATAAAAGGTCATCATCTTAACTGCACGAGCACATTATCATGAAAAACTAAGTAGTAAAAAAGTCACACACATTTAGTTCAAACCCCTTTTGCCATCTGTTGAGTTTGTCTTATGCATTTTAATTATTTTGGAAACTTGCAGAAGTTTTAGTTTTTAAAAATGCCTTATGTTATCACAGGCAACTTCACAATCCTATGATTCATGGTAATCTCTCAGATAACCATCTTTACTAAACCAGAGAGAAAAACAAGTTAAACTTTGGTTCTGGATTTCACATTATAGGTGTTGGCACTGGGAAATCCGTGATCAGCCTAAGCTTACAAATACGTTTAACAATTGTTAGTGATATTTACAGGAGGCACATCCTCTACTGATCCTAGAATTACATTTATGTCTATTTACAGTTCAGTATTAATAAGCAATTCACCAAGTAGTGGGACAACAGAAATAAACCCTCATTTGCTTATAAGCAAATAAGTTGGCAATTTCACCCACTAAATGCCCAAACTCTAAAAGACATCTAACAAATGTCTCAAAGTTAATATAACAAACATAATGCAGAGAAAAACTTTTAAAATTTCACTCAGTATCTATTATTCCTTATTTTAGGCACAATTTTTAAAATTTATATTTTGCAACAGATATTAATTGAAAAATCAAACTCAAAAATCTTCTGCTATAGACGAAACCACTTGGGTTTTATCAGAGCCCATCAGCTTCTAGAGGAAGGAAAACATCCAACTCCAGCCTACTTTAGCCTTTGCCATTGATTAAAGGAAAGGAAAGGTAAGTGAAGTCGCTCAGCCGTGTCTGACTCTTTGCAGCCCCATGGACTGCAGCCTACCAGGCTCCTCCATCCATGGGATTTTCCAGGCACGAATACTGGAGTGGGTTGCCATTTCCTTCTCCAGGAGATCTTCCTGACCCAGGGATTGAACCCGGGACTCCCACATTGTAGGCAGATGCTCTACCATCTAAGGCACCAGGGAAGTCCATTGATGAAGGGAAATGCCATAGCCAGCCTTCTCTAGCCCTACTGTCTCATCTAAAGATGAAGAGAATAGATGCATTTGTGAAGGTCACAACCCAGGGAAATAGGCTCATATAAAAATGAGGACCAATCATAAAATTATAGAATTCTTCCCTTCACCCCATACCTTATGACCACATTGATATGAGGCACTGTATAATAAGTGGGTTACAATGGAAAGAACAGTAAGACCCAGACCCTATTTAAGGAGTCTTTAAAGAAACACAAAGGCAACAGGGGCTACAAAAAGGACCACAGAGGAAATTTTAGCATCAGACACCTATAGCTACAGTAAACAGAAATATGTTGTTGCTGTTTAATTGCTAAGTCATGTCTGACTCTTTGTAACCCTATGTACCATAACTCACAAGGGTCCTTATGTCCATGAGATTTCCCAGGCAAGAATACTGGAGTGGGTTGCCATTTTCTTCTACCAAGGACTTTCCCAACCCAGTGATCAAACCCAAGTCTCCTGCACTGACAGGCAGATTCTTTTCTGGTGAGACATCAGGGAAGCCCAAACAGTAACACAGCCTAACCCTAAACCAGATACACAAAAAAACCCTTACATTAAAGGTCTATTTACCTCAGTTCATTTTAAGCAATATATCATGCTTGCATGCATGCTCAGTTGCTCAGTCATGTCTAACTCTTTGCAATCCCGTGGACTGTAGCCCACCAGGCCCTTCTGTCCATGGGATTATCCTGGCAAGAATACTGGAGTGGGTTGCTATTTCCTCCTCTAGAGAAACTTCCCAGCCCGGGAATTGAACTTGTGCCTCCTGGGGCTCCTGCATGGGCAGGCAGATTCTTCACCACTGAGCCACCTGGGAAGCCCTTATATCACGTTTGAGTTTCAACAAAAATATCACAAGGCGCACTAAAAGGAAAACACAGTCTGAAGAGACACACAAAGCTTAGATATGTCAGAGACTTTGGGATTATCAGAACAGGAATCTAAAATAATATGATTAATGTTTTAAGAGCTCTAAGAGAAAAAATGAACAGCAGAGAGCTGGGCACAACTGAGAAACTTTCACTTTGAAAAATAAATAAAATTGAAAATAGGAAATCAATAGAAAAAATCAATAAGATCAAAATCTGGATCTGTAAAAAGATACACAAAATTTCTAAACCACTAGTCAACCAACCAGAGAAAAAGAAGAGAGAGACTGTTTTGAGAAATGAGAGAGGGGAGATTGCTACTGATCACATGGGTAATAATAAATAAAAGAGTATTATGAAAAACTATATGCCGCAAAAGCTGATAGCTAGAAAACAAGTGGAGCTCTTCCTTGGAAAACACAGTTTGTGACACCTTATACTAGGAGAAATAATCTGAATAAACACATATTCATTAAAGAAAACTGAGTCAATTATTAATCACCTATAACAGAAAGCACTAGCCCCAGACAGATTCACTAGTGAATTCTACCTAAGATTTAAATAAAACATGATACCAATTATCTGCAATTCATTCCAGAATTTACAGTCAAAGGGAGCACTGCCTAACTCATTCTATGAGGCCAGAATTACTTTAGCATTCAAACCTGAAAAAGATGCTGCAGATTACCAAGGAAAACAGCAGATAAATATCTGCCATGAACACATGAAAATCCTCAACGAAATATTTGCAAAATAAATTGAACAAATTATTTTTAAAAATTAAACACCACAACAAAGTTGGATTTATTCAAGTTATTCAAGGCTGGTTCAACATTTAAAAATCAAGTAATTTAATCCATTACTTAGCATGCTAAATAAGTAAGATCAAATGAGCATATTGCTAGAGACAGAAAAAACATTTGACAAAGTCTAATACTCATTCATGAAAAAAATAAACAAAAAACAAAACTCTCATAAAACTAGGAATAGAAAACAATTTCCTCACATGATGAAGAATATCTACCAATAACTCTTTTAATTAACATCATAACTAATGGTGAGTAACTAGATGCTTTCCCACTAAGATCAAGAACAAGACAAGGCTGTCCCATCTCACAAGTTCTATGTAACATTGTACAGTAAGTTCTAACTAATGCAATAAGAAAATAAAATCAAAGCATACTTTTAATTGGGAAGGAAGAAATAAAATTTTCTTTGTTCACAAATAACATTATCATCATATCATTCATTCTTTCAGTTCAGTCACTCAGTCGTGTCCGACTATTTGCGACCCCATGAATCGCAGCATGCCAGGCCTCCCTGTCCACCACCAACTCGTGGAGTTCACTCAAACTCACATCCATCAAGTCGGAGATGCCATCCAGCCATCTCATCCTCGGCCGTCCCCTTCTCCTCCTGCCCCCAATCCCTCCCAGCATCAGAGTCTTTTCCAATGAGTCAACTCTTTGCATGAAGTGGCCAAAGTACTGGAGTTTCAGCTTTAGCATCAGTCCTTCCAATGAACACCGAGGACTGATCTCCTTTAGAATGGACTGGTTGGATCCCCCTGCAGTCCAAGGGACTCTCAGGAGTCTTCTCCAACACCACAGTTCAAAAGCATCAATTCTTCAGCACTCAGCTTTCTTCACAGTCCAACTCTCACATCCATACATGACCACTGGAAAAACGATAGCCTTGACTAGACGGACCTTTGTTGGCAAAGTAATGTTTGGTTGGTCATAACTTTCCTTCCAAGGAGTAAGCATCTTTTAATTTCATGGCTGTGGTCACCATCTGCAGTGATTTTGGAGCCCCCCAAAATAAAGTCTGACACTGTTTCCCCAACTATTTCCCATGAAGTGATGGGACCAGATGCCATGATCTTTGTTTTCTATAGAAAGTCCCAAAGAATCAACAAAAAAAATTTTTTGAAACTAATAAGCAATTGTAGCAGAGTTATAAGATATAAGGTTAATGTACAAAAACCAATTATTTTCTGATACACTAATGATAAACAAATGGGATTTCAAACTTAAAACATTATTTACATTAGCAGAAAAATTAAAATACTTAACTATAAATCTAAAAATTATATACAAAATTATATGAGCAAAATTATGTACAAAATTTTAAAAGTGATAAAAAATAACTAAATAGAGAGATAACCCATGTTTATGAATAAAAGGACTCAATATTGCCAACATGATAGTTTTTCCCAACTTCATCCACAGGTTTACTGTAATTGCATTAAATTCAATAAAATTATTTTATGGATAATAACAAAAGAATTGTAAAGTTTATATCAAAAAAACAAATGACCCAGAATAATTAACATAATATTGAAGAACAAACTCAGAGGACTGACAGTACCTAAATTTCAAGATATACTGTTAAGTTACAGTAATTGAGAGAGACAGTGTGATACTGCTGAAGGAAAAGACAAGATAGTGGAACAAAATAGAGAACACAGAAATACACTACATACATCTTTGACAAAGGAGCAAGAACCCAGTGAAGAAATAATAGTCTTTTTCAACAACTGGTACAAGGACAATAGTCATACATGTGCAAAGCAAACGACAAAATAAAAGAATCTAGATACTGAAATTTACAGAAATTAACTCAAAATGGATCACAGGCCCAAGTGAAAAACACAGAACTTTAAACTCCTAGAAGATAAAATAAGAGAAAATCTAGGTGATGTTGGGTTTGGTGATGGCTTTTTAAGTCATCAAAAGCATGATCAATGATTTTAAAAAATAAGCTGACTTTCATTAAACTTAAAAAACTCTGCCGTGCAAAAGACATCGTTCAAAGGGAAAAAAAAAATGCAAGCCACAGACTAGGATAAAATATAAACCAATCAAATTTGATAAAGTACTATTATCCAAAATATACAAAGAAATGTTTAAACAATAAGAAAATAACACAATTAAAAAGTGAGCAAAGTATTTTAACTTCTCCAAGGAAGATATGCAATATGCAAATGAGACATAACAATATGAAAAGATGCTCAACATAGTAAATTGCTATTGCTGTTCAGTTCATCAGCCATGTCTGACTCTTTGCAGTCCCATGGACAGCAGCATGCCAGGCTTCCCTGTCCTTCCCTAACTACTGGAGTTCGCTCAGAACTCATGTCCATTTAATCAGTCATGTCATCCAACTATTTCATCCTCTGTCATCCCCTTCTCCTCCTGCCCCCCAGACTTTCCCAGCATCAGGGTCATTTCAAATGAGTCAGTTCTTCACATCAAGTGGCCAAAGTATTGGAGCTTCAGCTTCAACATCAGTGCTTCCAAGAAAATTCTGGTTGATTTCCTTTAGGGTTGACTGATCTTTTTCTTAAATAATTTATTTTTTATTGAAGGATATTGCTTTACAGAATTCAAAAGGGTTGACTGGTTTGATTTCCTTGTTGTCCAAGGGACTCTCAAGAGTCTTCTCCAGCATCAAAATTCGAAAGCATCAGTTCTTCAGCTCTCAGCCATCTTTATGGTCCAACTCTCACATCCATACATGATTACAGGAAAAACCATAGCTTTGACTAGATGGACCTTTGTCAGCAGTGACGTCTCTGCTTTTTAATATGCTGTCTAGGTTTGTCATAGTTTGTCTTCCAAGGAGCAAGTGTCTAATTTCATGGCTGCAGTCACCATCTGTAGTGATTTTGGAGCCCAAGAAAATAAAGTCTGTCACTGTTTCCATTGTTTCTCCATCTATTCGCCATGAGGTGATGGGACCAGAGGCCATGATCTTAGTTTTTGAATGCTGAGTTTTCAGCCAGCTTTTTACTCTCCTATTTCACTTTCATCAAGAGGCTTTTTAGTTCCTCTTCTCTTTCTGCCATAAGGGTGGTGTCATCTGGGTATCTGAGGTTATTGATATTTCTCCCAGTAATCTTGATTCCAACTTGAGCTTCATCCTGCCAGCATTTCTCATGATTTACTCTGCACATAAGTTAAATAAGCAGGGTGACAATATACGGGTTGACTTACTCCTTTTCCAATATTGAAGCAGTCTGCTGTTTCATGTCTGGTTCTAACTGTTGCTTCTTGACCTGCTTACAGATTTCTCAGGATGCAGGTAAGGTGGTCTGGTATTCCCATCTAAGAATTTTGCACAGTTTATTGTGATGCACACAGTCAAAGGCTTTAGAGTAGTCAATGAAGCAGAAGCAGATGTTTCTCTGGAATTCCCTTGCTTTTCTTTGATCCAACAGATGTTGGCAATTTCATCTCTGTGTGCTCTGCCTTTTCTAAATCCAGCTTGTACACCTGAATGTTCTCAGTTCACAAACTACTGAAACCTAGCTTAAAGGATTTTGAGCATTACCTTGCTAGCATGTGAAATGAATGCAATTGTGCGGTAGTTTGAACATTCTTTGGCATTGCCCTTCTTTAGGACTGGAATGAAAATCGACCTTTTCCAGTCCTATGGCCACTGCTGAGTTTTCCAAATTTGCTGGCATACTGAGTGCAGCACTTTCACAACATCACCTTTTAGGATTTGAAATGGCTCAGCTGGAATTTCATTACCTCCACTAGCTTTGTCCATAGTAATGCCCCCTAAGGCCCACTTGACTTCACACTCTAGGATGTCTGGCTCTAGGTGAGTGATCACACCATCATATTTAGGCAGGTCATTAAGGCCTTTTTTATACAGTTCTTCTGTGTATTCTTGCCACCTCTTCTTTAGATCTTCTGTTTCTGTTAGGTCTGTAACATTTCTCTCCTTTACTGTGCCCATCTTTGCATGGAATGTTCTCTTGGTACCTCTAATTTTCTTGAAGAGATCTCTAGTCTTTCCCATTCTACTGTTTTCCTCTATTTCTTTGCATTGTTCACTTAAGAAGGTTTTCATATCTCTCCTTGCTATTCTTTGGAATTCTACACTTATATGGGTATATCTTTCCTTTTTTCTTTTGCCTTTCACTTCTCTTCTTTTCTCAGCTATTTGTAAGGCCTCCTCAGACAACCATTTTGCCTTTTTGCATTTCTTTTTCTCAGGTATGATTCTGATCATCACCTACTACTCAGTGTTATTAACCTCTGTCCATAGTTCTTCAGGCACTCTGCTCAACAGATCTAACGCCTTGAATCTAGTTGTCACTTGCACTGTATAATCACAAGGGATTTTGTTTAAGTCATACCTGAATGACCTAGTGGTTTTCCCTACTTTCAATATCACTACACATCTAATAGAATGGCAGAGAAACAGAACAGTGACAACACCATATGGTGACAAGAATGTGGAGAACAAGGACTCTCACCCAGGGTTTCTGGGAATGCAAAATGGCACAGCCTCTCTCAAATAAGATTGGCCATCTCTTACAAAGCAAAACACAGTCTTATCATGTGATCCAGCAATCATGCTCCTCAGTATTTACCCAAAGAATTTATGTCCAAATAAAAATTATTTCCAAAATAAAACCTAGATACAACCAAAAACTCTTAGAAGTAAATAAAAGAGGAAAACTTCATGATACAGACCTCTAAAAACAGAATAAGCCCTAATGTAAATGGCATCACTGACTCGATGGACATGAGCTTGAGCAAGCTCCAGGAGTTGGTGATGGACAGGGAAGCCTGGCGTGCTGCAGTCCATGGGGTCGCAAAGAGCTGGACATGACTGAGTGACTGAACTGAACTGAAAGTATTAAATTTAGTTAATAATAACATATGAATATTGTTAGTTCAGCATCAGCAATTTAAGAAATATATCACAGTAATGTAAGCTGCTGTTGATATGGAAAACTGTACATAGTGGAATATGTGCAAGAGGGTATATGGAAATTGTATATTTCTGCTCAATTTTTCTATAAACTTAAAATTGCTATAAAAATGACCTGTTAACTTTTCAAAAGAAAACATCCATTATTTTATTTTGGCTCTTATTCGATTGCTCCTCTGCTGCAACAACTTAAAAGCTAAGTTTGGATTATTTTAACACTGGGCTTCCCTTGTGGCTCAACTGGTAAAGAATCCGCCTGCAACACAGGAGACCTGGGTTCGATCACTGGGTTGGAAAGATCCCCTGGAGAAGGGAAAGGCTACCCATTCCAGAATTCTGGCCTAGAGAATTCGATGGACTGTATAGGTCCATGGGGTCACAAAGAGTCGGACGGGACTGAGTGACTTTCACGTTCACATTAGCATTTCTTCAGCTGATACTTCACTAACTTATTCACTGATTCATTCATTCAGTGTTTGACTATTTATATCATTTGCAGTATCATCCACTCTGGTTTTTAAACATATAACTTCTATGTTATTTTACTTGCTTTTTAAAATATTTTATACTATATTAGTTTCATATTTAGAGACTATGAATCATCTATTTTACAAGCCTAGTTAAATCAATTATTTATACTCTCTGATGGGAGCTCCTAGAATTATTTTTATAGGTTACTATGAAAAGAAGAGAAGCGAAAAGCAAAGGAGAAAAGGAAAGATATAAATATCTGAATGCAGAGTTCCAGAGAATAGCAAGAAGAGATAAGAAAGCCTTGCTCAGCAATCAATGCAAAGAAATAGAGGCAAACAACACAATGGGAAAGACTAGAGATCTCTTCAAGAAAATTAGAGATACCAAGGGAACATTTCATGCAAAGATGGGCTCGATAAAGGACAGAAATGGTATGGACCTAACAGAAGCAGAAGATATTAAGAAGAGGTGGCAAGAATACACAGAAGAACTATACAAAGCAGATCTTCATGACCAAGATAAGCACAATGGTGTGATCACTCACCTAGAGCCAGACATCCTGGAATGTGAAGTCAAGTGGGCCTTAGAAAGCATCACTACGAACAAAGCTAGTGAAGGTGATGGAATTCCAGTTGAGCTGTTTCAAATCCTGAAAGATGATGCTGTGAAAGTGCTGCACTCAATATGCCAGGAAATTTGGAAAACTCAGCAGTGGCCATAGGACTGGAAAAGGTCAGTTTTCATTCCAATCCTAAAGAAAGGCAATGCCAAAGAATGTTCAAACTACCACACAATTGCACTCATCTCACATGCTAGTAAAGTAATGCTCAAAATTCTCCAGGCCAGGTTTCAGCAATACATGAACCGTTAAATTCCAGATGTTCAAGCTGGTTTTAGAAAAGGCAGAGGAACCAGAGATCAAACTGCCAACATCCGCTGGACCATGGAAAAAGCAAGAGAGTTCCAGAAAAACATCTATTTCTGCTTTCTTGACTATGCCAAAGCCTATGACTATGGATCATAATAAACTGGAAACTTCTGAGAGATATGGGAATACCAGACCACCTGACCTGCCTCTTGAGAAACCTATATGTAGGTCACGAAGCAACAGATAGCACTGGACATCGAACAACAGACTGGTTCCAAATAAGAAAAGGAGTATGTCAAGGCTGTATATTGTCACCGTGCTAATTTAACTTATATGCAGAGTACATCATGAGAAATGCTGGACTGGAAGAAACACAAGCTGGAATCAAGATTGCCAGCAGAAATATCAATAACCTCAGATATTCAGATGACACCACCCTTATGGCAGAAAGTGAAGAGGAACTAAAAAGCCTCTTGATGAAAGTGAAAGAGCAGAGTGGAAAAGTTGGCTTAAAGCTCAACAGTCAGAAAACGAAGACCATAGCATCTGGTCCCATCACTTCATGGGAAATAGATGGGGAAACAGTGGAAACCGTGTCAGACTTTATTTTTGGGGGGCTCCAAAATCACTGCAGACAGTGACTGCAGCCATGAAATTAAAAGACGCTTAGTCCTTGGAAGAAAAGTTATGACCAACCTAGATAGCAGATTGAAAAGCAGAGACATTACTCTGCCAACAAAGGTCCATCTAGTCAAGGCTATGGTTTTTCCAGTAGTCATGTATGGATGTGAGAGTTGGACTGTGAAGAAAGCTGAGCGCCAAAGAATTTGTGCTTCCAAACTGTGGTGTTGGAAAAGACTCTTGAGAGTCCCTTGGACTGCAAGGAGATCCAACCAGTCCATTCTGAAGGAGATCAGCCCTGGGATTTATTTGGAAGGAAAGATGCTAAAGCTGAAACTCCAGTACTTTGGCCACCTCATGCCAAGAGCTGACTCACTGGAAAAGACTCTAATGCTGGGAGGGATTGGGGGCAGGAGGAGAAGGGGACGACAGAGGATGAGATGGCCGGATGGCATCTCCGACCTGATGGACATGAGTCTGAGTGAACTCCAGGAGGAGTTGGTGATGGACAGGGAGGCCTGGTGTGCTGCGATTCATGGGGTTGCAAAGAGTCGGACATGACTTAGCGACTGAACTGAACTGAACTGAACTGAACTGATGAGGATAAGTCAGTCTCTAGGATATATCTAAATTGGATGCACCCAATTTTAATTCATTACTTCTTCCCACTGATGAACTGTTCAATCAACATGCTTTATAAACTAATACTATACAGACTACAGATAGTATACATTGTACTATAAACCAAGGTATATGGCTCCTAAGACCTGTTGTGGGCACATAGGATAATCTTAACAAAGTTTTAAATGTTTCTTGAATTAATATTTTTGGATACACGGAAAATATTACAAAAGGCATGATTTACTAAAAGCTTAACTTTAACTAGAAGATTATGGCACTGCTGCTGCTGCTGCTAAGTCGCTTCAGTCGTATCCAACTCTGTGCGACCCCATAGATTGCAGCCCACCAGGCTCCCCCATCCCTGGGATTCTCCAGGCAAGAATACTGGAGTAGGTTGCCATTTCCTTCTCCAATGCATGAAAGCAAAAAGTCAAAGTGAAGTCGCTCAGTCGTGTCCGACTCTTTGCGACCCCATGGACTGCAGCCTACCAGGCTCCTCTGCCCATGGGATTTTCCAGGCAAGAGTACTGGAGTGGGGTGCCATTGCCTTCTCCGGATTATGGTACTAGATGAGGTTTTTATCTTTACAGTGGAAAAAAATCCTTTAAAATAATAGTTAAAGGTATAATAAAGTTCCTTCTCTGAAGGACTCAGTAAAGGACTTCAGAGTTAGTTTGCAAAGAAACATATACATCTGGAAAAATACAAAAACTGAAAATAAATGATTCCATTCAAAAATGTAGAAAATGTCACAACATTGTAAATGATTAACTGCTCAATTAATGGCTTAGATAAGTACTACAGGAATTCTGAGAATAAAAAAAGTCCTGTGTGCTAGAAAGAGCTGGCTTCACAAAACAGAAACAGAATGAGTCAGATCTTGAAGAAACATAAGTGAAAAGTAAAAGATCAGACATGCTGAAGAGCACCTGTGCTGACTGGTTCAGCCAGACTGGTTGAAGTCAGAGGCTGAAGGGCTGAGTAAGAACCAGAAAGGTAGGGTGGGGCAAATTTGAAAAAGACAGTGAATTCCAATCTAATAAGTTAAATAGTAATTCTGGGCAATGCAAAGCACTCACAGGTCTTCAGGGGAAAGCAAGATGCTGAAGCAAACAACAGTATCAAAGAGGTATGAGGACTGGAAGAACAGTTAAGTAGCTATAAGAAAAATGATTATGGGCATGATGAGAAAAGTGACTGAATTGGGAGGAGGACAGTGAAAATGGAAAATATGCAAAAGTCGCCCTATTACCCCCCCCAAAAAAAAGAAATTAAAAAGGAAAAATGAATTGGAGATAAAGTATGTAGGACCAAAGATGAGTCCAAGTTTCTGAAGCTAGAGAAGGATAAGAATGAACAAACTGTTTCAAGCATGTTAAGCTTGGACTGCCTGGGAGACCTTAAAGAGAAATGTATGAAAAAAAAAAAAAAAAAAGAAAAGAAATGTATGTTAGATCATTTGGTAATACTGGAATTGGTGTTCAATTGTGAGATTAAAACTAAAGAGAAATAAACTGCAATTAGCTTCATACCTGTGACTTTTGAAACCTTGAAAACAGATGCTATTCTCCAAAGAAATTGTCTTTAGGCAACTGTCTATTAGAGTAAAAGGTCAACTGAGATTTGGAGAATCTATTTTTAGGGCATAGATAAAGAAACAGCAGTATAAAAACATACACACACAATATAGTCAAAGAGGGAAGTCAAGAACCATCATGAGAACACTAAGGAAAATTTTGTTGCCTCACCCATATTTTCATGAAAATCTTTCCTATATTCCACTCCCATTTAATAATTTCAAAATTCTATAATCATTATAAAATGTTTTTTTCATTTAAAACATTTTTTCCCTTACAAAAAAAGATATTGGACTTCAAGGAGCAGTCAATGACAACTGCATTTTACTATTCACTATTGGTAAATTATTTACTATTGATAAATTATTCAGTAATAAACCAAAATGAAAATGATATGATTTGAACCAGAAACCATACTGAGTGAATTCCATTAAAGCCTATTCAAGAACGCAGGATTTCCTAAAAATAAGAGAAGGTCAGTTGCTTCTGAAAATCATGGTGACAATAATATCGGAGATTAGAGTCCAGAGTTTAATATCCTACTGAGGATTAACCTAGCAGAGAAAAATTGTATACAGGACCAGAAAGGCAGGATAACATAGCCTAATAATGTAGACTGTCCACACTGGTCACTAAGGGTTTTTCACTCATTCAATCAATGCATTCACTCATTTATTCTCTAAATTACTGAGTAGCCACTGTGTGTCAGGCAATAAGAACATAAATATGAATAAGATACATCTCTCTATCCAGGGCTTTATTATCCTCAAACACATATGCCTATTCAGTGAGACACAGTCGAAATATCTTATTTCTATAAAGGTATATAATTTGCAAGTCAGTCAAAATATAAGGTTGTACTTGTGAAAGAATTCAAGTCTACCTCTACCTGACTCTAGAGATTCTATAAAAGACTCTTTTAGCATGAGTAAGTCTCCCATGCTCTTTTCTCATTTCTTCTTACCCATTCTTGGTGCTTTAATTTAGCCTACTCTGAGAGTCAATCACCCTAATTGCACCTAATTACCAATTTCTTTCACGAAAAGGAACATAAAGGAGTATAAATTAATATCCCCTTAAAGTTAAATTTGGGTATTATTTCAAATCATATCCCAACAACTTTGCTAATAAACTCCTAATAATGTATAAATATCAAACTCTGCAGAATTCAGGATTTTAAACCCCTCAGAATGCAAAGCCATCTGTTCACAATGACCCTTACAGTTACATTAACCATTTCAAAGTAGTTTCTTTTTTTCCAGTCAAAAATTGTGTTAGAGACACTGTCTCTCAGTAGCTGGCAATCAGCAACTTCAGTAATCATGTACTATTCTATCTTTATAAGCAAAATTTGCTTTAGGAATGCGGAAATTACATGAAGGTTAACATCAGTTTGATGACTTTTACTTCACTACATGGATAACTCACATAGAAAGCAACCTAAAATATAAAAAATAGTGAGTGTAAATAAAATGAATATTAAACCAACTTTTTAAACTTTCATAGCAAACTTTTTTAAATATAAATTTATTTATTTTAATTGGAGGTTAATTACTTTATAATATTGTATTGGTTTTGCCATACATCAACATGTATCCGCCACAGGTATACACGTGTTCCCCATCCTGAACCCCCCTCCCTCCTCCCTCCCCGTACCATCCCTCTGGGTCGTCTCAGTGCACCAGCCCCAAGCATCCAGTATCATGCATTGAACCTGGACTGGCAATTCGTAGCAAACTTTTTGAAGTATTATAAATTATCTTGCCACTGATGATGAAAACCCAGTGGGGCCTCAAAACTGGATTAGGGTTTCCCAGGTGGTTCAATGGCAAAGAATCAGCCTGCCAAGTATGAGACATGGGTTCAATCCCTGGGTCGAGAAGATCCCCTGCAGAAGGAAATGGCAACCTATTCCAGTATTCTTGCCTGGGAAATCTTGTGGACAGAGAAGCCTGGTGGGCTACAGTCCATGGTGCCGCAGAACAGCTGAACACATCTTAGCAACCAAAACAACAACAACAATACAGGAGCAACAGGATACAGAGGCAGGGAATGTCACTTTCAGTACTGTGAGAATTAATTTTTCTTCAGGTCATTAAACTAATAAAGATAATGGATCAGAAATTCAGATATTCCATAGTTAAGCAATACTGAAAACAAAATGACCTTTGAGCAATGCAGAATAAGAAAGCCAGAGAACTAACACATTTCTTAAAATATTGAGTCTCAATTTAATTTGGAAATGGATCCAAAAAATCAACGAACGACAGCTGTAATACAGAGTATGCTCCACACCTACAACAGTTTTTCAAGGAAGTTGAGAGAATTTCTGTTTATGTATGAAAAATGTATATAACCATTTCTCAAAGATATTATTTAAAAAGTGATTATTGTAACTGTGACACAGGTACAGTGATTCTAAACTTAAATGTGATATAATTGAAGTGTTGAAATGTTAAAATATGTCCCTTGTTTTAAAAAAAGGGCATCACGAACTTAGAACGCTTTCTAAAATGAACTACAACAGCAGAAAAATTAACACGTTACCAAAGAGGCTGAGAAATCTCCTCTCTGATGATTAATAAACTCAGAAGTATATTTATCTTGACTTCTTTAAATGAAGTCAGACTGAAGTCTTAAGGTTGAATTGAATAAAGCCAGTAATCTCTTTTCATCAGTTACATCTGTGGATTTCCAAGTCAAAGACATAAAAGACTACCATAGATAATCAATTTATACATGAAACAGAATATTTATGAAAAGGTGTCTACAATAATATTTAATTAGAAAGAAAGAGTAAAATATATTTAAAAAGGAAAAACATAGTATTTAGAAATTACAGTAGAAATTTTAAACGCATTTGAATCACTTGAGCCAATTATTTTTCTTCAATCTGAAATATTATAGAAATGCTGATGATTAAATTCAATTGTTATATATATATTATATATATATATATATATATATATAAGAAAATAACTACATTTCAGTTTTTCTGGTTAAGGAATGATTCTCACCAGGACTTTCCAGTCAAACAATGTCCACTAACTCTAACCTAAATTAACAGAGATTTCAATTGTGAAACACAGCCAAAGCCTTTTGTAATGCTCCCTTTCAGTGTTCTCAGAGCTTTCCTTTCCACCCAGGGTTGAGAGCTGGGGAGATGCAAAGAAGAAAACAACTTATTTCTCATCCTTAAGGAGCTCACATTCTAGCAGAGGAGTGACCTGTGAATAAGTGATTATGGCACATGTGATTTATGCTAAAATAGAGATTTGTTACATAGTGAGTGCTTCCAAAGACAGAAATGAGTTAATGTACAGGCTTGTGGCCCAGGGCAAGATGAATAATTCCAGTCAAAGGAATGTGAGGCCTGTCTCCCAAGGAAAGCTTCATCAGAGCTCACTGATAAATTTTAAAGAGGTATTACTAAAGGTATTACTAAATTACACACTGAATCCAATGCTGACAGGTTCCACTTTCAGTGCCCATGGAATTTCCATTTGTTACTGGTATTCTCATCATATAAAAAGTTCTCATTCTACAGCAAAAGCTGGCCAGGACACTCATCAGGCCCAATGAGGACAGAACCCATGTAATGGTTCAAGTCAATACTGATGATGTCAGTCTGAAATCAGACACAACCAAGTCATCAGCACTGTGGGGAATGCAAAAGAGCCATTAATCTTTAAAAGCTTTTTAAATATTTAGTAGATCTAATGCTATTAAGAAATAAGGCAGCATTAGTTCAAAATCTTGGGAAACGGGCTTGCCCTTTCCTAACATTTGTGCATTTAAAAGGCTCTTCTCACACTTTGCTGTTCACACAGCAGCTGACAAATCATTTCTCCAAACCGGCAAAGAGTCCTGAAATTAGACTTTAAAAGAAGAGTTGGCAGCAAAAAAAAGAAATCTTCTTTTTTGATACTACATAAATATATTTATTAAAATATTTGCTCTTATTTTCATGTGAATCAGATTTATAAATATCTAATATATATTAGAAGTAAAATTTTGTGGAATTTTTTAAATAGCATAATGAATGCCTTTATACCAAAGACCTATTTTCTCTCAGTTTGATACATTTACTTTAGCTTTTCCAAAAAACAGAATACATATACCACATTTTTAATGAAAAAAATTATATAAAACTGATAATTAACTGGCAAATGACCACATTTTATTTTCAGTAAAAATGTGGTATATGTATTCTGTGTTGAGAAAAGTTAAAGTAAATATATCAAAATGAGAGAAAATAGGGAGGCATATTGAAAAGCAGAGATATTATTTTGCCAACAGAGGTCCGTCTAGTCAAGGCTATGGTTTTTCCAGTGGTCATGTATGGATGTGAGAGTTGGACTGTGAAGAAGGCTGAGCGCTGAAGAATTGATGCTTTTGAACTGTGGTGTTGGAGAAGACTCTTGAGAGTCCCTTGGACTGCAAGGAGATCCAACCAGTCCATTCTGAAGGAGATCAACCCTGGGATTTCTTTGGAAGGAATGATGCTAAAGCTGAAACTCCAGTACTTTGGCCACTTCATGCAAAGAGTTGACTCATTGGAAAAGACTCTGATGCTGGGAGGGATTGGGGGCAGGAGGAGAAGGGGACGACCGAGGATGAGATGGCTGGATGGCATCACGGACTCGATGGACGTGAGTCTGAGTGAACCCCGGGAGTTGGTGATGGACAGGGAGGCCTGGCGTGCTGCGATTCACGGGGTCACAAAAGTCGGACACAACTGAGCAACTGAACTGAACTGATACGTGACAAAAATCTTAATGTGGTCTTGGAACTAGACAGTTACTACTCCCACACTGATAACACATAATCACAAAAGAGGTGAAATTGTGGACAATTTTCCCTCTCAACATTCCCAGGTGGACTTCTTTCTCCCTTTTTTCTTCACACTTTGCATATTCCTATTTTGTTTAATTATGCTAAATTTTCTAGGGTCACCTGCCACCCTAGGGAGGTTTTCCACTGTTTTTTTCTGTCCAAAGATTGTGTACTTTCACCACTGTTTTTATTTCTCACCCAAGAGACTATTTTTCTTTCTAGCAATCACACTTTACCACTAATGAAAGATCTGCTAAATTCATTACTCCTCTTTCTGCTATTGCTAGAACTTTCTTCCCAAACATTGTGCTGGTACCAAGAAAAGCCCTATCTACACTGTCTATTCTTTTCTAATTATAAACATAGCAGTCCATTTCAACTAGATCAGAAAATAAAGATTGATCATTAACATCCATCTACATTTATATTTATGTATATATCTATATCTACCCACTCAGCCAAATTTTAATTTATAATCAAAGCAAATTACATTGTTTGGTTAATATAAAAGGATTGTCAATGAAGAATGGAAAGTTAATGTAAGCATACAATGGTGGAAAACTGCTTAATGTTAAGTATAAATGAAAATTAACACATGACTATGATAGAATCCACAAAAATATTTCACCAACAGAAACACAAGAGTTGCCAAGATTATGCATCAACAGGCAAAATACAAGTACCAGTACTAGTTGAAAACAGAGAATAATAAACAAATCTATAGAAGACAGAAAGAAAAAGAATGAGAAAAGACTCAAAAGACTGAATTTTTGTTGACTAATTTACTCAAAGCATTAGGAACAACATTTGCCAAATGCAAAAAAACACTGTCAACAGAATGATAGACTCTACTAATAAACTAGATATTTTATTTTGTTGTTTGAGTTTTTAAAAGAAGAAGAAAAAATCCACATAAGGCTTTAAAAACAAACACAGTTCTACTGAGTCAAAACATGTCTGCAACATGGAGAAGCATAAATGAAGTACATAACCTAGTGAAGGAAGGACTTGAAATGAACATGAACTTAAGATACAAGAAAGGAAGGCCAATTACCAGCTTAATTACTAAAGTGATTATAAAGCTACTATTTAAAATGGTTGGACTTCCCCAATGGCTCAGAGGTAAAGAACCCACCTGCAATGCAGGAGGCACAGGAGACGTGCATTCAATCCCTGGGTCAGGAAGACGCCCTGGAGGAGGGCATGGCAGCCCACTCCAATACTCTTGCCTGGAAAATCCCATGGACAGAGGATCCTGGTGGGCTACAGTCCATGGGGTCGGAAAGAGTCAGACGTGACTGAGCGACCCTGCTTTCACGCATTTTAAATAGTTAAATTTTTTATCTGGGAGTCAGCTTTGGAGATGATGCTTTTGGATAACTGCAAATAACTAGACCATAATTATTTCTGGAACAAATTATCATAAAATTGGTGAAAACTCTGCTTCAATATTTTTTAGCAGAATTTTCACCAATTTTATGATAATCTAAATCAGAATAAAATACTTATAGTTAAATAATATTCTTTCTAGGAAAGAGATCACAGATGTGAGGCACAGTTTCATTGTTGGGTCTATGACTATAATGTGTTCCTTCTACTATGTCCTAGCTAAAAGTTCAATGCCAAACGCTACCTGGGACTAACAACATGGCTTCCTGATTTTTATTAGGTCTTGGGGCGAAATTTATGGTTCCTCTGCAGTAAAATGCACTTAATTTCATGCACAGAAAATCAGGTTCATGAACATCCTCTCTTCACATCATTCTCACCTCAAGCTAGGGGTCCATACTTCAGAACTCAGACGAGAGGGGGGAAAAAAAAACAAATGAAGCACAGCACTGCTGAAATGCCTTAATAACTGTACTATGCTATTTAAATGTATAATGTGTAACGTAAAATCTGACTGGCAGATACAATATAGTGCCAATGATGTCTTAGATGATTTAACATCTTTTCTACACAACTGTCCTCCTCTCCTATCACTAAGTGACAGACACTAGGCTTCTCTCAAACAACTGCAAGTAAATGACTCCCAGTTCTGCAATATACTTCATTGAATCACACCACTTGCAAACTAATGCCTTTCTATGTAAATCCAATTCAAAGTGTCTAAAAATTAAAGAATAGCAGTGTTCCAACTATTTTCAGAAACAGACTATCATCCTAAATCCAGGATGAATATCACAGCTTATCAATACAAGATTACCTGAATATAATCCATTTTACATGAACATCAAGAAATGAACACCAAGCACAGACTTTCAACTTTGTCTGCTGACCCACTTTTGCTCAGTCATCTCTTCTTTAGGTGTGATCATAAGCATTGTGTGTTTAATAACAAACACACATTTTTCTCTTCCTCTGGGAAAAAAATCTACCTATGATTATTTGATGCTGAGAATAATAAATACAGACCTTCTGCTTCAGAGAACATCATTCAGCAGATTTTCATTAAGTTACTGTTTTGAAAAGTTGACTTGAGCACTGTATACATAAAATACATGTCAACAAAGTAGTTCACCCTGTTTTATCCACTTTGTTTTTTTTTTTTTAATTACTTATTTATTTCTGGCTATGCTGGGTCTTCACTGCTATGCACTGGCTTTCTTTAGTTGTAGCGCGTGGAGGTCACTCTCCAGTTGTGGTGTGTAGGCTTCTTGGTGCAGTGGCCTTTGTTGTTGCAAAGCACAGGCTCTAGGTACACGAGCTTCAGTAGTTGCGGCACTTAGGCTCAGTAGTCGTGGCCCGTGGGCCCGGCTGCCCCATGGCATGTAGTATCTTCCCTGACCAGGCATCAAATCTGTGTCCCCTGCGATGGCAGACAGATTCTTAACCACTGGACCACCAGGGAAACCCTAACCATAATCACCCATATAGCTGGGTATCCAACCACAAAATCACCCATAAAAATCACTGTACTGATCTCAACATAGGATTATGCTTATCTATGTATCCTTAGATCTAAGCACCTACAAGGATGGCTTTCTTACACTTCAGACCATGACATTTATAGCCACACATTTGATAGCAGCCATCCTAGAGGACCACTTGCCACTGTGAATCAGAGCCTTAGAAATGCCCTCCCTGTTTAAGTCTGCATATCCCTTCTTAAGAATTTATCCTGATATAAACAATTATGAAAGTATATAAAGATCTGCAAAAAAGAATAGTCATCAATACCATTTTTTATATTCCATATATATATGTTAATAGATGATATTTGTTTTTCTCTTTCTGACTTACTTCACTCTTTATAACAGGCTCTCCGTTCATCCACCTCACAAAAACTGACTCAAATTCATTCTTTTTTATTGCTGAGTAATAAAATATTCATTGTATATATGTACCACATCTTTATCTATTCATCTGTCAGTGGACATCGAGGTTGCTTCCATGTCCTGGCTATTGTAAACAGTGCTGCTATGAACATTGTGGTACAATCATATCACAGTTCTCTCAGGGTATATGCCCAGGAGTGGGGTTGCTGGGTCATACGGTAGATTTTTGCAGGGGAGGACTGGAGACCCAGATGTAGAGAATGGACCTGTGGACCCACTTGGGGAGGGTAAGAGTGGGACGAATGGAGAAACTAGCATCAACATGTTGTGTAAGATGGAGAGCTGGTAGAAGTTGCTGTGTAGCAATCAGCACCCAGCCTGGAACTCTGTGATGAGCTGGAGGAATGGGATAGGGGGAGAGGAGGAAACGTTAAGGAAGGAGGGGTTGTATGTATAAATATGGCTGACAGAAGCGTTACTGTATGGCAGAAACCAACAGAACACTGAAAAACTTTTTTCAAGAATAAATGAAAATAAGAATGGTCATAACAGCACAACTTACATAAAATGCTTTATTAAAAGTTTAAATGCCCAGCAATAAAGGATTAAGCAGCTATCACACACATGGTATATCTGTATGATATAGTCATTAGAAATCATGTTTCAGAAGATATTTTATGACAAGAAGATTATTACATGTCATGAAGAAAAAAAAGAGGTTACAAAACACTAAGTACAATTCTATCTTTCAAAAATTAAAATATAAATTTATGTGCATATAAAGACCTGAAAGAGGTTGAGATGGCTGGATGGCATCACCAACTCGATGGACATGAGTTTGAGTGAACTCCGGGAGTTGATGATGGACAGAGAGGCCTGGCGTGCTCTGATTCATGGGGTCGCAAAGAGTCAGACACGACTGAGCGACTGAACTGAACTGACTAAAAGACCTGAGAGTATACCAAAATGTAACTGTAGTTAATCCCTAGGGTGCTTAAGATTATAGATGTTTTAAATTATATTCTTGTTGCTTCTCTGCATGTTCTGTTCATGTTTATAGTAAACATATATTACTTCTATTAAAAAAAGTCAATTTTTTTTCAAGTTATAAAATTTAGGAAAAAGCATATATAAAATTCCCATTAAAATTATAATTTTTAAGAAAGTAAATTTAGGGATGTTGCCACTCTACTATATATAACAAAAAGGAAATTTCTGCTATTGTGAATGAGGTTACCTGATTTATTTGTTTTTTATTTATTTTTTGCAGAATCATAATTAACCCCCAACTATTCTTTTGAAGTAGAAGATGCCTCTATCACTATTATATTTTCCTGTATCTCATCCTCACTTCTACTCCTTGTTGGTAAATTCATAATTGACCGGATTCCTCATCATTTTTCTCTCCCTTTCCTCCTTTTTATTAGTAAAGAAACATTTTTTTACCAACAAAAACTACTATCTTAAGCTATACTTTATTATCTAAATTGATTTTAACTTAAGATATCTTTTCCTTAAAAAGAAAGCAGGAAGGAGATAAAAACCAGAAAGAAGAAAGTTCCTAAACAATAAAGAAAAATGAAATTGTATGGCTTCCCACGTGGTACTGGTGGTAAAAAAAAAAAATCCATCTACAATGCAAGAGACTTAAGAGACGCAGGTTCAAAGCCTGGGTCAGGAAGATCCCCTGGAGTAGGAAATGGCAACCCACTCCAGTATTCTTGCCTAAAAAATCCCATGGACAGAGGAGTCTGGAAATCCATAGTCCATGGGGCCTGCAACGAGTCAGACATGACTGAGTGACTGATCACACACATGCCTGTACTGAGCAGAAACAAGAGTAAGAGAGAAATTTTTCTTTGTAATATTTTTATGTTTCCTTGGGTTATGCTAAGTCTGCTGAAGGGAAAAAAAAGAAAAACCTACACTCAGGAGAAAAGTTATAATAATTCAAAAAGTAAATGACTACCTGAATTGCTATTATATAACACTCATTATGACACACTTAAGGCTTACTTTGATTACTGGGCATGATTTCTAAGGCATAGCTGGACTTTTATATATTAAATACAAGCAACAGAGCAGGTTACCAAAATGAAGTAACTTATACAACACCACCCACACAACTTTCCAATTCAAAAACTTCTAAATGTAGTCCTTAGTTCAGATCAGCCTTTAGTCTTTATAAAAACTATAAAGAGGAGAGTGAAAAATTTGGCTTAAAGCTTAACATTCAGAAAACGAAGATCATGGCATCCAGTCCCATCACTTCATGGGAAATAGATGGAGAAACAGTGGAAAAAGTGTAAGACTTTATTTTGGGGGGGCTCCAAAATCACTGCAGACGGTGACTGCAGCCATGAAATTAAAAGATGCTTACTCCTTGGAAGAAAAGTTATGACCAACCTAAATAGTATATTAAAAAGTAGAGACATTACTTTGCCAACAAAGGTCCGTCTAGTCAAAGCTATGGTTTTTCCAGTGGTCATGTATAGATGTGAGAGTTGGACTATTAAAAAAAGCTGAGTGCCGAAGAATTGATGCTTTTGAACTGTGGTGTTGGAGAAGACTCTGAGAGTCCCTTGGACTGCAAGGAGATCCAACCAGTCCATTCTAAAGGAGATCAGTCCTGGGATTTCTTTGGAAGGAATTATGCTAAAGCTGAAACTCCAGTACTTTGGCCACCTCATGTGAAGAGCTGACTCATTGGAAAAGACTCTGATGCTGGGAGTGATTGGGGGCAGGAAGAGAAGGGGATGACAGAGGATGAGATGGCTGGATGGCATCACCGACTCAATGGACATTGAGTCTGAGTGAACTCCAGGAGTTGGTGATGGACAGGAAGGCCTGGCATGCTGCAATTCATGGGGTTGCAAAGGGTCGGACACAACTGAGCAACTGAACTGACTGACTGACTAACTGATTCATATATATTCTTTTTTACAATCTCTTCCATTATAGATTATTACAAGATATTCAGTATAGTTCCCTGGGCTATATAATAGGTCCTGTTGACTATAAAATTTATATGTAATTTTTGTATATTTTAATCCCAAATTCCTAATTTAACCTTCCTTCCCCTTCTTTGGGTAACTATAAGCTTGTTTTCTATGTCTGTGAATTAGGTTTTGTTTTATAAATAAATTTATTTGCACCTTTTTTTAAGATTTCACAATAAGCAATATCATAAGATATTTGTCTGGCTTATTTCACTTAGCATGATAATCTCAAGGTCTATCCATGTTGCTGCAAATGGTATTATTTCATTCCTTTTTTATGGCAGAGTAACATTCCACTGTATAAGTGTGTTCATCGCTGAGTCATGTCCAACTCTTGGCAACCCCATGGACTGTAGCCTCCCAGGCTCCTCTGTCCATGGAATTCTCCAGGCAAGAGTACTGGAGTGGGTTGCTGGTTCCTTCTTCAGTTCCACTATATATATCTTCTTTATCCAGTCACCTGTTGATAGACATTTAAGTTGTTTCCATGTCTTAACTGTTGTAAACGGTGCTGCAATGAACACTGGGGTGGACACATCTTTATTTTAGCTTTTTAAGGAGCCTTCATACTGTTCTCCAGTGGCTGTGTCAAGTGAGATTTCCACCAGCAATGTAGGAGGGTCCCCTTTCCTCCACATCCTCTCCAGCCTTTATTTGCAGATTTTTCAATGATGGTCATTCTGACTGGTGTGAGGTGATGTCTCATTGCAGTTTTGATTTGCATTTCTCTAATAATTAGCAATGTTGACCATCTTTTCACGTGCCTTTTGATCATTTGTGTGTCTTCTTTGGAGAAATGTTTCCTTAGATCTTATGGTTTTTTACTGTTTTCTTGCGTATTTTGGAGATCAATCCCTTGTCAGTCACATCACTTGCAGATATTTCTCCCATTCTGTAGGCTGTCTTTTTGTTCTGTTTATGATTTGCTCTGCTGAGAAAATGCTTTTAAGTTTAAATAGGTCCCACTTGTTTAACTTGTTTTTATTTCTATTTTTCTTAAGAGATGGATCCAAAAAGATACTGCTGTGATTTAGGTCAGTGTTCTATGTTTTCCTCTAGGAGTTTTATAGTACCTGTCCTTACATTTAGGTCTTTAATCCATTTTGAGTTTATTTTTGTGTATGGTAAGAAGGATGTTCTAATTTCATTGTTTCACAGGTAGCTCTGTCCAGTTTTCCCAGCACCATTTATTGAAGAGACTGTCTTTTCTCCATGGTATATTCTTGCCTCCTCCATTGTAGATTAATTGACTCTAAGAGCACAGGCTTATTTCTGAACTTTCTATCCCATTCCATTGATCTCTGTGTCTTTTTTTTTTTAATGTCAGTACCATAGTATATTAATCACTGCAGCTTTGCAGTAGAATCTGAAGTCAGGGACTCTAACTTCTTCAGTTCTAATTTTCTTTCTCAATATTGCTTTGGCTATTCAGGGTCTCTCGTGTTTCCATGCAAATTAAAAAGATTTTTTTGTTGTAGTATTGTGAAAAATGTCATTGGTGATTTGATAGGAACTGCACTGTATCTATGGACTGCCTTGGGGAGTGTAGTCATTTTGACAACACTGATTTTTCCAATCCAATAATATAGTATATCTTTCCATTTTTTTGTGTTATCTTCAATCTCTTTCATCAATGTCTTATTGTTTTCAGAGTAAAGGTCTTTTAACTCCCTGAGATTTATTCCTAGGCATTTTATTCTGTGTGATGCAATGATAAATTGGATTGTTTCCTTAATTTCTCTAATGTTTCATTGTTCAGTTCAGTTCAGTTGCTCAGTCGTGTCCAACTCTTTGTGACCCCATGAACTGCAGCACGTCAGGCCTCCCATCCATCACCAACTCCTGGAGTTCACTCAAACTCATGTCCATCAAGTCGGTGATGCCATCCAGCCATCATTGGTAGCATATATAAATGCAAGAGATTTCTGTATATTAATTTTGTATCCTGTAACTCTACCAAATTCATTGATGAGCTCTAGTAGTTATTTGGTAGCATTTTTAGGATACTACACAAGAGTACAGTATCATGTCATCTTAAAACTATGACAGTTTTACTTCCTCTTTTCCAATTTGGATTCCTTTTATTTCTCTGATTGCTATGGCTAGGAATTCCAAAACTATATTGAGTAAAAGTGGTGAGAGTGAACATCCTTGTCTTGTTCCTGATCTTAGAGGAAATGCTTTCAGCTTTTCACCACTGTGTGTGACGCGAGCTGTAGTTTGTCATATATGACCCTTATTATCTTGAGGTAGAGTTTCCCACTTTCTGGAGAGTTTTTAATCATAAATAGGTGTTTAATTTTGTCAAAAGTGTTTTGTGCATCTACTGAGATGGTTTTTACTCTTCAATTTGTTAATGTGGTATATCATTACAGTCCCCAACCTTTTTGGTACCAGGAAGTGATTTTGTGGAAAATAATTTTTCCATGGTGGAGAAGGAAATGGCAACCCACTCCAAAACTCTTTCTGAGAGAATGCTATGGACAGAGGAGCCTGGTGTGCTACAGTCCACAGGGTTGCAAAGAGTCAGACATGACCTAGCGACTAAACAAAACAACAAAACAATTTTTCCATGGACTCTAGGTTTTGGGTGATCCAAGTGCATTATGTTTATTGCGCACTTTATTTCTAATCTAATGCTGCTGCTGATCTGACAGGAAGTACTGGTCCACAGCCTGGAGGTATCACACTGATAACCTGCATATACTAAAACATTCTTTGCATCCCTGGGATAAACCCCACATGATCCTTTTAACACACTGTTGGATTCTGTTTGCTAGCATTTTGTTGAGCATTTTCACATCTACGTTCATCAGTGATGCTGCTGCTGCATCAGTGATATTGCCCTGTAATTTCCATTTTTTGTGCTATCTTTGTCTCATTTTGGCATCAGGGTAACGGTGGCCTCATAGAACGAGTTTGAATGTGTTCCTTCTTCTGCAATTTTTTGAAAGCGTTTCAGAAGGTAAGGCTTGGTTTTCCACTATTTTAAAACTGTTTGATGACAAGTAATGTCTTATTGTCTTTATATCAGTAGCCTCTAACATTATGCATGTCCCACAGTCAGAACTACAGCAATAATAAGGATGAGAGTTAACACTGGAAGCTTACTACAGAAGTATCTGGCACTGTTTTAAGTGTAGTATTTTATGTATTGTTCAATTTTCACAGCTTAAGGTACTATTTATTAATCTAATTTTACACATGAGAAATATGAGGCTCAGAGAGTCAACATCTGTTGCTGAAAAAGTGAATGGCATGGGCAGAACATAATTTTGGATACAAAGAGAATTGACACAGTTCAAATTCTGCTTTTTACACACTGTGCCCCCTTGGGAAATTCACTTACTTGTTCTGAACCACAGTTTGCTCCTATGTAAAATAGAGGTCATGTTTACCTCACTGTGCTGCTGTGAAGATTCAGTGTGACAATACCTGGAAGGCCCCCAGCAGTTCTCAAACTCTGATTATTAGAATCACCTGGGGAAACCTGGGGCACTTTCCTTCCATCTATCAGAATCCATCTAGAAGGCTTCTCAGATATTTCTTTGATTTCTCCACCAGCCAAGAGAAGGGTAGGTATTAATAATAATTTACAAAAGTAAAATATCAATCGGCAGCACATGTCAGCAACTAGACTGTCCTTTTCTTCTTGTCCCTCTCCCCTCAACTGTTACATTCTACCCTCTCCTTCAGTCAATTAGAGCAGCAAGAAACCGCGCCAGCCTAAGCAGCAAGTGGGAAAGTGGCAGGCCTAGAAGACAGGGGTATAGCTTTTATTCAGCTTATTGATTCCAACAACTAAACTGCAGAGTAACTCAAAACTGACAAATATCTTCAAAGGGGATAAAACTATAATTAGTCTTACAAAGAAGAAACCATTCAGTAGAATATTGGTTTATAGAAAACAATAGTCTCCTAGGCAGTGATTAAACAGGATTCCAATAAACTAATAGGCAGAAAACAATTATGTTAAAAATTATGCTAATATTGATTTTAATTCCCTGTTCAAATTTCTGAAGAGTTAATTGCTTTTTTATTTCAGAAAATTTTGAACATTTATAATCTTCAAGAAGCCCATACTCCCCAGAATAACTCCAAGAGAATTTAACAGGAAGAACTGAAATGGCTATAGTGTGTATCTTTCAAATTAATTACTTTATAAATACTATTCAACTATTTGAGTAAATAATTTTAAGAAAGTAAAAAGAATTAAAGTTAACTTTAGATTTCTGGAGAGTCATGCAATCAAACTCTATCATGTAGGACTTTACCAACAAGAAAACACTAAAAGTTGGTATTTTTGATATTCCTCAATATATATCTTCAAACTAGTTGCCACTATCTGTAATAAAAGAGGCTTAATGATTTCAACCATAATGAATACATAGTAGTCAATCTTTCCTAAGAGATGTTTCTCTCTTTAGAAAACTATGAAAATTAACACAAATTAGTTGAGCCAATATTTTTTGAACTCCAAACCTGAGCTGGGGCATATGCAAAGAATAACTATGATATTAACTAGTATTTATTTAAGTACTACAGATACTAGACTAGATTTTAAATTCTTTGAGTAAAAGAGGGAAGTAAATTTCACCTGAAGCCCAACACATAAGCCCAACACATCGAGCTATAATACACATATACTATGCTTCATGCTGAAATTATATTCATTAAGTTAATCAATTAATATATGAATAAAAGGGGAGGCATGGTTGCAAGGAAAATGGATGACCCACAGGATATCTTCTCAACCAGAGGATGAAACAAAGACCCTGGGACAAAAACATAATTATTTTGGTATACAGTGGCTGAACCTGATAAGCCCTGAGAGAATATTCTGGATCTGGAAAACCTTGACAGTACAGTGAGCAATCCTACCTTCCGACACACATACAATTATAGGACACTAAAGATGTGCTTACACAGATAACATATCAATGTTGTCTCTTCCTACCCCCATCCACCCACATAAACAAAACATGTAGGCTGATGAACATGTAGGTCACAGAAAAAACACACAATATGCTCTAATGTGAAGATGTGAAAATATGATGGTTTAAAAGACCCTGATGCTGGGAAAGATTGAAGGCAGGAGGAGAAGGGGATGACAGAGATGAGATGGTTGGATGGCATCATCGACTCAATGGACATGAGTTTGAGGCTCCAGGAGTTGGTGATGGACAGAGAGGCCTAGCATGCTGCAGTCCATGGGGTTTCAAAGAGTTGGACATGACTGAGTGACTGAACTAAACTGAAGAATATTATAAAACTTAAAGTTGTAATTATATTTCAATTACCTATTTTCTTCCTTGCCTAGATAGACTATAGGCACTCTGAGAATAGATATTAAGACCATGTCTCTCTGCGTTCAAGATCTTACCCTAGATCTGGACCATGGAAATACAAGTAGGTTGTGAATAGTACCTAAATGAATGAAGAGAGAATCAATCCTTTTAGCATAGTAAGAGCCATGTGTAAAACTTCTCGCCAATGTGACTGTAAGATTTTATTTTTTTCATTGTGTAAAGGAGGGAAGTTTACATGAGGATGCAGAGGGGGGAGAGAGGGTGGGATGAACTGGGAGATTGGATTGACATAAATACACGACCATGAGTAAAAGCAGACGGCTAGTGGGAACCAAGCAGAGGGAGCTCAGCTAGGAGTCCTGCGATGCCCTAAAGGTAGGATTGGGGCGGTGGTAGTGGTGAAGGGCAGAGATGTTCAAGAAGGAGGGGATACATGTATATATGCATTCACTTCTTGGACAGCAGAAACTAACACAATACTATAAAGCAATTTACTCCAATAAAAAAATAATAAATGAAAAAAAGTGAATCAGCCCATTTTAAGAGGTAGAAGATAAATAAATGAACAAAAACAGATTAAGCAGAAGGTCAGACTAAGGGGAGAAGGAATCCTGGAAGGTCAGACAGTTCCTAAAAATACCCTGATTAAAAGCTTAAAGGCTATCATGCACTTTCACCAAAATATAGTCTGTGAAAAGCAGTGATTGACAAATCCAGGTTTAGAATAAGGAAATGGATTGATTTTTCATAAATAAGTATATAATGTATTCTTTGTACTTTCACTCACCAACAGCTTTAAAATTTTTCCTTTTTTAGGATAAAAAAAAGTCCGTCTTTAATCTACATGCATTTCACATATAAGACACTCATACATTTCCAAGAGGTCAAGTAAAGAACATGAAACAACTGACTACTGCCTTCCTAGGTATACGTGCATTCACATCTATCCAGGCATCAGATTTTTATCCTGAAAATCTCAAAAAAATGAGTTTGTAAAAAACAGAGGCAGAAATAAAATGTCACTGAGATCAAAAGAGGGGAGAAAACCTTTGCCCAGTGTGATACCTGAACTTGACCACATCTTTCACCCAGGCATTTTTTCCCCAGCTTTAATGAGACATAAATGACATATAAATTATGTACATTTATTGATTTGATATATTTATATATTGCAAAATGTTTATCACAGTAGGATTAGCTACCATGTCCATCATGTCATATATTTACCATTTCTTTTTTGTGATGAGAACATTTAAAATCCATTCTCTTAGCAAATTATGACACTCTGTGTTGTTCATAAAATAATCTCATCTAATTATTTTACTTTCTTCAAGGATATGTTTCATTTGCTGACTTTGCCAGCAAAGTTGTAATTTACACATGCAGTTCAAAAAGCATATATCTCTTACTCAATTTAGTGTGAAGCAAGGTTAATGAAGGATAGTCAATCCATAGTTTCCTGAAGAGAGACTTTACACTTCAAAGTGTTTATAAGAACAGGGGGTTCAAATAAATAAAATATAGTCATAAATGTAGTCACAATGAAAAAAACAGACTAGAACTTCTTATATTCCTTTTTTCCTTCAAGTAAGTGGTCACCAAGTAGGAATTCCACACATACTAGATGCCTTAACCATTCATTAAACAGTATTATCACACTGCTATAAAATGCTGACCCCACTTAAGAATCTGGCTGGTCAGTGATTTCATCATTTCGTCAAGCATGTGAAGGCTGTTATCTTCAAGCTGAATGTTGCTATGCAAGGTGGTGACACAAATATTGTTTGCTTAAAAGTAGTATTATCTGGAAAAAGAAGTCTCTTTAGCCAAAATAATGTAAATCATTTCCCAAGATATCTCACAAAGCAGCCTAGACTTCTGGCAAACCCCTATGAGAATGTAGAAACAAGTATCCTTTGAAGGGAAACTACAGATTGATTAATATACTGAAAGATATGCACATAACCACCTTCTAAAAACAGGATCACATGGCCATGCTAATAACTGCCTTTTGGCAAGTCAGTTGTTTAAGCTTCCCACTAATCAAATTTTCTAGGGTAATTACCAACAAGAGATGAATTCAATTTTTAAAAAAAAGAATAATGAAAGATATGAAAAGTTTTCCTAATTTTCTACACAGTGCAAGATTAGTCTGCCAGAGAAACTGCCATATTATACCTCCTTAACATGTGTGTGTGTGTGTGTGTATAGATTCCCACCCTAAGACTTTAAATCAACCTATATTTTTCACAATCCATACTACATAGACATTCCAAGTACCTCTTTTAATTCACAAATAAATATAAAGTGATCCTTTGTAATCAGAGTTCCAAGTAATACTTATTCATAATTACACACTATTTTGGTTACAGAAAATACTAATATTCTATAGGGCTTTTCCTAATCAAAGCTATGGGCACTTAGCAGACAGCACAAGACACTAAAATGCAAATCCTAAAAGCAAGTTTAACAAAATGCTGTTGATATCAAATTTTAAAAAGCCATCAATTTGGCAGCCTCATACTGATTTCTTATTTAGCAAAATAATGAGAGTGATGGCAGAATCCTAATTTTTCCCCACACAGAGCTCTTCTGGGGCATCCAGGCACTCTGCTAACAAGCCAGCGGCTCTGGCTCCCTCCTTTACGCGGGGACACCAGTGAGCAGGGAAGGATGGCAGAACACAAAGAGAAAATAACTTGGGGCCTCGGGCAGTTACCCAGGTGATGGTAAAGAGCCAAAATGAAAAACCTGTGGTCGCTAAGCAGCAGCAAAGGCAGGAGAGAGATTCCCTCCAGCTTCGCCGCAGCGTACGCTCAGATTCATGGAATCACAGCACACCCTGGTGACAAGAATGGGCTACTTCCGGCAGCCCTGATTAAAGTCACTGGGGCACCACCAAAACAGGGAGTAGAATCAGCTAACTAAACTTGTTTGTATCTTCCTGAGAAGAACCAAAAATCACACGGTATTCTCGCCGGGAGAATCCCATGGACAGAGGAGCCTGGAGGGCTCAGTCCATAGGGTCGCAAAGAGTCGGACACGACTGAAGCAACTTAGCACAGCAAGCACATGGACAGTTGCACTTCTAAGAAAATAAAGGAAAACCAAGAGAGTTTACACAAATCAAGTGCTAATGTTATTTTCAAAGCATCTGGTTTACTCACTTCCCAGCAGTGTAAACTTAGGCAAGTTTTTGGATTGTTTGTGCCTTAATTTCACATTAGAGAGTTTTTTAAATGTTCACCTTATAGAGCAGCCATAAGAATCAAATCAAATAAAGTATTTGTAATATGCTTCAAACAGAACCTGGCACAAAGAAAGCACTGTATGTAATTCATTTGTTTACTACTTTATTTATTTATGTGAATTAATACAATTAACACAGAGATAGGATTTAAGCTGAAAAGGAACTATTATTTTAAGAGCTACAACATACTGAGTGCTTGCTATGTGCCTCCACTGTGCTCTTCACATGCTTTCTCCCCTTTAATGTTTATAACACAACTCTCATATTTAGATGAGGGAAGGCAAATGTGGAGCCCAAAACACAAGTATGCAGAGCCAGGATTCAAACTTATGTGTTTCTGACTCAAAACCTATGCTCCTCAGCACTCCCACAGAGAAAAGTAGCTGTATCCAAAACTAACTCTTCCTGTTTTATGGATGAGGAAACTGAAGCGTCTTAGCTAAAGCCCCACAGCTGACTGGTAGGGAAATGAGGAATTAACAGTATCTTAGCTACTACAAGCAAACACCTCTTTTCTAAATTACTAAATAGTACACAATTCTATTGCTGCAGGGAATGGTTTCATGAATCACCCAGGATTACAGTTCATCTAAAGATATCTGCTCTATCCTGGCAATACATCCAGGTATATGTTGCAGCTGGAGAAGGAAATGGCAACCCACTCCAGTACTCTTGCCTGGAAAATCCTATGGACAGGGGAACCTGGTAGACTATAGTCCATGGGGTCGTGAAGAGTGCAACACAACTGACCGACTTCACTTTCACTTTTCACGTTCATTCATTGGAGACAGAAATGGCAACCCACTCCAGTGTTCTTGCCTGGAGACTCCCAGGGACAGAGGGGCCTGGTGGGCTGCCATCTAGGGGGTCGCAAAGAGTCAGACATGACTGAAGCGACTTAGCAGCAGCAGCAGTGTGCTACAGCAAATTAGGAACTAGAAGAAATTTTTTTCCTTGGGTGGCAGAAGGCAGGAAGGAAGGGTATCCTGGATGAGTCTGTACTATGATCAACCGATTCATCACAATAAATACCAAGTCTAGTGCCAAAGCAAGTGGTAAATTTCAACTTTGTTTCCCCAGCATAGAAGGGAAGATCCATAAGGAGGTCTGGGTAGGTACACAAGCCCACCAGCTGGCCCTCTTGGCCAACATCACTGATGACCAGTTCAAAAACAAAGACATCTGTGGCAGGTGCATTCTCCCTGAGTAAGCCCAGGCTTGACACCAAAAGAAAAACCAGGCAGATCTACCACCCACAGGTGCTGGCTGGGAGTTACCCAGCAGCAGCTGAGGCCGAGGTACATACAAGCTATATCCTACCACTCTGCCATGAAAAAGTTGATATTTTAACATTAAGGGGAAAAAGATGTGGGTATGTATAATGAAAATAACAGGTGCATCTGCAAGATGTGTAACAATTAGCTCAGTGCCCTCACCCCTATGTGGAAACTGATCCACCTCTAAGTTGTATAAATCAAACTAAATCAAAGGTTGTGCTCAGAGTTAAAAGACAAACAGAACTAGATTTAAATTCTAAACTTGTTCTTGAATCATAGTCTTGCCATATACTACCTATGCAACCCCTAGCAAGTCACTTAGCTTTTCTGAGCCTCACTTGCCTTCCCTATAAAATGGAGATAGTATCTATCACGCATGTTCATTGAAGGCAGTACTTCACCAACTATGGTCCCTGGACCCGCAGCACTAGCTTCACCTGGAAATTTGTTAGAAATGCAAATACAGACCAACTGATTCTGAAACTCAGAGGCTGGGGCCCAGCAAATTATGTTTGGCCCTCCAGGTGATTCTGATGCTCAGGTTTAAAACCACTGCGCTATGGATTATGTGTATTATTACATGCTGAGTGTCACCGTGTGTGCTATGTACTGAGGACCTAATTAATTTCAAAAACAAATGTCTGCACCAACATACCTCCCACCTTCTCCCTTTACACTGTTCCCTCCAGAAATGCTCTCCCCATTTTTCTAAACCTTCGCATTCTTTAAGAATCCAACTCAAATCCCATCTGCCTGTGAAATTCTTTCCTGATCATAATACTTCCCCACTCCCCACCTCTAGCTTTTATTTTCTAGACCTGTTCTGCCCCATACTGTAGCCAAGAGCCACGTAGAGCTATAGAGCACTTAAAATACAGCTAGTCTGAATTGACATGTACTGTGACATAAACACTGGATTTCAAAGTCGGTGTAAAAAAACTAATAGTAATATCTTAATTTTGTGTTGATTGCATGTTGAAATGAGAATATGTTGACTGAGTTAATAAAATACATTATTAAAATTAATTTACCTGTTTTTACCTTTTAATGTAGCAACTAGAAAATTTTAATTTACATACATGACTCTCATTATATTTCTAATGAACAATACTGGTCCTAAGTTAGACCATTCATTTGTCAAAGACAAACTCCTTAGATTTTTTAATTTTTCACCTCTTTGTTGCACTTCAGGATTGTGTAATAGTTAAGAACTCATCTAGAATAAGATCACTCGAATTCAAATCCTGGCTGCACTAGTGCTCACTTTTTCATTCAACTATAACACAGCAGTAATAACAGTACTATCTTTATAGATTTGTTGTGAGGGTTAAATAATATATGGAAGATGACCATGCCATGTTCATAATAAATGCTCCATAAAATGGAATATTATTATTATTCTAGATATAGTATAACCATGAAATCATTTTATTCAGAAAAAGATGAACAGGAAGATGATAGGAGACATAGATAAGAATAGTTCTAGAGTTGCCTCATAAGAATGTTTTTCATTGTTTGAAAAATTATATAAATTGGAAAGCACTAGCTGTTAGCTGCATTACAGAGAGTTATTTTGGAAGTTAAATATTTATTCATATAAACTACTCTGAAGTAAATAAGTGTTGAGTTTAGACTCTGAGATTCTGTGGAGCAATGGAAACAGCCATATCTCCATGTGGATTAACACTGAAGGTTCATGTTAAGTAATTTGAACACAGGACTGGCACCATAATTTGTGAGACTCAGTGCAAAATAAAAATAAGTAGTTTCTTTAAATAAATTCTTAAGAATTTCAAGATGGCAATAGCAAAGCAATAAACCAAGGATGGGGCCCTTCTTAACACAGGCCCCGTGAAGGCAACCCCATCATGATATTTGTAGACATCTAAGCAATGGAGAATATTTTTCTTCTTCAAATCAAGTTGACAACTCATTTCTTTAAAAAAAAAAAATTTTTTTTTTTTTTGGCCACACACCATGGCAGGTGGTATTTTAGTTCCCAGACCAGGGGTCAAACCCTTACCCCCTGCATTAGAAGCACAGTTTTAACCACTGGACCATCAGGGAAGTCCAACACATCACCTCTTCCTTTTTTCCATTCATTAAATGAAAGTTTATTGAGTGTGTTTTATAAAATGTCCTGCTTGGTTTTGTGGATATGAAAAAACAGAATCAGGTCTTTCTCTTCAGAGATCTAACAATCTAATGGACAAAAAAGACTTAAAAACTAATAGTCATTATTTATAAATATCATACTAGTTAGTCTTACTTAATGTAAGACTAATTAGTCCTAGTCCTATCTTACTAGTTAGTCTTAGAGATGCACAACAAAAACACATAGGCATTCTATTCATACTCAGTCAAACAAGTGGAACCAAAATGCCATAAATTTCTTAGCTAACAAAAATTCATAGGTTTTCTAAAATATATATTATATATACTATATATATGTGTGTGTGTGTGTGTGTGTGTGTGTGTATACAAAAGCTTTTCTACTACACTTGATAAAGGCTTGAGAAAATCACTGCAGATGGTGATTGCAGCCATGAAATTAAAAGACGCCTACTCCTTGGAAGGAAAGTTATGACCAACCTAGATAGCATATTAAAAAGCAGAGATATTACTTTGCCAACAAAAGCCCATCTAGTCACGGCTATGGTTTTCCAGTGGTCATGTATGGATGTGAGAATTGGACTCTGAAGAAAGCTGAGTGCCAAAGAATTGATGCTTTTGAACTGTGATGTTGGAGAAGACTCTGAGAGTCCCTTGGACTGCAAGGAGATCCAACCAGTCCATTCTAAAGGAGATCAGTCCTGGGGGTTCATTGGAAGGACTGATGTTAAAGCTGAAACTCCAATACTTTGGCCACCTCATGCAAAGAGTTGACTCATTGGAAAAGACTCTGATGCTGGGAGGGATTGAGGGCAGAAGGAGAAGGGGATGAGAGAGGATGAAATGGCTGGATGGCATCACCGACTCAATGGACATGAGTTTGAGTGAACTCTGGAAGTTGGTGATGGACAGGGAGGCCTGGCGTGCTGCCATTCATGGGGTCACAAAGAGTCGGACACGACTGAGTGACTGAACTGAACTGAGAAAGAAAAACAAAAAAAGAGATGAAGAAATTCAAAAATATAAACTAAATGAAATGGGAGCACTGAGAACTTGAAAATACGTGGGTTATTTTCAAACATCTTTTGAAACTGATTTCTAACATAATTCTACAGGGATAAGAGAACAGACTTTATGATTTCAATAACTTTGGACCATGGAATGTTGCGCCTTCTTATATGTCCCTGGACATGTGCCAATATCTCCTGGTTCAGTCTTTAAATGATGGAAGAGGAGAAGGGTCTCTTCGGAGCATGCTCTATACTATCTGAGTCACCAGGGACATCTTTTATAAGAGCACTAATCCCATTTATGAAGACTTCACCCTCAGGACCTAAGTACCTCCCAAAGGCTCCAATTCCTAATACCATCATCTTTGGGGGGTGGAATTTTAACATATGAATGTTGGAGACATATAAGCATTCAGACAAAGCAAAAGGTAAATATAAATATATACTATATTTTGAAACAGTAACCAGAAAGAAAAAGTTCCCTGGATAATTTCATTGCTTTCTCCTTAAGAAAGGGAAAATTTGCTTCTATTAATAACAAAAAAGGAAGTATTTGATGTGCTCAATAAGAAGTCATTTATGATAATATAGCAAGGGAATATAAATATCATGTTAATTCCATGATTTATGTTATTATTGGATTTGAGTGGAATATTACCCCTAATTCTATGGTTTATATTGAAATAAAACTTGCAAACATTTTTTAAGATGATATAAGAGGGCATATTATTGCTTTGTGTTTTGGGTACTGTTTCAGTTCAGTTCAGTTGTTCAGTCATGTCTGACTCTTTGTGACCCCTATGCCACGCCAGGCCTCCCTGTCCATCACCACCTACTGGAGTTCACTCAAACTTACGTCCATCGAGTCGGTGATGCCATCCAGCCATCTCATCCTCTGTCATCCCCTTTTTAAAGCCCTTTAAATACTGCTGAAAAGTTTGAGGCTTTATATTCTGAGATAAACATAATACATAAACCATACAAAAGATAACATTTAAACAAATCTGTGAAGGGATAAACAAAGTATTTTGTAACAGCTTTACAGTATACTATTTCATGTATACAGAAAATCAAGAGTAAGTCTTGAATTACTAAGGAAAATTTCTGTAGTTGATAAAATTTTAAATTTCGTGGGAGTCAATGAAGTACAAATACTGTGAAATGATCCATGCCGAATGGTTTGCCATTTACTATGATTTTGACCATTGCTAGGCAACCTCTGTCCTCCTTGTAGTGTTTCTTCACAATATCAATATGCATTTACTATGTTAATGGAAAGACAATCATTTCTATCATAATAGTTATAAATGATGTGAAAATGATAAACATGTTTATATAGAGATATTTTTCCTCTTACTAGTTCTATCAACAAATGTCCAATGAGCATACCTGTGAGAACATTCCCAAACCAATATTTTTATTCCCCTATAATATACTCTAAAATTTTAGTTTTGTGTTAACATTTAACTTTATGATTCACTCACTTCTATTTTTGCATGTGGTGTAGAGATAAATCAGTAAAGTTTCTTTTCTGCACATCAGTTCAGTCACTCAGTCGTGTTCAACTCTACAACCCCATCGACTGAAGCAGCCCAGGCCTCCCTGTCCATCATCAACTCCCAGAGCTTGCTCAAACTCATGCCCACTGAGTCAGTGATGCCATCCAACCATCTTATCCTCTGTTGTCCCCTTCTCTTCCTGCCTTCAATCTTTCCCAGCATCAGGGTCTTTTCCAATGAGTCAGTTCGTCCCATCAGATGGCCAAAGTATTGGAGTTTCAGCTTCCCCATCAGCCTTTCCAATGAATATTCAGTACTGATTTCTTTTAGGATGGACAGGTTGGATCTCCTTGCTGTCCAAGGGTCTCTCAAGAGTCTTCTCCAACACCACAGCTCAAAAGCATCAATGCTCAGTGCTCAGCCTTCTTTATGGTCCGACTCTCACATCCATACATGACTCCTGGAAAAATCTTAGCTTTGACTAGATGCACCTTTGTCGGCAATGTCTCTGCTTTTTGATATGCTATCATATTTATCATACCTTTTATCATAGCTTTATCACAGGTTTATCATAGCTTTTCTTCCAAGGAGCAAGCGTCTTTTAATTTCACGGCTGCAGTCACCATCTGCAGTGATTTTAGAGCCCAAGAAAATAAAGTCTCTCACTGTTTCCATTGTTACCCCATCCATTTGCCATGAAGAGATGGGACCAGATGCCATGATCTTAGTTTTTTGAATGTTGAGTTTTAAGCTAACTTTTTCACTCTCCTCTTTCACTCTCTTCAAGAGGCTCTTTAGTTCCCTTTTGCACATAAATGACCAATTATTCAAGTGCCACTTGTTGAAAAGACTATTCTATTTTGCCACCAAAGAGCCTAGATATTTTTGACAAAATCAATTTTCCATACTACATATGAGACTATTTTTAGACCCTCTCTTCTGCTCCATTGATTTATGCTTGATCCTAATGATATGTGTGTCTATTTTGACATCAATAACAAACTGTTCATTATCATGGATCAATTTTAAGTTTGGGAATCATGTAGTACAATTCCTCCAAATTTTTTCTTTTTTAAAAACTTATTTGGCTATTCTAGGATCACTGCATTTCCACATAGGTTTTAGAATTATCTCATCAATTTCTATAAGAAAGTCAGCAAGGATTTTGACTGGAACTGTGTGGAACCTATGAATCAATTTCCTGAGAGCTGACACTTAGCAATACTTAGTCTTCTAACCCATGAGCATAGGATATCTCCCCATTTATTCAGATCTTCTTTAGATTTTTCTTCAGCATCGTTCTGCAATTTTCAGTGAATCAGTCTTTTGCGTATTTTGCTACATTTATTTCTAAGTAAATCATATTTTTGATGCTACTATGAATGGTACATTTTAATTTCAACTTCCAAGTGTTTGTTGATAGTATATAGAAATATAATTGACTTCTCTGTATTGATCTTGCATCCTGAGATCTTTCTAAACTCACTTATTAATCCTAACAGCATTTTTAAACAGAATTCTTAAGAGTTTTCTATATAGGTAATTACATCATTTGAGGATAAAGACCATTTTATGCATTCCTTTCTGCTCTGCCTTTTTCTTTTTCTTGCCTTTCTGCACTAAATAGGGACAGGAAAATGTTGAACAGAAATGATGAGAATGGACTTTTTTACCTTGTTCCCAACGTAGGAAAAAAGTATTCAGTCTCTCATTATTAAATATGATATTAGCTGAAGGTTTTTCAAAGATGTCCCTAGTACTAAAAGAAAGTTCACTTCTAATAGTCTAAGAATCTTTATCAAGAATGGATAATAATTTTTGTCAAATACTTCTCCTGTATCTATTGAAATACATGATTTTTTCATTTTCAGCCTGATAAAATAATTACATTCATTGATTTTCAATTTTTAACCAAACTTAAATTCCACTAAGTCATGAAATATTATCACTATTATGTATTTCTGAATTTCAGATGCTAAAATTTTATAAAGAAATTGTGTTTATAGGCCTATAATGCATAGTGATATACAGTTGTGTTATAATGTCTTTTGCATCAGGTTTGAAGATAACTAATGATGTTTATAAATCATGCAAATTATAAAACTGTATCTTTATTGATGTAGTAAAGATGAAGATAATTCATGAATGATGCAAATTACACAGTAAATAGGAATTTACATTACATATTGACTTTTCAAAAGTCAGCTGTATAAAAGCATGAAATGATAATACATTAAATACAGTTGCTTTAAAAAGAATTCCCCCTTTTAGAAGCTGTTCACAACTTTTTTTGCCATTATCAGGAATTTTGCATTTCTACTATATTAATACTTGATGAAAACAGTTTCATGGCTATAAATTTAAAGTGGATTCTCTTCTGTTACAGCATGGAGGTAATCTGAAAATCCCACTCATTGATATGAATTTGTGTCACTCTCTTTATAAATGGACTTCCCTGGTGGCTTACATGGTAAAGCATCTGCCTACAATGAGGGAAACCCGGGTTCAATCCCTGGGTCAGGAAGATCTCCTGGAGAAGGAAATGGCAACACACTCCAGTATTCTTGCCTGGAAAAATCCCATGGACAGAGGAGCCTGGTAAGCTACAGTCCATGGGGTCACAAAGAGATGGACACGAGCAACCTCACTTTATTTTCTTTATAAATGAGAAAGAGGTTAATGCTGACCAGACTCAGGTTAAATATACCTGAATATATTAGAATACTGTTAAATTCCAAGTAGTGCGGATAAACTGCTGCTTCTGAAACAGCATGTTTCTCTCTGTGAAATAATAAGATCAAAGTACTTAGAAAATAATATAATCTCTTTAGCAATTTCCAAATTGCACTGAAAGTAGACAGTCCATTTTCAGAGTGTGAAGTTCAGAAAAGTGAAGTTCACATTAACATGTAAGATTCTGTCAAGGAAGGCTGACTGTAGCTTGATACAAAATAGGCTGCCAATTACTACTGAGATAGAATCACAAATAAATGGTAAACTCAGAAAACTTCACAGCAAACACTGAGTTCTCCAGGAAGTAGACCAAGAGATGTTAGTTAAGAAGTACCTCTAGGATCAGATCTATGAAAAGAGAGGGGAATGAAGCAGGTTTGGCCAGAGGGAAAAATGAAATCGCAATACAGTTCTAGTGTCAGCCTTGACTGACACTACAGGAAACTGGAGCTGGAATGGCCCTTCAGAGGCATCCTCAGTTAGGCCAAAATGGTCAGACCTTTATACTTCTTGTGGCAGTCAGCCACTGACTGTGGGCCACCCTGGGAAAGAGGCTCACCTTAGTTAAGCCAGCTCCTGGCCACGGACGTGGTCCCTCAAGGGACTGCAAGCTATGGGTTATCTGCCCACTGCACTCCCAGAGGCTGGGGCAACAAGCCCTCAAGGAAGGGAGACCTGGGTGGCACATAACAGTATCTATCACATTAGGAAAAGCATTTATGAAAAGGAAGAAAAATTGTAAACCATGCCAGAAACTTTGTCTAATATGTGCTACATTTCAAAGTTTACATGATTTTATTCAGCTCTCTATACAAATGTGATCCCTCCAGAACTTTCCCTGACCAATCTCTCTAAGATGGACTTCTTAAATGTGTTACATTCTTTCATGGCGTTTATCACTACCTGATATCTTAATATATATATATTTATTTGTTTATTGGGTGTTATCTGCCACTCCCACTGGAATATAACTTACAAGAGGGAGTAACTTTGTCTTGTTTACCACTTATCCCCAGTGTCTAGAACAATGCAGGAAAAATAACATATTCATTAATAACCAGTTCACTTAATATTTTTACTTATAATCAATGATATCTCATCAACTATACTGCAGTTGAATTGCATAGCAAGGGCCATAACTTGACCTAGATTCCTGATGAGAAAAGTGCATGTGTGCATGTGTGGTCAGTCACTAAGTCGAGTCCAACTCTCTGAGATGGTATGGACTGTAGCCTGCAGGCTATCCTGTCCATGGGATTCTCCCAGCAGCGATACTGGAGTAGGTTGCCATTTCCTCCTCCAGGGTATCTTCCCAACTCAGGGATCGAACCCTTGTCTCCTGAGTCTCCTGCATTGCAGGCAAGTTCTTTATTGCTGAGCCACTAGGAAAGACCAAAGATGAGAGATGTAAAACATACAATTAAGATCATTAAGGTAGGTCAAATTTTATATCTCAATTTGACTAGGCCACAAGCTACCGAGGTATTTGGTCAAACAATATTCTGGGTGTTACTATGAGGATGTTTTTGGATGAGTTTAACATTTAAATCCACCATTCCTGGCCCTCAATGTGAGTGGGTCTCATCCAATCAGTTGAAGGTATGAATAGAACAAAAAGGCTGACCCTCTTTTGGATAAGGAAATTCCTTTTCTCTGAATGTCTTTGAGCTATGACTTCAATTTTTTCTTGTCTTTGACTCAAACTTAAATACCAGCTTTTCCTAGGTCTTGAACCTTGTAGCCTTTGGACTAGAGCTACACCATTGGCTCTATTGGTTCTTAGGCCTTTGAACTTAGACTGGAACTCCACTATCAGCTTTCCGGGGTCTTGACCTTGCCGACTGCAAATCTTAGAATCTGTCAGCTCCATAATGGTGTGAACCAATGACATGGTTCAATCAGGCTGGTATAACAAAATATCAGCTGTTTGGTTATAAACAACAAAAATTTACTTCTGACAGTTCTGAAGGTTGGCAAGTTCAAGAGCAAGATGCAAGTACAGTCATTTTCTCATGAAGGCCGTCCTTCCTGCCCCCAGCCAGCACCGCCTCTCAGTCCTTGTATGGTAGGAAAAGTTAGAGAGCTCTCAGTTCACTCACTCAGTCGTGCCCCACTCTTTACGACCCCATGGACTGCAGCACACCAGGACTCTCTGTCCATCACCAACTCCCAGAGCTTGCTAAAACTCATGTCCATCTAATCGATGATGCCATCCAACCATCTTATCCTCTGTTGTCTTCTTCTCCTCCCGCCTTCAATTTTGCCCAGCATCAGGGTCTTTTCAAATGAGTCAGCTCTTCATATCAGGTAGCCAAAGTACTGGAGTTTCAGGTTCAGCATCAGCCCTTCCAATGAATATTTAGGACTGATTTCCTTTAGGATTGACTGGCTGGATCTCCTTGCAGTCCAAGAGACTCTCAAGAGTCTTCTCCAACACTACAGTTCAAAAGCATCGATTCTTTGGAGCTCAGCTTTCCTTATAGTCAAACTCTCACATCCATACATGACTTTGTATGGAAAAACCATAGCTTTGACTAGAAAGACCTTTGTTGGCAAAGTAAGGTCTCTGCTTTTTAATATGCTGTCTAGGTTGGTCATAACTTTTTTTCCAAGGAATAAGCGTTTTTTAATTTCATGGCTGCAGTCACCACCTGCAGTGATTTTGAGGTCCAGAAAAATAAAGTCTATCACTATTTCCAATGTTTCCCCATCTATTTGCCAGGAAGTGATGGGACCGGATGCCATGATCTTCGTTTTCTGAATGTTGAGCTTTAAGCCAACCTTTTCACTCTCCTCTTTCACTTTCATCAAGAGGCTCTTTAGTTCTTCAGTCTCTGCCATAAGGGTGTTGTCATCTGCATATCTGAGGTTATTGATATTTCTCCTGGCAATCTTGATTCCAGCTTGTGTTTCTTCCAGTCCAGTGTTTCTCATGATGTACTCTGCATGTAAGTTAAATAAGCAGGGTGACAATGTACAGCCTTGACGTCCTCCTTTTCCTATTTGAAACCAGTCTGTTGTTCCATGTCCAGTTCCAACTGTTGTTTCCTGACCTGCATATAGATTTCTCAAGAGGCAGGTCAGGTGGTCTGGTATTCCCATCTCTTTCAGAATTATCCACAGTTTATTGCGATCCACACCGTCAAAGGCTTTGGCATAGTCAATAAAACAGAAGTAGATGTTTTTCTGGAACTCTCTTGCTTTTTCAATGATCCAACTGATGTTGGCAATTTGATCTCTGGTTCCTCTGCCTTTTCTAAGTCCAGCTTGAACATCTGGAACTTCACAGTCACGTACTATTGAAGCCTGGCTTGGAGAATTTTGAGCATTACTTTGCTGGCATATGAGATGAGTGCAACTGTGCAGTAGTTTGAACATGCTTTGGCATTGCCTTTCTTTGGGACTGGAATGAAAACTGACTTTTTCCAGTCCTGTGGCCAGAAGAACTATACAAAAAAGGTCTTCATGATCCAGGTAACCACAGTGGCGTGGTCACTCACCTAGAGCCAGACATCCTGGAATGTGAAGTCAAGTGGCCCTTAGGAAGCATTACTATGAACAAAGCTGGTGGAGGTGACGGAATTCCAGTTGAGCTATTTCAAAGCCTAAAAGATTATGCTGTGAAAATGCTGCACTCAATATGCCAGGAACTTTGGAAAACTCAGCAGTGGCCACAGGACTGGGAAAAGAGAGCTCTCTGAGGCCTCTTCTGTAAGAGTTAATCCCATTAATGAGGGCTCCATCCTCATGTCCTAACCCCTCCTAACAGCTCACCTAATACCATCATCTTTGGGGGTTATAGGATTTCAACATGTGAGTTTTGGGGGTTTACAAACATTCAGATCACAGCTATATATATACATAAGCCCAATGTACTCAGTCTGTTTCTCTGGAGAATGGCTTAAAATAAAAAAATTTCTAATTATGAGAGAAAATTATAAATCTAATCATAAGTAGTTAATGTGTACTTTGTTATTCTCTACAAAGGACATTAGCTATCATTTGGAATTTACCTGTTAAATGTGTTGCCTGTTGTGTGTATGTCTGAGAAACAGAGGGTCTTATAAAGGGATCTAACCCTTAAAAGAAGGAAATTCAAAGATCTAAAGAAGTATAAAATCTTGAATATATTCCACTGGACTAAATACACTTCAATATCTACCTAAAATCAAAGGCTGGTAATAAAGTCACAGGGTATGAGGCACACCCTTACCCGAATGCAGTACCAAAACGCCCTCAGATGTTAATAAGAAGTAATTTTTGGATTAAAGGCCTCTTGGGAGTCGACATGTTTAGGCTCTCTTTTAATTAGTGTGAATAATCAAAAACTAACTGGATTTCAAGTGGAACGTTTAAATTGAGATCATCTTACGTCATTTCATTGACATCATTCCGAGAGACAAATGTTTCTTGCAAAGCTACATTTAAGGGACTCCTCATAAGCAAATGCCAAAGTAATCTATGTGAAAAACATAAATTAACCTAGCTTGCTCAGGATGAATTTATTTGGTTTTACTATTTGACTGCTAATGTATGAATGCTATAAAGTGCTTGTTTTGAACAAGAGAAAAGAAAACAAATAATATTTCACTTTTAATGTATTTATACTTAGATTTTAAAAGTCACTACACCACAGAAAAAACAATTCCTCATCCAAGGCTCAAATAAACAGTATACATTTTAAGTAAGTCATAAATATTATCCAATATGGAAATATTTTAAAACTACCACAATTTTTTCAAAGATTCTGTATCCATAGATTGTGAATATAAAATCAAACAAAACTTGGTCTCTGAAAAGAAATTCTCCTTTAAGATGGTGCCATTCACCTAAAACACTCATCAGATTAGATCAGATCAGATCAGTCGCTCAGTCCTGTCTGACTCTTTGCGACCCCATGAATCGCAGCACGCCAGGCCTCCCTGTCCATCACCATCTCCTGGAGTTCACTCAGACTCACATCCATCAAGTCGGTGATGCCATCCAGCCATCTCATCCTCTGTCGTCCCCTTTTCCTCCTGCCCCCAATCCCTCCCAGCATCAGAGTCTTTTCCAATGAGTCAACTCTTCACATCAGGTGGCCAAAGTACTGGAGTTTCAGCTTTAGCATCATTCCTTCCAAAAAACATCCAGGACTGATCTCCTTTAGAATGGACTGGTTGGATCTCCTTGCAGTCCAAGGGACTCTCAAGAGTCTTCTCCAACACCACACTTCAAAAGCATCAATTCTTCGGCACTCAGCTTTCTTCACAGTCTAACTCTCACGTCAATACATGACCACAGGAAAAACCATAGCCTTGACTAGACAGAACTTAGTCGTCAAAGTAATGTCTCTGCTTTTGAATATGCTATCTAGGTTGGTCATAACTTTTCTTCCAAGGAGTAGGCATCTTTTAATTTCATGGCTGCAGTCACAGTCTGCAGTGATTTTGGAGCCCCCAAAAATAAAGTCTAATGCTGTTTCCACTGTTTCCCCATCTATTTCCCATGAAGTGATGGGACCAGATGCCATGATCTTCATTTTCTGCATGTTGAGCTTTAAGCCAACTTTTTCACTCTCTTCTTTCACTTTCATCAAGAGGCTTTTGAGTTCCTCTTCACTTTCTGCCGTAAGTGTGGTGTCATCTGAATATCTGAGGTTATTGATATTTCTCCCAGCAATCTTGATTCCAGCTTGTGCTTCTTCCAGCCCAGCATTGCTCATGATGTACTCTGCATGTAAGTTAAATAAGCAGGATGACAATCTACAGCCTTGATGTACTCCTTTCCCTATTTGAAACCAGCCTATTGTTTCATGTCCAGTTCTAACTGGTGCTTCCTGACCTGCATATAGGTTTCTCAAGAGGCAGGTCAGGTGGTCTGGTATTCCCATCTCTTTAAGAATTTTCCACAGTTTATTGTGATCCACACAGTCAAAGGCTTTGGCATAGTCGCATAGTCAATATAGCAGAAATAGATGTTTTTCTGGAACTCTCTTGCTTTTTCCATGATCCAGCAGATGTTGGCAATTTGATTTCTGGTTCCTCTGACTTTTCTAAAACCAGCTTGAACATCGGGAAGTTCATGGGTCATGTATTGCTGAAGCCTGGCTTGGAGAATTTTGAGCATTACTTTACTAGCATGTGAGATGAGTGCAATTGTGTGGTAGTTTGAGCATTCTTTGGCATTGCCTTTCTTTGGGATTGGAATGAAAACTGACCTTTTCCAGTCCTGTGGCCACTGCTGAGTTTTCCAAATTTGCTAGCATATTGAGTGCAGCACTTTCACAGCATCATCTTTCAGGATTTGAAATAGTTCAACTGGAATTCCATCACCTCCACTAGCTTTCTTCGTAGTGATGTTTTCCAAGGCTCACTTGACTTCACATTCCAGGATGTCTGGCTCTAGGTGAGTGATCATACCATCATGATTATCTGGGTTGTGAAGATCCTTTTCGTACAGTTCTTCTGTGTATTCTAGCCACCTCTTCTTAATATCTTCTGCTTCTCTTAGGGCCATACCATTTCTGTCCTTTATCGAACCCATCTTTGCATGAAATGTTCCCTTGGTATCTCTAATTTTCTTGAAGAGATCTCTAATCTTTCCCATTCTTTATCTCAAAAAAAATCACAACTTTTTCCCAGTTTGTTCTTATTGGAAAGGAATGTCTCTATTTAGAACCTGAAGTTTTCTGATCCCCAAAAGATACTGGTTGATGACACTTGTTTATGGGTTATTTCTATACTGTTAAAACAGTGCTATTTCACTTCAGGCCATCAAAATAGTAGAATACATTGCTTTAATGAATTTTCCAATGCTTAATGTAGTTTCCTGGTCTAAGGGGCAACAATCAAATATTTTTCCTCTTGTTCTTGCCATATATATATGGCCTATATATATATAGGTCAATTCTCTCCTCTCCAAATTAGAGCTATCCCTAAAAACACAGGGATTCCCTGATAGTTCAGCTGGTTAGGAATCTGCCTGCTATGCAGGAGACCCTGATTTGATCCCGGGGTTGGAAAGATCCCATAGAGGAGGGAAAGGCTACCACTCCAGTATTCTGGCCTGGAGAATTCCATGGACTGTATAGTCCATGGAGTCACAAAGACTCGGACACAACTGCGCAACTTTCACTTTCGAAAATGTATCTCTTGATAGACTTGGATGACCCAGTTTTATTGAGTCCACACAAAAAGATTGTTAGAGATACAGTGAAATCATCTTTCTCTATTTGGAATATATTTGAATTGTGTCCCCCCAAAGCCAGTGCTTTAGAATATGGCTCTGTTTGAAGACAGAATCTTTAGAGAAGTAATTAAGTTAGAAAGAGACCATCAGGGTGAGCCCTAATCTCATCTGACTGGTGTCTCTATAAAAAGAGGAGATCAGAATGCAGAGACACAGGGATGTGCACGCACAGAGAAACGGCCATGTGAGGACACAATGAGCAGCTCCACATGGGGCCTCAGGAAAAACCAAACCTGACAACATGTTGATCTTGGACTTTCAGCCTTCAGAACTGTGGAAAAGTAATTTTTTGTTAAGGCACCCAATCTTCGGTATTTTGTTATGATGGCAGGCAATATTGTGATTCATAAGAAATATATATTTGGTTTGAATGATCAAAATATACTTCTTACATAGTTGGTCTATGTCTACATTATCTCACAGTTCCCAACTCTTGGAATTTCCTGAGTAATAAGGGCAATAGGAACCTCTCCTGTCATATTTGCTCTCCTGTTCTCAGTTCCTGATATCACTTCATAGCCATAGAGGTCATATGGGTGTCCTGTTACTTATAATAAGCTGCTTTTGACCGCAATAGGATTTATGTTAATGAGGTAACTTTTGGAAAGCACCTAATGATGGGGGCTGGTTGCCAGGGGAACTAGCTGTGAATAGTGTGTTAGAACTTTCCCTCTCACCCCTTGATTTCCTAGGAAAGGAGAAAGGATCAAAGTTGAATCAATCACCAATGGCTAATGATTTCATCAATCATGACTGTATACTGAAGACTCCATAAAGGCAGAAGCAGGAGATTCAGCGAGCTTCCAGGTTGGTGAACACACGGAGACTTGAGGAGAGTGGTACCCCTCAAGAGCAAAGGAAGTTCTGTACCCTCTGCCTGTACCGCACCCCCATGCATCTCTTCCACCTGAGCTACATAGTTTATAATAAACTAGTGATCTCATAAATAAAATGTTTTTCCTGACTTCTCTGAGCTTCTTTAGAAAATTAGAAATGTAAAAATTTAACTGAATTTATAAAATTAACTGAATCCAAGTTAGGGCAAGGGGAGGTCCGTGGAACCTCTAATCTATAGCCAGTTGGTCAGAAGCAAAGGTGACAGTGACAGCTTCAGACTTGCAGCTGACGTCTGAAGTGGGGGGGTGTGTGTGTGTGTGTGTGAGGGGAGGGAGGTTTTGTGGGAATGAGTTCTAAGCCTGTGGAATCCAATACTGTCTCTAGGTATAGCGTGTCAGGATGAGTTGAATTGTAGGACACACAGCTGGTGTCAGAGAATTGCTCAGTGGTAAGGAGGAAACTCCCACCCCCAACACACATTATAATTGGTCCCAGAACCTTTACAACCCTAGCAAACTAATATAGACTATGTTAGTACATTTATTTCAGGCTTATACAATCCTGATATCCTAAGAGAAGAAAAAGATACATCAAGTCACCAAAATGTAGCTAAGAGAATATATAATAATAAAGCACAATGTTCAGTATTTCAGAAGTTCTATTTGGTTTGTGTTAATTCAATCCAATCCAATTCAATCCAGGTCAACCCAGCTCAATCAAATGGCCTTTTCCATCCAACTGCTTCAGAGTCAAAGACAAATGAAACTCAATCTTTGTGCTACTTTGCTGCTAGTTAAGAAACAGACACATTAAAAAAGGAAAGCTATGTAATATGCTCTTCAAATTATAAAAAAAAGACAAATTATTATCTAATGCATCAAGTAATAAAAGTATGCTATAACACCTGTTTCATAAGTATGCACATGCCTATGTAGAGTATGTGCACATGAAATACACACCGGGAAAACCACAGGAAAGTCATATACAAAATGTTGATAGCTGTGCTTCAAATGGTACAATTAAGGTAATTTAAAATTTCATTTTTGCTAATCTTTGGTGACACGTATTATTTTTGTATTGGAAAATGACTAAACGTTTTTAAAAGAAATACTACCTCATGAAAGACTGCCTGTATGTGCCGAGTCGCTTCAGTCATGTCCAACTCTTTGCAACCCTATGGACTGTAGCCTGCCAGACTCCTCCATCCATGGGATTCTCCAGGCAAGAATACTGGAGTGGTTGTCCTGCCCTCCTCCAGGGGAACTCCCTGACCCAGGGATCAAACTTGTGGCTCATTATATCTCCTGCATTGGCAGGTGGCTTCTTCACCACTAGTGCCACCTGGGAAGTTCTGAAACATGTACTCCAAAGACTAACGGGAGTAAACAGCTATCAATACTTAAAAATTTTACACTCAATTCATGGGTTCAATTATTTTTGTTTCACTAAGGTAAAATTCACATAACACAAAATTAATCTTTTAAAGTATACGATTCAGTGGCATTTAGCATATTACAATGCTGTGCAACTACCATCTCTACTTTAAAAACATGTAATAACCTTAAAAACATCTAGTACTCACTAAGCAGTCATCCCTTAGCTCCTCCTCTCCTATTTACCAGTACTCTCCTCTCTGTCTCTATTACCTATTCTGGATATTTCCTGTAAATACTAATAGATTCAGACAATATACCATCTTTTTCTGACTTCTTTAACTCAGAATAATATTCTTATAGTCCATCCACACTGTAGCATGTCTAAATGCTCAGTAGATGTCTAAATGTCTCAATATTCCATTCCTTTATATGGCTAAATAATATTCCATCATAGGGGTAAACCATATTTTCTTTATTCATCAGTTATTATTGTCATCTTTTAGCTATAACAAATAAAGCAGCTATAAGCATTCACATGCAAACTTTTATACTATACTTAGGAGTGAACTGCTGAATAATATGATAATTCTATGTTTAATTTCCTGAGCAACTACCAAAATGTTTTTCACAGTGGCTTCACTATTTTACATTCCCACCATAATAAATGACGGTTCCAATTTCTCCACATCCTCTCAACACTCATTATTCCCCTCTCCTTTTTTTTTTATTAAAGCCATCCTTGTCAGCGTAAAGTAGTTTTTAATTGTAGTTCATTATGTTATAATCCAATCTACACACATCTGACATTTCAGTCCTAGTAATCACTCAACAAATTCCTAACAATTATACCAAGTTATTGGAGAAGGAAATGGCAACCCACTCCAGTACTCTTGCCTGGAAAATTCCATGGATGGAGGAGCCTGGTAGGCTACAGTCCACGGGGTCGCAGAGTTGGATACGACTGAGCAACTTCAATTCAATTCAATACCAAGTTATATGAAGAAATTTTAAAATATAAGAACATGTCCATTAGGAACAAGGATAAGATTGAGATTAATATAATTAGTCAATTTAGCTAATGCTGAAGTCCAGGATGGAGTAGGTGAAAGGCGGATAGCATACTAACCCATTAAGTCCATGGATTTCTGTTCTTACTTGATAAATAATGGATGAAGTAGCTCACATGATATATTCCTTCCCACGGTAGATAAGCCCTTGGATAAAATAATGAAATTTGAATTCAATCAAGAAAGAGAGAAAGAAAGGAAAGGAGGGAGAAAGGAGGAGAGGGAAGGAGGGAGGCAAGAAGAGAGGAAGAGGGAGAAAGAAAAGAAAAAAAAACTCTCTATACAAATTCCGAGAAACTTTTGATAAAATGTTCTATCTTGGACACAGTTCCTCTAGGAGAATTCTCATTGGAAGGACTGATGCTGAAGCTGAAGCTCCAATACTTTGGCCACTTGATGCAAAGAGCCAACTCATTGGAAAAGACCTTGATGCTGGCAAAGATTGAAGGCAGAAGGGGAAGAAGGCGACAGAGGATGAGACAGTTAGATGGCATCACTGATTTAATAGACATGAACTTGGGCAAACTCCAGGAGATGGTGAGAGACAGGGAAGCCTGGCGTGCTGCAGTCCAAGAGGTAGCAAAGAGTCAGACATGACTTGGTGACCGAACAACAACAAAGTCCTGTTCACGGTTCACCATTTCCTGTTCGACCCTGATCCCTCCCTTCCCTGTCTTGCCTAAGCCGTAAGCCTGCCAGAAACACTCACTGACATCCATCAGTCTCCACAATGTACACAGAGGCCAGAAACATTACCATTCTTGAACGAGGGTGATTAATTACCCCTACCTGCAGATTTTAAACCCTCACTATTTCAGAAGGATTTTTAAAAGCAGCTTTATGTCTGGCGAGGCAGAACTTGTTATTTTCTTCTCTAGGAAACACTACTACTATACAGAACTGAAAGGTTTCCCGGAAGGCTAGGTGACTGGGTGCAGCATGGACCTGGGGTCACAGTCCTCCTCCTCACATTCTCAGCATAAATCCTGCAGCACTAGTGAAGGTGATGCTCCTGCGAACCAGTAAAGCTTGAGTGGGAGAGAAAGACTATGGCCAACACCACAGGGCAGCTGAGAAACAACTGGTGAGACTTCCAGAAAGAGTCAGGATGAGGATGCACACTGAAAAGATTACTAAAGATTTCAAGGGCTATATGGGGGACAAAGGTTTAACAATGTTAACGTGACTTTATTTATATAAATTATTTCACATTTTTGTAATATTCAAATGGCATATGGTTAAAATAGAGCTGATAGGTTAAAAAGCAAATACTTCCTGGTAAAGTCAGGATATTATACTAGTGATTATGCTTCAAGTACTGACAACCATGTACCTGATTCTCTGCATTTGTTCATAAGAGAAATTGATTTCTCTGTGATATGAGACTACAGAGATACCCTCATTCTCTTACCTGATACAAATCTCATTTAAAAACCAAACAAACAAAAACACCACTTTGGTGCCAGACCTGAATTAAACCACAATGTGGAGGAAACGCTGCAAGAGCTGTAATCCCAAATGACTGATGTATTCCTCATATACTTGGAAGGAGTTTTGTGGACTGGATGGACCTAGATCTGCTCTGCCAAGGAGGGAGTGTGACTGCCTTAGGGATTTAATATGGGAAAATCCAGGTGACACAAATGAAAAATGAACAGATGGAAACACCATATAAATGCATAGAATTTCTGCAAAATATATTGTCCATCTATGTAATTTCTCCTATCTAAATAAATATATACTACTCCCAGGAGCAGAAAAGAGTTTCCCAGAAGTCACACCCGAACTAGTAACTGACAGAAAGAGACAGGATTGAAACCAAGCCACCTACATTCCATATGTACTGGAAAGTAGAATAAAGAATACAGTTACTGTGAAATAATTTCTAGAAGTGGATAAGACCAACAGAATTTTCACCAATGACAAAGGACCAGGCTATCCCAGGAAGGCCTATGTAACATTATTGATAGCTTAGAAAAATAAAACAATTACAGAAACATATATTTCATGCAGCAGGAAGAAATTAAAGAGGGAAAAGGACTCACTCATATCTCTGAATTAAAAGAAAAGCCAACTCTAAAACAAGCAGCAATTGAAGTAACTCCTACCAAACAAAAAACAAAACTCCTTCCAATATAAAAGAAATAAAGAAATAAAAGCATACTTCTAAGACATAAAAGTAATAAAGCAATTTAACAATCAATTTGTTTTTGTACAAATAAAAGATCAATACTTTTATTAAAAGATAGAACAATGCCTCTTTTAGTTTTGTCATTTTAAGTAAAAAGGAGATCAATACAAAAAGCAGTAGAAGAGAGTATATCTGTAGAACCATTCCCTTTCTCTAGCCAATAAGCCTAAAACAATCAGCAACAAAGCAATATAAAAATTTCAGAAATTCACTCAGGCCAAACTATAATGCTTCAGTCAGAAGTTTCCATTACTATCCATATTATGTCCAAATATTTCAAAAGACAGAAGGTTCACTGAGTATTTTAATACAAACTATATAGTTTTAATTGATATTTCCCCCGGGAATCTTGATTCCAGCTTGTGCTTCTTCCAGCCCAGCGTTTCTCATGATGTACTCTGCATAGAAGTTAAATAAGCAGGGTGACAATATACAGCCTTGACGTACTCCTTTTCCTATTTGGAACCAATCTGTTGTTCCATGTCCAGTTCCAACTGTTTCTTCCTGACCTGCATATAGGTTTCTCAAGAGGCAGGTCAGGTGGTCTGGTATTCCCATCTCTTTCAGAATTTTCCACAGTTTATTGTGATCCACACAGTCACAGGCTTTGGCATAGTCAATAAAGCAGAAATAGATGTTTTTCTGGAACTCTCTTGCTTTTTCCATGATCCAGCGGATGTTGGCAGTTTGATCTCTGGTTCCTCTGCCTTTTCTAAATCCAGCTTGAACATCTGGAAGTTCACGGTTCACGTATTGCTGAAACCTGGCTTGGAGAATTTTGAGCACTACTTTACTAGCGTGTAAGATGAATGCAATTGTACAGTAGTTTGAGCATTCTTTGGCATTGCCTTTCTTTGGGATTGGAATGAAAACTGACTTTTTCCAGTCCTGTGGCCACTGCTGAGTTTTCCAAATTTGCTGGTATATTGAGTGCAGCACTTTCATAGCATCATCTTTCAGGATTTGGCATAACTCAACTGGAATTCCATCACCTCCACTAGCTTTGTTCATAGTGATGCTTTCTAAGGGCCACTTGACTTCACATTCCAGGATGTCTGGCTCTAGGTGAGCGATCACACCATCATGATTATCTTGGTCGTGAAGATCTTTTTTGTACAGTTCTTCTGTGTATTCTTGCCACCTCATCTCAATATCTTCTGCTTCTGTTAGGTCCATACCATTTCTGTCCTTTATCGAGCCCGTCTTTGCATGAAATGTTCCCTTGGTATCTCTAATTTTCTTGAAGAGATGTCTAGTCTTTCCCATTCTGTTGTTTTCCTCTGTTTCTTTGCATTGATCACTGAAGAAGGCTTTCTTATCTCTTCTTGCTATTCTCTGGAACTCTGCATTCAGATGTTTATATCCTTCCTTTTCTCTTTTGCTTTTTGCTTCTCTTCTTTTCACAGCTATTTGTAAGGCATCCCCAGACAGCCATTTTGCTTTTTTGCATTTCTTTTCCATGGGTATGGTCTTGATCATTGTCTCCTGTACAATGATGCTAAAGCTGAAACTCCAGTACTTTGGCCACCTCATGTGAAGAGTTGACTCATTGGAAAAGACTCTGATGTTGGAGGGATTGGGGGCCGGAGGAGAAGGGGACAACAGAGGATGAGATGGCTGGATGGCATCACCGATTCAATGGACGTGAGTTTGAGTGAACTCCGGGAGTTGGTGATGGACAGGGAGGCCTGGCGTGCTACGATTCATGGGGTCACAAAGAGTTGGACACAACTGAGAGACTGAACTGAACTGAACTGATACAGTTTTAATACTAAAGACAAGAACAATGAGTCCTAAAAACTCTCCCGAGTCCAGCCTATTAATTATGTTAACTTAGTGTCACCAAATATACATCAAGTTCCCACTGAATTATTAGGTGTGAGCAGTAGAACATGTAACTGACTTGAGCGAAAGAACAGCACTGAGTATCAGGAAACCTAAACCGTACTCATGTCCTGCCACACACAGTCTGCGTGTCCTGGTATGGGTTGTTTCTGCTCCTTAGGCCTCCGTTTCCCCATCTGTAACATGAAGCATCTGGCCTGGATAATTTTTCAGTTTCTTTCGAGTTTGGAATTACATGACACTGTATGGCTGTATCACTCTCTAACCTCCTGATACATAATGACTATGTGCCTCTGACAGGAAAATAGAGTTTCTCATTTCTATGCTTCTAATTTTTAAATTTTATTTTATTAAAATATAGCCAATTTTTTATGTTGTATTAATTTCAGTATACACAGAAGTGATTGAGTTACAGACACATGCACACATTCTTCTCCATATTCTTTTCCATTATGGTTTTTCTTAAAAGATTGCTTTTGATATGACCATTTTTAAAGTCTTTATTTGAATTTGTCACAACATGGCTTCTATTTTATGGGGTTTTTTAAAATTTTTTCGCTGCAAAGCATGTGAAATCTTAGCTCCCTAACCAGAGATTGAACCCACACATTGGGTTCAATTGGAACCCAACGGGTGCATTGGAAGGCCAAGTCTCAACCACTGGATTCCCAGGGAAATTCCTCCATTGCAGTTTATCACAGGATGTTGAGTATAGACCCCTGTGCTATACATACAGCAGGGCCTTGTTGTTTATCTATTCTTTATATAATAGGCTATATCTGCTAATCTTAAACTCTCATTCCTTCCCTCTTTCGTCTCTCCTCCCCCTTTTCAACTACAAGTCTGTTGTTTATGTCTGTGAGTGTTTGTTTCAAATATAAGTTCATTTGTATCACATTTTAGATTATACTTTTAAGAGATATCACAGGGTATTTGTCTTTCTCCTTCTGACTTACTTCATTAGTAACATATTCTCCAACTCCATCCATGTTGCTGCCAATGGCATATTTCATTCTTTTCATGGCTGAGTAATATCCCATTGAGCTATTTCAAATCCTAAAAGATGATGCTGTTACGTGCTGTACTCAATATGCCAGCAAATTTAGAAAACTCAGCAGTGGCCACAGGACTCGAAAAGGTCAGTTTTCATTTCAATCCCAAAGAAAGGCACTGCCAAGAATGTTCATACTACCGCACAATTGCACTCATCTCACACGCTAGCAAAGTAATGCTCAAAATTCTCCAAGCCAGGCTTCAGCAGTATGTGAACCATGAACTTCCGGATGTTCAAGCTGGATTTAGAAAAGGCAGAGGAACCAGAAATCAAATTGCCAACATCCACTGGATCATCAAAAAAGCACGAGAGTTCCAGAAAAACATCTACTTCTGCTTTATTGACTATACCAAAGCCTTTGACTGTGTGGATCACAACAAACTGTGGAAAATTCTTTAAGAGATGGGAATACCAGACCACCTGACCTGCCTCCTGAGAAACCTGCATGCAGGTTAAGAAGCAACAGTTAGAACTGGACATGAAACAGCAGACTGGTTCCAAATCGGGAAAGAAGTACATCAAGGCTGTATACTGTCACCCTACTTATTTAACTTATATGCAGAGTACATCATGAGAAATGCCAGGCTGGATGAAGAACAAGCTGGAATCAAGATTGCTGGGAGAAATATCAATAACCTCGGATATGCAGATGACACCATGCTTATGGCAGAAAGCAAAGAAGAACTAAATAGCCTCTTGATGAAAGTGAAAGAGGAAAGTAAAAAAGCTGGCTTAAAGCTCAACATTCAGAAAACTAAGATCATGGCATCCAATGCCATCACTTCATGGCAAATAGATGGGGAAACAATGGAAACACTGAGAGACTATTTTTCTTGACCCCAAAAGCACTGCAGATGGTGACTGAAGCTATGAAATTAAAAGACGCTTGCTCCCTGGAAGAAAAGTTATGACCAACCCAGACACCACATTAAAAAGCAGAGACAGTACTTTGCCAACAAAGGTCCATCTAGTCAAAGCTATAGTTTTTCCAGCAGTCATGTATTGATGTGATAATTGTACTATAAAGAAAGCTGAGCGCTGAAGAATTGATGCTTTTGAACTGTGGTGTTGGAGAAGACTTTTGAGAGTCCTTTGAACTGCAAGGAGATTAAACCAATGCATCCTACAGGAAATCAGCCCTGAATATTCATTGGAAAGACTGATGCTGAAGTGGAAACTCCAAGACTTTGGTCACCTGATGCGAAGAATTGACTCATTGGAAAAGACCCTGATGTTGGGCAAGATTGAAGGCAGGAGGAGAAGGGCACGACAGAGGATGAGATGGTTGGACGGCATCACCAACTCAATGGACATGAGTTTGAGCAAGCTCCAGGGGTTGGTGATGGACAGAGAAGTGTGGCGTGCTGCAGTCCATGGGGTCACAAAGAGTCGGACATGACTGAGAGACTGAATTGAACTGAATATTCCATTGTATACGTGTAGCATATCTTCTTTATCCATTCCAACATCAAAGGAGATTTAGGTTGTTCATATCTTGGCTATTGTAAATAGTGCTGTGATGAACATAGTGGTGCCTGTATTTTTTTGAAGTAGCTTCCTCCATATATTTGCCTAGGAGTGGGATTGCTGGGTCATATGACAACTCTATTTTTCATTTTTTGATGATCCATCATACTGTTTTCCATAGTGGCAGCACCAATTTACATTCCCACCAACAATGTAGAAGGGTTCCTTTTCTCTACATCCTCTCCAGCGTTAATTATTTGTAGATTTTGTAATGGTGGCATTCTGACTGATATGATTTGTAATGATGGCACCTCTGTGAAGTGATATCTCACTGAAGTTTTGATTTGCATTTTTGGCTCAGACGGTAAAGCGTCTGCCTGCAATGCAGGAGACCCAGGTTCAATTCTTGGGTTGGGAAGATCCCCTGGAGAAGGAAATGGTAATCCACTCCAGCACTCTCACCTGGAAAATCCCATGGACAGAGGAGCCTGATAGGCTATAGTCCATGGGGTCGCAAAGAGTCGGACACTACTGAGCAACTTCACTTTTTTTCTCTAATACTTAGTGATGTTGAGCATCTTTTCATCTGCCTGTTGGCCATCTGGATGTCTTCTTTGAAGAATGTGTATTTAGGTGTGCCTATTTTTTGATCAGGGTGTTCATTTTTTGTTGTTGAGTTGTAGGAGCTGTTTGTATATTTTGGAAATTAAGTTTTTGTTGGTCACATTGTTTGCGAATATCTTCTCCCAGTCTGAAGGTTGTCTTTTTGTTTTGTTTATGGTTTCCTTTGCTGTACAAAAGCTTGTAAGTTTAATTATATTCCATTTGTTTATTTTTGCTTTTGTTTCTACTGCCTTCAGAGATGGACCTAAAAAAACATTTTATGTCAGAGAATGTTTTGCCTATGTTCTCTTCTAGGAGTTTTATGGTATCACGTCTTCTATTTAAGACTTTAAGCCATTTTTAGTTTATTTTTAGGTATGGTGTGAGTGTGTGTTCTAACTTCACTGATTTACATGCAGCTGTTCAACTTTCCCAACACCACTTGCTGAAGAGACTGTCTTTTTTTCTATTGTATATTCTTGTGGCCTTTGTCAAAGATTACTTGAACATAAGTATGTGACTTTATTTCTGGGCTCTCCATTGATCCATATATCTTTTCTCGTGTCAATACCATACTGTTTTGATTACTATAACTTTACAGTATATTCTAAAGTCTAGGAGGGTTATGCCTCTTGCTTTGTTCCTTTTCCTCAGGAATGCTTTGGTAATTCTGGGTCTTGATACAAATTTTAGGATTATTCATTCAAGTTCTGTGAAAAAAACAGTCATGGGTAATTTGATAGAGATTGCATTAGATCTGTAGATTGCTTGGGTAGTATAGTCATAATTCTTCCACTCCAAGAGTCCATACTGCTAATTTCCATCTCAATGCTTAAATTAAGCTCTAATAGAAGTAATCCCATATTTGAACAAACAATCATCACACATTCACATTATAAAAATAAAAATAGTGTCTTAAGTTCATATAACTACTAGCTTCTGACTATATAAAACCCAGCTGCCTTTCTATGAGGTCAGCCAAGAAAAATCACTATATTACTTTCTTATCTAACACTGAAGATTTTCTTGGCACAAACTACTTGACACACATCTCCAACGGAAAAGGCAAAAAAAAAAAACAAAAAACAAGGCCTACAGACCTAGAACAAAGTGGGTTCTTAATACATGCATGTTGAAAGAACAAGTGTGTCTATAATAGTAAAAGACTCCCATGCTTAGAATGTTTGTAACATCAATATAGGAATGTTAGAGAAATACCTGAAACATCAACAAAGGCCAATAATATGGGTAGGTGTTAAAAATCATAGTAGTCAAGTTGTTGTTTATAACCACGCCTTTAAGTTTGATATTAAACTCATAGAAGAAAACCGAAAACTTATCCCTTCTAGCCTCTTACAGAAGCCCATACCAAATCAAAACAACACTGACAATAATAGGCAATAGGCCAGATCTAGGCCATGTATCTAGAGCCAGACATCCTGGAGTGTGAAGTCAAATGGGCCTTAGGAAGTGTTACTATGAACAAAGCTAGTGGAAGTGATGGAATTCCAGCTAAGCTATTTCTAATCCTAAAAGATAATGCTGCTAAAGTGCTGTACTCAATATGCCAGCAAATTCGGAAAACTCAGCAGTGGCCACAGGACTGGAAAAGGTCAGTTTTTATTCCAATCCGAAATAAGACCAATGCCAAAGAATGTTCAAACTACCACACAACTGTACTCATTTCACATGCTAGCAAGGTAATGCTCAAAATCCTTCAAGGCAGGCTTCAACAGTACATGAACCAAGAAGTTCCAGACATATAAGCTGGGTTTAGAAAGGGCAGAGGAAGCAGAGATCAAATAGTCAACATCCACTGGATCATTAAAAAAAAGCAAGGGAATTAAAAAAAAAATTATTTTTGCTTCTCTGACTATGCCCAACCCCTTGACTGTGTGGATCATAACAGTCTAGAAAATTCTAAGAGATGGGTACACCAGACCCCCTTAACTGACACCTGAGAAACCTGTATGCAGGTCAGGAAGCAACAGTTAGAACTGGACAGGAAACAACAGACTGGTTCCAAATAGGGAAAGGAGTACGTCAAGGCTGTACGTTGTCACCTTGTTTATGTAACTGATATGCAGAGTACATCATGAGAAATGCCAGGCTGGATGAAGCACAAGCTGGAATCAAGATTGCAAGGAGAAATATCAACAACCTCAGATATGCGGATGATACCACACTAATGGCAAAAGTGAAAAGGAACTAAAGAGCCTCTTGATGAAAGTGAAAGAGGAGAGTGAAAAACCTGGCTTAAAACTCAATATTCAAAAAATTAAGATCAGGGCATCTGATCCCCTCACTTCAAGGCAAATAGATGGTGAAAAAGTGGAAACAGTTACAGATTTCATTTTCTTGGGCTCCAAAATCACTGTGGATGGTGACTGCAGCCACAAAATTAAAAGATGCTTGCTCCTTGAAAGAAAAGCTATGATAAATCTAGACAGCTTGTTAAAAAGCAAAGCCAAAAATTTGCCAACAAAGGTCCATACAGTCAAAGCTATGGTTTGTCCAGGAGTCATGTATGGATGTGAGAGTTGGACCATAAAGAAGGATGAGTGCCAAAGAATTGGTGCTTTCAAACTATGGCTGGAAAAGACTCTTGAGAGTCCCTTGGACAGCAATATCAAACCAGTCCATTCTAAAGGAAATCAGTACTGAATATTCATTGGAAGGACTGATACTGAAGTTGAAGTTCCAATACTACGGCCATCTGATGCAAAGAGCTGACTCACTGGAAAAGACCCTGAGGATGGCAAAGACTAGGTGCAAGAGGAGAAGGGGGCAACAGAGGATGAGGTTGGATGGCATCACTGACTCAACGGACATGAGTTTGAGTAAACTCCAGGAGGAAGTGCAAGAACTGGAAGCCTGGTGTGTTGCAGTTCATGATACTGGAAAGAGTCAGACATGACTTAGTGACTGAACAACAACAAGGCCATGCAGAGAATTTGAAATTTGGAGGAGGGGTAGAATAAAAATAAAAAGTCTGGACATTTCTCTTGCCAAGATGTATGGTGAGAAGAAGAGTTAATGGCCCCACCATTGTTAGGGCCCTGTTAATGTTGAACTGTTATATTTAAAATCCCATGCAAACATCAAAAGGAATGTTTTATTGAGAAAATCCCATCTTTTCCTAAGATAAATGTCTTTCTATTGATTCTTAGCTAAGCAGCAATGGAAAGCATCAACATTCAGGTAGAAATATTAGAAATTACTACTCAAAAGCATCCCAGTGGCAGAATATGATCAAATTTATCATTTTAGATTCAGATTCAAATCCTTTGAGAGGCCTACCAACACCACGCTATATAACAACCCTCTAAAATCTGAGGAATTGCTAGAAATTACCAATAAGATATTCAATAAATGCAATTACACAGATATAGCAAAAGTTTCATACAAGTAAAACTCACAATAAGCCCGAAAAGAAATGTGTAGTAAATATCACAAATAATTATTATAACACTCACTTTCTATTGCTGTGTAACAAATTGCCACAAATGCAGCAGCCTAAAACAACACCTGTTTGTGAGCTCACATGTCTGTAGGTCAGAAGGACAGGTACAATGTGACTGGGGATCACAAGGCTGAAATTAAGGTCTCGGTGGGGCTAAGTTCTAGTCTGAAACTGGAGAAAAATCTTCTATGCGCATCCTTACTGTTGACACAATTCAGTTATGCACAGTGATAGGACTGAGACCCCTGTTTCCTTACTGGCTGTCAGCCAGGGGTTGGTCTCAGCTCCTAGAGGCTGGGCACTTGAGCATTACAAACCCAGTTCCATTCCACGTGGCCACCTCAATGTTTAAGCCGGCAAAGACACAACGAATCCTTCTCATGTTTTTAGTTTTTCTGACTTCCTCTTTTACTACTACCAGTCAGAGTAAACTGTGCTTTAAAAAGGTTAATGTAGTTATAACTATAGGATCTCCAGACCTATATAGATAATCTCCTTTTCTGAAAGTCAATTATACCGTTTAACATAACCTAATCATGAGAATGCTGCTGCTGCTGCTAAGTCGCTTCAGACGTGTCCGACTCTGTGCGACCCCATAGACGGCAGCCCACCAGGCTCCTCTGTCCCTGGGATTCTCCAGGCAAGAACGCTGGAGTGGGTTGCCATTTCCTTCTCCAATGCATGAAAGTGAAGTAGCTCAGTTGTGTCCAACTCTTCGTGATTCCATGGACTGCAGCCTACCAGGCTCCTCCATCCATGGGATTTTCCAGGCAAGAGTACTGGAGTGGGGTGCCATTGCCTTCTCCAAATCATGAGAGTGAAAACTATCCAATTTACAGTTCCAGGGATTACTCAGGGCGTAAATGCTGGGGGAGAGGGTATGATGAATCCTGAATAACATCTCAGAATTCTGTTACCACAATCTGGTGAAAAACATATTTCAACATGCTGAATATAAATGAGAAAACAATGTGGGCAAACAGACACATATGAGGAACAGAAACTTTTGAAAAACAATTTGCCAAGAAAAATCAAGAGCTGTAGACATGTCATATTCCTTGGCCCAGTCTTACTGTTCTTGGAACTACAGTCCCCACTCCACCACCCCCAAAAAAATAATCATGAGAAGGAAAAGGCTGTCACATGACTAGGTTAGCCTCCTCTGGGTTTACCCAGCACCATATACACAACTCTGGAACAGTCACTTCTAAAGGAAGTTTACCTGCTTGTCTCTGCCACAATACTTGGAGCATCACATCCTGAAACTGTACCTTATTAACCTTCTGGTTCCCAGACTCTACTACTACTACTACTAAGTCGCTTCAGTCGTGTCCGACTCTGTGTGACCCCATAGACGGCAGCCCACCAGGCTCCGCCGCCCCTGTGATTCTCCAGGCAAGAACACTGGAGTGGGTTGCCATTTCCTTCTCCAATGCATGAAAGTGAAAAGTTAAAGTGAAGTCGCTCAGTCGTCTCCGACTCTTAGCGACCCCGTGGACTGCAGCCCACCAGGCTTCTCCGTCCATGGGATTTTCCAGGCAAGAGTACTGGAGTGGGGTGCCATTGCCTTCTCCATCCCAGACTCTAGAATGGTGTATGTACTCAGCAAATATTTGCTGAGAGCCTATTATGTGACCAGGACTGAATGAGGCATTAGGACCCACAACTGAATAATCCATACTCTGGTATACCTCATCTCTCATAATTTTTATAAGAATAAAAAAGTTATATAATATCAAAAAGTTCTACAATCAATATTTGTGCAAAGTACTAGAATCATAAAAGTCAACAACAGTGAGGAAATTGTTGGTCCAGGCCTTGAAAGTTAAGTAAAATTCACTAGAAAGACAAAGCAGATGAGGAAATGAGGGATTACAGGGGGGGAAAAAGTAGGGAATACATTACATAACCATGTAAAATTATAATTATGAACTATGTAAAACTATATAAAAATGTTTATATTAAGTGAAAAAACTCTGTGTACCAAATTAGATATTTGTTTTAACCATAGTTATGCCAAAAAGTATAAAAACACATAGAAACAGGGAAAAAATCCAACACAGTTTTCTAGAAGGTAGAATAATTGCTAATTTGTTTCCCTCTTATTTTATTTATATTATGCCTATATATTACACACATATATATTGTTGTTGTTGTTGTTGTAGCTGATAGAAAGGAGAAATACTCAGTGTCAGTCTATTTACCACCATTCAAACTAAAAGTCCTGACTACAAGAAAGAGCATACTCAACCATTCATTAATTCCACAAGCACCTCCTGAGCACTAATAATGGACCTGACATGGTTTGGTGCTGGAAATACATAAAAGGATAACACAGTCTCCACCCTCAGAAAGCTCTTAATTTGATGAACTACCACAGTGAGATTTATTTGGCAGTGATATTTTATTAATTGCTGAGAAGACAAAATTATCTAAATAATAGTTCACTTCATAGGTGGAAGCCTTAGTTTGACAGAACGTAAAAGCTCCCTACTTCAACTCTACCTACAATACAGGCATAAGACCTGTCATTGATGCCAAGCAACTGTTTTTCTGAAACTCACAAATCAAATGAACCAGAGTCTTAAATTATATCAGTTCTATCGACGATGGAAAGTGATCCAGTCAATGCCTAAACATACAGCTCAGTAAATCTACAGATCTAACATCTTGGCTCACTAACAGGTGTTAATGCTTGAAGAATAACGTTTGAATGACCGATAATTCTAACACAAGTTTACTTCCAGGATCCAATTTTCATAAGGAAAATCACTACAATCTGTGTATTTCTGTGCTTTATTTTATTTCACCCTTCATTTTTTGGTCTTTTATTATTCCCACTTCTTATCATGAGTCATCAACATGCAGCACTAAGGAAAGATAAAAAATCTCAATTTCACTTAAACTTCTAAAACTATTAGAAGAAGAATTAAAAGCAACATGAACTTCTAATTGGCGAACACACTGTTTCTTCACTGAGACCATTTCTGCTAGCTACCAAGATAGTTTTTCAGTCAAAAGGTGTCTCCTTCTAAGCTGCAGGTTATTTGAAGAACAACAAGTAAAACAAAGGAAAAAAGAGAAACAAAGGGAGAAAAAGAAAAAAAAATTACACCCTGCCCCCAAAGCTAAGATCTTTCAATGTCTTCCTCATAGACTATCAACCCAACTTGAGGATTTTTGTTACAGAATCTTCATATTTCACTAAACAACTTCTTAGTAGGGTTTTATTACCTATCACGTGTGTGTGTGTGTGTGTGTGTGTGTGACTCAATCATGTCTGACTTTCTGACCCCATCGACTACAGCATGCCAGGCTCCTCTGTCCATGGAATTTTCCAGCCATGAATACAGGAGTGGGTAGCCATTCACTTCTCCAGGGGATCTTCCCAACCCAGGGATCATTTATATAATAAGAGCTATACTTTATCAGTTACTCAGAAGTAACAGAGTCAGTAGTTCATTAAATCAGAAATATTATAAAGCACAATGATTCCATTTTGGTTTTCTCCACTTTGATTTATACTTTTCCTATTGCCATTATCATCATCACCATCATATTTAACATTTATTAAGCAGTTCCGTCTAGTCAAGGCTATGGTTTTTCCTGTGGTCATGTATGGATGTGAGAGTTGGACTGTGAAGAAGGCTGAGCACCGAAGAATTGATGCATTTGAACTGTGGTGTTGGAGAAGACCCTGAGAGTCCCTTGGACTGCAAGGAGATCCAACCAATCCATTCTGAAGGAGATCAGCCCTGGGTGTTCTCTGGAAGGAATGATGCTAAAGCTGAAACTCCAGTACTTTGGCCACCTCATGCCAAGAGTTGAGTCATTGGAAAAGACTGATGCTGGGAGGGATTGGGGGCAGGAGGAGAAGGGGACGACAGAGGATGAGATGGCTGGATGGCATCACCGACTCGATGGACATGAGTCGTGCTGCGATTCATGGGGTTGCAAAGAGTTGGACACGACTGAGTGACTGAACTGAACTGAAGTTTACAACATGTACCAGGAACTGGACACCACAGAAAGCACGTACACAGCAGGTCATCCCTCTTCAAAAGTACATTTTAAGCATCAGAGACCTAAGGACCTTGTCTAAAGTCACACTAATAAGATCCCCATCTTTCTAACTTGAGAGCTCAACCTCTCAACCACTCTATTAGTCTCCTAGAGCTGCTTTTAAAAATTGCCACAAACTACATGGCGTAAAACAACACAACTTTACCCTCTCACAGTTTCGGAGTCCAGAAGTCCAAAATCAGCTTCACTGGGCAGAAACCAAGGTGTGAGCAGGGCTTCCCTCCCTCTGAAGACTCTGGAGGAGAAGCTCATCCCCTCCTCCAGCTTCTGGTTGCTGCCAACACCCCCTCTCTATCACTCCAAACTTCAGATCTCCCTCGGCTCCATCTTCTCTATGCCTTCTCCTCTATGTATAATCAAATATCAAGATCCTTAACTTGATTACATCAACCATGTAAGGTAATGCTAAGAATTCCAAGGATTAGGAGAGGGATCTTTGAGGTAGGGTCTATTTTCCAGCCTATCACACCATTAAACTCTACTGCTTCTTCAACTGATTTTTTCATGGGTTCCTGGTGTGGTGATGAATGAGAGATATTTCGGAAAGATCCCACAGGGAGGAGTATATACTTTTCTTTGGGAAAAGTCATCCAGGCAAGAGACATACATCTAAGATTAGGACCAATAAAATAAGAGAAAGACACATATGGACTTATACTGAAGTCACTAAAATCCAACTCATCAGCTCCAGGCCAACACTGGAACCCCATTCTCCTTACTCCTTACCCCAGTAATATTTCCAGAGCCACAGACAAATCTTAAACCCCTGCACCATTTCTTTAACAGGCCAGACTTCTCATTCTTTGGACCTTTGTTAATGCAATTTCTTGTTATCTTTATGCCTAATGAAATGCTACTCTCCTCAATGCTTTACCATCGAACCTATCAAGTCTTCCCTGATGTCCACACTGCTAATGACTCCTTTCCTGGCATTTGGCTTCTATTTCTTCAATGTCACTTGTCATTAGTCCTGAATCATATAATTGCTTATGGATGTATGTATCTTCCTAGAAAGTACGAGGTCCTTTAGAACAAAGACTTATTTATCACTTCAGTGTATGGCAGAGAATTAGGCACAAATTCTAACTAAATTTACATTATAAAAGGAAGGAAAAGAGAAGAGGAGGGGATGTGAGAGGAAAATGAAGAAGGAAGGGAAAGGAAGAGAAGGAAGGGCAGGGTGAATATTAAAGCCCAGACTGCTTTAAGAAAACATAGAGAAATACAGTTCTTTCCAACACATATATGTGAAGTCCTGGAAGAGAGAAGATTTTCAAAAATGTCTGAAAGAAGAGTACCCGAGAGCAAGGGTGTAGGCCTTTCTTAGTACACTCGAAGCCCAAGACTACAGAGAAATGATTCCATAGAGAACCTGCAAAGGAACCTCTGCATCCAGATGCTTGTTAACTGGAAATTCCAAGGGTACCTCCTAGACCTGCTGAATCTGAATTGTGGGGTACTGGAAAATAAAATCAGCATTTAAGACAAAATTCTGAGTGATTCTAATGCCCACTAAAATTTGACATAATCATTACTCTCATTGGAAAAAAAGGAAAAGGTCAAACACAGAAGACTTTTTGTTTTTTTCTTTTGGCTCAATTCCCAAGGTCTAGTACTGGACTTGACGACTATTTTCCTTTAAAGGTAAAAATGAAAGCCCAACTTCTAAAATGCCAAGAGTGTAGGTTTGCAGTATGTTCCAGGGAAAAATGCCAATGACTTAGAAAGGGGATTTGGGAAAGGTGCCAGGATGATTCAACACTGAGCCCCTCCAGATTATGAAGACATTACTGTAATCAGGCTGGTCATAGGAATGATAGCCACAATTTGCCTGACATACCCAATCAATGACAGCCTAATGCCAGTTTGTGGTTTTCTGTCATCTCAATTATTTTTCACTGACTTAAATTATTTTTGAAGATGCTTCAGGGCTTGAGAAATTATAAGGAATTCCCCGTGTCCTCTCCTGCAGTTATATCATAGATCTTACTGATATTGTGCTCCATTCCTCATTCTTCAAATTCCTTCTTAGAAATGATTTGTTACAAGTCTTCCTCAATCTTCTTATAAAATGTAACAGTTCATGCCAGGGTGCAACTAATCTCAGTAACACTTCACCCCATCACACTCTCAGGGCTACACAGGCCCAGCAAAGAAGACATCTGAGGAGGAGGTTGTCTCCAGGCTGTGGACAATCAATCACTCTATCATCTAGTATTGTGTTCTTTTGTCCTGTCATTTTTACAGGACACATTTGCTTTTCAAGGATCAATATTCAATTTAGCTTTCTATACACTATAAATCAAGTCTTTAAAAAGTGAAGAAAATGTGTTTCTGGTTTAGAAGTTATTTTAAACCATAGCCAAGTCCTAAGCTGAGCCCAGTTAATAAGGCTCATTCTTGCAAATTCTAAGCACAAAGTATGAGCTATAAGAGGTAAGGTTACATTTCTTCCTTTCTGTCAAAGAATTTTGCCATAAGAGATATTTTTAAGTAAAATAATGAGCTATAAATCAGTCTAATTAGAGAATTTGTAAGTACTCAGCAGATGTAAAATTGTAAGCTTTAAAGAAATAATTTCTTTTGCTCATTATTTCTATGGATGCTATAAAACATATTCATGACCAGTAATTTTTATATATGTAAAGACAGAATTATTAACATAATCACATAATATTTTAGTGTTATTTTATCAATGAGTTAAAATTAACAACCTGTTTAATTTCAAAATGTAGAACAAATGAACCTTATAATGGTTGTGATATACCATCAAATGCTAGTACCATCTACATATTTTAAGGAAGACTTGGTTAAACACAAATAAAATTATAAAAGAAACCTGTTTTATGCATTTAAAATAACTCATTTCTAAGTGTCCTCACAAAGCTTAAACAGATCTCTTCAACCCTATGGACTGGACATGTTTCTGAATTAATTTCCACCCAGATACCCATGGGATGAAAATTCTAACTGTGTGATAAATTAAGTTGCCAAATGAAATGGATTAGTGATCAGTGAAATTGCCTGATAAGCTGTCAGATCCACTTTTAATTGGGATTCATCCTCTTTCTTCATCTGTTCATTAAGCTCCAAGTTCATGGCAACTCTAGTGACTGATTGCACATTAACAAGCTGTTTATGCGGGGAAGTGTAGCTAGTCTAGTCAACATTCCTACACTTATACATTCATTTAAACATAATTCTCTGGTAATTTATTCTGTTCACAATCCCAGGATGGGAAAATATACCTCTACCCTGAAGTTTAACTTTGGACACAACAGAGATGTGATCTGTCATAAACTTAAAATTTAACAAACAAATCAGAGTTACCTTAAGGTCAAAAAAAGCCCGGGAAATTTAAAGCCATAAATTTACTTCTTCAAACAGTTACAAAAATAAACGAGTAGCGAAAAGCTGGTACCACTGCACTGATAGTATGCCAAAACAAAATATTTATTTCTGTCCCTATTCTAAAGCAAGCACTGGCTGCTTATAACCAGAAAGCTAAAACCAGTTAATAATGTTGAAAAATACTTCCCAACCTTTCTTATCAAAGTGACCAAAATCTTCCTTTATACTATACTAAATGTAATAAAATGACTTGTTAATCAAAAAGCACCAAATCTGAGCTATAAGAATAGTCTTCTTACTCAAGCATCAAACATTGACTCTGTTCTTTTTAGGTATACAGAATTTACTCCATATGGGGACTATTCATTGAATACAATTTTAATAAAAATCAATAATTCCTCTGAAACTGCTGCAGTTTAAAAAATTTCTATATCAGGAAAATATAAGAATGCTTACTTTCTAGAGATAAGCTAGTGTTCTTCACTATTATTTATGTAGCCTAATTTTTATATGAATTAATGACTAGAATTAAGAAATCAATGTCACTTTTCCCTTTCCCTACACATATAAATCAAGGCTTTAATTGAAGAAAAATTAAGTAAACTAACAGCCAAGTGATGACAATTATATTCAACAAACAGAATAGAATGAATATCATCCACATGGTTTGACCCCACAAGAAGAAGCTCCCCAAAAGTCTTAAAGAAGAAAAATAACTTAGAAATTAAGTTGACTTGTATATGAAACAAATAAAACATACAATTTCTTTGGATGAAATAAACAGAAGTGTACATACAATGATTTTTCAATTTTACTGTATAATTAAAAATTTTAAAAGTAAAAGAGCATAGAGGATTCCATATAAGGTCACACATGATCATTAGACAGCTCCGCGGCCTCATGAAATGCCATCTAGCATTGTTATAAAGTTCAGTTTTTAACTAGATTTAACCATAATCAACTACTGACAAGTCATGCAATTACAAGACAAACTATGGCAGACAGCATTTATGTTTATTAACTACCAATAGAATTACGATTCACTTATCCCATCCCTTCATCCCACATAAACACTGCTGCTTCCTCTTCTGAGGAACTGGTCCCCTCCTCTACAGTCTCAATTCAGTTGGCTCAGTGCAAATGGAAAGTACCAATGAAAGCACAGAATCCAATTTCAGAAGCTAGGGATGGTTTCAGTGTATGTCAAGACTCTACAAAGCAGGGTTCTGTGGCTTATACGGCACCTAAGGACTGCCACCCATTCTAGCCCAGGGTGGGCTGAGATTTTCTGGCATAGAGAAAAGGCTCAAAGTTTCAGAGAAACTATGCTTTTCAACAACCGCTAAGAACCAAATCCATGGTCATAAGACATCCCCAGGACCAAGTGCTGTGCTGGACCCTAGGTACTACTCTGAAAGGGACAGAAACAATACAAAACCGAAAAAAAAAAAACAGTTTCTCTCATCTCAAGGTACTGCAATGTCCATTTCTTTCCCCAATACCTTGAATTTCAAGAACAGAACAGCAGCAATGAACATGAGCTACTTGGTTTGTCTACTAAGAAACATTTGGTACTATTCTCCTGAAGCCTCCATCCAACCCAACCACACCCAATGCCTCTAGGTTACCACCACCAAGCTATTTGTACCTTATTGGTGCCAATAAAATGTTACAGGTAAAATCCTGCATTCAATTCCACAAGGCAATATCAAAAGGTATATTTCCCATCTTCAAAGAAATGGAAATTTAAACAATAATAAATAGGGCTACCCCACGCCAGAGGTCAGGGCGGCGGCCAAGAGGAGCTACCCCACCTCCAAGGAGCGGTGGCTACGCAAGCGCAGGAGGGCTGAGAGGAGCTACTCCACCTTCAAGGTCAGGAGGGGCAGCTACGAGGATATACTCCTCATCCAAGGTAAGGAGCAGTGGCTGTGCTTTGCTGGAGCAACCGTGAAGAGATACCCCACGTCCAAGGTAAGAGAAACCCAAGTAAGACAGTAGGTGTTGCAAGAGGGCATCAGAGGGCAGACAGACTGAAACCATAATCACAGAAAACTAGCCAATCTGATCACATGGACCACAGCTTGTCTAACTCAATGAAGCTAGGCCACGCCCTGTGGAGCCACCCAACATGGACAGGTCATGGTGGAGAGGTCTGACAGAATGTGGTCCACTGGAGAAAGGAATGGCAATCCACTTCAGTATTCTTGCCTTGAGAACCCCATGAACAATATGAAAAGGCAAAATGATAGGATACTGAAAGGGGAACTCCCTGGGTCAATAGATGCCCAATAAGCTACTGGAGATCAGTGGAGAAATAACTTCAGAAAGATTAAAGATATGGAGCCAAAGTAAAAACAATACCCAGTTGTGGATGTGACTGGTGATAGAAGCAAGGTCTGATGCTGTAAAGAGCAATACTGCATAGGAACCCGGAATGTCAGGTCCATGAATCAAGGCAAATTGGAAGTGGTCAAACAGCAGATGGCAAGAGTGAACATCGACATTCTAGGAATCAGCGAACTAAAATGGACTGGAACGGGTGAATTTAACTCAGATGACCATTATATCTACTACTGCATGCAGGAATCCCTTAGAAGAAATGGAGTAAACATCATGGTCAACAAAAGAGTCTGAAATGAAGTATCTGGATGCAACCTCAAAATTGATAGAATGATCTCTATTCATTTCCAAGGTAAATGATTCAATATCACAGTAATCCAAGCCTATGCCCCAACCAGTAATGCTGAAGAAGCTGAAGTTGAATGGTTCTATGAAGACCTACAAGACCTTTTAGAACTAACACCCAAAAAAGATGCCCTTTTCATTTTAAGGGACTGGAATGCAAAAGTAGGAAGGCAAGAAACACCTGGAGTAACAGGCAAATTTGGCCTTGGAGTATGGAATGAAGCAGGGCAAAGACTAATAGAGCTTTGCCAAGAGAACGCACTGGTCAGAGCAAACACTCCCTTCCAACAACACAAGAGAAGACTCTACACATGGACATTACCAGATGGTCAACACGGAAATCAGACTGATTATATTCTTTGCAGCCAAAGATGGAGAAGCTCTATACAGTCAGCAAAAACAAGATGGAGAGCTGACTGTGGCTCAGATCATGAACTCCTTTTTGCCAAATTCAGACTTAAATTGAAGAAAGTGGGGAAAACCACTAGACAATTCAGGTATGACCTAAATCAAATCCCTTATGATTATACAGTGGAAGTGACAAATAGATTTAAGGGCCTAGATCTGATAGATAGAGTGCCTGATGAACTATGGACGGAAGTCCGTGACATTACACAGGAGACAGGGATCAAGACCATTCCCATGGAAAGGAAATGCAAAAAAGCAAAACGGCTGTCTGGGGAGGCCTTAAAAATAGCTGTGAAAAGAAGGGAAGTGAAAAGCAAAGAAGAAAAGGAAAGATATAAACATCTGAATGCAGAATTCCAAAGAATAGCAAGAAGAGATAAGAAAGCCTTCCTCAGTGATCATTGCAAAGAAATAGAGGAAAACAATAGAATGGGAAAGACTAGAGAACTCTTCAAGAAAATTAAAAATACCAAGGGAACATTTCATGCAAAGATGGGCTCGATACAGGACAGAAATGGTATGGACCTAACAGAAGCAGAAGATATTAAGAAGAGGTGGCAAGAATACACAGAAGAATTGTACAAAAAAGAGCTTCATGGCAGAGATAATCACGATGGTGTGATCATTCATCTAGAGCCAGACATCCTGGAATGTGAAGTCAAGTGGCCCTTAGAAAGCATCACTACGAACAAACCTAGTGGAGGTGATGGAATTCCAGTTGAGCTATTTCAAATCCTGAAAGATGATGCTGTGAAAGTGCTGCACTCAATATGCCAGCAAATTTGGAAAACTCAGCAGTGGCCACAGGACTGGAAAAGGTCAGTTTTCATTCCAATCCCAAAGAAAGGCAATGCCAAAGAATGCTCAAACTACCGCACAATTGCGCTCATCTCACATGCTAGTAAAGTAATGCTCAAAATTCTCCAAGCCAGGCTTCAGCAATACATGACTCATGAACTTCCAGATGTTCAAGCTGGTTTTAGAAAAGGCAGAGGAACCAGAGATCATCCACTGGATAATGGAAAAAGCAAGAGAGTTCCAGAAAAACATCTATTTCTGCTTTCTTGACTATGCCAAAGCCTGTGACTGTGTGGATCACAATAAACTGTGGAAAATTCTGAAAGAGATGGGAATACCAGACCACCTGACCTGCCTCTTGAGAAACCTATATGCAGGTCAGGAAGCAACAGTTGGAACTAGACATGGAACAACAGACTGGTTCCAAATAGGAAAAGGAGTACGTCAAGGTTGTATATTGTCACCCTGCTTATTTAACTTATATGCAGAGTATATTATGAGAAACGCTGGGCTGGATGAAGCACAAGCTGGAATCAAGACTGCCGGGAGAAATATCAATAACCTCAGATATGCAGAGGACACCACTCTTATGGCAGAAAGTGAAGAGGAACTCAAAAGCCTCTTGATGAAAGTGAAAGTGGAGAGTGAAAGAGTTGGCTTAAAGCTCAACATTCAGAAAACTAAGATCATGACATCTGGTCCCATCACTTCATGGCAAATAGATTGGGAAACGATGAAAACAGTGTTACTCTTTGTTGTTTTGGTCTCCAAAATCACTGCAGATGGTGATTGCAGCCATGAAATTAAAAGACACTACTCCTTGGAAGGAAAGTTATGACCAACCTAGATAGCATATTCAAAAGCAGAGATATTACTTTGCCAGCAAAGATCCATCTAGTCAAGGCCAGTGGTCATGTATGGAAGTGAGAGTTGGACTGTGAAGAAAGCTGAGCATCGAAGAATTGATGCTTTTGAACTGTGGTGTTGGAGAAGACTCTTGAGAGTCCCCTGAACTGCAAGGAGATCCAACCAGTCCATCCTAAAGGATATCAGTCCTGGGTGTTCTTTGGAAGGACTGATGCTGAAGCTGAAACTCCAATACTTTGGCAACCTCATGTGAAGAGTTGACTCATTGGAAAAGACCCCAATGCTGGGAGAGATTAGGGGCCGGAGGAGAAGGGGACAACAGAGGATGATATGGCTGGATGGCATCACCAACTCAATGGACATAAGTCTGAATGAATTCCGGGAGATGGTGATGGACAGGGAGGCCTGGCGTGCTGTGATTCATGGGGTCGCAAAGAGTGCAACTGGGCTTACTGAGTGACTCAACTGAACTGAACTGAACTGAAAGTATAATTCAAAGGCATAGGTTAAAAAAATCATTAAACTTAACATTGATGAAGTTTGGGGAAATACATTATCTTTTAACTTAAGTAATATGAATTCATTTATTCTTTCCGTAAAGCTATTTGGTTACATACATCAAAAGTTTAAAAACTTTTTTACTGCCATAATTTCACTTCAAGGAATATACTCCCCTTGGACTAATCAAAGATTTTTTACAAAGATCTTCTAGGATGTTTGTTTCCGCCTGTTGATAACAGTAGAAACAAGAAACAATCTAAATTTCCAACAATGAGAGAATGCTCAAATCAATATTCATGTGTTTTAACTGAATATCACACAGCAATTTAAAATGACATGTAAAAATGATAGCAGTGTTAAAAATTAAGTGGTATTTTCTACAATTCAAAATACACTTATGGAATAAAAAGAAAATAACCTGAAGCAAAAGCACTGAACTTAAACAATGATGTATATGCTGGGAAACACCATGGAGATGTTTTATTCTTTTCTGTATTTTTTATTTTCCCTATTTTAAATATTAAAGTATATTCCTTTTGCAATCAGACACCCCAAAAAAATTTTAAAACTTTTTTTTAAACCAGTTGAATAGTATGTGTGACAAAATATAAACTTCCTAAGTGCACTGAAGAATTCTCAGAAAGAGAAAAAAAACACTGAAAATATCGAATAAATGCCCAAGCAGTTCCGATCACTTTACCCCAGCATTTTTTTGAAAATTTTAGTCTCTCAAAGTCCCTTGAGGACTATGCTACTATTTAACTCCAAGGGATATTCCATTAAAAATAGTGACAAGAGTGGTCAAAAATAGAAGTTGAAAACTCAGAAGGGACTTTTTTGGAAGTCACCCATTTCCATAGAAATTATTTTATTTTGAGGATTTTAACACCTCACAAAGCTTCTTTTTCATTTAATCTTTCACTCCATCCTCATACAGACCCTGTTTTCTGTCTATTCTCACCCTGGATAAAGTGAAGACACTGATATTCTTACAGCTGGAAGCTCACACATAAAGCTGTGGCCAGTGTTAAGAATTCAGCCCTCAAAAAATTGCTCTCACCCAGCCTACACACTCACACCTGTCTGCTCAACTGTATTTCACAGGTTGACCAAATGACAGCTTTCCACACAGTGGTGATTTTGAAACTTTTCAGCAGGTTCCAGCACAACATAGGAGGGAAAGTAAAGGCAAAGAAGGAGGGAAAGTAAAGGCAAAGAAGGAGGGAAAGTAATTCTTTCCCCTCTGCTTGGCTTCACTGGAATGGGTACTGGGAGAGATCTACAGAGGGAGGTAAGAAGTAGTTTCTGAACAGTACTGTCTCCATGCTAACAACTAATGCTCCCAAAAACTTTAGCTATCACCCCATAAGTAATTTGTAGCTAGCTACTGTCTAATAGACAGTTATCCCAAAATAAGAGGTCTAAGATTTCAGTAAATTCATAATGAACATTTGATTTTAATACTGCCTTACTCAACAGACTCGTAGGTCCCATCAAGTTCTTCAGAAGCAATGAAAAGAACTGATTAAAAGGTGGAGGAATCATTTTAAAGAGGAAAAACAATATGAAGAAACATAAGCCAAAGTGCTCACTCAATAAGACGAAAAACTGCAGAACCTCAAAGAAATCATGGAAAGAAATGGAATATTACTTTTACTTTGTCTACTTGCATAAAACTTACAATAACTGTTTAATTGTGGTTAATACTTCAATTGTAGTTCAACTTTTCAGACACTGTGAACTCTAATAAGGACCTAAATGCTCTATAGTTATAATCTCAGGCTTCCTTACAACAAGTAAAATTTTATAAGCTATTATTTACAACAAAAGCCTCAATATGTTAACTCAAAATTTACATAACTGCAGATTTTTATTTGACCACTTCCAATTTACATTGGTTTCAGTGTGTCTGCCCTCTGATGTCCTCTTGCAACACCTACCATCTTACCTGGGTTTCTCTTACCTTGGGCGTGGGGTATCTCTTCATGGCTGTGTCAGCAAAACGCAGCCACTGCTCCTTACCTTGGACAAGGGGTATCTCCTTACCACCGCCCTTCCTGACCTTCAACGTGGGATGGCTCCTCTGGGCCCTCCTGCACCTGCGCAGCCAGAAAACTAGTCAAGCTAATCACATTAGGACAACAGCCTTGTCTAACTCAAAGAAACCAAGCCATGCCCGAAGGGCAACCCAAGACAGGCGGGTCATGGTGGAGAGGTCTGACAGAATGTGGTCCACTGGAGAAGGGAATGGCAATCCACTTCAGTATTCTTCCCTTGAGAACCCCATGAACAGTAGGAAAAGGCAAAATGATAGGATACCAAAAGAGGAACTCCCCAGGTCGGTAGGTGCCCAATATGCTACTGGAGACCAGTGGAGAAATAACTCCAGAAAGAATGAAGGGATGAAGTCAAAGCAAAAACAATACCCAGCTGTGGATATGGCTGGTGATAGAAGCAAGGGCTGATGCTGTAAAGAGCAATATTGCATACGAACCTGGAATGTCAGGTCCATGAATCAAGGCAAATTGGAAGTGGTCAAACAGGAGATGGCAAAGGTGAAAGTCGACATTCTAGGAATCAGGGAACCAAAATGGACTGGAATGGGTGAATTTAACTCAAATGACCATTATATCTACCACTGCAGGCAGGAATCCCTCAGAAGAAATGGAGTAAACATCATGGTCAACAGAAGAGTCCGAAATGCAGTACTTGGATGCAATCTCAAAAACGACAGAATGATCTCTGTTCATCTCCAAGGCAAACCATTCAATATCACGGTTATCCAAGTCTATGCCCCAATCAGTAACACTGAAGAAGCTAAAGTTGAACGGTTCTATGAAGACCTACAAGACCTTTTACAACTAACACCCAAAAAAGATGTCCTTTTCATTACAGGGGACTGGAATGCAAAAGTAGGAAGTCAAGAAAACCTGGAGTAACAGGCAAATTTGGCCTTGGAATGCACAATGAAGCAGGGCAAAGATTAGTAGAGTTTTGCCAAGAAAATGCACTGGTCATAGCAAACACCTTCTTCCAACACCACAAGAGAAGACTCTACATATGGCCATCACCAGATGGTCAACACCGAAATCAGATCGATTATATTCTTTTCAGCCAAAGATGGAGAAGCTCTATACAGTCAACAAAAACAAGACCAGGAGCTGATTGTGGCTCAGATCATCAACTCCTTATTGCCAAATTCAGACTCAAAATGAAGAAAGTAGGGAAAACTGCTAGACCATGCAGGAATGACCTAAATCAAATCCCTTATGATTATACAGTGGAAGTGAGAAATAGATTTAAGGGCCTAGATCTGATAGATAGAGTGCCTGATGAACTATGGAATGAGGTTAGTGACACTGTACAGGAGACAGGGATCAAGACCATCCCCATGGAAATGAAATGCAAAAAAGCAAAATTGCTGTCTGGGGAGGCCTTACAAATAGCTGTGACAAGAAGAGAAGCAAAAAGAAAAGGCGAAAAGGAAAGATATAAACATCTGAATGCAGAGTTCCAGAGAATAGTAAGAAGAGATAAGAAAGCCTTCCTCAGCAATCAATGCAAAGAAATAGAGGAAAACAACAGAATGGGAAAGACTAGACATCTCTTCAAGAAAATTAGAGATACCAAGGGAACATTTCATGCAAAGATGGGCTCGACAAAGGACAGAAATGGTATGGACCTAACAGAAGCAGAAGATATTAAGAAGAATACATGGAAGAACTGTACAAAAAAGATCTTCACGACCCAGATAATCATGATGGTGTGATCACTAATCTAGAGCCAGAAATCCTGGAATGTGAAGTCAAGTGAGCCTTGGAAAACATCACTACGAACAAAGCTAGTGGAGGTGATGGAATTCCAGTTGAGCTGTTTCAAATCCTGAAAGATGATGCTGTGAAAGTGCTGCACTCAATATGCCAGCAAATTTGGAAAACTCAGCAGTGGCCACAGGGCTAGAAAAGCTCAGCTTTCATTCCAGTCCCAAAGAAAGGCAATGCCAGAGAATGTTCAAACTACCGCACAGTTGCACTCATCTCACAGGCTAGTAAAGTAATGCTCAAAATTCTCCAAGCCAGGCTTCAGCAATACATGAACCATGAACTTCCAGATGCTCAATCTGGTTTTAGAAAAGGCAGAGGAACCAGAGATCAAATGACCAACAACCGCTGGATCATCGAAAAAGCAAGAGAGTTCCAGAAAAACATCTATTTCTGCTTTATTGACTATGCCAAAGTCTGTGACTGTGTGGATCACAATAAACTGTGGAAAATTCTGAAAGAGACGGGAATACCAGACCACCTGACCTGCCTCTTGAGAAATGTGTATGCAGGTCAGGAAGCAGCAGTTAGAATTGGAAATGGAACAACAGACTGGTTCCAAATAGGAAAAGGAGTACATCAAGGCTGTATATTGTCACCCTGCTGATTTAACTATGCAGAATACATCATGAGAAACGCTGGCCTGGGAGAAACACAAGCTGGAATCAAGATTGCCGGGAGAAATATCAATAACCTCAGATATGCATATGATACCACCCTTATGGCAGAGACTGAAGAGGAACTGAAAAGCCTCTTGATGAAAGTGAAAGAGGAGAGTGAAAAAGTTGGCCTAAAGCTCAACATTCAGAAAACGAAGATCATGGCATCTGGTCCCATCACTTCATGGGAAATAGATGGGGAAACAGTGGAAACAGTGTCAGACTTTATTTTTTTGGGCTCCCAACTCACTGCAGATGGTGACTGCAGCCATGAAATTAAAAGATGCTTACTCCTTGGAAGAAAAGTTATGACCAACCTAGACTGCATATTCAAAAGCAGAGACATTACTTTGCCGACCTAAAGGAGATCAGTCCTGGGTGTTCATTGGTGGGACTGGGTTGAAGCCGAAGCTCCAATACTTTGGCCACCTGATGCAAAGAGCTGACTCATTGGAAAAGACCCTGATGCTGGGAAATATTGAAGGCAGGCAGAGAAGGGGACAACAGAGAATGAGATGGTTGGATGGCATCACCAACTCAATGGGCATGAGTTTGAGTAAACTCCGGGAGTCGGTGATGAACAGGAAAGCCTAGTGTCCATGGGATTGAAAAGAGTCGAACACGACTGAGCGACTGAACTACAACTGAACTGCAAGACTGAAGTTTGTAAAGTACTTGGTTGGGAAAAAGTTTTAAATACCAAATCATTTCATTCATGACAACCAGGCGTTCCAGTGCACTAGCACAGACATGGGAAGAGAACTTTACAAGGCGGAAAGTGATGACGCGGCTGCTTTGGAGGCTTGACTGGGCACACTGCCTCCCACTCCCCTCTCACCAGAGGCAGCTCTGGAGTTTCCTGCCATGTTGCCTTGTTCACCTGAAAGTTAACAGCTGTTCCTCTCCTGACACACCAGGCAAACAAAGCAGCACAGCAGAAAGCTGTAAATAAAGTCATTACACTGTACATTTGGCATCTCTTTCCATGTACCTAAGAACTTCCTGATGAGGCTGTCCTTGGCAGATGCAGAACATGGCCAAACTATAATTAGTTCAGCCAGAGAGGTAAGCTAACAGTGCCAAATGCTTTTTGGAGTTGCTGCCTGCCTTTGTATAAATTCGTCAAACTCTTGTACACTATGTGACAGCTATGAGAAAATTACACAAGCAAGGACAAAGAATCAAAAGAGTAACTGGGATGCTTTCTCTTTAGCACCATTTTATTTCACTAAAATTATTTTTATTTCTTGATCAAATAAACTGTTTTTCTTAAATGAGCCAAATTGTGTTCACTGTGTCAAGGCCCCATTGTTGAATGTGCTATGGGTCAAAGGTGCTATAAACTCAATTGCGTAGTTCAATTTAACAAATACACAGGACCAGCTGTTTATTAAGAACATAAGGACAAGACACTACTTTCAGAGATTACACCAAAAGTGGAAAAAACACCAGTCTATAGCCTCAACAGGGAGATAAATGAGTATACAGTTAACAAAACTCAAGGAAAACCATGATTACTAGTATTATTAAGTATGCTGTCAAGGCAAATTCAATGTTATGTTAATAACAAGAAAGAGAAAACTCCTGAGAGAGTCTTAAGGCATTTAAGGAAATGAATGTCACCAACTGTACTCCATATGGCAGAACTGGGATCAATGACTGGAAGTTACAACAATATAGAGGAGAGCCAGTGATGTACAGATAGTATGAAACTGTTAGTCACTCAGTCGTGTCCAACTCTTTGTGACCTGATGGACTATAAGCCTGCCAGGCTCCTCTGTCCATGGAGTTCTCCAAGCAACAATACTGGAGTGGGTTGCCTATTTCCTTCTCCAGGGGATCTTCCTGACCCAGGGATCAAATCTACGTCTTTCACATTGCAGGCAGATTCTTTACTGTCTCAGCCACTAGGGGAGTCCCAATGTGTATACATATATATTTAATTAAATAATTAATTTCTTTAAATTAAAGCTCACGTTTATGGAATTTAGGGCACACACCAAGGAACGTTCCTAGCATGTTGTTTGACTTTACACATCACCAGAGTGAAACCTGAGACAACACGGAGCTCTAACTAACTTCTGCATTCCTGGAAAGCAAGGTCTGTCAAGAAATTAACCCCCACCCTTCTGTGTTCTGGAAATCAGCTTTCTGCAAAGAGCTAGTCTTCCCCATATGACTGAGATAAAACTCCCAATGACCCTTGTATGCTAATGACAAGACCAAGGCACAGACTCTCCAAATTCCCATTCTTTGTCTCATAAATGATTAGCTGAACCATTTGTCCCCATCAACCATTCTGGTTGATCAATGCCTGTTAACCAGACTTGACCAAACTTTACTCAGGCTTCTTTCCTTCCTCCAAGCCCCTGAACTTTGACCTACCCTTGAGCAATGGAAGGTGAACAACCCCTCTTTAATGACCCCTTCCAAAATAAACTGGCCTTGAGGAAAAATGTTCCCTGATCAACTGTTCAATCATGCTACCCACAACCAATGTTCACGCCTCTCTGTAAGAAAAAAAAAATGTCCTTTTCTGCTTGAACTTTGAGATGCTTGCTTATCTCATAGTCAAAGTGGTTCTTCCTATCCCAATATTCTTCCTCCTTCCACTGAGATAAGTCTCCACCCCTTATTGTAATCATCTTTTTGAATAATGTTTCTCTTTACCTAAGTCTGCATTTGTTTTTAAACCTTTTAACTTGCAAAGAGCCTAACTTTACAGAACACAAATTAAAATTATGAAATATCCAATTATTGATATTTATTTTTATAGAATCACAAACGTTATGTATTTCTTGATATACAGTCACATGGTAAAATATATAGAAATACAGACCACTATAAAATAAACTAAAATTAAAATTTTAATTTAACAATTAAATTAACATTAATTGTTATTTCCCAATGTTTGAAACCCCAAATTATAAGATCATTAATCATAAAATAAACCATTAAAAACAAACATGAATAGCTGAAACCAAGCAACTGAGTTTGGAAACTACAGAAATAATTTCTTTATATTTTATTTCTGTCTGGTGTAGATCAAACATCTCTTTATAAAGTCAAAAGAAGGAAAAGCTTCATGAACTTACTTTTGTGTTGGCCAACTATTAACTGAAGCATTAAATCAACAATAATACAGCTGCTAAAGTTCTAAGGAACTTTCTGCAACAACCTGTTACTTTTCCAGGGGTCCAGTACCCTAGTTACAACTCAGTATGGATACCATATACAGTTAGCACACTAACTGCAGCACATACATAAAACAAATGCTCAGTGTCTTCAATACATGACATCTCTATCTCTGGAAGGGTATTGTTTTCTTAAACATCTGTATTCCTATTTATGAAAAAATATTTTTAAACAATTAATATTTTGTATTGCAACCAGACGGGGTATGGGGTCCCCAGAGAAAGAGAACCAGGCATGACTTTCTTGACTTTAAAGAACTCATTTCTGGCCTAAGTCATTTTGTGATCTAAGCCTGGGTAACAATGCTTGCCCTTGAAGACATCTCAGTAATTACTGATCTTACCGAAAGTGAAGGAATGCAGGAACAAAGGAGAAACAGTCAAGAAACAACAGTTAAGCAGTAAAACAGAGTCCTAGTTCCTCCTTAAGGGATACAGATAACAATTTGTGTGAGTTAGGCAGGAACAAAGACCCACATCCAGGTGGAGCATGGACAGATGATAATGACCTTTTCTGACTTCAACCAACTAAAACTTGGGCTCTGTCAACATTTGCCCCAGCTCTAGGCTGAATTCTCCTCTGCTCAAGCCCCTTCATGAGTATGCAAGTATCCTTAGCATAAAAATTCCCCAATCTTACTGTTCTGGGAAACACTGCTTTGGAAAAGATCCCCAGCATTCTTTTTGCTGCAAGTAACAAATCTTTCTTTCTCCCAGTTTGTGGCTTGGTTGTATCTTTTGGCCTGATACCCACCAAGACGCAAACCCAGATTTAGGGCAACAGTATAACAAATACATCACAAAATATCAACTACTCACCCGCATTGACTATAGCATCCACCTCTAGCAATGTGATGTCACCTCTATACAGAGAAACTTTCTCACTCAAACTTTTCTTCCCCTGTGATGGTTCCTGAGTATTTTCTTCTGTAATAAAGAAGAGATGTATATTAATAGTAATATTCTTAGTTAACTTAATAAAGACAATTTTAATACAAGAGCCAATATGGGTCACACTCTGACACATTAGACAAGTGGAAATAACTGTGTAACTATTACCAGGAATGTGGTCTGTTCTCTATTTATCAAGTCCTCCTCAATACAAAATGCAGCATCAGATATATAATAGGCATTCAATAAATTTCAGTTCAGTTCAGTTCAGTTACTCAGTTGTGTCCGACTCTGCGACCCCATGAACTGCAGCACGCCAGGCCCCCTGTCCATCACCAACTCCCGGAGTCCACCCAAACCCATGTCCATTGAGTCGATGATGCCATCCAACCATCCCATCCTCTGTTGTCCCCTTCTCCTCCCGCCTTCAATCTTTCCCAGAATCAGGGTCTTTTCCAAATAGTCAGCTCTTCACATCAGGTGGCCAAAGTATTGGAGCTTCAGCTTCAACATCAGTCCTTCCAATGAACACCCAGGACTGATCTCCTTTAGGATGGACTGGTTGGATCTCCTTGCAGTCCAAGGGACTCTCAAGAATCTTCTCCAATACCACAGTTCAAAAGCATCAATTCTTCGGCACTCAGCTTTCTTTACAGTCCAACTCTCACATCCATACATGACCACAGGAAAACATATAACCTTGACTAGCCCTGTTATATTGGTCAACAAAACGTTCAATTCTTGCTATTAACATTATAAAGATATGAATTTTAAGATATAATTATGTACTACTGGTTTCACAAAAATATGAGAAAAAATGGGCAAACTACCAACAAAATAATGAAAAGTTTATTTCTATTTTGTTCAAGTTACCTAAAAAGCATCCTTGAAAAGAACATTTACTCAGAACAAAAAAATGTAGGTTCCACTCTTTGCTATGTAACAAGCTGTCCCTTGGAATGGTAGGGATCAAGAATACAGGATGGTGTGAAACATCTCCTTTACCAAATTCTATAAACCTTTCACTCTAGAGGGCGCTGCTAGATTTAAAAGAGAAAAAGCTCTTTTCTGCACACAACAGTCAGCATGCTGGTATATTTAAAACAAGCCAAACATTACCTTCTAAAACCTGATATATTTTTAATGTTTTACAGCAGTACTATAACTTGTATTTTCATGTATTTTAAACAAATAATAATATTGAAATGTATTATACAAAGCTATATAAAGTCAATGTTTTAAAATACATTGAAATGCTATATATAAAAAGTTTTCTAATATATTTTTAGAAAAGATGATTTATAAATTCAAGTGTTTGTAACTATTTATGAATATGGGCAAGTGTTTCAAGGGGGCAGGTAATGCTATTGATTCACAAAGACACTATCAAATAAGCATGAAATTTTGAGGTATGTAGTGGATTACAGGAGGTAGGTTACAAGCCACTTAAATCATCTTTGGGCTCCAATAACCAAAGAAAAGATTGGCCAAGACTAAGGTAACCAATCTGTGTCCATAAAAGTGATCTTTCCTCTCTTCATCTCCAAAGCATCCCCTTCTTTGCAACCACTTCTCTCCATAAAGGATTCTAATGAATTATTCATTGGTGGTGGTATGCATGCATGCTCCGTCGCTCAGCCACATCTGACTCTTTGGGACCCCACCAGGCTCCACTCTCTGTGGAATTTTGCAGGCAAGAATACTGGAATGGGCTGCCATTTCCTTCCCCAGGGGATCTTCCCGACTCAGAGACTGACCCTGCGTCTCCCGCATCTCCTGCCCTGACAGGTAGATCTTCACCACTGAGCCACCAGGGAAGACCCCTGTTGGTGGTAGTAATACTAACAACGGTAAGTAGGAGAATAATGTGGGAGAACTGTATGTTAAAACAACAGAGAAAGGTTTCAGAAGACTTCAAAACAAAAAACCCTTACAGCTGACTTGACCACCTCAGGGAATCCTAGAGTGCTATTTTCCTGAGTCAGGTAAAGAGGAAGAGCTCAGGCTTTTCTACCAGACTGTTCAAATCTTGGTTCTACCAATTAACAACTGGGTGACCTTGGGTAAGTTATCTATTTTCGCCATGCCTCAGTTCATAAATTACTGGCTCCTTTACAGTGAACATGAGCTCATCACTTAGAACTCATGTTCTAAGTAATGTCTGAATAATATTTGGTCCACAGTAAGTTCTCAAATTTTCATTTGGAAAACTAAGATCATGGCATCTGGTCTCATCACTTCATGGCAAACAGATGGGGAAACAGCGGAAACAGTGACAGGCTTTATTTTGGGGGGCTCCAGAATCACTGCAGATGGGGACTGCAGCCATGAAATTAAAAGACGCTTGCTCCTTGGAAGAAAAGTTATGACCAACCGAGACAGCATATTAAAAGGCAGAGACATTACTTTGCCAACAAAGGTCTGTCTAGTCAAAGCTATAGTTTTCCTAGTAGTCACGTATGGATGTGACTGTTGGACTATAAAGAAAGCTGAGCACTGAAGAACTGATGCTTTTGAACTGTCGTGTTGGAGAAGACTCTTGAGAGTCCCTTGGACTACAAGGAGATCCACCCAGTTCATCCTAAAGGAAATCAGTCCTGAATATTCATTGGAAGGATGGATGCTGAAGCTCCAATACTTTGGCCACCTGATGCAAAGAGCTGACTCATTGGAAAAGACCCTGATGCTGGGAAAGATTGAAGGTGGGAGGAGACAGGGACGACAGAGGATGAGATGGTTGGATGGCATCACCCACTCAATGGACATGAGTTTGAGTGAACTCTGGGAGTTGGTGATGGACAGGGAGGCCTGGCATGCTGCAATTCATGGGGTCGCGAAGAGTCAGACATGACTGAGTGACTGGACTGAACTGAACTGAAGTTCTCAATATACATTCCCTTTTTTAACAAAGGTTTTACCAAGGTGACAAGTATTATTTCAGCATCCATATTCAAAATGCCACAATAGTTTCCTTATCAGTGAAAGAGAACAATTTTTGTTTGTGCTCTTACTAATCTGTCAACGCCTGGCCCAATGACAAAGACTTTAAGTCACAAGACCCTGAGTTCCATGACCCATGAGCTTCTATTTTTACCACTTTTACCAAACTAGAAAGTCCTAATTCCCAATTAAAGATCATTGGATGATAATAAATATTAATATTTGGTAGTTCTATCAGAAAATTCTGGGTATGTGGACTATTGAGAACCTAGATATTATAAAGACTTCTCACCAATGATGAGTTTCAAAGCTCCATCAGGCATTAAATTGATAAGCATATCACAAATGAAAGCAGAAAGATGGACTCTTTCAACTTGGGAGACATGGTAAACAGATTCCTTATCTAGTTGCATTTAGTTCTAAAAAGTATTTCATTTTCTTATGAAGCATTATGTCTATAATACTGCATGTATAGTAATATGACTTTAAAACACATATGGAAATAAATCATGTATTTTTCCCCAAACAAGAATTATATTAGAAAACATCAGAGTTTAAACCATTTATACCACAGTTCAGTTTTCTTAAAAGAAATCCTAATCTCTCAACTGCAAACTGTAAAATGGTATATTTTAAGCCTAAAGTCTCAAACAACTCAACATCTTTAATATATACACTGCTATGACATGTCACTCAATAAGTTACTCAGAATGGTCTTATCAGAATTATCAGCATCGTGAAGGAATACTTTTATCGCTCTTTCCTTTTAAAATTCACATGAGCATCTTTTTTCCTCAAAGCCAGTACCCTTGCTGTCCAGCTCTTCTCATAGTATATCAAAAAGGCATAAATGTACTGAAAACTGTAATTTGATAGTATTAATAATTATCAGTATTTCCTCCCACAATAAACCAAAACCAAATGGCATATTTTTGACTACCAACTGTTCTCTGTAAATACAACACTATAAATTGCCACTACAGGCCACAACTTTTATTTGAATTTTTAATAGCAATGTCCCACCTTTGTTTTCACCCAGCTGTGTTCCATCAGCACTGATTCCAATGTGTCTTTTCCCATATCCTGGGTTTTCAGTAATAAACAGGACAGAAACTTGTCAAGCATTGTTCCCGCACAGACATTCTTCATGTACACGAAGCACTGACTTACATTGTGTTCCTCACAGGCTTTCACCAACTGAGAGCTAAAATATCTGTTCAGCGTGCACATATGAGAGTAGCTGCTCTTCCAGACTGTATTCTATCGATATTATGCATTTTAAAAAACACAGGTTTTATACAGGAACTACCGCAATAAAGGAAAAGAGATCTCAGTACAGAACTGGGCTCAGTTCCCGATACAGCCAAGACAAGTGGAGATTTATAGCCAAGAAGCAGAGTGGGGATCAGTGGGAAGAAAATTACTATCACTAAGGGGAAACTCTGGGGCCGAGGGAAGATATTGGTTAAACAGACACACTCCTTGCTGAAGAACTGTCAGGTAGTGAGATATCATTTAGGGTATTGGGTGGGGAGCAAGGGGAACAGAATTTTATTAGACATCAAGGGTGACCAGATATCAAGGATGGAAAATTCTCTCTAAATTGATAAAGCAGGATTCTTACAAAAATTGGACAGTGTAAGTTTGGCAAGGATGGGGTCTAGAAAAAAAGGGTTTGAAGGAACCTGACTTGCGTTAGTCGCTCAGTCGTGTCCGACTACTTGTGACTCCATAGACTGCAGCCCACCAGGCTTCTCTGTCCATGGAATTCTCCAGGCAGGAATACTGGAGTGGGTAGCCATTCCCAACTCCAAGGGATCTTCCCAACCCTGGTATCGAAACTGGGTCTCCTGCACTGCAGGCAGATTCTTCACTGTCTGAGCCACCAGGGAAGGAAGCCCTGTTTAGTCAAGGAACCTGACTAAAGTTAAGTTAAGCAAGAGGGTCTTTGTCAGTCCCTGCTCTTATCTGAAGAAAGAGACATTCTTCTTTGAACAAAGTAAGTCCATTTGTCATTAGGTTGCCTTTTGTCCTTTAAGGACCGTCTGAACTATTAGCTGAGGCTTGGTTAAGTAGAGGACATTTGCGAGGTGGCACAAGCAGTCAGGCATTTGACTGAGGGCAATTTCTATGAAAAGAAAAGGAAGAACAAAGATTATTGATTGGGGCATACTATAAGACTAGTTTCTGAGTCCAGAGGGAAGACAGTTGAGAAGATACCTAGATGATGGGCTTGATTCATCTTTTGCACTTTGAATGTCCTTAGTGATGGCATCGGATGTTTCAGCAGACTTCCTGAATGGCCCTCACAATAGCAAGCATGAAAGTTGTACAACATACATGATCTGTTGTGGTGGTTTCTTTGAAGTTTATATCAGGTCACCAGCTTCAGCCTGCAGGGCTCCAGGAAAGGGGAAGGTTTAGTTCTCAGTGAGGCCAAATCAGGAGGAGGGTAGAAAAACTGGAAATATTTTGGAGAGTTGTAGCCAGACACTGGAAGAAATTAGACAATTGACAGCATATGGGAGACAATCAGCAACACTGGAATTTAATAACCCATGAGGGTACACTATAGTTTTCCACTGAAACATAAAATATTTCTGTACAGTCAACCTGGCTCCCACCTCCCATTTTTATTCTTGTTTACAAAATAAGTCTGGTCTCATTAGATTTAGCCTGATTGTTTACATAAGTGCAGCAAGAATGATCATTGACCACTTAGGCCTTTCAGGTTTGCTTTGCTGGAACTTTTCATAATCTCAAATCAGACTTTTCAAAGCCTCTCAAGCCTAGGAGATGGCAAATAGATGGGCAAACAATGGAAACAGTGACAGAACTTTATTTTCTTGGGCTCCAAAATCACTGCAGATGGTGGCTGCAGCCATGAAATTAAAAGACACTTATTCCTTGGCAGAAAAGTTATGACTAACCTAGACAGCATATTAAAAAGCAGAGACATTACTTTGCCAACAAAGGTATATCTAGTCAAGGCTATGGTTTTTCCAATAGTCATGTGTATGGATGTGAGAGTTGGACCATAAGGAAAGCTGACTGCTGAAGAACTGATGCTTTTGAACTGTGGTATTCGAGAAGACTCTTGAGAGTCCCTTGGACTACAAGGAGATCCAACCAGTCCATCCTAAAGGAAATCAGTCCTGAATGTTCATTGGAAGGACTGATGCTGAAGCTGAAGCTCCAGTACTCTGGCCACCAGATGGGAAGAAATGAATCGTTGAAAAAGACCCTGATGCTAGGCAAGATTGAAGGCAGGAAGAGACAGGGATGACAGAGGATGAGATGGTTGGATGGCATCATGGACTCGATGGACATGTGTCTGAGCAAGCTCTGAGACTTGGTGATGGATAGGGAAGCCTGGCATGCTGCAGTCACAGAGTCAGACACGACTGAGTGACTGAACTGAACTGAACAAGGCTTGGAAGCCAATCTAAGAACTAACCACCAAATGTAAACTGTAATGCCTACAAATTTGGGTAAATTCCTCTCTTCTCAAGGTTCCCAGAATATCCTATGGTTCCTGGGAGTCCCAGGAAGTGACCTTTCTTCCTCATCAGTAAAGCTGAGAACTCTATAAACCATGTGCCAGGCTGGTTTCTCCAAAAGGCTTTGTAAGCACTGGCTCTAAAAACAAATCTTAGTTCCTTACCACTGTCTCATAACATGAGATTCGACGTCTTTGAGATTCTCATTCTCAAATACAATATTCTAGCCAAAGTCTATACAACTAATTTTTCCAACTATGTCCTGTTATAAGGAAAACAGATTCCTATTGAACTTATACAAATAATGTCACTGTCATGAAAATAAGAATACTCAGTAGAGATTCTGAATTCTGGAGTGATCAAGTAGGGAGAAAAGATAAAAGTTTCATTTTTATTTACAAAAGTATAATCAACTAAATTGCCATGAGTTATAGACAGCTTGAGAAAAGATAAAAAAAGAGTTCCTTAACTAAAACATTAAAGAACCAGCAATGTTACAAAGCAATAATCATAAAAATCAAAATCATTCTTTATTAGTTCATTCAGTCTCATGTAACTGATTCTTTTGTCGCCCCAGCATTATTTAATGTATTAGAACAACTACAACAACCTTACTTTTACTTCATTAACTCAATATCTATATTAACTAATCTTATATACTGAGATCTATTTCTGAAGTCTCTGTTCTGTTCTACTAAACATTCTTTATACTTTACTCTTCTTTTCTTCATATAATGGATTTTTGTTCTGCTAGACCTTGGGTCAGTATTTTTTTTTTTTTTTTGGCTTTTTTAACCAGTCAGCTTCTCCATTACTACCAGAAATCCTTACTCGATCCAGGGGTATAGTCTCAAAGTTATTTAGGCAATAGTGCCCTCAGAAGCTGCACCCCAAAGTACTTGTCATAGTTCTTTTCATGGATTTCTGAAACAGCCACTTTTTTTGTTGAAGACAAAGCACTGTTGCCTGTAACTGACTACAAGAGCTTTCAAGGAAGAAATCACAGTAAAACAAAAATTATCTGTGGATGATAAAAGAGTTAAAACAGTAATTGTCAAAGGTCTGAGGAGAATTTATTATAAAAATTTTATACAATTGATAAGGGAATATTTATTTCTATGACATACAATGTTCAAATAACTCAAATTAGGGAGAGAAGGACTACGGGTTTGGGATTAGCAGAGGCAAACGATCACATATAGAATGGATAAACAACACGGTCTTACTACATTCAGCACAGGGAACTATATTCAATATCCTGTTACAAACCAAAACGGAAAAGTATATGAAAAAGAATATGTTGTTGTCCAGTCACCCAGTCGTGTCCAACTCTTTGTGACCCCCATGGACTACAGCACACAGGCCTCCCTGTCCCTCACCATCTCCTGAAGTTTGCCCAAGTTCATGTCCGTTGCATCAGTGTTGACATCCAGCCATCTCATCCTCCGATGTCCTCTTCTCTTTCTGCCCTCAATCTTTCCCAGCAACAGGGACTCTTCCAGTGAGTCAGCTCTTCACATGAGATGACCAAAATACTGAAATTTCAGCTTCAGCATCAGTCCCTCCAATGAATGTTTGGGACTGATTTTCTTGAGGATTGACCGGTTTGATTCCCTTGCCGTTCACGGGCTTTCGGGAGTCTTATCCAGCACCACGGTTCAAAGGCATCAATTATTCAGCTCTCTGCCTTCTTTATGTTCCAGCTCTCACAACCGTATGTGACAACTGGAAAGATCATAGCCTTGACTATACAGATCTTTGTCAGCAGAGTAACGTCTCTGCTTTTCAACACACTGTCTAGGTTTGTCACAGCTTCCCTGCCAATAAGCAGTCATCGTCTGATTTCATGGCTGCAGTCACCATACGCAGTGATTTTAGAGCAAGAGGAAATCTGTCACTGCTTCCACCTTTTCCCTCTATCTGCCATGAAGTAATAGGGCCAAATGCCGTGATCTTAATTTTTTTAATATTTAGTTTTAAGCTGACTCTTTCACTCTCCTCCTTCACCCTCATCAAGAGGTTCTTCAGTTCCTCTTCACTTTCTGTCTTTAGGGTGATATCATCTGCATATCTGAGGTTGTTGGAAGTTTCTCCCACCTATCTTGATTCCAGCTTGTAACTCATCCAGCCCAGCATTTCTCATGATGTGCTAAGCATAGCAACAAACAGGGTGACATCAGAGAGCCCTGTCATACTCCTTTCTCAATCTTGAACCAATCAGTTGTTCCATACAGGGTTCTGACTGTTGCTTCTTGACCCACATACAGGTTTCCCAGGAGACAGGTAAGATGGTCTAGTATTCCCATCTCTTTAAGAGCTTTGCACAGCTTATTAGGATTCACACAGTCAAAGGCTTCAGTGTAGTCGATGAGGCAGAGGTAGATGTTTTTCTGGAATTCCCTAGCTTTCTCTATAACCCAGCAAATGCTGGCAATTTGATCTCTGGTTCCTTTTCCTTTTTCAAACCCTGCTTGGACATCTAGAAGTTCCTGACTCAAATAATGCTGAAGCCAAGCATGCAAGATTTTAAGCATGACTACTAGCATGGGAGATGAGTGCAGCTGTCCGATGGTTAGCACATTGTTTAGTATTACCCTCCTTGGGAACTGGGATGAGGATTGACCTTTGCCAGTCCTGTAGCCACTGTGGGAGTCTTCCAGATTTGCCAACATATTGAACGCAACACTTTGATGGCATCATCCTTAAGGGTTTGAATTGTTGTTGTTTGGTCACTCAATCGTGTCTGACTCTTTGCAAGCCCATGGGCTGGAGCACGCCAGGCTTCCCTGTTCTTCATCAACTCCCAGAGCTTGCTCCAACTCATGTCCATAGAGTTGGTGATGCCATCCAACCATCTCATCCTCTGTCATCCCCTTCTCCTCCTGCCTTCAATGTTTCGCAGCATCAGGGTCTTTTCCAGTGAGTCTGCTCTTCACATCAGGTGGCCAAAGTACTGGAGCTTCAGCTTTAGCATCAGTCCTTCCAATGAATATCAGGACTGATTTCCTTTAGGATGGACTGGTTGGATCTCCTTGCAATCCAAGGGACACTCAGAGTCTTCTCCAACACCTCAGTTCAAAATTTGAATAGTTCTATTGGAATTACATCACATCCACTAGCTTTATTAACAGCAGTGCTTCCTAAGGCCCACTTGACTTCAGTCTCCAGAATGCCTGGCTCTGGGTGACTGATCACACCATCACAGTAATCCAGTTCATTTGGATCTTTTTTGTACAGTTCTTCCATGTATTCTTTCCATCTCTTCTTGATCTTATCAGCATCTACTATGTCTCTACCATTTATGGCCTTTATTGTGCCCATCTTTGAGCAAAGTGTTCCATTGGTATCTCCAATTTTCCTGAGGAGATCTCTAGTCTTTCCCCTTCTGTTGTTTTCTTCTAGTTTACACACTGTTCATTGAAGAAGGTTCTCTTGCCTCTCTGTGCTATTTTTTGGAAATCTACATTTAGTTCAATTTAGTTCAATATATCTTTCCCCTTCTCCATTGCTTTTTGCTTCTCTTTTTTAGCTATTTGTAAGGCCTCCTCAGATGACCACGTGACCTTCTTGCTTTTCTTTCCCTTTGGTTCTTGTTCACTGCATCCTGTACGATACTATGACCTCCGTCCATAGTTCTGCAGGCACACTGTTTACAAGTTCTAATCCCTTGAATCTATTCATTACCTCCACTGAATAGTCATAGGGATTGTGATTTAAGTCGTACCTGGCTGGCTTAGTGGTTTTCCCTGCTTTCTTTAGTTTAAGCCTGAAGTTTGCTAGCAGAAATGATGATCTGAGCCACAGCCAGCTCCAGGTCTTATTTTTTGCTGACTGTATATGCTTCTCCATTTTCAGCTACAAAGAATGAAATCAATTTGATTTCGGTATTGGCTATTTGGTGATATCCATGTGTAAACTCATCTCTTGTGTTGTTGAAAAAGGGTGCTTGCTATGACCAATGCATTCCCTTGGCAGAATTCAGTTAGCCTTTGCCCTGCTTCATTTTGTTCTCCAAGGCCAAACTTGCCTGTTACTCCAGGTATCTCTTGACTTCCTACTTTTTTTGTTGTTGTTATTGAAGGATAATTGCTTTGCAGAATTTTGCTGTTTTCTGTCAAACCTCAACATGAATCAGCCATAGGTATACATATATTGTATTCCAATCCCCAAAGATGAATAGAATATCTTTTTTTGGTGTTAGTTCTAGGAGGTCTTCTAGGTCTTCATAGAACTGATCAACTTCAGCTTCTTTGGCATTGGTGGTAGGGGCACAAATTTGGATTACTGTGATGTTGAATGGCTTGCCTTGGAAACAAACCGAGATCGTTCTGTCATTTTTGAGGTTGCACCCATGTACTGCATTTCAGACTCTTGTTGATTATGAGGGCTACTCCATTTCTTCTATGGGATTCTTGCCCATAGTAGTAGCTATAAAGGTCATCTGAATTAAATTTGCCCTTTCCCATTCATTTTCGTTCACTGATTGCTAAGATGTCAATGTTTACTCTTACCATCTCCGGCTTGACCAATTCCAATTTATCTTGATTCATGGACCTAACATTTCCGGTTCCTACACAATACTGTTCTTTGCAGCCCTGGATTTTACTTTCATCACCAGACACATCCACAACTGAGCATCATTTCCACTTTGGCCCAGCCGCCTCATTCTTTCCGGGGATATTGGACACCTTCAGACCTGGGGGATTTATCTTTCAGTATCATATCTTTTTGTCCTTGTATACAATTCATGAGGTTCTCACAGCAAGTATCCTGGGGTGGTTTGCCATTCCCTCCTCCAGAGTTTTGTCAGAACTCTCCACTATGACCCACCCATCCTGGGTGCTTGGGTGACAACATGGGTCATAGCTTCATTGAGTTTATGCGAGCCCCTTCACCATGGCAAGGCAGTGATCCATGAAGGGGAAAAAGGAAACATATATACATACATATATGTAACTGAATAACTCTGCTGTACTGCAGAAATTAACATAGCCTTGTAAATCAACTACACTTTGATTAAAAAAACTCAAATTATAGCTCACAAAATTATAATAGGATATATGATGGATAAAAAGGGTACTGGCAAATTTCTATGAACTTCATACAACTTCTGAAATATCTATTAATAATTTTTACCCACACAAATAAAAGCTAGAGAAAGTTAAGTATTTATTTGACAACATGTCACAATTTAAGACATCAAATAAATCAAATTATTTTTTAATGTTTCTTTCTTACTACGTGAAAAAACAAACCCTCTAAGATTTTCTAAGGCCCCTGTGGGAAACCAATCTCAATTAGAGTTCACAATTTTGTTTAGAATTTGACTTTGGGAAGTTGTCAAAAATGTCAAAAGGCTTGAACACTTGAATAAATAGGATCATAGATCACTATGAAACAATCCTTAAGTTCTTATAAATGAACATAATAAAAACAACATAACACACAGGAAACTACTTTGATAAGACACAGATTTCTTGTTTCTAAGCAGATAACTTAAAAGATAATGATCTTTCTATATCTCTTATTAAGAACTGACTAATTATACAAGAAAACTTTGCTGTTTTAACAGAGAGAAAACCCAAGTCTAATTTTGCATCAGTACATTATTAGGCTTATTTAAAACAAAAAACAAATAAATTCTTTCAATCTTAACTAATGTGATCACAGATAAAATTCCTCTTCTGAAAACCATCTGTAACTCTATTACCTATTCAGGTTTTCTCCTGTATTTTTCCTCTTTCTCATTCTGAACTAACCATTTATTTCAAATTAGAATAAAATGACTCTCTTTTCCCTTAACAACAACAACAAAAATCTTCCATTCCTCACAAACTTTGCATACAGAGTTGTTTCTCTTCTTTATTATTTTTAATTAGTACTCTTTAATTTACAGAAAAGACTAAGAAGTAAACAACTGCAGATTGTCACATGCCAGCATTCTGCAGCAAGGGCATCCCTGGTAGCTCAGTTGGTTAAGAATCCATCTGCAATGCAGGAGACCCTGGTTCGATTCCTGGGTTAGAAGATCCACTGGAGAAGGAATAGGTTACCCACTCCAGTATTCCTGGGCTTCCCCTGTGGCTCAGCTGGTAAAAAATCTGCCTGCAATCCGGGAGACCTAGGCTCAATTCCTGGGTTGGGAAGATCCTCTGGAGAAGGGAATGGCTACCCACTTCAGTATTCTGACCTGGAGATTTACACGGACTCTATAGTCCCCAGAGTCGCAAAGAGTTGAACACAACTGAGCAACTTTCACTTTCAGCATTCTGTAGCAGACTAGCAAATTTCATGCATATAGCATCTTTTGATTTCTAGAGACATGTTTTTAAATGGTACAATCTTTCAATATGGTAAAAGAACACTTATTGACATATTCAAATATATTTAGCTTTTCTATACTACATTAAAAGAAACCCAAGTACATAAACTTGAAGTTATATTCAGTAATTAGTATTTCAATAACTTATTTTACTTTGAAATAATCATGATTTTTAATAAATATCTATACTTAAGTATACTTGAGGTTACATGGTACTGAAAAGACTTTGGAAACTATTTTTATACAGACATATTATAACATAAAACAAAGTTTGCCATCATTTCACGTTATTACTTGTTAACTATTTTTATAGGACATGCATGTTAGGCAAGCTTTGCAAAGCAAAAACCTAAAAAAGTTAAACATATGGATCTTCTTTTAATGCTATACTTGATATACAAGATAACATAAATGGCAAGCAATTCATTTTTACTACATCTTTACTTGCACATTTGGTCTTGGGTTGAATTTATAATATTTATAATCTAAACACAAATTTGGAAAACTCAGCAGAGGCCACAGGACTGGAAAAGGTCAGTTTTCATTCCAATCCCAAAGAAAGGCAATGCCAAAGAATGCTCAAACTACCGCACAATTGCACTCATCTCACATGCTAGTAAAGTAATGCTCAAAATTCTCCAAGTCAGCCTTCAGCAATATGTGAACCGTGAACTTCCTGATGTTCAAGCTGGTTTTAGAAAAGGCAGAGGAACCAGAGATCAAATTGCCAACATCCGCTGGATCATGGAAAAAGCAAGAGAGTTCCAGAAACACACCTATTTCTGCTTTATTGACTATGCCAAAGCCTTTGACTGTGTGGATCACAATAAACTGCGGAAAATTCTGAAAGAGATGGGAATACCAGACCACCTGACCTGCCTCCTGAGAAATCTGTATGCAGGTCAGGAAGCAACAGTTAGAACTGGACATGGAACAACAGACTGGTTCCAAATAGGAAAAGGAGTACATCAAGGCTGTATATTGTCACCCTGCTTATTTAACTTCTATGCAGAGTACATCATGAGAAACGCTGGCCTGGAAGAAACACAAGCTGGAATCAAGATTGCCGGGAGAAATATCAATAACCTCAGATATGCAGATGACACCACCCTTATGGCAGAAAGTGAAGAGGAGCTAAAAAGCCTCTTGATGAAAGTGAAAGAGGAGAGTGAAAAAGTTGGCTTAAAGCTCAACATTCAGAAAACAAAGGTCATGGCATCTGGTCCCATCACTTCATGGCAAATAGATGGGGAAACAGTAGAAACAGTGTCAGACTTTATTTTGGGGGGCTCCAAACTCACTGCAGATGGTGACTGCAGCCATGAAATTAAAAGATGCTTACTCCTTGGAAGAAAAGTTATGACCAACCTAGACAGCATATTCAAAAGCAGAGACATTACTTTGCCAACTAAGGTCTGTCTAGTCAAGGCTATGGTTTTTCCTGTGGTCATGTATGGATGTGAGAGTTGGACTGTGAAGAAGGCTGAGCGCCGAAGAATTGATGCATTTGAACTGTGGTGTTGGAGAAGACTCTTGAGAGTTCCTTGGACTGCAAGGAGATCCAACCAATCCATTCTGAAGGAGATCAACCCTGGGATTTCTTTGGAAGGAATGACTCTGAAGCTGAAACTCCAGTACTCTGGCCATATCATGCGAAGAGTTGACTCACTGGAAAAGACTCTGATGCTGGGGGGCATTGGGGGCAGGAGGAGAAAGGGGCGACCATGGATGAGATGGCTGGACGGCATCATGGACTCGATGGACAAGAGTCTGAGTGAACTCCGGGAGATGGTGATGAACAGGGAGGCCTGGCGTGCTGCGATTCATGGGGTCGCAAAGAGTCGGACACGACTGAGCAACTGAACTGAACTGAACTGAAATACCTAGTAGATAAAACATAAGCTTATTTGACTAGTAAACCCAGTACAACAAAAATGTATGCTCAGTTTTTATATTTACTGCTTATAACTCAGAAGTCAAACTTTTTATTTAGGCCAACAGTATTAAACTAGTTTTATTTACCAAAGATCTACCCAAGTCACGAAAATATGAAAAGGTTTTGGGCTAGTTTTTATATTTCTGAGAGTATTAGGAATATTTTATTTATATAATGTTAATTTATCTCCAAAAAGCCAATTTGCATAGAGTTCTTTAATAGAATTTTATGAATTATTCTGATAACACCACCTAAAAGTAGAAAAATATCACATACATATAACATGTATACATATCAGTACATAAACATACATCCAGACATCCAAACAGAGATTCCACAGCTTTCATTCTAAAATTTTAGCCATGAGTCAGGTATTTACGGTAATATACTCTGGTCTTTTCTCCCCTTAACATTTTTATCCAAATTTTGCTTCTGGCAGAACAAGTTAATGTTATCTGTTCAATATGAGAGTTAATGTTTTTTTTACCAGTATATGTGGAGGAAACTTTCAAGATTTTTCATTTGCCCAGATATGTAATCTTAAGGAGGCTGTGGACTAAATTTTAGGTGAGAAAATGACAGGAAATATCAAGCAGCTGCCTGGATGTGCCCAAAGCCTGTCTGAGGGGCAAAACATCCAGTCTGTTTTCAATTACCTTTTCTTCCTTTTGAGCCTCATGTATCAACAGTTGCTTTCAAGGGCCCCTGAGTTCCTTGAGAATCCCCTGTGAGAAACAAGGACCTAAAGTTCCAGTGCTATATGAGCTGAGGAGCTTAAGTAGGAAGGAAAAAGTTTAGCAAGGGAGAGAGAGATGGAGAAGTTAGGAGTTTTGAAGAGGGATATATCAAAGGATTTAAATGGAACTGAAGGGTACATAAAAGATGTAACAGAAGGAAGAAGGACCAGAAGTAATGGGGAGGGGAGCTTAGTCTTAGAGGATCCAATCCAAAGAAATTTTAAGTTTCCCAAAGAAGCCAGCCAATGAAGTTCCAAATTATCCACAGTAGTCATGCCAGACTATATGATGGATTCCTGCAAGAAAGGAAGTAGAGCGAGATGGCAGAGCACACAGTCCACAGGGGCTCAAGAAGAGGGTTTCACTGCCTGAGAAGGCCCTGTGGGAATGGCACACCAAACAGAGAGCAGAGGGGACTTACAAAGGCACTTCTAGCCAAGAGTGAGTCTCTGCTTGAAACAAGGGGCCAAGAAGAAAGATTTCCAACCCAACAAGCACCTTTCAAACAGAGAAGCCTGGACCTCTAACTCAGCTTCAGGGAGTATACTTAGAATTTTGAGATTAAAAATCTACCCCTATTGTGCCTCAGCTGACAGTCATCTGGGGCTCTGGCTCAATGGAGATCTCCACCAGGCCCTAGAGATCACTAATGATCTCTCCCTCTCAAATGATCTCCGCCTTTCATTGTCTATGAGCTATTCTATAATTCTGGATTCCCAGGTGACACCAGTGATAAATAATCTACCTGCCAATGCAGGAGACCCAGGAAACACAGGTTCAATCCCTGGAGTGCGATTCCAGTATTCTTACCTGGAAAATTTCACGGACAGAGGAACCACAGGGTTGCAAAGAGTCAGACACAACTGAGCAACTATGCACGCACCCACACAAGTTGTAGAAAACAGAAATAACACAAATAATCCTTGTCTGTGGAAATGCAAATGAATTATGTTCTCTTGAATGCAACTGATATTGTCCTATGGACAATTTGCATTTACTTGTAAATTCGACTTCAGAGTTCCTTACTGTGAATGTAAGTGTGGCTCTTTAAATTCTCCTTTGAACCAGAGTTAATAAAATTGTTGATAAATGTTCAATTTATATTTGTATGACTCATAATCTCATCTATATAAAAACACTTTCCTCTAACAGACATTTTCATTTAGTTCTAAATTATTTAATTAATACTTGTACAGAATTTACTATGTGCCAAGTGCTGTTCTAATGCTTACAAATATTACCTCCTATAATCCTCATAACAAATCTATGTGGTATACATTACTACTATTCTCTCCATGTAGATAAGGAAGCTGAGGTATACAAAAAGAAGGCTATTTGATCAAGTACATATAACTGGTAAATAGTAAACAAACTTGGGATATGAACCCAGACAGCCATGCTCTTTACCACCAACCTACACAGGTTCTCATTTACCTGTTTTTATTTTAAGGTGTCCAACTCTGACTGAGGTATCTGCTATTGAGATCCTGTCACTCCCTTTAGTTGCAAAAAGCATTAATTTCACTGCCCTCCAAAAGCATTACCTACTTTTGCCCTAGAAAAAAGTGGTTACCACACTTTGAAAATAATACAACAGCCTCAGTGATTTCCTGCTATATATTATAGTTTCATAACACACAGCACACCAGGGGTTAGAGAAACACATAATAAAATCAAATTTACAGATATTAATCATGCATTTTATTTGTATTTTCTCTTTTTTTTTTCATTTATGCAAAATCATCAAACTTACTGATTCATTCGTCCCAATACCTACTCTATTTGTGTTGGAATTCAGTTTACCATTTAAATTTATAAACTTATTCTGAGTTCTGAAATTTGTGTTACTATTTCCACTTCTTTTTTGAGGCATCAATAAACCATTTTATTGATCCATCTTATGAGGTAAGAATATAATACAATGTTATAGTAACAACAAAAACAAATTTAATCAAATTTACATCACTAATGACATTAAGATGCTTAAGGAGCAACAAACTACATTAACAGAATTTTAATTAAAATAAACTGACAAACATTCTCCTTGTTTTAAAAGCATAACCTTTAAGACTAATTATTAATAATATGACAGAATTTTCATAAAAATCATAATTATACTTTACATTTCAAACTTTTAAAATATACTGAAAAAAACTGTCTCATCACTTTTCCTCTGGAACTGCCAAATTATCTAAAGGCTAAAGGCTACCTCATACACAGCTAGGGGACCATCACTGGGAACTCTGATCACTCAGAAGACTAAGATGCTACAAGATACTCACTTGAAGTGCCCAGAAAAGTTCAAATTCTTATGTTCCCTCATACTAACATCCTCTGTATTTTATTTTTTGTATTACACAACTGGCAGCTTATTTATTTTTATTTAAATTGGAGGCTAATTACAATATTATGGTGGTTTTGCCATAAATTGACATGATTCAGCCATGGGTGTACATGTGTTCCCCATCCTGAACCCCACCTCCCACCTCCCTCCCCATCCCATCCCTCAGGGTCATCCCAGTACACCAGCCCTGAGCACCCTGTCTCATGCATCGAACCTGGACTGACAATCCGTTTCACATATGGTAATACACGTGTTTCAGTGCTATTCTCTCAGATCATCCCACCCTCGCCTTCCCCCACAGAGTCCAAAAGTCTGTTCTTTACATCTGTGTCTCTTTTGCTGTCTCACATATAGGGTCATCATTACCATCTTTCTAAATTCCATATATATGCATTAATATACCATATTGGTGTTGTGTTTTTTTCTGACTTACTTCACTCCATGTAATAGGCTCCAGTTTCATCTACCTCATTAGAACTGATTCAAATGTATTCTTTTTAATGGCTGAGTAATACTCCATTTGTGTATGTACCACAGCTTTCTTATCCATTCATCTGCTGATGGACATCTAGGTTGCTTCCATGTCCTGGCTATTGTAAACAGTGCTGCGATGAACACTGGGGTACATGTGTCTCTTTAAATTCTGGTTTCCTCAGTATGTATGCCCAGCAGTGGGATTGCCGGGTCATATGGCAGTTCTATTTCCAATTTTTAAGGAATCTCCACACTGTTCTCCATAGTGGCTATACTAGTTTGCATTCCCACCAACAGTGTAAGAGGGTTCCCTTTTGTCTACAGCCGCTCCAGCATTTATTGTTTGTAGACTTTTGGATAGCAGCCATTCTGACCAGCGTGAGATGGTACTTCATTGTGGTTTTGATTTGCATGTTTCTGATAATGAATGATGTTGAGCATCTTTTCATGTGTTTGTTAGCCATCTATATGTCTTCTTTGAAGAAATGTCTGTTTAGTTCTTTGGCCCATTTTTTCATTGGGTCGCTTATTTTTCTGGAATTGAGCTACAGGAGTTGCTTGTATATTTTTGCGATTAATTCTTTGTCAGTTGCTTCATTTGCTGTTATTTTCTCCCATTCTGAAGGCTATCTTTTCACCTTGCTTATAGTTTCCTTCATTGTGCAAAAGCTTTTAATTTTAATTAGGTCCCATTTGTTTATTTTTGCTTTTATTTCCACTATTCTGGGAGGTGGGTAATAAAGGATCCTACTATGATTTACATCCAAGAGTGTTTTGCTTATGTTTTCCTCTAGGAGTTTTATAGTTTCTGGTCTTACATTTAGATCTTTAATCTATTTTGAGTTTATTTTTGTGTATGGTGTTAGAAAGTGTTCTAGTTTCATTCTTTTACAAGTGGTTGACCGGTTTTCCCAGCACCACTTGTTAAAGAGACTGTCTTTCCTCCATTGTATATTCTTGCCTTCTTTGTCAAAGATAAGGCATCCATAGGTGCATGGATTCATCTCTGGGCTTTCTATTTTGTTTCACTGATCTATGTTTCTGTTTTTGTGCCAATACCATACTGTCTTGATGACTGTGGCTTTGTAGTATAGCCTGAAGTCAGGCAGCTTGATTCCTCCAGTTCCAGTCTTCTTTCTCAAGACTGCTTTGGCTATTCGAGGTTTTTTGTATTTCCACACAAATTGTGAAATTATTTGTTCTAGTTCTCTGAAACATACCGTTGGTAGCTTGATAGGGACTGCATTTTAATACCTATAGGCAGGATACCAAAAAAAGCTACCAAGAGTGTCAATAAGTTGGCTGGTGATCCCACAACAAGGGCCCTACTGCCAGTTCACCTCTTCTATTCTGAGGATGCTAGTTAAAGTCAGCTTCGTTTTACTCCAGCTGTGTATAAACAAATTCAAATTAACATTTTCTCTAAAAATAAAACAAAAATGTTAGTAGGGAACCATGCTACAAAAGAAAGAGCAATCAAGCAAATTTCTATAGAAATCATCATTTAAATTAAAATTATAATCAAGATGATGAGAAAAAATATCTTTGGGTTCATTAAGAGACTTTAATGATATGCAACCTGAGAGCTAAAGGAACCCCATGCAGGCTACGCTTCTGAGAGATTCTAAACTGAAACCAGCCAGCTTGCTGATCTGCCCACCTCCACATTCTATCTGACCATGTCAGGCTAACCATTATCAGGCCACTAGTCCAGAATATGCCTGTTCTGACCTTCCAGCTTAACAGCTCACTTCTTTAATTGGCCCAACATTCAATCCTTTGCCTCTCTTCTTATCTCCAAGTTAAAGAGAACTTCCACAGATGAAAAAATCAGCAGCAAATTCCCTTTCTTTTAAGCCTCAGGATTCCAAATTAGTCCTGTCAGAGAAAGTCAAGGAAACCATCAGATAAAGCACTCATATTTGGGTGAGACCTCACTTGAGTAGCTAGGCAGGAATCTACACATGATAGCCATACTAACCAATGCAGGAAATATAAAATCCAGCCAAGTTATGAATTCCACACATTCTAGCAGAATAATAAAGCATACACCAATAATAAAGCACAAATAACTTCAATACAGGGAAGAACATTACAAATGCCATGAGAAAGACTTAAAAGTACTTCGAGGTTCACACAGAACACTCAATAAAGTGTGACTTTAGTGGAGATATCCAAGCTGAGTTTTAAAGGATCAGGAAGAACATCAGAGGACAGCAAGACTGGATGAGAATGAAAACAAGAAAAGCACACCTAAGTCAAAGGGACAGAAAAGAATGCTTGCCTTGAGGAACAGTAAGTATTCATCCTTGATGAGAATATGGAAAGGATGACAAACTGGGGAGTAAGTGGCAGATAAGATCAGAACTATTCAGGTTCAAACTAGATGACAGATGGCCTCAGTTAGGAGCTCTTTGAGATCCATTTAAAAGGCTAGAGAGTAAAGAATCTGCCTGCAATGCAGGACACCCAGGTTTGATCCCTGGGTCAGGAAGATCCCCTGGAGAAGGGCATGGCAAACCACTCCAGTATTCTTGCGTGGAGAATTCCATGGACAGAGGAGCCTGGGGGACTACAGTCCATGGAGTCGAAAAGAGTTGGACATGACTGACCGACTATACTTTCATTTTTCAAAGAAGTCACAAATTGACAGTTTTTTCTTGAATTTAGCCAAAAGATAAGATTTTCTTCAGTAAACATTATCACTATTTTTGTTTTTCAATTTGCCTTTCAATTTTCGCATTCAATTAAATTTTAACATTCAAAGCCAAGAGATTTTGGGTTGAAATTTAGATTTCCTCGTTCTAGTGAAAAACGAGAAGGTCTGGGAGTACTGGTCCCACATCCTCACATGACGTGTGAGGATAGGCTACAACTTTTGACAAGCATCCTCTGCTTTCCAATTTACAAAAGTGTACTTTTTCATACCTGAACTAGGTTGGCCTCACTCAATTACATTACCCTGGCGGTCTCCCACAAGCATTTGGTTGTTAGCTTTCTGCAGGAGAGAGTCCAAAGGTTAATGACTATACATCCAAGGTAACTATTAAAAATCTATTCAAAACAGAAAATCCTGAAATGGCATGAGAAAAAAAAATATGTGGCAAGTTTCCATCAAATTAAATGTTCATCTATCAAACAGACTGCAATCAAAACTTACACAGGGATCTATGATGTAAAAATTCACTAACTCAGAAAGTGCTTCATAAATTGAACCATAAAGACTTCCAAATAATCAATACTTCCCTTTATCTATGTCCTTGGATAATCCTCTTGCACACGACTCTTGAGTTTTTTCATGACATTTGCTTTGACCAATAGGGTATCAACAAACATAACCCCAACAGTAGCTTAACGATTTGCTTGAACATAAGTGTCTGAACCCTCCTGAGATGCCAGGAGTACTGTGTAACAAAGCCCAGGCTAGCCTACTAGCAAATAAGAGGCCACCTAGAGCAGAGACAAGCCATCCCAGCTAAGGTTCCCTAAACCAACCTGCCTGACAACTGCCAGTCAGACATGTGAGTGAGACTGTCCAGAATCATCTAAACCCAGCCGATTCACCAGCTGACTATAAAACCTCCTCGTTAACCAGAGACTAATGAGAAACATTTTAAGCCACTAATTTTGAAAGAGTTTGTTGTATAGTAAAGCTAACTGATATGGGGAGGAGGAGAAGATAGGGAGGGGTAAAAGGGGGCTTTGAAGAAAACTCAGCACAAAAATGAAGTTACAAACTCCCAGCATAACAGTTATTATGAGTTATCCTAGGAGAGACAGTCTTCTAGTGTAACATCTACAACACCTGAAAGAATCATGAGATTTAAGAATGAATGGATATGCTGGAAGAAGCAGGAATGTGTGCAGGAGAGGGTGCAGGGTGCTCACCATCATGTCTTTAAATAAGAACAAAACACCCCTCTGCATCCATCCTAATTCCACCTCTTTCCTAAAATGATACATTCAAATGTTTACCCATCTATTCTGTATGGCCTGTTTCTCCATAGTGGGGCTTCCTAGGTAGCACAGTTGGTAAAGAATCCATCTGCCAATGCAAGAGATACAAAAGACACGGGTTTGATCCCTGGATCAGGAAGATCCGATGGAGACGGAAATGTCAACCCACTCTGGTATTCTTGCCTGGAAAATTCCATGGACAGAGGAGCCTGGCAGGCTAGAGTCTATAAGCTTGCAAAGAGTCGGATGCAACTGAACACACACACGCCATTATCAGCAATTTGAATCATAATTATTCTGTTGAGGTAACATGAGTTTGAACAGGCTCCAGGAGATGGTAAAGGACAAGGAGGCCTGGAGTGCTGCAGTCCATGAGGTCACAAAGAGGGTTTTTTTGTTTTTTAAACTCTAAGCACATATCCTCAGGGCTAAGAGGCATGGTAAAGGCTCACCGCTCCCACACCTAAACCACGTCTGTGCCTTCCTCTTCCAACCCCTGAGGATCACTCTTCACTGGAGCCCTCCTCCACCCTCCAGTCACTGCAGACCACACTCCGAGGTCCTGTCCTCTTTCTGTTTTACTCCTGTCATCGTTCTCAGGAACATCAACATGCGCTTGGCCTTTGGTTCTTTGGCCTTCCCACCTCTAACAATCTCTCCTCTACTTCACCTTACTCATCCATTCCTACAATATGCACTATTTTCAAAATATAATGTCCAAACTTCCATTTCTGATTAACTGTCTCCTAGGCTTCGCCCCCCCTTAATTTTCTTATCAAGGTCAGTAATCATTATTTTTATTCTTTCTCAGACCTGCATCATAGCAAAATTTCTCAAAATGTCCATATTCACTTTCACCACATCTTTACTTCACATTCACTCTTCCATTGTTTGGAGGTTTTTTAATAAAAATTTAAAGCAGATCATACACAAGATAATACACTAATAAAAACCTTTAAAGAACAGCACTTTTTACAGTGAATATTCAAGTGTCCACCATCCAGCTTAAGAAATAAACCATCACCAACATATCTGAAGCTCCCTTCTTGCCTCTTTTCTATTATTAATTAATTAATTTGTGTTGTTTTTTTCCTTTGACCTTTTGACAATATTCATGAATCCATATAGGAAATATAAAATTTTTCTTTGAAATTTATGTAATAGAATCAAATAGTGTATATTCTTGTGTGAACTGCTTGTTTTGATCAATATTATGTTTTGAGGTTTCATCATGCTAATGCATACGGCTATAGTCCACCAACTTTTGCTTTGGAACAGTAGTCCATTTTACATATCAATATATAGCGGTTTATTTATCCATTCTTCTGTTGACAGCCATTAGGGTTATTTCTAGTTTGAGGCTCGTATGAACAATACCACTAACGAGCAAGCTTAAGCATGGCGTGTCTTCCAGGTACACAAGTGCCAGACTATCATGACGTTCCTGGGAGTGGAAGCCCAAAGTCTTACAGTACTCACAGATTTAGCGCCAAATTGCTTTCCTGAGTGGCTGGACCAATTTATGCTTTCACTGTGTCACTCTTCAGCCTTCTTCAGTCTGGCTTCTGATGCTATTAACCCACTGAAATGACTCTTGTCAAACTTCCCCAAATTGGGAATTTGTCAAGTTCAACGACAATACATATTATCATACACAATAACCACCTTTTGGATCCCATCTTGCTCAATTTTTTAAGAAGCATTTTACAGACATAACTATTCTTCTTGAAACATGTCCTCTCCTTAGCTCCTTTGGTCTCTTATTATTCTAGCTTCTTATCTCACAAGTCACTCCTTCTCAGGGTCTTTTTAAAATTTTTCTAAAATTTTATTTAAGGATAGTTGATTTACAATGTTGTGTTTAATTTCTACGTTCAGCAAAGTGATTCAGTTACACACATATATATATTCTTTTCCATTACATTGTTCATCACAGTATCTTTTGCTGGCTCTTGCTGCCACCTTTATATGTTTAAAAAGTTCCCCAAATCTCAGTACTAAGCACCCTTTCTTTTCTCTACCCATGCACTCACTCAAAAGGATTTCATTCAGTCCCATGGTTTTAAATCCAGCAATATGAGTGGCTCCCAAATTGATTACCTTGGGCCCACATGTCCCCTGAAATTAAGCCTTCATCAAGAAGTTGTGCTACATCTACAATACCCTCAAATCCATCTACTTCTCTCCATTTTCATTGCTTTCCACTTGGCGCAGGTCACCATAAAGCACTCACCTGGAGTAAGTGGCCCCCATTTTCATTTTTCTCCCCCCTCCACAATATATTCACAGGGATGAGGGTAATTTTTTAAATGAAAGTTCAACCCCTGTTGAAAGCACTTCAGTGGCTTTGTGATATTACTATTTATCCCCCAGTACCTATTCTCCATCTTATTTTTATTAATAACCCACACATACACACACAAGTTTTATGAGGCCACAAGGCTAACAAGCTACGGATTATGCTGCTAAACCTCCCATGCTGAGTGCACATGTGACTAAATGATGACTAACAATTTAAGTGGAAGCTTAAACAAGGAAGTCACCAGTCCTTCATTCCCTCTTTGCAAAATCAGAGACGTAGACATGTAGATGGTAAGGCAGCTTGAACCACATACACAAGGCTAACACCTTGTCAGATGGTTAAAGACCAAGACAGAAGGAACCAGTGTCCTTACACAACCTTGTGGAACAGAGTCAGTTATCAACTCCATACTGAGCTGCTGCATGAGATGCATCTGTCTTATTTGATGCCCTATAGTTGACAGTCTTCTTGTTATAAAAACTGAACCTATAGTTTCCCGCTGAACTTAGAAAAAGTCCAAGATCCTTACCAGTTCAACACTAGCTGTCTTCTTTTCTCAGTAACTTTTCTCCAGTCCAACTGAAATCCTGCTCTAGATGCCCTTCCCCTAGGTTTTCATATGGCTGAACCTTTCCGTCAGTATCACCTCCTCAGAAAAACTTCCCTCATTGTATCACTTCAAGTGGTCCCCTCTCCTCACTCAGCATCTTTCTGATTTTTCATCTTCATAGTACTTATCACAGTCTGAAATTATTTTTGATTTGTTCTAGGTAAAATGCAACTTCTTTAAAGGCATAAACTTCACTCATTCATGATTACATCTTAAATACCTACCACCATGACTGACAGTAGCAGTAAGTAAAATGCTAATAAAAGTTCTTCAAAAGATCAAACTCTGTACCTCATCAGGGCATTGGCCACTCAGCCTGACTGCTCATCACCCACTCTTCCTGCTCCTTCAAGTCTCAGCTTAAATGTCACTGCTTCAAAAAAGCCTCTCTGACCAACCTAAGACAGAGCCTCAATCCCAACTGCAGTCTTTATCATTTCACCCTGTTGAGTCCCTTCCTAAGTGTTAGCTGCACAGTCGTGTCCAACTGTTTGCGATTCCATGGACTGTAGGATCCCAAGCTCCTCCATTCATGGAATTCTCTAGGCAAGAATACTGGAGTGGGTAGCTAATCCCTTCTCCGGGGGATCTTCTGACCTAGGGATTAAACCCACATCTCCTGCATTGCAGACATATACTTTACCACCTAAGCCACTAGGGAAGCCCTTTAAGATATGAAATCATATCTTATGTACCTATTTATTGATCATCTAACCCAAATAATATAAAGCTTGATGAGATCAAGAGCCCCATCTATCTTTTTCATTTATATTCTTATTTGCCTAAAACAGTGTGTGGAGCTTTAGTTCAGTTCAGTTCAGTCGCTCAGTCGTGTCCGACTCTTCGCGACCCCAAGAATCGCAGCACGCCAGGCCTCCCTGTCCATCACCATCTCCTGGAGTTCACTCAGACTCACGTCCATCGAGTCCATGATGCCATCCAGCCATCTCATCCTCGGTCGTCCCCTTCTCCTCCTGCCCCCAATCCCTCCCAGCATCAGAGTCTTTTCCAGTGAGTCAACTCTTTGCATGAGGTGGCCAAAGTACTGGAGTTTCGGCTTTAGCATCATTCCTTCCAAAGAAATCCCAGGGCTGATCTCCTTCACAATGGCCTGGTTGGATCTCCTTGCACTCCAAGGAACTCTCAAGAGTCTTCTCCAGCACCACAGTTCAAAAGCATCAATTCTTCGGTGCTCAGCCTTCTTCACGTCCAACTCTCACATCCATACATGACTACTGGAAAAACCATAGCTTTGACTAGACGGACCTTAGTCGGCAAAGTAATGTCTCTGCTTTTCAAGATGGTTGGTCATAACTTTTCTTCCAAGGAGTAAGCGTCTTTTAATTTCATGGCTGCAGTCACCATCTGCAGTGAGTTTGGAGACCAAAAAAAATAAAGTCTGACACTATTTCCACTGTTTCCCCATCTATTTCCCATGAAGTGATGGGACCAGATGCCATGATCTTCGTTTTCTGAATGTTGAGCTTTAAGCCAACTTTTTCACTCTCCTCTTTCACTTTCATCAAGAGGCTTTTGAGTTCCTCTTCACTTTCTGCAATAAGCGTGGTGTCATCTGCATATCTGAGGTTATTGATATTTCTCCCGGCAATCTTGATTCCAGCTTATGTTTCTTCCAGTCCAGCATTTCTCATGATGTACTCTGCATAGAAGTTAAATAAGCAGGGTGACAATATACAGCCTTGACGTCCTCCTTTTCCTATTTGGAACCAGTCTGTTGTTCCATGTCCAGTTCTAACTGTTGCTTCCTGACCTGCATACCTATTTCTCAAGAGGCAGGTCAGGTGGTCTGGTATTCCCATCTCTCTCAGAATCTTCCACAGTTTATTGATATAATAAGTTTGGAGGTGAATAAATTAATGATTATAAATGTAGTTATAAAACATAGTGTTAAGTCTCATGATTAACTCCTGAAATTAAACAAAATATAAAACATAATCCAAAAAAATTTAATCGATCAAAAACTACATAAATAAAAGGTAAGAGTGAGAAAAAAAAAAAGGACACGGAAAATGAAATGGTTTCAACTTAAACTAGTGGAACTGTAAAAAATTTATTTATTTTTGATACAGGTAATTAGAAAAACATAAGTGCAAATATTCAAAGAAACTTAAAAGTTTCAATTAAAACAAAGTTGTATTGCCTTTACACACACACACGGAGTACATTACTATTGCCGTTTAGTCTCTAAGACTCTTTTGCAACCCCACAGACGCCCTCCAGGGTCCTCTGTCCATGGGATTTCTCAGGCAAGAATGCTGGAGTAAGTTACCATTTCCTCCTCCAGAGGATCTTCCTGACCCAGGGATCAAATCTTCATTGTCTCCTGCACTGGCAAGTGGATTCTTTACCACTGAGCCACCAGGGAAGCCCCAAAGAGTACAACAATATCAAGAAGCATAAAAATAAGAAAACAACAATTATGATTATGAATGAATAAAGTTTAATTACCTACACACACAGAGTATATAACAATAGCAATAAAGCATAAAAATAAAGACATTTATGATTATGAGTGAAAATAAAAATTCCTTTGTAAAAGTCAATGACTCAAAATAAGTAAAAATTCAAAAGAGGAAAATAATTTTTAAAAAGTAGGGCAAAGATATAGCTGCCGAAAGAAAACAAAACCAAGGCCAGAAAATAATTCGGGTGGTGGGGTGAAACTTTATTTTGTTTGGAATGCACCCTGCAATACAAATACAGAGCAGGACACAAGAAGCTAGTTGAGACCATACAGGCATTTTAGGTGGATTCTTTATCAACTGAGCTATCAGGGAAGCCTATACATAACCAGCAGAGACATTATTTACAGACACCTTCACCAGAACAGTTGACAAACTTGTGGTTAAGTCATACTGAATTTCTACTATTATTGTAATATTAATAATATCCTTACACTATAGCAATATTTTTGTTTCTTGTCATTTATAATGCAAGAAAGCTCACAAATAATATATTATACAACTCACTGAATTATCCTAAAGTCAGTATACCCAAGTAACCACCACCCATGTCAACAAATAGAACATTACTAACACACAGACGTGTTTTGAATTGTTGTTCAGTTGCTTAGTCGTGTCGAAATCTTTGTGACCCTATGGACTGCAGCACGCCAGGCTTCCATGTCCTTCACTAACTCCTACAGTTTGCTCAAACTCATGCCCATTGGGTTGGTGATGCCATCTCATCCTTGTTACTCCTTCTGCCCTCAATCTTTCCCAGCATCAAGGTTTTTCGCATCAGGTGGCCAAAGTGTTGGAGCTTCAGCTTCAGCATCAGTCCTTCCAGTGAATATTCAGGACTTATTTCCTTTAGGATTGACTGGTTTGATCTCCTTGTTGTCTAAGGGACTTTCAAGAGTCTTATCCAATATACTACAGTTTGACAACATCAGTGCTTTGGTGCTCAACCTTCTTTATGGTCGAACTCTCACATCTATACTATGACCACTAGAAAAACCATAGCTTTGACTAGAGGGACCATTGTCGGCAAATGACATCTCTCCTCTTTAAAACACTGTCTAGGTCTGTCATTGCTTTTCTTCCAAGCAAGCGTCTTTTAATTTCATGGATGCAGTCACCATCTGCAGTGATTTTGGAGCCCAAGAAAATAAAGTCTGTCACTTCCATTGTTACCCCATGTATTTGCCATGAAGTGATGGGACTGGATGCCAAGATCTTCATTTTTAGAATGTTGACTTTTAAATCAGCTTTTTCATGCTCCTCTTTCACCTTCATCAAGAGGCTCTTTAGTTCTTCTTTGCTTTCTGCCATTAGGGTGGTGTCATCTGCATATATGAGGTTATTGATATTTCTCCTAGCAATCATGATTCCAGCTTGAGCTTCACCCAGCCCACCATTTCACACGATGTACTCTGCATATAAGTTAAATAAACAAGGTGACAATATATAGCCTTGATGTACTTTTATCCCAATTTGGAACCAGTCTGTTTTTCCATGTCTAGTTCTAACTATTGCTTCTTGACATGCATACAGGTTTCTCAAGAGACAGGAAACGTGATGTGGCATTCCTGTCTCTCTAAGAACTTTCCACAGTTTGTTGTGATTCACACAAAGGCTTTAGGGTAGTCAATGAAGCAGAAGTAGATGGTTTTCTGGAATACTCTTGCTTTTTCTACGATCCAATGGATGTTGGCAATTTGATCTCTAGTTCCTCTGCCTTTTCTAAATCCAGCTTGTATGTCTGGAAGTTCTCAGTTCATGTACTGTTGAAGCATAGCTGGAAGGATTTTGAACATTACTTTGCTAGCATGTGACATGAGCGAAACTGTGTGGTAGTGTGAACACTCTTTGGCATTGCCTTTCTTTCGGACTGGAATGAAAACTGACCTTTTCCAGCCTGTGGCCACTGCTGAGTTTTCCAAATTTGCTGGCATATGGAGTTCAGCACTTTAACAGCATCATCTTTTAGAATTTGAAATAGCTCAGCTGTAATTTAATCACATCCACTAGCTCTCGTCGTAGTAATGCTTCCTAAGGCCCACTTGACTTCATACTCCATGATGTCCAGTGGTACCAGACATCTCCTGAATACCACTTCCTAATCATTATCTGCTCCTCCTCCCCAAACTAACCACTATCCAGAGGTCTAAACCCCAGATTAGTCTTGCCTGTTCAATTTTACATACATAGAACAATATGCATTCTTTTATATCTGATAACTTTTAATGGACAAGTATTATTTGTGAAATATATCCATGCTTGGAGCTGTCATTTGTGCATTTTCATCACTCATTGCTGTGTAGTGTTGGATTATAATACACAATTTACTCATTCATTTTACTGCTAATAGGCATTTTTGTTTTGAGGTTTTGACTTACACAAACAATGCTGCTTTGAAAATGACTGTAGTTGATTCTATTCGTTATCTGCATCAATTCTTATTAAACTGCTGGGATATATAGGTATCTGTGTACACAGAGCTTTAGCAGATGCTGGCAGAACTTTCTAAGTGGCTTTTTGGCAGCAGTGGAGTTTCACTGCCATTCACATTCTGCTGACACCTGATAGTGTCAATCTTTTAAATTCTAGCCACTCTAGTGAGTGCTGTGGTAGTATCTCATCAAGCTTTTAATCAGCATTTCCCTGGTGAATAAGTTGAACAGTTTTTCACATATTTATTAATCACCTGAATTATCCTCTTTTCTAAAGTGCCTGTTCAATTCTCATCCCCCTTTTTCTACTGGGTAATGTTTTTTTCATTATTGATTCACAAGAACCTTTATAAACACGGATAAAGGCCCTTTGTCTGGAACAGGTGCTCTCTTTCTTTGCTTTACTTTTTCTCTTTTACTGGTATCTTCTGATGACAAGAGTTCTTAACCTGTCAATGATGGAGCATATCATCACTTTCCTTTTATGTTACAAAGTTCTGTATTGTTTAAGAAATATTTTCCCGCTTTAAGATAAAGCAGATACTCTTATATTGTCCTATGGAGGCTTCATTATTTTACTTTTCATGTTTAGATCGTAAATCAAATGTACATGTGGAAAGCAGAGATCGGGTTTCATTGTCTTCCCAATTGAGTATCAAAGTGACCAGCAACATTTATTGAAAAGATTATTTTAATTGATGAAAAGGAAAATCCATTATGAAAATACCAATGGCAAACTTTAAGCATCACATAACATAGTACTGAAACATGTTTTAAAAAGCGAAAAAAATGACAAACACACAACAGTAATATAAAACTTTAATCCTAATAAGTTATGATGGCTGAAGTAGTCAAAATGTAGAAGGCATCTGAAATAAAGTGAATAAATAAATAAATAAAGAGAACTATACACCCTACAGGGGACTCATCTTTTTTCTCAGTGCTTGGAGAACATTTTCAATATTGATCTTGTATGTATGACAAGAAAAAAAATAGAAATTATATGGGCCTTTTTCTCTGCTTCCATTACAGTAAAACTATAAATTAACAACTGTTAATATATACATACACATACACTTCACAATTTAAAAATACCCTCCATTAAGCAACTCTTAGGCCAAGAAGAAAATCAGTTGTATTTACTGAGCACAAAAATAGGAGACATCAAACAATATGGGGCTTAGAGATGGGCCTCAGAGGCAAATTTAGAGTAATAAAACCTTTAACAAAAAGGAATAAAAATAAGTGGGCATATTAAATTATTAGAAAAGCCTAGAAGAGGTAATATAGGTAAAATTATGTTTTTTCCATTGTTATTGTTTAGTCGCTAAGTTGTGTCCAACCCTTTGTGAACCTGTGGACTGTAGCCCACCAGGTTCCTTTGTCCATGGAATTTTCCAGGCAAGAATACTGGAGTGGGTTGCCATTTCCTTCTCCAGGGGATCTTGCTGACCCAGGGATTGAACTCATGTCTCCTACCCATCAGGCAATTCTTTACCACTGAGCCACCTGGGGAGCCCTAATTTTGCAATCAGAGAATAAAAAAATAAAAGAATTCAAGATAATCTCAGTACTTCAAAAATATCAATAAAATACACATAACCTCCATCTAATTATTTTTTAATGAAAAAACATAAAATTGGCAATGATAAAAGGATTTTAATCAGATACAGAAGAAATCAAATGTTATAAGGAAATTTATGTAAAACTGTTTTCTAATAGTTTTAATTGGATGAAGTTGACAATTTTTATGGAAAATAAAAATTACCTTTACTGTCAAAAACCTGAAAAAACTAACAACTACAGAAGAAATTGAACAAAACAGCAAATAAATACCTCTATGAAAGGCCAGGGGTAAAATCTAATTATACCATGTATCAAGAGCATCCATTAGCATCCTGCATAATACCAGAAAAACTTCTGTAACACACTCTAAGATTCCAATTAAGAAGTGGTAACCAGTTATTTAGGTTTCCCTGATAGCTCAGATGGTAAAAAATCTGCCTGCAATGCAGGAGACACCGGTTTGATTCCTGGGTCAGGTAGATCCACTGGAGAAGGGATAGAGCACCCACACCAGCATTCTTGGGCTTCCCTTGTGGCTCAGTCGGTAAAGAATCTGCCTGCAGTGGGGGAGACCTGGGTTTGATCCCTGGGTTGGGAAGAGCCCCTGGAAGATGATCTCTGAAAGATGAACTCCCCAAGTCAGTAGGTGCCCAATATGTGGAGATCAGTGGAGAAATAACTCCAGAAAGAATGAAGACATGGAGCCAAAGCCAAAAAAAAAAAAGCCCAAATGTGGATGTGACTGCTGACAGAAGTAAAGTCCAATGCCGTAAAGAGCAATATTACATAGGAACCTGGAATGTTAGGTCCATGAATCAAGGCAAAGTGCAAGTAGTCAAACAGGAGATGACAAGAGGGAATGTTGACATTTTAGGAATCAGAGAACTAAAATGGACTGGAATGGGGGAATTTAACTCAGATGACCATTATATCTACTACTGTGGGAAAGAATCCCTCAGAAGAAATGGAGTAGCCAACATAGTCAACCAAAGAGTCCAAAATGCAATACTTGGATGCAATCTCAAAAATGACAGAAGGATCTCTGTTCATTTCCAAGGCAAACCATTCAATATCACGGTAATCCAAGTTTATGCCCCGACCAGTAATGCTGAAGAAGCTGAACAGTTCTATGAACGCCTACAAGACCTTCTAGAAGTAACACCAAAAAAAAAATATGTCCTTTTCATTACATGAGACTGGAATGCAAAAGTAGGAAGTCAAGAAACACCTGGATTAACAGGCAAATTTGGCCGTGGAGTACAGAATGAAGCAGGGCAAAGGCTAACAGACTTTTGCCAAGAGAACCCACTGGTCATAGCAAACACCCTCTTCCAATAACACAAGAGAAGGCTGTACAAACGGACATCACCAGATGGTCAATACCGAAATCAGACTGATTATATTCTTTGCAGCCAAAGATAGAGAAGCTCAATACAGTCAGCAAAACAAGACTGGGATCTGACTGTGGCTCAGATCATGAACTCCTTATTGCCAAATTCAGACTCAAATTGAAGAAAGGAGGGAAAACCACCAGACCATTCAGGTATGACGTAAATCAAAACCTTACAATTATACAGTGGAAGTGACAAATAGATTCAAGGGATTAGATCTGATAGACAGAGTGCCTGATGAACTATTGATGGAGGTTCATGACATTGTACAGGAGACAGGGATTAAGACCATTGCCAGGAAAAAGAAATGCAAACACAAAATGGCTGTCTGGGGAGGCCTTACAAATAGCTGTGAAAAGAAGAGAAGTGAAAAACAAAGGAGAAAAGGAAAGATATACCCATTTGAATGCAGAGTTCCAAAGAACAGTGAGGAGAAATAAGAAAGCCTTCCTCAGTGATCAGTGTAAAGAAACAGAGGAAAACAATAGAATGGGAAAGACTAGAGATCTCTTCAAGAAAATCAGAAATACCAAGGGAACATTTCATGCAAAGATGGGCTCAATAAAGGACAGAAATGGTATGGACCTAACAGAAGCAGAAGATATTAAGAAGAGGTGGCAAGAATACACACAAGAACTATACAAAAAAGACCTTCACAACCCAGATAATCACAATGGTGTGATCACTCACCTAGAGCCAGACATCCTGGAATGTGAAGTCAAGTGGGCCTTAGGAAGCATCACTATGCACAAACCTAGTGGGGGTGATGGAATTCCAGTTGAGCTCTTTCAAATCCTGAAAGATGATGCTGTGAAAGTGCTGCTGCACTCAATATGCCAGCAAATTTGGAAAACTCAGCAGTGGCTTCAGGACTGGAAAAGCTCAGTTTTCATTCCAATCCCAAAGAAAGGCAATGCCAAAGAATGCTCAAACTACCGCACAATTGCGCTCATCTCACACGCTAGTAAAGTAATGCTCAAAATTCTCCAGGCCAGGCTTCAACAGTACATGAACCGTGAACTTCCAGATGTTCAAGCTGGTTTTAGAAAAGGAATAGGAACCACAGATCAAATTGCCAACATCCGCTGGATCATGGGAAAAGCATGAGAGTTCCAGAAAAACATCTACTTCTGCTTTATTGATTACGAAACAGCCTTTGATTGTATGGATCACAGTAAACTGTGGAAAATTCTTAAAGAGATGGGAATACCAGACCACCTGAACTGCCTTCTGAGAAACCTATATGCAGGTCAGGAAGCAACAGTTAAAACTGGACATGGAACAACAGACTGGTTCCAAATAGGAAAAGCAGTACATCAAGGCTGTATATTGTCACCCTGCTTATTTAACTTATATGCAGAACACATTATGAGAAATGCTGGGCTGGATGAAGCACAAGCTGGAATCAAGATTGCCGAGAGAAATATCAATAATCTCAGATATGCAGATGACACCACCCTTATGGCAGAAAGTGAAGAACTAAAGAGGCTCTTGATGAAAGTGAAACAGGAGAGTGAAAAAGTTGGCTTAAAGCTCATCATTCAGAAAACTAAGATCATGGCATCTGGTCCCATCACTTCATGCCAAATAGATGGGGAAACAGTAGAAACAGTGAAAGACTTTTGAGGGACTCCAAAATCATTGCAGATCGTGACTACAGCCACGAAATTAAAAGACACACTCCTTGGAAGAAAAGTTATGACCAACAAAGACAGCATATTAAAAAGCAGAGACATTACTTTTCCAACAAAGGTCCGTCTAGTCAAGGCAATGGTTTTTCCAGTGGTCGTGTATAGATGTGAGAGTTGGACTATAAAGAAAGCTGAGCGCTGAAGAATTGAAGCTTTTGAACTGTGGTATTGGAGAAGACTCTTGAGGGTCTCTTGGACTGCACAGAGATCCAACCAGTCTATCCTAAAGGAAATAAGTCCTGAATATTCACTGGAAGGACTGATGCTGAAGCTGAAACTCCAATATTTGGTCACCTGATGCAAAGAACTAACTCACTGGAAAAGACCCTGATGCTGGGCAAGACTGAAGGCGGGAGGAGAAAGGAACGACAGGATGAGATGGTTGGATGGCATCACCAAATCAATGGACATGAGTTTGGGTAGACATCCATGGGGTTGCAAAGAGTCAGACATGACTGAGCAACTGAACTGAACTGAGCCAGTTATTCCATCATTTGTTCACACAGACATACAACAAATACATTATCTAAATGAGGGTCTTGTATGTACTGAACTTTGTGCTAAATACGAAAGATACAAACATGCACAAGCCAAACATGATTCCTGGCCTCTGGACGTTATAGAGCATGGACAACCAAATAGGTGGTTTTAACATAATGAGATGCTTTGTATCAGGAGAAATCAGAGGTGGTAAAAAAGAATTTTGACTCCCTAGCCTAGTCAGTGAGGATGGAGAGAAGAAAGTGGGCAGAGAATGGCCACATGCTCAATGCTTACTCTGTGCTGTATCGAGTGCCACAAAAAGACCTTCTCCTTCACTTCTCAAAAGAACTCTAGTATTAAGAATTCATAACCAAATTTTTTGGCTCCAAAACTCCAATCTTTCCCTAATGCCATTAAATAAGTCTAACTGGTTATGAAACACACACACACTCACACACACACACACCCCTCAACTGAGGTGAGATAAAAGATAGGAAACAACCAGGGCTGAGGTACAGAACCAGCGGAGTCAGAGATGGAAGAGACTCTTCAGGTTAATTAATGCATTTTGGGAAGTGATCAGTAGAGGGCAGCATTGCAAAGCCTATGAATAATCTTTACGTTAATAGGAAAAAAGAGAAAGTCTACGGTAAAACTATAAAAGCTCTTCAATGTTTAAGCCCATTTTTTAAGTACTAAAATCAAGTAAAGAAAATAAATGCACATAAATAATTGTCTTTGTTGTATAAAAAAAAAAGAAAAGAAAAGAAATGCACAGAGTTTTCTTCTTTACTCAGAAACTTGGAGAAAATACTTCTTTGGAGTCTCACAAAACAGACTACTGTAATGTTAATGAAAGATGAATAAGCCTATAAATATAAAAACTCATTTTCTAAAACTCATTTTGTTTTAGCAGCTTTTCAGTTTGAAAATAATCACATATCTTTATATTCCTGACTTATGCCAGCAAATTTACATTAATAAAATTAATTGATCCAGCATATAACTATGCTCACATAGGCAGCCTCTAATTAGATCACTCAGTCAGGAACTTAAGCTTTGAGAAAGTGTTTTTAGCAAATGGCAGAAGAAAAAAATCTTCCAAAAGGAATCACTGTCTGTGCTCCCTCACCTCTCAGTCACTCCACGATCGAGAATTTTCTGGGTTCTGGCCCCACGAATTAGTCAGTGGCTGCTCGGTACCAAATCTGAAGGACTCTGCGTTCTTTGCTTGTGCACCTCTCCGTGGCAAGTGACACAACTGAACGATTGTCTTCAATGAAACACTGATTCCTTGCCTCTAGCACAGCCAAGCCACCAGCCTCTTCAACCATGACAGTACTCTGCTGTTCCTCTCACTGTTCATTGTTTAAAGTTCACAGTTCCTTGGGGTTCCATCCTCAGCCCTCTTTCTCCTCTCTCACTGGAAATTTTTTCCTTGGAGAATCTTCATTCCACTTCCCAAAACTTCATTCCTTGGCCCAGTTCAGACAACTGTAAACTAGCTGTCTCTACTTGGAGATTCCACAAGCCAACATGTCGTGACTTTTCACCAAACGCATGCGATTCTTCCCATACCCGTTAGCCCTTAGTGGGTCTCTTATTGTCTCTCAAGACAGAAACTCTACTTTCCAAATAATTTATCTCTGTCATCACTGTAACCACCTTGGTTTTGATCAGAAATTACTATGTGAAGGGTGTTTTGACAGCACAATGTGGATTCCCTCGGGCAGGGGTGGATGGTGGGAGGAACACAATGCTTTTCCTTTCACTGCAGAACCTGCCCTTCCTTAAGCCTTACACGCTGATACTTCTGTATTCCTCTCCTCTGTCTGATCCCTTAAGGAATTTGAGTTTTGGGGTGGTTCAATTATTTGGACTTACAACACACTACTTAAGACTGTCTACCTGGGATTCAAGTCCCACATTTTACCTCTCTCCAATTCAGCCTTCACACTGACACTGGGTTGTTTCCTACAAAATGCAAAGTGCAAAATTAACCACTTCAGGGACTCCTACTCTCATTATCTACAGGTTAAGGGACCACATGTGACAAGAAAACTGATAATCAGACACTTGCTTGCAGCCTCCTCTTCTACCACTCAGCTTTCTAATTTGAGCTACTGTTATAGCAAATGAGGAGGAAAGGAGAGGAGAGCACCAGCTTAAAACTAAATATTAAAAAAAACTAAAATCATGGCATCTGGCCCCATAACTTCAAGGCAAATAGAAGGAGAAAAGGTGGAAGTACTGACAGACTTCCTCTTCTTGGGCTCTGAAATCACTGTGGATGGTGACTGTAACCATGAAATCAGAAGACGAACGCTTCTTGGCAGGAAAGCTATGACAAACCTAGACAGTGTGTTGAAAAGCGACAAAGGTCCACATAGTTAAGGCTATGGTTTTTCCCGTGGTCATGTATGGTTGTGAGAGCTGGACTGTAAAGAAGGCAGGACATCAAAGAATTGATGCCTTCAAACTGTGGAAGATTCCTGAAAGTGGGGATAGCAAGGAGATCGAACCAGTCAATCTTAAGGGAAATCAACCCTGAATACTCACTGGAAGGACTGATGCTGAAACTCATCTGAAATTGGATGAAACTCCAGTATTTTGGTCATCTGTTGCAAACAGCCAACTCACTGTTGCAAACAGCCAACTCTTTCCCTAATGCTGGGAAAGATTGAGGACAGAAGGAGAAAAGGGCGTCAGAGGATGAGGTGGCTGCATGGCAACACCAATGCAATGGATGTGGACTTGGGCAAACTTCTGGAGATGGTAAGGACAGGGAGGCCTGGCGTGCTGCAGTTCATGGGGTCGCAAAGAGTTGGACATGACTGGGTGACTGAACAACGATAGCAAGTGACCTGCAACTTGGACTCCAAAAGCTAACTTCCCATTCCAACTGACTGGGATATCCATTCCTATCCACTTGCTTGTAGTATTTTCTTCACCTGTCTACACCTTGCTGAACTGTCACCTACTCTAAAAGTTTCCCGTGTTTTCCAGGAATCCCCCTAGCAAATTGGTTTGCGAAGATTCCAATTATTCATTTGATTCTATCTTCCCACTCAATAGTAAGATCCTTTATTGAAGAGATCATATTTCACCTTTTCTAGTATGCTAAGCAGTATTAGTAGAGAACTGGGACTGGAGGCAGGAGGAGGAGGGGATGATAGAGGATGAGATGGCTGGATGGCATCACCAACTCGATGGACATGCGTTTGAGTGAACTCCGGGAGTTGGTGATGGACAGGGAGGCCTAGCGTGCTGCGATTCATAGGGTCGCACAGTCAGACATGACTGAGTGACTGAACTGAACTGGCAAACATCAGACCCTCAATAAATGTGAAGTGAGCTGACCTGATGAGTCCCCAATGGTCTATATGTACTTGTCAGACATGACAATTTGGTCCTTTAGAACTATCTAGCTGACATTTTTTTCTTATTGCTCCCTTTCCCCCATGGAGTCCTGTTCCACTGCCCCCTACACAAAGGCACAAGATCAGCCTGCTTCTCCTCTCTAACTCAATAGATATTATCGGTCAGTTAGTCAATTCCCATATTAAAGAGCACAGACATTACTTTTTACTTTGCCAACAAAGGTCCATCTAGTCAGGTTTTTCCAGTAGTCATGTATGGATGTGAGAGTTGGACTATAAAGAAAGCTGCGTGCAAAACTGATGCTTTTGAGCTGTGGTGTTGGAGAAGACTCTTGAGAGACCCCTGGAGTGGAAGGAGATCCAACCAGTCCATCCGAGAGAAAATCAGTCCTGAATATTCATTGGAAAGACTGATGCTGAAGCTAAAACTCCAATCCTCTGGCCACCTGATGAGAAGAACAGACTCATTGGAAAAAACCCTGATGCTGGGAAAGACTGAAGGCGGGAGAAGGGGACGACAGAGAATGAGATGGTTGGATGACATCACTGACTTAATGGATATGAGTTTGAGTAGGCTCCGGGAGTTGGAGATGGACAGGGAAGCCTGGCGTGCTGCAGTCCATGGGGTCGCAAAGTCAGACATGACTGAGTGACTGAACTGAACTGGTCAACTTCCAAACCTATGAACTTACCAAATTACCTCCACCCAGCAACTCCCTTCCATAGCCAATTAATAATCAGGTGCTTTTTATTCTACTTTCTGTGTATCTCTTGCCTCTATCTCCTCCTCCTCTTCAGCATCACACAATCCTTTCTCCTTGCTAAGTCTAGTGATGACCACGTCTCCTCTTCTACCCTTATGTAAACAAAATTTTCTTAAAATGAGAGTTTGATCACATATATACCTTCAAGCTCCATAGAATAGAGGCAAAACTCTTCATAGTAGTAGATAATCTTGCTATTCAAACTGTGGTTAGGGAACCAGCAGTAATCAACATCACTTGGGAACACCCCGGCACCCAATTCAGGGTCCTACTCCTGTCTTACTCAGAATCTGTATTTTAACAGGCAGGTCATGTTTATGTTAGTTCAATCTGTCACACCAAGGCGACAGCCTGTGAGGCCTTTCATCCGGTGGCCCTGACTTCCCTCTGCCACTATCTCACCTGCCCTGCTCACACAGAGAACCACCATCCTCAGAAAGTCCTAACAGAGGACTCTAGAACTCTGTAGGTCTTTTAAGTCTCGCAAACCTTTTTTTCTACTTTCTGGTGCCCCTCCACCCACTCCCAAATTGATTCTCTTAGGTCTCAGCACTGTCATCACCTCTTCTATTAAAGTTCTCCCAACCACACCTCCTTCTCCTTGGTCCCTATAGTCCCAAAAAGACTACATACTATTTTACAATTTAAAATATCTTAGATGTCAGAATCTTTATCTCACTCTTCATATTCAAAGTACCTGAAAGCAAGACCGACATTGTGCTAGTCACTCAGTCATGTCTGACTTTTGCGGTCCCATGGAAAGTAGCCCGCCAGGCTCCTCTGTCCATGGGATTCTCCAGGCAAGAATACTGGGAGGGGGCTTCGTTTCCTTCCCCAGGGGATCTTCCTGACCAGGGATGGAATCCGGGTCCCCTGTATTGCAGGCGGGTTCTTTACCATCTGAGCCACCAGGGGAGCATAATTAGAAGTGCTTTAAAAATGTCAGTTGAGTTAAAACTATAAATGAGCATGAACAGTTTTGATGGAATAGCCTGGTGTTTTCTATTCTGAGCCAGTCAGTTTCTGCATAGAGGTAATAAATACACATTCTGTTCCTTCACTGCAGCAATAAAAATAAACAGAAGTAAACAAATCAAAGCTAGATTTAGAGGTCCTGTTTCAAGAAATAACTGGTGATGACTCTGGAAACTTTATTTAATAAAGATTAGTAAACTCAACTAAACAGCACTATGAAATGAAAGTGTCACCTTGAGCTATTTCTGGAAATATGAAAATTCATCATACAAAGAATCCTTTGACAAGATCATCTGTACAGGTTTAAAGGTAGGAGGAAATTGCCACCTTGGATAATAATTTTGAACAGCTGATTATGTATGTGACTGCAGGGGCTGGAGTGGGAGGATGTGGTTAGAATCGTTGCCACTACAAGCAGTTAATGCTCACAAAGTTAGGATCTGCACAGTGACCAAGTAGTAATTTAGAAACCAAAGTTGTCTCCATGGGTAAGAAAAAAGGAGGTGTACCACTGACAGATTATTTAATTCTTTCAGAGAAAGAGTCAAGTATGAATTCTCTACTGGAAAAATTATGAAAAGGAGGAAGAGCATTTAAGTGCTTAATTGGCTGGTCTTGAAAAATGGATTTGTAGATAGCACAGTTTCACTAAATCCTTCATCCTAATTCAAGGTAAAATGAGCCTGAATGGAAAAGTGAAACTGTTCGGTTTATGAACTTGTCTGTGCTTATTTTTAACAGCTATACTGCTATATAATTTCTATATAAATTTCATTATTTATTAAATTCTGGACAAAGTGAACCTTAAGTAAATCGGACACTAAAAATTGGTACTAATTGTAGCAGGAAAAACATCTATGACTAATGGTTAATAAATGACTTCTCAAGTTTTTCACTGACGAAGTCCCAGAGACTAATTCAATGTAAATGCTATCTAATACCTGGGGATCTTCCCAGTCCAGGGACTGAACCCAGGTCTCCCACATTGCAGACAGATCCCTTTACCATCTGAGCCACCACGGAAGCCCAAGAATACTGGAGTGGGTAGCCTATCCCTTCTCCAGGGGATATTCCTGACCCAGCAATCAACCCAGGGTCTCCTGCATTGCAGGAGGATTCTTTACCAGCTGAGCTACCAGGGAATCCATCTAATACCCAGGCTACACAGAAGACCAACAATTAAGTGTGACATCTAACTGGCAATTTGGTAAATCAGCAAGTTTGAATTTTAACTGGCTGTTAAAGAAATATGTATATCTTTTATACACAGAAAGGAAGAGAAGCTTAATTTTTTTTTTTAATGATTCATCTTTTCTTGTTTGGATCTCCCTAGCTGATCAATGGTTCACAAAATCAAGTCCTGTCACAGACAGGAAGTACCCACAAGCCGTCTTTGAATTGGTTAAGGAAAGAGAATAAAAATGGAAGTTTATTGAAAAAATAGACATAGAAGAAAAGAGTAAGACCAAAAAAAAACCACATAAGTGCTTAAAAAAGAAAGGAGATTGCTAGGCTCAGAAGATGTGCAGTATAATTTTCTTTGTCTCAACTACAGTGGAAATGGAACATGAAAACTGATTACGTCTCTGCCAAAGCAACTATGTCCCATATCCACTGCTGTCATCAATATTTAGATTCAAATTATTTCAAGTGGATCAAATTAACTCAACATTTATGGAGCACTTACTAATGGCCAAGTACTAGGCTATGTGAAATGGAGACAAAGGCTCATTAAAAACTGTGTGTTAAGTTCTTTAGGAAGCGTAGAGAATTTCTCAATATACATTTTATACTTTCCCAATCTCTCAGGACCTACCAGAATTACTTCTTTCTGCCAATATTTAATGAGGACATAAAAGTACCAGGGATAATACAAAGCACAAGGAATATAACGAAAAAGATCTTGCAGGGTTATAAAGAGGCCCTTTGTATGAGTTCAGTCCTTTATCACAGGACTTTTAAAGGGTAGGACACCAAAAGAGTGACTTCATCAAATTTACCTTTAGAAAGGTGGTTTTGAGAATGGTACGGATGGGATGAAGCAAGATTTTAAAGATAGGCAAATGAGTTATGAGGGTACCATTATAACCCAAATGAAAAATATTTAGAGTCTGATTTCAGGCAGTAGCTAAGGTGACAGAAACAGAAGCGCCAAAAAAAAAAAAAAAAAAGACATTTTAAAGAAGAAATTTTAACAATTTAGCACCTGTTGGAAATAGGTGTTACTGAAGAGCAATAAATGACAACTTCAGACAAGTTATCCAGCTATCTGTAACTGAAGAGACGAAAGGATCCTTCTCCACAGGGTGAACAGGCTTGAAAAGAAGATGATGAGTTTAGTTTTGGCCAAAGTGAGTCAGAAACAAAAAGTAATAAATTTCAATACTTTGTGGTCATACACTGTGGTCCCAAACTATGGGATAATGTTGGATATTTTCAGAGCCACTTAACTATTTGACAGAGTGTACTGATTGACTCTGAAATGTGCCAGATTGTTCCTAAATTTTGGGATGTCTTATGTATTTCCATACCTCATTGAATAATACTGGTTATAATCAGTGGTCATCTAGTAAAATCATCTCAATTTTCTCTCTCAATATAATGGAAATATTGCTATTCATAAAACTGTACTTTCAATTACACCTAAAATCAGTAAATGATTTCCAAAGTATTTTCAGCTCTTAAGAATATAGTCCTATGCCCTCTAATATTTTTAAACCAGTGAATAAAATAATAACAATTTGTTTGTATAATCTTGATAGTTTTCAAAGCTTTCCTATCCATTGTCAAATCTTTATAATTATCCTGGGAGTTATAATAAAAGCCAAATAACAGGTAAGTCTTTAAAACATATGGATGGCAAATACAGAACCACAACTCACAAATCAGATTACAGTTTATGCTGTACACACACATATATCAGACTTGATTACAATACTGTACAAAACTATTTGAAGTTTAGAAAATACTGGTTTATATAATCCTTTGATAACCCAGCTGAAAGGAGAAAAACATGGCTAATACAATTTATTTAAGTTTATAATCATATATTAAAATAATCAAAGGGACTTATGAGTATTCAAGCTGAGGGAAAGAGAAAGGGTAGAGACAAAAATGAAAAGCAAATAGAGCCTCTGCCTGTGAAACCTGAGTTCAGTGACTTGACATAATGGGAAGCTTAATAGTAAAAATTCATCTTTATCCCACAGACATTATGTTTTTTCCTCAAGTAAACTCAAGGTTAATTGTTTTTTAAGTTATACACAATTCCCTGGGCATAATACAAAATAAGTTTAAAGTTTTGTCTCCCTCAATACTATAAAAGCATTTCCTAACACTTCCAGATCTATGAACTATCACTTTGCTGCATTTTAAAGTTATACTTTAACACTTATACCCTATGAACTCATGAGGTTACCTGTACAAGTCTAAGGAAGCCACAAGTATTTACTAATGCAGTAGTTTTCCTCATGTAATAGTTATCAGGTCTTAAAGGTAAATATTCTTATATTCTAGGTGAGCAAAGTAATGGCCAACTTCACATCTACATGTATTGCTATATTAACACCACAACCTCCAAAAAACAGTAAAGCTATTAATATTTATGGACAGATGCAATATTAAAATTTAAAATCAACTCTCTATTATGGGGGGATTCTTTATTGTGTAATCCTATTTCCAGGAGAGCCCTGAGTACAAAGTCCCTATAGCTCAGAAAACAGAGGCCTAGAAATGTTTTGGTCAGAGCCTGGTTCACAATGCCCAGTTCTAATTAGTGTGTTGTTCTGCAGCACAGAATTCAAATAACATTCCTCTTTTTCCCCTTTACACTGTTGGGTGCTCCTCTTCTGCCTGCTCCTTTCTAAGAAGGAGAAAAGAAGGGCCACAAGTAAATTCAATTAAATTTTGTTGGGCAATTTAGTGTCTCACATTTGACCACATTTCAGAAGTCCATACTATCCCCGACTCTCATTATCTCCTATAGATAAAGCTGGCTTCTATCTTAGTGTTCCCATGGAATCATAATCCATAGTGCATCCTCCTTATTTCACAGTAATAGCAACCTATATATATATGTGTGTGTTTCTGTGTGTGTGTGTGTGTATATCACTGACCACTACAAGTATTTTTATTTTTCTGTATTTTTATAAAGTTATAAGATACTATAAAACTACATTTAAGTACTTTCTTGATAATCTTTAAACTCTTCCTGAAAAATCATAAAAAGGAGTACTTTCACAGAAATGAATGTGATAATAAATATATGAAAAGGAAAAAAAAGATCATCCCTATTTCTTATCCTCCATCCTATATTTCAAGATAATTATCTTTTATCTAAAATATATAAAACATGTTTCATAGAAACAAAGTTTTTTAAAATAGGATACACTGTGAATTATACCTAACTTTCTTCACTTACTAAAAAAAATCACACACACTCCTTAGAATGAACAGAAAACCCATTTTTAAGAGTTTCATAACATTCCATCACAACCATTCTTCCTCTTGATGCGCGTTGAAGTTATTTCTAGCTTTTTGCCACAACAAGCAATGCAGTTAATAAACACATTTGTACAATTTCTTATGTCAGACTGAAACAACATCATGCCCGTTCATATACACACACAACCACTCTGCATTAGTAAGAGGGCACTCAGAAGAGAGCCCAGTGTACAAGAGGAACTTTCAATCAAGAAATCCCCCTTGGAGAAAGAGGAGGATAACATATTCTTGACTACTGAGATATTACACTCAAAAAGGATCACAATGTATCCTAAAAGTCCTTAAAATAAGAAAAGTTGGAATTAGAAATAAGGTTCAGAATTTGTATTAGTGGTCTGGAGAACTTAAACAACCAATTACAGTTTCAAAAACATAAAGTCCTCCTGACTTCCAAAGAAAAGCTGCCTAATAGAATGAGTACATTATTTTTTTTAAATGCTTAAGTAAAATTTAAAACACACACAAGCCAAATCCATAAGATGCTTGTTATATAACAAACTAATTTCCAAAATTTGAGATAAATGTGACATTTAGGGTCAGGGTTTATACGAAAATCAAACTCAATATTTAGTGAAAAATTAATATAAGATCAGTATCCACATTATTACAACATATTTACTATTTAAAGATTTTTATTTTGACATATACAGTAAGTCAAAGTCTGTTAAAATCTCGAGAAAAACAGGGACTCATACGATGACACACCAAAAACAGCATATTTAAGTGTAAAAAATAAAATCTTAGTTTTCACCAAGGTGACTATGGATATCAAATTGGAGAAAACTAACCACAATGATGAAGAATCATTATATTTCATGTTGACAATCTAGTATTTACTGACCAAGAAAAAAAAAGAAAACACACCCTACAATGGCTGGTTTTGCGAACTACAGAAATTTAAAATGCAGGAAGGGGTACCTTACAAAGCTCTAGTGATAAGTAAATGGACTACACTTTTCAGGTTTTGGCAGACACTATATATTTTCACTCATCCTTGGAAGCACTGCTGAAATAGAAGAGTTCCATCATTCACAGAGGATAAAGGGGTGGTTCAGAATGTGAGAAGAATTTATGCTAACTGCACAGCAGAGACAAAAAGTCCTGGGAATGAAGCATCAACTGCCTTTCCACATTAGTAGATGGCCAGTACTTTCCCACCAGGCCCCACAATTTTCAGTCATTTCTTAATTTTCTCTCTTCTCAGTTCTCCACGTTCTCTCTATGAAGTCCTGCTGGTGTTATACACACACCAAAAACATGTGTTTCTATCTCCCTTCTGGTCTGCACAACTTCTCTGAATGGTACTTCTTTTTCCTTCTTCAAAACAGACTCTTCTCAAAGGAGTTTTCAATGAGTCTTTTTTGATTTAAAATGGACTGGAAGACAAGATGAAATAAAAGAGCTCTTTTCCTAGTGTTCATGCTAGAAAAAAAAAAGGAAGAGAAAATGACACAAAAATCTCTGTTAAGAACATTTCTTATTTCCATTCAAACAAAAAAGAAGAAAACTACCAGCATACCTGTCATTTCACTTACTTTTCCTTGGTCAATTTTATTGACATATCTTTGTCTATATCCACTTAATTGAATTGTCATATGTTCCAAATGCTCTAAGTTTTCAAAAACAACTCCCCCCGCACTCATGCATACTTCTTACAGTATCATTTTAAAAGCACAACAGAATTAACAAATTATCAAGAATACATCTGAAGATGCCATTTCTAAAACTTCAGTAAGTAGTACCTAGAAAATCTCAATGAAATTCTCTGCCATACAGTTTGAAGAAAATAATTTTTTGCAATATGTTTAAGTTGCACTGTAACTAGAACTGGGCTCCTGGCACTTGAGACTACTATTCTAGAGAAAAATAACAAATCTAAGACTTAAGGTGCTCCAGTTAATTAATTACTTAAGTGGATAGCAGTGTTAAATCTTCACGCCAAAGAAGTAAATCAGTGTCAAATGGTTAAATAACCAATTAACACAAAAGAAAAAATAACAATTACAAACAAGCTTTTTAAGCATATATTCAGAAATTTAAATTCAATATCATTCACAGATCTAAACATTTACCATTAGTTTTTAAAATTTGCAACTAGGTAATCTATTATGTCAGCATGCTATGTACCTAAATGTTCTTAGTGAATCTTAACACCACAGAAGTGAATCTGTGATTCAAGAATAGCCTCTTTTATTTTGAAGATGACAGAAAACATTGTGTAAAAGCAGAAAAAGAAAAAAACAGAAAGATACTGGTACTGCTTCCCAACTGTTCTATCACACTTACAAAAGACTGCTGCCGCTGCGGCTGCTAAATCACTTCAGTCGTGTCCGACTCTGTGCAACCCCATAGACGGCAGCCCACCAGGCTCCCCCGTCCCTGGGATTCTCCAGGCAACAACACTGGAGTGGGTCGCCATTTCCTTCTCCAATGCATGGAAGTGAAAAGGGAAAGTGAAGTCGCTCAGTCGTGTCCACCTCTTCACGACCCCATGGACTGCAGCCCACCAGGCTCCTCCGTCCCTGGGATTCTCCAGGCAAGAGTACTGGAGTGGGTTGCCATTTCCTTCTCCAATGCATGAAAGTGAAAAGTGAACTACTCCTTCTCATCTCCCACCTCCCACCAACCACTCCTCACCCCTTCCAAGGAAAAGAATTATTGTCTCCAATAGAAACACAGCAACCAAGCAAAACACATAAGAAGAATACCTGCAGGACTTTTCTTCCCATAGCTTGTCCCAGGCAAGGATCTTCAGGCACTCGCTCTCTCGTGATCCTCTACCACTTCTTCAGCCATTAGAGAAGTATCCTCAGTGATGGTGGAGGGGTCAGAGGTTTACAGTAGATGTAGCATACTGAGATCAAGGATCATATCCATCTCCTCACAAAAAGGATGGGGCCTTTCAGGTGGTCCAGATCACCACTTCACACCTCTGTGATTATACTCACATGTTACTGTTCTGATATTGAGCAATTCCCACTCTCACCCCAAAAAACCCCACCAGAATATACTTCAAAATCTTAAATATGGAAGATTTTCCCTTTATTAATCATTAACATAATTTATTTACATCCTGACTCATTCCACAGAAGGTGTTGGATTGATACTACCCTTTACTCATAAAGCAATACCTAGAAAATATCCTTACTTGAAGGTATTCTCCACATACATATCCTCTTTCATAAAATTCACATGCAACAAAGGAATTAGCACTCCCCACCTCAATTATTTTGGGTAAAGAAGGTTCAGAGAAGTGTGTGAAAATACACTTTGGTTGAGAATCTAAGAAGTAAGGGAAGGAGACAGTTGCTAAGAAGTAACAAAAAATTCTACACTACAAAGAAAATTATGGACTTGAGACTATGTGTAAATCAGTGCTTTAGGTAATCCCTGCTAACCTCATGTTGCTCTCTTTTCCGTGCAACATTACTTTTAATAACTTATTGTTTAAATAAAAATATACTCCTTATAAAATATGCTTTAAGAAAAATGAAAAGTATTCCTCTCTCATCCCTCCATCCTTTTCCTAAAAGGAGATCATTCATGTCCTTTCATCTTTCTCACTCATATTCAAACATGCATATGATTTATGATCACAAACATACTAAAATACTATTCTCCCAACGCGTTTATTCACTTCATGTATCTTGGCCATCTTTGCACATCTGTATATACTGATTCCTGTTAATATTCAACACTCCCTCACATTCCTGGAACACACACCTGGTTCCATGTCCCACGTAACTTAAACAAATGCTCATATTCTAATCTCCATCTTTTAAATGTCAGGTTCTAGGATATTTCCTCAACCTTACTTCTAAATCATTAATTCAACTTTCAGCCCTTCCTTTGAGTATTTTTTATTTTAGCAATATTTTTTGTTTCTGAGAACTCTGCAGATTGCTTTCAGAACAAGCTGGCTTATTTTTTAAGCTGCTTTATGATCTTAAATCTCTAAGGATGCAAATTACATTTAGGTTCTACCTACATCTTGCATCCTTCTCATTTTCCAGGAGTCAATTTCTCTCAGTTCATCCTCTACTCATATTTTTGGTTTTCTGGTAATCATTGGTCTTCCAAATTTGTTAATGGTATCCCAGAATTAGCTAAATAGCCAGGGTTTCTAACATAGATCTGTAGGTCTGTCACTTTCTGAAGCAATCTTCCCTGAATTGGAGAGTTGATTTCAGGATGAACATGAGTGGGCAGAGCATATCCAGAGGTTTTAATTTAGAATGTATGTCATAAAGCGTGTTGTTGCAAGACTGCAAACAACAGGAAGATTTTACTTTTGGGGCAGACTGTTTTACTGTGTTTCATATCCGTGGAACTGATCTTCCCTTTCCTCCCTTTTGTGTTCCAGGCTCCACTTTGCTACTCTCTCCACTACAGCATCCACAATCAGAAGCCTTTCCTAGACTCATCACGTGCAGAACAGAAGCCATGTCTCCTATCCTAGAGACAAATACCACTGCTGACTATCATTCTGTACAATTGAAGAAGAAAAGAGTCCATTTGGTACAGGCAGTTCTTAAATTAATTAATCTGATGATTACGCCACAGACCACTTGAATCCTCTGAAACTGTTAAAACGGATGGGAGTTTCTTGAAGTCTACCAAGGAAAAACTTCTCGGTTTCACTTGCAGTTTTTTTCTCTGCTCTGTTTCTCTTTCTCTCTCATTCCATCTACTTTCTATCTTCAGGGAATCCCTCAAAACTTGCTATACCAATGTCACCCTTTATTGCTGCCCAACATATTTTTCTTTAAAAAAAAAAATACATTTTTAGTTGTTTCAAACAAATGTGATGAAGTTTGAGAGAGCTGATACCCTACCATCTTTTAACAAAAGTCTTTTCTCATTTTCAACATTTCTATATTCCTTCATAAGTAAAGTAAAAAGTATCCACTTCTGTAGTTCTGTGAATAGAAATACTTTACATAGCAGGCTATGCATAGTACTCTTTCACTTTCCTCCCTCCACTCATCACCTGCCAAAGCCCAGGTTTTACTCTTATTAAAACATCTAAATCTTATTCCCTAGTGGTCATTTTTTCATCTCTTTCATTTTATTAGGAATATTTTCTCTGTTTATATTATACCTCAAATATACATCAAAGTACATTAGTGACAAGTTTTTAGATTTAACCAAAAATTTCACTGACTGTTTTGGTTTATTGTTTGCTTTTGTTCATTTATACTTAGTGTATGTCTTTCTTTTTCCCATCCAGAATTCTCTATTCTGATTCATTTCATTTTGCTTAAGTACTTCCAAATAATATATTCATTTGTAAGTGTTACAGCTCAGAGTTCTCTTATATTTATCTTCATACTTTAAAACAATTTTGCCTGTATACAGAACCTTAGGATCATAGTACTTTCACCTCAGAATTCTATAGAAATTTTCCACTGTTCCTTAGTATCCAGTGCTGCAGAAGAAAAATCAGATGCCAATCTGATACTTTTTTTTTGCATTAGGGCAAGTCTGTTTACTCTATCTAGAAACTTGGTTTTCTTCTGATCCTTGGAATTCAAAATCTGACCACTATTTGATTATACCAGAAATTTGATTTCAGCATAGCTTATTTGATGGCATTCTTCAGCTCAGGAAAATTTTACTCTACCATTTCATTGTCTACTGCTTTTACAGTATGTATTTTTCACTTCTGGAATTCTTACTTCACAGATAATGACCTCTTGAATCTATTTTTTTAGGTCTCAAACTTTTCTCTTATAAAATCCAACTCTTTTTGCTCTATTCCCTGAAAGAAATCTCAATCTGTCAATATCACTATCTCCCTTTCAAAAAATTTATTGTGAAATATTTTAGACCTATGAAGGAGTGTAAGATAACAAACACCTATGTATCTACCCCTCAGTTGAAGAAAAATTGTTACCTACATAATAGAATACCTTTCTTTTCCTCCTAGAGATAATCTAAGTTTGGTGTCTATCATTACTACAGATTTCCTTATATATTTTATATATGCATACATCCATAAAACATACATCCATAATATTGGTTTATATTTTTAAGCTTCATAAAAACTTAATACTTTACACATTCTTCTTCACCTTACATGAAATATACCACAGTTTACTTGTCCACTCTCCATTTATTGAGAGCTTAAGACTGCTTCCAGCATTTCATTTTTACAAATGATACTGGTATGAACATCCCTATTGCATTTATACATTAGTTTTTTAGAGGAAGTGTTTTTCAAACTACAGCTTACAACACGCCAATAAAATCGCATTAGTAGGTCAAGCTCATAGGTGAGAAGTAAAGGTAAAAGGGAAGAAGTGGTAAGGCACAGAGGTGTATCAAAGTGTGTTATACACAGTAAATTTTGTTTCCTGAAATTTTGATTTATGTTATGCTCAAAACAGATCAATAAACAATGTTAAGGTATATGTAAGCATGAGTATATATACATATACATATATATATATGCAGAATTTCCAGATCATTGGAGAAATGTTCATTCAAGCTTCCTACATATTGCCAAATTACTCTCGAAAACATTTATACTTCTGCAAACTTAAGAGAGTTCTTGTTGTTACATATGCTAACCCATATAGTATAGTCACACTTTAATCTTTTTAACAATCTGATACCTATCTAAAAATATATTTCAAAACACTTGTTTTTGTTTGATTTTGCTAGTTACTTTCAAGATGGTATCTGGAATCTTTCAGTATTTGAAGGTTCAATTCTCTTACGGCATCTACTGTTGTTTAAAAGTCTGCTACTGGTCTAATTTTATACCTCTGCAGGTAATCTATTTCTGGTTACGTTTATTTTCCTTTTGTCCTAAGTATTATCCAGGTATTTTGCTTCCTCTGGATTTACTGTGTTTTTTTTTTTTTTTCAGTCTAACGATAGATATCTTTTAATTTTGGAAAACGCTCATTCCTTCTTTGGATATAGACTGTCAGTCTCCTCATTCTCTTTTTCTGAACTCCAACTTCACACATATTAAGACATGTTTATTCTTCTGACTCTGTGTTTTTCATGTTCCCATATCTGTTTTTTCAAATCTATCTTCTAGTTCATTAATTCCCTCTTCAGCTAGGTTTGATATATTTAAGCCATTCAATGTTTTCTAATTACAATATAATTATTATATTTTTAATTTCTACAAGCTCTTTTTCAAATCTTCCTGGTACTTCTTGAGAGCATTCTGTCTCTTGCTCTTGTTTTTAATCTTCTATTTTATTTCTTTTAACATTTGTATATAATTCCATACTCCTATTAATTTTAATATCACAGAAGTCTAATGTTGCTGGGGGGGTTTTCCTGCTTACTCTTGCTCATGATCACTGATTTTCTCCAAAGCATTTCATCCAGGCTCTACCAAGAGACATACTAAAAGGCTCGTCTTGAACATGTACCCCCCTTACAGAGCATTTACTTTTGTTTCTGTTAGGTGCTTCGTACCACTACCAACATTTGATGATTTTTTAAAAATTTTCCCTGCCTATAGTTTCCTGAACTAGGCAGTATAAATTAGAATCTCACACCCACATGAAGACAAGCTTATGGCCACAAATTTTTAGGGGAGACTTTTTAGTCTTACACCGAAATGCCAAGGGAAGAAAACTTCTCTGATGTTCTCTGCTGAAAGTTAAATTTCATTTTCTGGAGACTCTTTCATTAAAACCTTATCTCGAAGAGCCTTGGCCTTATGCAGAGGCCTTAATTATAACTTCTCGTCTACTGGAAACCCAAAGATCTCTCCCTTCAAAAGCATGTGACCTGTAAATGTAAGTGTTTAAGTCAGCAAGTGTTCTGTGCACAGCTTTGGAATCAACTCAGCACTCTGGATTCCAGTACCTTCTATATTTTTTGGCCTCCATAGGTTGTACTTGGCAATCAAACTTTTAACTGTCAAGAATTTTTTTTCACTGTTATTTTCTCTAGAAACTAAATATTTTCAGTTTGCTTTTTTTATATATTAACTGATTTCTGGGCTATTTGCTCTGCCTATTTTAGAATGAGTCCTCTGTTTAGCACTGCTGTGTGCTAAGTTGCTAAATTTTAGTCATGTCCAACTCTGCAACCCTATGGACTGTAGCCTGCCAGTCTCCTCCTTCCATGGGATTCTCCAGGCAAGAATACTAGAGTGGTTGCCGTGCCCTCCTCCAACGGGATCTTCCCAACCCAGGGACTGAACCTGCATCTCTTGTGTCTCCTGCATTGGCAGGTGGGTTCTTTACCACTGGCACCACCTGAGAAGCCCTCAAATATGAAGTATTTCATCATTATCTTCATCTGTTTAAATAAAGACCTAAGACACATGTACCCCAATGTTCATCGCAGCACTGTTTATAATAGCCAGGACATGGAAACAACCTAGATGTCCATCAGCAGATGAATGGATAAGAAAGCTGTGGTACATATACACTATGGAGTATTACTCAGCCATTAAAAAGAATGCATTTGAATCCGTTCTAATGAGATGGATGAAACTCGAGCCGATTATACAGAGTAAAGTAAGCCAGAAAGAAAAACACCAATACAGTATACTGACACATATATACGGAATTTAGAAACATGGTAATGATGACCCTGTATGCGAGACAGCAAAAGAGACACAGATGTATAGAATGGACTTTTGGACTCTGAGGGAGAGGTCGAGGGTGGGATGATTTGGGAGAATGGCATTGAAACATGTATACTATCATGTAAGAAACGAAGTGCCAGTCTATGTTCGATACAGGATGCTTGGGGCTGGTGCATGGGGATGACCCAGAGAGACGATATGGGGTGGGAAGTGGGAGGGGGATTCAGGATTGGGAGCTTGTATACACCCGTGGTGGATTCATGTCAATGTATGGCAAAACCAATACAGTATTGTAAAGTAAAATAAAGTAAAAATAGAATTAAAAAGAAAGAAAGAAAGAAAGACCTAGATTGTTCAATACTTAAGGCTGATTCAGGACACTGCTTTACCTTAAGAGTCTCCCCAGCTCCCATCCTTCCCATAATAAACGGTTGTGAGACTTTCTAGGTGGGTTTTGCCCTTAGTGTGGTAAAGGGGAGAAACTAGTATATTTCTCATCTAGATTCACTGATCCTAGAGTCTACCTACCACGATACTGCCTACAGGCAGTTTTCCCTATGCTATAAGCTGTTCAGTAGCGGTTTTTAATAATCTAATCAGTCTTATATTTACCAAGAAGTCCCCAGATGTTCACTGACAGCATCCTTTCCTGTTTTCCAGAGTTGCAATGGATTTTTTATTATTTTCTTTTGTCACTACAATTTGGACTTGGCCAACTAACATATATTTGCAAAAATTTTTTTAAATCCTCGTACTCCTCATCATTTCACAGAAATCATATCCTCAAAACATGGATTTCTCCCCCTAAAATAGCATGAACAACAGAAAATTGAGGGGCACATCTTAGAGGAGTCTCATATAATCACCATCCTATATACACACCTCTTAGTTTACAAAGTTCCTTCCCCCACCTCCTCTATTTTAGTAATCTTCTTGTATCTTATGAACAACCCCTCCCCCTGCCCTCCCCGACACCAAAAATCAAAACAAAACAAAATTCTCCAACTCTTCAATTCTCACTTCTGGTTCATCATCTACTTAAAGCATAAAGAAATCTGAAAGTAGAAATTAGAAATTTTTTTATCCTGGACAATTTGCTTTCTGTTTTAAGTATATTCTTTACTATAAAATTAATTAGCCATGCTATAGAAAATTTGCAATCTACAGAGTTTCAGATGATATAAATTAAAATCCCTGAATGAACAAACAACAGTGATAAATAAACTCAGACTAAGAACTATGCCAATTCTACTGACCTCTATTTTTCTTCCTCAGTCGAGTCTAAATGGCAGTGAAACAAAGTAAAAAAAAAAAAAAAAAAAAGTATATTTTTATCTGGTTTAGTTTATTACACAAAAAGAATGCTTTATACTTCCTCTGTTAATGGGTGCAAATTCCACACAGAAAATACACCCCAGGACAGCATGCTAACTCTTTAATTTGCTCTCCCCACAACTCCCCTACTTAAAGGCACCCTATCACCCACCTTGCCCTTCTTTTCTTTCTGAAGTCACTAAAGTAAAAAAGCTATTATCATCTGGATACTTCAAGAATATATTCATGTCACTCTACAAGTTGAACGATGATGGTCATATTTATTAATAAAAAGCAGTGGCAATAATCAAAATGTCCACTGACAGAATGGATAAAGAATATGGGTTATTTGTGTGTGTATGTGTGTGTGTGTGTGTATGTGTGTGTGTGTCTGTGTCTGTGTGTGTATATATATGAATATTACTCAGCCACAAAAAAAACGTAATAATGCCATTTGCAGCAACATGGATGAACTCAGAGATTATCATACTAACTGAAGTCAGAGAAAACAATATAATATACTAGCAGTAATATGTGTAATCTATTTTTTTAATGATGTAAATTAACTTATTTATAAAACAGAAACAGATTTAAAGATATCAAAAACAAACTTATGGTTACCAAAGGGGAAATGTGGGGAGGAAGACTAAACCAGGAGCTTGGGATGAACATACAAACACACTACTATACACAAGATAGATAACCAACAAGGATCTACTGTGTAACACAGGGAACAGTATTCAATATTCTGATAATCTATATGAGAAAAGAATCTAAAAAAGAATGAACGTACATATACATATAACTGAACCACTCTGCTATACACCTGAAACCAACACAACATGCCTATCAACTATACTCCAAAAAAATTAACAATAAAGTGGCACATTCAAGCCTGATCTCACTATCTAGAATAAAATTAAAGGCAGTTATTAACATTGCTTTTACTCAAACCTATTAGATATTTTAAAAAACAAAATACTGAGTATTCAAATTTTCAAATTTATATCCTTTTAATCTTTCACCACAATGTTTTACATTAAAAAAAAAGAAACACCTGTAAACTACTGGTGGTTCCTTGCTTTATTTTTATGTATATTTTTTATGTAGGGCTGAACACTGTGACTATAATGAGCTAAAGAAGTAAATTATTTAAAGAAATATTGTGTTCAATGCTTTTGCAATCAAACAACAACCCCCAAATTATCTTTTTCTTATAAACCCTAATTCTACTCAGGATTACTTAAACGTGGGGTTTGATAAAATAAAATCCAAGAAAAATATTCCCAAGATTTAAAACAGAATGTCTATTTGATAGTATTATTCTTTTCAACAACCCAACAAAGATAACTGGTTAACACTTTGATATACTGATACTATATATAGTAACTGAATGCTAAAATGCAGGGCTCTTTCTCAGCCTTATTGATCAGCATTTTATGGTGGTTAGTTCACTAATTTCACAGCTTTCCAAGACCCCAACTGACTTCAAATGCAACCACTGACTGCTCAAACCTTTCTACACAATGAACTAATACATACCTTCAGGATCTCTAGGATAGAGACCATCAATGTGAAATTTTTTGTCTTTTATGTTCAGAATTAGTTTCTTCTTAAATGTCAAGCAATTAAATTACTTAATATTCCACCCCCACCAATCTTTTAGTAGAAATGGTGCTTAAAAGAGTAATACATTTTATTGCAAGGCTTCACAGATTCCCTGCTAAAAATTCATAGATACCTAAGCACTCCAGTCTGAGCAGCAAGTTCACAGACTATGTTGCTAAAAGTTGCAAATTGTAGTTTATGTTCAATATGTGGTCCATCTCACTAACTTGAAAAAAAAAATATGACTGGTAAAAAAAAAAATCTAAAAAAGCAGATGTTTTAAAAAAGAACTTTCAATAATTCATAAGTACAAATCTGGAATACAGGTTGAGTTACAAAGAAAAGTGAATAAATCCTGTGTAAAGTGGTACTCATTATACATCTGCTTGAGGGAACAAGGCTGTCTTCACAATGTTGACAATTTTTTGACAATTATTAACAATTTTATTATCCACAATAACTTTACTTTTTCTACTAGTTAAGTTAAAAATTAAATCATGCCAATTTTGAATTGTAATTCATAAAAATTATACAATGCACAGCATAAAAAACATCTTCCAAAAATAATTAATAATAAGCACACATCACATAAAAACATAAGCAACACTTTCGCAAAACAAAAGCATGCATTATCAGAGGGTAAGTGAAGAGCAACAGAAAGCCAGAGGGCCTCTCCCAAACCAAGTGTGACCTTGGGCAAAACCACCATTTGGTAACTGAGCTTCCTCCTTTGTAAAGTATCATAATCCCTGTGGGGATTAAGCCCATGGGGCTGCTGTGATGTTTATATAAGTGAACATCTGTAAAGAACTTAGACCTATGTCTGGCACATATTGAGCATAAGCAACTCCTGCAGCTCAATTCCAGAAAAATAAAAGACCCAATCAAAAAGTGGGCCAAAGAGCTAAATAGACATTTCTCCAAAGAAGACATACAGATGGCTAACAAACACATGAAAAGATGCTCAACATCACTCATTATCAGAGAAATGAAAATCAAAACCACAATGAGGTACCATGTCACACCAGTCAGAATGGCTGCGATCCAAAAATCTGCAAGCAACAAGTGCTGGAGAGGGTGTGGAGATAAGGGAACCCTCTTACACTGTTGGTGGGAATGCAAACTAGTACAGCCACTATTGAAAACAGTGTGGAGATTCCTTAAAAAACTGGAAATAGAACTGCCTTATGACCCAGCAATCCCACTGCTGGGCATACACACCGAGGAAACCAGAATTGAAAGAGACACGTGTACCCCAATTTCATTGCTATTTATAATAGCCAGGACATGGAAGCAACCTAGATGTCCATCAGCAGATGAATGGATAAGAAAGCTGTGGTACATATACACAATGGAGTATTACTCAGCCATTAAAAAGAATGCATTTGAATCCGTTCTAATGAGGTGGATGAAACTGGAGCCTCTTATACAGAGTGAAGTAAGCCAGAAAGAAAAACACCAATATAGTATACTAATGCATACATATGGAATTTAGAAAGATGGTAATGATAACCCTGTATGTGAAACAGCAAAAGAGACACAGATGTATAGAACAGTCTTTTGGACTCTGTGGGAGAAGGCGAGGGTGATACGGGAGAATGGCATTGAAACATGTAAATTATCATATGTGAAACGAATCGCCAGTCCAGGTTCAATGCATGATACAGGGTGCTCGGGGCTGATGCACTATGACGACCCAGAGGGATGGGATGGGGAGGGAGGTGGGAAGGGGGTTCAGGATGGGGAACACATGTACACCAATGGCAGATTCAAGTCAATGTATGGCAAAACCAATACAACATTGTAAAGTAAAATAAATAAATAAATAAGCGGGGGGCGGGGTGGGACAGAATCTCTCCTAATTCCAAGGGAATGTTTGTTTCCCTTATCATTCAGTTCAGGTCAGTCACTGAGTTGTGTCGGACTCTTTGCAACCCCATCAACTGCAGTATGCCAGGCCTCCCTGTCCATCACCAACACCCAGAGCATGCCCAAACTCAAGTCCACTGAGTCAGTGATGCCATGCAACCACCTCATCCTCTGTCATCCCCTTCTCCTGCCTTCAATCTTGCTCAGCATCAGAGTCTTTTCCAATGAGTCAGCTCTTCACATCAGGTGGCCAAAGTACTGGAGCTTCAGCTTCAGCATCAGGCCTTCCAATGAATATTCAGGATTGATTTTGTTTAGGATTGACTGGCTTGAGCTCCTTGCAGTCCAAGGGACTCTCAAGAGTCTTCTCCAACACCACAGTTCAAAAGCATCAATTCTTCAGTGCTCAGCTTTCTTTATAGTCCAACTCTCACATCCATACCTGAAGTGAAGTGAAGGTGAAAGTCTCTCAGTCATGTCCGACTCTCTCTGACCCCGTCGACTCTACAGTCCATGGAATTCTCCAGGCCAGAATACTGGAGTGGGCAGCCTTTCCCTTCTCCCGGGGATCTTCCCAAAGCAGGGATCGAACCCAGGTTTCCCACATTGGCAGGCGGATTCTTTACCAGCTGAGCCACCAGGGAGGCCCTCCTGGAAAAACAACAGCTTTGACTAGACAGATCTTTGTCGGCAAAGTAACATCTCTGCTTTTTCTTTGCTGTCTAGGTTCATAGTTTTTCCTCCAAGGAGCAAGCGTCTTTTAATTTCATGGTTTCAGTCACCATCTGCAGTGATTTTGGAGCCCAGGAAAATAGTCTGTCACTGTTTTCACTGTTTCCCCATCTACTTGCCATGAAGTGATGGGACTGGATGCCATGACCTTAGTTTTTGGAATGTTGAGTTTTAAGTCAGCTTTTTCACTCTCTTCTTTCACTTTCATTAAGAAGCTCTTTAGTTCCTCTTCACTTTCTGCCGTAAGGGTGGTGTCATCTGCATATCTGAGGTTATTGATATTTCTCCCAGAAATCTTGATTCCAGCTTGTGCTTCATCCAGCCTGGCATTTCACATGATTATGCAAATAATTTATTAAACAAACATGCAATTCACTTAGTATGGTACTTTGTCCATGGTAAGCTTAAACAGATTTTAAAAAATGGCTAACAAACATATTAAAATAGGTTCAACCTCTGTCATGACTTAAAAAAATAAAGCAAGCAAAGAGGAAAAAATAAAGCACAGTTGATAAAATCCATTTTAAGACTGGAAACTGTAACATTTGCCAATTGAAAACCTTGAATTTTTTGACCTAGCAATTTCATGGCTAAAAATTATCCTTATGACATAAACATATACAATACAGAGATAAATATACAACATGCTATAAAATATTAATTATACTAGCAGGACCAAAATTGATGTAATCAGAATGCCCATCAATAGAGAATGATTAAATAAAATCCCAGTACTTCCACACAAGGGTGACAACAAAGATTTTAGGAATAAATAAACCATTATAATTTCTTATTGAAAAATTTCCACAACAGATCATGAGGTGGAAAGAGGAAAGTATTAGAGCATGATCCTATGAGTATTTTTTTTAAAAGGATAAGGGAGTTAGTTCTAAATACACATCTATATAAATACAAAAATTTTCTATAGCATACATGAAATATTAATGGTGATAACAGATTTGGGAAGTAAACCAAAGATAAAGGCTTATTTTTCATTTTATGCTCTCTGTACTGTTTGACTCTCCATGTGCATGTATCACATTTATTAATTTCTTGGATAAGAACATTCAACACTATTAAAATATCAACCTTTTTAAAGCCTTACAGGATTTTTTTAATAAAACATGAATAGAATTCTATTCTTTAAATAGAGCAAAATCTAAAATCGGTCAGAAAAAGTATATCACATTACTATGAAAATTCTGAACAAGAATGAGAGTAGATTTTTCCCAAACAAAATATCAAAATATGTAAATAAACTATAGTAATTATGAGAGTGTAATACTGACACAAGAACTGGCAAATAGATCACAACGAAATAGAAAAAAAGAGCCCAGAAACAGATTCTTGCATACGTGGAAATTTTAGTACATGATTAAGAAAACACCAATGGGCATAACTAGATATTCTTTGGAACAAAAGTCTAAGACCACCCACCTCCTACCACACAAAAGAAATTTCACACAGATGACCAACCTGTAAGTTACTCAACTTTTTGAAGGGACTAAAAAGTCAGCTTTCACAGATATTAGAATGAGCACAAGTCTTAATTTAACAAAATCTCAAGTGCAAAAGATACTAAATAAGACACTAGCCAATGTGATCAAAAATTTTTAATTTTTCTAATAACAAGACAGCATGACAGGAGCAGTAATAACTATAAGCTAGTACTTTGAGAGCACTGGCTAAGGGTTAGGTATTATTCTATGTCATTTATAAATTATTAATATTTTAATCTTCACAATAATTCCTTGAGGTATACCATCATTAACCTTATTTTAACACTGAAGAAACTGAAGTAGGAAGACTAAACAACCTTCCCCAAGATTTGGCAGAGCCAGGACTCAGCCTGGCCGTCTGTATCAAGTCTGTTTTCTTAACTACAAAACTCTTCAACAGTAGACTTTTAAAACATACTCCAACATTTAAAAGTTAAAACACCAAAACAGGCAATCCAACAGAAAAGTGTGAAAAAATTATAAATAGATTAATTCACAAAAGAAACTCAAATGTCTAGTAAACTGGAAGTATTCAAGAAATGCAATTTTCAACAGCACAAGTTATAGTTTTTACCCTTTCCACTGGCAAACATTTCAGGAATTAATGGCATCTTTTGTTGGCAGAATTATGAGAAAACAGGTAGTCATACAATGCTGATGTGTGTCTAAGTTATTTCACACAGGAAAGGACGAATGTTGAAGGACGAATTAACAATATTACCAAAATTTCAAGTCTGCACTACCTGTGACCCAGTTCCACTTTTAGGAATCGATTTCACATAAAATCTTACACATCTACACATGGGTTATTAACATATTCATCATAATGTTTTAGTAACTGTGGAAAAAAAAAACCTAGTGTCCATCAAGGACAAAATAATTTATGGTAATTAAATTTAAATGAATTGTGATAAAACATAGTTTTTAAAAAGCAAGGCCAAGTCAAAATATAGTTTTAGGTGCAAAAAGCAAACTCCAAAGAACTAAGTATATATGTTAGTTTTTTCTAAAAACTAACAAAATATTATATAGGAGTACATATACAGTAGAGTACTTGCATTACAAAAGCATTAAGAGGCAGAAAAATTAAGAGCATAGACTCAAGAGACAGACTCACTAGATTAAACCATAAATTAATTAATCTCTCTGGGTCTCAGTTTCTCATAATCTATTACTTAGGGTAATAAGTACTTAAAAACAAGAGCCAAATATTATCAGTATTTACTTGTTTGGAATTCAGTATTCAGGAAAGTGGAAACTCTCATTGTTAATTCTTCATGTTTTTATACCTTTTGAGTGTTTTATCATAACCACAATTTAATGTACTCTTTTGCTATATAAAAATACAACAAAACATAAATACATAGACATATAAATGTTTAACAGTGACCACTTCTAGTGGTTTCCAACCTCTTTATATCATTATTATACTTAACATAAATTCCTAGAATAAAAATTTGATTTGTTATAATATATTCTTCTTAAAAATAATTTTAATTAATATAAATATTTAAAGAAAAGCTACATGTTATTTACTTGTAAGCAATGTTAACTCATTTTAAGAAATAATTACAAAGCTTTAAATAAATTACTCATTAATTTGTAGACATACTTCATGTGTCACAGCATTTAAGAAATTCTTCATCATCAAAGTAATGAAGTTCAATCCATATGCATACTGAGATACTATATATTTACTTTAAATAAAAAGTACTTCAATATATTAGAAATATCACCAGAAAAATAGAGCAGAGAGAGAGATGTATCAAACACTTAGAAAAACAGTACAACTCTATTTAGAAAAAAAGATATGTTTCTTCCCATTGTTTTTATTACAATGAAGAACATATATTTACTCAGTAAATCATTCCATGAACATAAACAGTCTTTAAAATTCCAGGTTGGAACTATTCACAAATTATGAATGGCCAAAAACTAAAGTGGAAGTGTTATTATCACTATCATGATTTTCAGTAAAAGCAAATCCCAGATAACTTGACATCTAGATTGGGTACGTGGAAGAAAATAAGAAAAATATGTATCTCTGGCTCTCTTTCTTCCTATAAGATGCCAATCCTTCATCTATTTAATGTGCTCCCCAAATGTGTTTGAACAATCCTCCTTAATGAGCATTTGAGCCATTAACAGGAAAGGTCAGAAGATTCCTTATGTAGTTGTCTAAGTATTGATAATTCCAAAGAGTCTGGCCAAAAGTACTCTCTAACAATAGAGAGAAAGGAAGGAGGGAGGAGAGAAGAAAAGAAAGTCATATTCATAAGACTTTTTTTAAAATTAAAAATAAAATTGATAGTAGCCACTTTCACAAACTAAATCTTAGAAGAACCAACAACTTTCCTGGGCCCCCAGAAAAATGAGGTAACATTTGTAGTGAAATGCACAAAGAGAAAAGTACTATTCCTTGAATCTATACTTCCTCTGGGCCAATCAGTGTTTCAAAGAATGCCATGGCTTAGTGTGTTTAATCACTTAATTAGAAATAGAACAGAAATATGTATTTAGCTGTCTGTCTTACATTAAGGAAAAAAATCACTAATGTTCCAATCACCAACAGAAAGCACTGATAAATTACTGTTAACAATCAGAAAAGGGAAGACCACTTACATAAAATTAAATTATTACAGAATAAGAATCTCAACAATCAGAAAGACACATCACACAACATTTTGTTCAATTACTGCCCAGTAAAAGAAGTGCTTTCACTTTGTCTGATATTCATCCAAAACCTTTATGAATAATTCCAATGACAGAAAAAGCACTGTCAGAGTCAATTCCATTCAGAAGCAACCAGCGGTGTTTAAGTGTTTTCCTGTATTGTTCTAAAATCAGACTCTCATAACTTTAAGCCAGTGCTCCAAACAGCTGATCCATCTTACCCTTCACCTAATCATCCAAAGTAAAGAACTTGAAAAACTGAAATATAACTTTTTAATAAATTCTAATAACCAACATTTTCAATAGCTTAGATATTATTTTTTTTAAGTCTTAAATATTAAAAAAAACGAACAGCTGAATTTCAAAACAAATTCAACATACTATATACATCTTCAACTGCAAGATACCTTCAAAAAATAAAAACATTTTAACATCTCTGAAACTGGCAGGTGCCTTACAATTAAAGGTATTTACAGTTGCTGCCGTGGAGGTGGTGGTCATGACAGTCTTCACTGTGTATGGGAATTTATCACTTCTCATGGTGATATAATTATACAACTGTAACCTCTCAACATTTCAGGCAACAATCCAAATGACCATTTGAAGAAAGAACATGAGTCCAAGTATTGGTTGAAAACCTTTCATTAACACCATCTGTTAATATCAAGAATATGCCAGCATTAAAACTTACAGAATAGTTATCAGTGGTTTAGAAGAAAATCCCAGACAAAAGCAGGGTACAGAGGCAGTGCTATATCACCAGCTTGCCTAACTGCACATAAATAAGTCTATGGAAAAAACACATCAACTATGAATGGGAAAAACTGATTCAGAAGTGGATTGAGGCAAAGCTGTTTGAGTAAATCTAAAATAATTTCTATTTTAAATATAATGAAAGAGGTAAGAGTGATTAGATGGCATTGTGTACTTACTCAATTGCTAACACTTTCCCCCTTCCTTCTTAATGGAATATAAAATAGTGGTGTATCTTATAGCTCATTCAAACAGAACATGGTAGCTCAAGGAAGCTCTGTGCATGGCGGGTAGGGGAGAAATTATTAACTGTTCATCAAAACCAGTTTCCAGTTTCATCCTCTTCCTAAATATATGGATAGATTACATTTCACAGCCTGTCTTACAATTAAATATGGCCATGTGCCTGAGATCTAGCCCAACATATGTGAGTAAAAATCAAGTGCATCATCTCTAAGGGTTAACAGCTCTGTTGCTAAAGGACTACATGAAACAGAATGCTCCCTCAAACACACCCCCACTCTCACTCCCCAGTCCAAACACCACCACTGCCAGCACTCCTCCACTGACACTAATCACACTCACTCACAATGGACTGTTTGGCAAACTAGAAAAACACTTTTATCAGGGTAAGCCCCTGAACTTGAAGATTACTTTGTTAAAACAGCCATCAGTTGGTTTCATATCTGAAATTATAAAGTTCAAGCAGAATGGTGAACCAGATAGCTTCAACCTCTCATTTGCCAATATAATCAAATACAACATGCAGAAACTGTCTGAATCAACTTTGCCGAAATTCTGGGAACAGTCTAAGGTATACAGAAGCCAAGCCAACACCCAATCAAGAAAAACTCATTTCCAAAAGAGTAGGAAACTTTTGTAAATATTTTTACTCATCCTTGTCCTACACCCTCCCCAGCAAAGCAGCAGTCTTGGTCTTGAGGCAGTAACAGTGGTTGCCAGTTCGCTCCTGAGAATTAGAACAGATCTTATTTGCAAATTCTTATATAAGTCAGTTCTCCTCTATCTGGTGATACTTGAAGAACTGATGGAAAACATTCATCCCTACTTCAACTAACTCAAAACTAAGACAGAAAAATCAGCAGGCAATGCTCATAAAAGAGCTCATAAAAGCTCTAGGCAATTACAGACTCACAGAAACTGAGTCTGTGAGCCTGGGACAAGATTAGGGGCAGACATACAACAGACTATAATGTGCAGATGAGAAGACAGGATGAGGCTCTCCCATCAAAAGAGAGAATGTGGCAGAATGGATCCAACTATATGCTGCCACAAGAGACTCACTAAGGACCTAAATAAGTTAAAAATGAAAGGATTTTCAAAAAAGATATTCCATGCAAACAGTAACCAAAAGAGAACAGAGGTGACTATACTAATTGCAGACAAAAACTGTTACAAGAGATAAAGAACGTTATATATTGATTAGAAGGTCAATTCATCAGTAAGATATAAATCATTATGAATTTACATGCACCAAACAACAGAAAATGCTCCCCAAATTATGTAAAAGAACAGTGACATACTTGAAAGGAGAAATATAGTTATACAGTAAGAGATTTAAGTATCCCACTTTAAATAATGGATGGAAAACCCGACAAAAGATCATAAGGAAGCAGGGGACTTGAACACTATAAGCCAAAAGGAGCTAACAGGCATATACAGAACACTGTAGCCAAAAATAATGTCATCTTCATGTGCACATGGAATATTACCCAGGATATTATGCCATAAAACAAGTCTTAATAAATTTTCAAAGACTGAAATGATACAAAGAATCTTTTCTCATCACAATGGAATGAAATTAGAAATCAGTAACAGAAAAAAAAACTGGAATATTAACAAATATATGAAAATTAAACAACACATTCTTGAATTAACAGTGGGCAAAGGAAACAATCAGAAAATACATTGACACAAATGAAAACATACCAAGAAGAAAAGAGAAAACTAAAATTTCTAAAATCAGAAATAAAAGTAGAGACAGAATTACAAATTTCACATACAAAAAAAGGATCATAAGGGAATACTATGAACAACTATACACTAAAAAACTGGATAAACAAAATGCAATGGACAAATACGTAGAAACACCTACCAAAACTAATTTATCATAAAAAAAATACACAAGAAAATTATAGCCAATATTCCTTGTGAATAACTACACAAAAATCTTCAACAAAACACAAACAGAATTCAGCACTAGCCTAAAGGGAATACACCTATGAATGGAAAAGAAGAAAGTATCTGTTCACAGATGATATGATCTTATGTGTCAGTTCAGTTCAGTCGCTCAGTCATGTCCGACTCTTTGTGACCCCATGAATCGCAGCACGCCAGGCCTCCCTGTCCATCACCATCTCCCGAAGTTCACTCAAGACTCACGTCCATTGAGTCCGTGATGCCATCCAGCCATCTCATCCTCGGTCGTCCCCTTCTCCTCCTGCCCCCAATCCCTCCCAGCATCAGAGTCTTTTCCAATGAGTCAACTCTTTGCATGAGGTGGCCGAAGTACTGGAGTTTCAGCTTTAGCATCATTCCTTCCAAAGAAATCCCAGGGCTGATCTCCTTGCAGTCCAAGGGACTCTCAAGAGTCTTCTCCAACACCACACTTCAAAAGCATCAATTCTTCGGTATTCTGCCTTCTTCATAGTCCAACTCTCACATCCATACATGACCACAGGAAAAACCATAGCCTTGACTAGACAGACATTAGTTGGCAAAGTAATGTCTCTGCTTTTGAATATACTATCTAGGTTGGTCATAACTTTTCTCCCAAGGAGTAAGCATCTTTTAATTTCATGGCTGCAATCACCATCTGCAGTGATTTCGGAGCCCAAAAAAATAGTCTGACACTGCTTCCACTGTTTCCCCATCTATTTCTCATGAAGTGATGGGACCGGATGCCATGATCTTCGTTTTCTGAATGTTGAGCTTTAGGCCAACTTTTTCGCTCTCCTCTTTCACTTTCATCAAGAGGCTTTTTAGTTCATCTTCACTTTCTGCCGTAAGGGTGGTGTCATCTGCTTATCTGAGGTTATTGATATTTCTCCCGGCAATCTTGATTCCAGCTTGTGTTTCTTCCAGGCCAGCATTTCTCATGATGTACTCTGCATAGAAGTTAAATAAGCAGGGTGACAATATACAGCCTTGACGTACTCCTTTTCCTATTTGGAACCAGTCTGTTGTTCCATGTCCAGTTCTAACTGTTGCCTCCTGACCTGCATACAGATTTCTCAAGAGGCAGGTGAGGTGGTCTGGTATTCCCATCTCTTTCAGAATTTTCCACAGTTGATTGTGATCCACACAGTCAAAGGCTTTGGCATAGTCTAGAAAGCAGAAATAGATGTTTTTCTGGAACTCTCTTGCTTTTTCCATGATCCAGTGGATGTTGGCAATTTGATCTCTGGTTCCTCTGCCTTTTCTAAAACCAGCTTGAACACCAGGAAGTTCACGGTTCACATATTGCTGAAGCCTGGCTTGGAGAATTTTGAGCATTACTTTACTAGCATGTGAGATGAGTGCAATTGTGAGGTAGTTTGAGCATTCTTTGGCATTGCTTTTCTTTGGATCTTATGTGTAGAAAACCCGAAAAACTACTAGGTTGAATTCAGTAGAGTTACAAGATACAAAATCAACACACAAAGTTCAATTGCATGTCTGAGCATGTATAAGCAATGAACAACTGACAAGAAATTAAAAAAACAATTTCATTTACAATAGCATCAAAAAGAATAAAGTACTTAGCAATAAATTTAACCACTGAGGTGAAAGACTTGTACAATGAAAATTAGAAAACACTGATGAAAGAAATTATTCTTTATATTATTATTATTTTAAAAAACAGAAAATAACAAGCATTTGCAAGGATGTGGAGGAAACCCTGTACAATGTTGATGGGAACGTAAAATGGCACAGCTATTGTAGAAAACAGTACTGTTGTTCCTCGAAAAGTTAAACATAGAATTACCATATAATCCAGCAATTCCATTCCTATTTATATAGCCAAAAGAACTGAAAATAGAGACTCAAATACTGGTACATCAAAGTTTACAGCACCATTATTCATAATAGCCTAAAGGTAGAAACCCAAATATCTATCAACAAATGAATGAATAAACAAAACGTGGCATATATACACAGTGGAATATTACCCAACCATAAAAAAGAACAAAATTCTAACACACACTACAAAATGAATGAACCTAGAAAGCATTTCAATAAGTGAAATAAGCCAGACATAAAAAACAAATACATGATTCTACTTATATGAAGTCTAGAACAGGTAATTTATGGAGACAAAAAATAAGTAGAGATTGCTAGAACTTGGATGAAAGAGGAAAATGGGTAGTAATTATATAATGGATCATGAAGGTGTGTACATGCTAAGTCGCTTCACTCGTGTCAGACTCTGCAACCCCAGGGACTGTAGCTGCCAGGCTCCTTGGTCCATGGGATTCTCCAGGCAAGAATACTAGAGTGGGTTGCCATTTCCTTCTCCAGGGCACCTTCATGACCCAGGGATTGAACCTACAGCTCTTATGACTCTTGCATTGGCAGGCAGGTTCTTTACCTCTGGAACCACCTAGGAAGATACCAAGTTTCTATCTGGGAAGATAAAAATGTTTTGGAAATGGGTACTGATGATGACTGTAAGTGTACTAAAAAACCACTGAACTGAGAAGCCCTGGTAGTTCAGATGATAAAAGAATCTGCCTGCAATGCAGGAGACCCTAGTTTGATCCCTGGGTGGGGAAGACCCCTTGAAGGAGGAAATGGCAACCCACTCCAGTATTCTTGCCTGGAGAATCCCATGGACAAAGGAGTCTAGCAGGCCCCAGTTCATGAACTCACAAAGAGTCAGACACGACTAAGCGACTAACACACACTGATGACTGTAAATGTACTGAAAAAACCACTGAATTGTTAAAATGGTTAAGTAGATTTTAAACACACTTAAGAACCAAGTTACCATAAATCTGAGTCAGTTACTTAGCTGAGATAAGTGTATGTTTAGTAAACTTAATATGGTCATTATTATCTCAGCTCAGCCATGTATTACCTGCATAAGATGAAGAACTCAGAGACTACAGAGCCCAGAATATTTTTTGTATTTGTCAAAGACATTTATAAGTATGGTCAAATTCAGTATTCTTATGAGTCATTTAATTTCTACCATCATTAAAACAACCAAGATGTCAGGCATCTGGGTATCTCCACCCAGACACACCTGCTATTTTAAAATTAAGTAATATAAATATCTCCAGAGCCCATCCTATTTATATTCCTTAAGGATGGACAGATTGTCTCTACATCAGGACTGGCTTCCGGCCACCTCTTGCTCTCCACTATTTCTTCTCACATCTCCTTTTCCTTTTGTTCCTACATCCTTCACACTTTTCTCTCTCAGGCAGCCTAAGAAACTCAAAATTCCTGTCTGCTTTTGCCTTTACTTTCCAAGATTCTCATATCCACAAATTTTCAAGGTATTTTTCTGAACTGAAAGTCATCTCCTCTGATGTATATATTATGCTATTCCCCTAGTATATGAAAGTTGTTCAGCCAGATTTTGTTTTAAACAGAAATTTTTTCCTTTTCAATGACAACTAGGATTCATACACATTAAGGCCAGAAATTTTATTAGTTATTAACTAAGTGCTAAATAATAACAAAAATTAGAAATTGTAAAACAGTAGCCTTTAATTCAGAAAATATTTTCAGTTTTACATGCCATCTTCTCTCTCAAATCTAATAGTACAAATTTCAAAATTCTTAAAAACCACATACAAGCACTCATAGAAGAAACAAAAAAAAATTAGTTTCTGATGTTTCCAAATAACCAGTCTTAAATTTTTTTTCCTTGACCAGTTGTAACTCTACTTAGCATACTTACCTCAAACTACAAAATGGGTTGGTATACAACAACCTCCGCTAGACATCATACCATAAATTCTAAGAAACAGTTACACTTCCTACCTTCTATAGCAGACAGTCCAAATTCAAACTGTATGTGTATTTACAGACACAAGCATAGGCAAAAAATCTGCCTTCTATTATACACTGGCTATGAGCACAAGAAGTTTCACACAAGAGGAAGGTGTGTTCTGTAATAAAAAGAAGCTCTGATCTCAATTATGTTCTCATCATGACCTTAAAAAGGAGAAACAAATACCCCAGTGAGGTAACTGAGACATGAGGAGACAAGTTTAGGGATGTCATAGGTTCTCCAGGTAGGGTATACAACAGCAGAATTGGGGTGTGAGGAGAGACACATTTAATCTCAAAATCTGTGCATTCCCAGAGGTAAAAAAGAAGACACATATACTTAACAAAATAATAGAAATCACTCCCATTATTATATAGTTGATGGGTATGATAACATTTCAGTTCAGTCACTCAGTCATGTCCAACTCTTTGCGACCCCATGAGCTGCAGCACGCCAGGCCTCCCTGTCCATCACCAACTCCCAGAGCCTACTCAAACTCATATCCAGTGAGTCGGTGATGCCATCCGACCATTCCATCCTATGTCGTCCCTTTCTCCTCCTGCCCTCAATCTTTCCCAACTTCAAGGTCTTTTCAAATGAGTCAGCTCTTTGCATTAGGTGGCCAAAGTATTGGAGTTTCAGCTTCAACATAAGTCCCTTCAATGAACACCCAGGACTGATCTCCTTTAGGATGGACTGGTTGGATATCCTTGCTATCCAAGGGACTCTCAAGAGTCTCCTCCAACACCACAGTTCAAAAGCATCAATTCTTCGGCATTCAGCTTTCTTCACAGTCCAAAACTCACATCCATACATGACCACAGGAAAAACCATAGCCTTGACTAGACGGACCTTTGTTGACAAAGTAATGTCTCTGCTTTTTAACATGCTGTCTAGTTTGGTCATAACTTTCCTTCCCGGAGTAAGCATCTTTTCATTTCATGGCTGCAATCACCATCTGCAGTGATTCTGGAGCCCAAAAAAAAATAAGTCTGTCACTGTTTCCACTGTTTCCCCATCTATTTCCCATGAAGTGATGGGACCGGATGTCATGATCTTTGTTTTCTGAATGTTGAGCTTTAAGCCAACTTTTTCACTCTCCACTTTCACTTTCATCAAAGTCTCTTTAGTTCTTCTTCACTTTCTGCCATAAGGGTGGTGTCATCTGCATATCTGAGGTGATTGATATTTCTCCTGGCAATCCTGATTCCAGCTTGTGCTTCTTCCAGCCCAGTGTCTCTTGATGTACTCTGCATATAAGTTAAATAAGCAGGGTGACAATATACAGCCTTGACATACTCCTTTTCCTATTTGGAACCAGTCTGTTGTTCCATTTCCAGTTCTAACTGTTGCTTCCTGACCTGCATACAGATTTCTCAAGAGGCAGGTCAGGTGGGTGATCCACACAGTCAAAGGCTTTGGCATAGTCAATAAAGCAGAAGTAGATATTTTTCTGGAACTCTCTTGCTTTTTCCATGATCCAGCAGATGTTGGCAATTTGATCTCTGGTTCCTCTGCCTTTTCTAAAACCAGCTTGAACATCTGGAGTTCACGGTTCACGTATTGCTGAAGCCTGACTTGGAGAATTCTGAGCATTATTTTACAGCATGTGAGATGAGTGCAATTGTGAGGTAGTTTGAGCATTCGTTGGTACTGCCTTTCTTTGGGATTGGAATGAAAACTGACTTTCCAGTCCTGTGGCCACTGCTTACTTTCCCAAATTTGCTGACATATTGAGTGCAACACTTTCACAGCATCATCTTTTAGGATTTGAAATAGCTCAAGTGGAATTCCATCACCTCCACTAGCTTTGTTTGTAGTTATGCTTCCTAAGGGCCACTTGACTTCACATTCCAGGATGTCTGGCTCTAGGTGAATGATCACATCATCATAATTAATTGGGTCATGAAGATCTTTTTTGTACAGTTTCTATGTATTCTTGCCACCTCTTCTTCATATCTTCTGCTTCTGTTAGGTCCATACCATTTCTGTCCTTTATTGAGCCCATCTATGCATGAAATGTTCCCTTGGAATCTCTAATTTTCTTCAAGAGATCTCTAGTCTTTCCCATTCTATTGTTTTCCTCTATTTCGTTGCATTGATCTCTGAGAAAGGCTTTCTCATTTCTCTTTGCTATTCTTTGGAACTCTGCATTCAAATGGATATATCTTTCCTTTTCTCCTTTGCTTTTCGCTTCTCTTCTTTTCACAGCTATTTGCAAGGCCTCCTCAGACAGCCATTTTGCTTTTTTGCATTTCTTTTTCCTGAGGATGGTCTTGATCCCTGTTTCCTATACAATATCACGAACCTCTGTCCATAGTTCATCAGGCACTCCGTCTATCAGATCTAGTCCCTTAAATCTATTTGTCACTTCCACTGAATAATCATAAGGGATCTGATACATTAAGCCTCAACTTATACCAAAAAGAAAAAAAAAAAAACCTTAAAGTTTTACCCCAACAGAATCACTAGTACAGGAGACGTATAAAATTTGGGATATCTCTTAACTTTGTTATTTTCATATGGCAGATATAATCTCAAATCTAAGTTGATGGGAGAATTACCTCTATGATGGGACAGTCTGGATTCTTAACTGAATATATCCTAATTCAATCTCCAGGAAGGAAACAAACAAAAATCTGAAATCCATGACTTGTCCTGGAGCAAGACCAAACTAAAACGTAGTATTTCCAAACCTCCAAATGCACAAATATCTTCTGCCCTGGCATTCATATGGCAGGCATATGGAAGTTTATTGAACTTTATTACCTATATTTTGTTACTTGCTTCATCAATAACTCCCAACTTGTCCTAAACCAAAGGCTTCAATAAAACAGTAAATTATATTCAAATCCTTATTTTGAACACTTATATGAAAATTTAACAAATAAATATTTGAAAAACAGAAGACTCTTATACAGGAAAGACAATCAAGGTGGGGATGAGGGCAGGAGGGAAGGTTGACTTTGGCTACCACCTATCTATAATCTATTTCAAAGTATCTGTCTGCACTGATCAAATAGATTTAAGTATACCTTACTAGTATAATTCATTTAATGGGTTAAAAAAGAAAACTAACACAATCTGTGGTGAAGTTACAGACCTACAAAATACACAGAAAGATCTTTTAATCCTGTGGTTTCAAAACTGGGTCATATTTACATGTATCAAAAAAAATTATTTTTGTTTCTACATTATTTTTTTAAAAAGGTTTAAATACAAGGACAATTTACATAGCACTTGGTGGCACACAATGCAATGTGCAATAAAACTTATGTGTTGTTAAAACTGTGTTGGAAAGTAGTTTAGAAGACCAAGGATGAGATAAAGGCAGAAGAAAAACAAAAATCATGTAGTGAATTATGAATCCCTATATAATTTCATATTCTTTTTCCTCCATTTTAGAAGTTAACCTTATTTCACAAATGTCTGACTAAACTGATGCTTACACCTTCACTCAAAATACCACTACACAAAAATTGTTTATATTTTCACACATTAGTGTGAACGTCATTTATCCTCAAAATTCTCTTACTCAGCTTAATTCTTCCACAGGAACCTAATTCTTTATCTGTAGCCAAGTTCTTTTTTGACGCAAACCAATAAACTCAGTAAAGGGCTTAAACAGGATATAATAATAAGATAATTTCTAGGTTGTTTTATATGTCAAAAATCAATAATTACAAAATAAAGGCACTCAGAATACCTGAAAATTTTTCCACACTTAAAACTGTTATATAATAGGCCTAAGTTTCTACATTTACACTCATTTAACTTAAGTTTTGTTGATATTTAAGCACACAGAAATTATAATAATGATGTTTAGTTACTAAGTACTACAAATAACAATATACAATGCTGATGTATGCACGTAACACGTGAATTTTCATCCTTGGGTCAACTAACTAGTTAAATATCTATACAGTAGTTCTGTAAAATCTTTACTGTTATTTATCATTAGGCTATCTAATCTTTAAAAGAGTAAGACTGACCTTATATTACAGATAGGAAAAGTATTTATTATCTACATTAAAAACAACTGGATTAATTTCTAAGGCCATCATTCCCACATGAATCTTTATAATTCAGTGGGAAAAAAGGGTGAGAAGACAAAAAATCATGTATGAAATGAAATACCACCAGGCAAATAGTTTATCATTTATTCAAGTCACAAAACAAATACTTATTAAATATCTACTGTGCATCAAGCATTATGCTAGATGCCAGGGATATAAAGGAGAGTTAAGACAGACAACATGGTCCCAATGTTCACAGTAAGTAGTCTTTATAAGGAGATAAATCTTGATCAGATAATTCTATGATTAAGTACATTAAAAACAAACTGTTACCAATGCTGTATGAAAGTATTTAATATAGGAACCTGTTTCAGAGTAAGGGTTCAGTGAAGACTTCAGAGAGAATAGAAAGGTTTCAATCTGAGAACTGAAAGCTGAGATGTGAAGATAAAAACAAAAGGAATAATCAGCAGTGGGAAGGAGCACAGTACATTCCAGAAAGAGAAAAGACAGTGTGGCTAGATGCAGAGACCAAGAAAAAGGGTGACATAATAAGAGGCCAAAAGGAGAAAGGCCAGATCATAGAAGAATTCAGATCATTTTAGGATTTTAGTCTTTAATCTGTGTGTGCTGTGTGCTAAGTCACGTCATTCACATCCAACTCTTTGTGACCCTATCCATGGGATTCTCCAAGCAAGAACACTGGAGTGGGTTGCCATTTCCTTCTCCAGGGGATTTTCCCAACCCAGGGCTTGAACCCAAGTCTCTTATGTCTCCTGCACTGGCAGGCAAGTTCCTTACCACTAGAGCCACCTGGGAAGCCCAGTCTTTAGTCTACTTTTCACTTCTGGAATGAAAAACATCTGTTTCTAATATAAGCTCTACTTGGGCAACATCTTCACAGGTAATGGAAACTTCACAGATAAATGTGAAAAGAATAAGCCTGAGTGATCTTAGGTACCTGAGGCAAAAAGAGATTTCTGTTTTTTAATTAGATTCATTTTAAGATCATGTAAAAAATGGGGAAAAAATCACCACCCACTGAAAACAAAAGACTTGTACCTAATAAAGTTGAGTGTTCTGCTCTGAGCTTTCTTCTGCTTCTATAGATTATTTTACTTTTAAAGCATAGTGCTCAAACTGAAAATAATATTAAAAGGAATCAATATCAAAAGACTATAATAGGAAACATACCTTTCCAATTTTTATAACCCTACTAAATTCAATCCTGTTATAAATACCATGTTTCTAACTATTCAGTCATTTTAAATTGTGGCCTGTCTTCCAAACATTAAATATTTAATAAAAATAATGCAGTTAATATAGTTTAAAAATCTGTAGCAAACCCCACCTCATCATAGTTACTAAAATTTTCTAATTTGTTTTGCCATATGGTCCCTTACCCCATCCATCTGATTTTCAGCAACATAATTATATTCTTATTTCCTCATATCAGGTGATTAATAAATATACTGACTAATACTGATTAATAAATATAAATATTCAAGAAATAGTTTATTGCTAATTTACTAAGGATAAAAATACAGGGCTCTGCACTGGAACTGAAACATGACTAAGATACTCTTTCTTTGGTGATTTTTGAATATCAATAGTCAACATGGGACATAGGTAAAATATAACAAAATTCAAAACATTGAAATAAGATCTCAATGTGATAGAGAGGCTCAGGAATTTGGACTTAACTTTTATTTCTTTGGTCAGCCATCACCTCTTACAGAAATAACATATCTTTTGGTTTGCCATTACCTCTTAAAAATCATTCAAAAGTAGAAGTTAAAGAGAGCAAAAAAGGCTGAACTTCTAAGTTAATCAAAAGAAACAAACACACATGCCTCCAGTCAACCCACAAATCTCAAAATATTACTATACACCTCAAAAAATGGAAATTCAGACTTACTAAGACTTCACAGTTCAGGTATTTTCTAGTTAAATGTTTTCAAATGACCTATAAATCAGATTTGAATATTACATATAAGATATGAAATATCAAGTTTCTAAATGACCCTTTTACTATTTTGTCATACCAGAATAAAATAATTTTATAGTTTCCACCTAACTCATCTTCATTATTTTAGTTTTCATCCCTTACTGTTCCATATAAACATTAAAAGTAATGACTCACAATCCCCCTATAACTATAGCTATTTTCCCTAAGGGCAACCAGTAAGAGACAATTAGCCTAAGCATGGCAAAATCACGTTTCTCTGACTGGTATTCTAGCAGAACTTTAGCAAAGAAAGTAGCACAAGAGAACAGAACACACACCAATTAAACCTGGGAACTGAACTTTTGTCCCTACAAAGAAGCAATGCCATCCTTCTATTATATCATATCCACCCATCCATTCATATATCTTTGTCTTTCTACTATATCCTAGGACTGCAGTTTAGTAATTGTATGTATCTGTACAGGCTAACTTTAAATGAGGCATTCCCATTTACCATATGCAGCAGCAGAAGGACTAGAGAAAGATTCAAAGAGAAAAAACCTTTGGTTACTTTCATAGGATTTCAGAAAATCAATGCAATCTGAAAACAGGCAAATAAAAAGAAACCACATTTATTTGCCTTTTCTATATAAATTGTATTGCATGAAAACAAAAAAGTTGATAAGGAAAAATTCTTTATAGAAATCCAACTAATAAACAAGGAGGAATGATAAAATTGGAATAATACTATTTTGCAACCCCTAATAAAATAATGGATCAGTCATCAATGGCTGCTAAATTCAGTAGGCAAAAAGTTGATAGGGAACATTACAAAGAATGGATTAGGCAGACAATATCTGAACCTAGTGACCAGTCTTAATCACCACAGAGAGCAATAACCAGACATTATGCAAAAAGAAGGTACAATAATCTATTAAGTAATCTTTCCAAAAAATAAAACTCATGTCTGACCAAGCCTCTGGATTTAACTACCAGCTTGAAACACAGGGGGACAGAGGAACATGCTAAGTGACACAACAAAGATGCACTGAGTAAAATCCAAAATGTGAAAAATTCTGTAAGACAAATAGCCTACTTTATTCAATGGATAAATTGCAAGAGGCAAAAGGACAGAAAGAGAAGAAACTACAAGTTAAAAGAGACTTAAGAAATACATCAATTGATGCAGAATGTGAACCTTGTTTAGATATTGACTCAAGAAAACCAAACATACAAGAAAGCAAAACTGTTTATGAGATGAGAAAAATTTGAATACTAATTGGACATTTAATTAAAGAATTCTTAATTTTCAGGTGCAGTAGTAGTGTGGTTATATTAAAATAACAAAAATGTGCCCTTACCTTTTACAGATGCATGCACAGGCATACATACATGTATTTACAGATAAAAGTTGGTAAGATATACAGGAATTGCTCCAAAATAGTCTGGGAAAAATGTCCAGGGAACACTGATATACATGATATAAAACTAATCGTTGTTAACTGTTGAAACTGGATGGTGGGCACATAAAGTTTCATTTTACTAGTCTATTTTTATGTATCTTTTTAAATGCTCATTTTTTTAATTTTTTTAATATAAATTTACTTATTTTAATTGGAAACTAATTACTTTACAATACTGTATTGGTTTTGCCATACGTCAACATGAATCCACCATGGGTGTACATGTGTTCCCCATCCTGAACCCCCCTCCCACCTCCCTCCCCATCCCATCCCTCTGGGTCATCCCAGTGCACCAGCCCCGAGCATCCTGTACCATGCATCAAACCTGGACTGGCAATTTGTTTCATATATGATATTATACATGTTTCAATGCCATTCTCCCAAATCATCCCACCCTCTCCCTCTCCCACAGAGTCCAAAAGACTATAAAAGAATACATTTGAATCAGTTCTAATGAGGTGGATGATACTGGAGCCATTATACAAAGTGAAGTAAATGCTCATTTTAAAGAAAAAAGAATTTAAAAAGCATTGTCCTTTGTAGACTTAACCTCTGAGGCATTCTTATGTAATGTACTAACTGAGCCCACCTAGGCATAAGGCACTATTACAGGTGCTAGAGAAATAGTATAATAGGAGAAACAAGTATTTTAAAATTCCCTACAACAGAGCAACTGACAAATGAAACAGAATTATTACATAATTGCTAACCAGAGGAAGAAGTAATCAGAATCATGTAATTTCAGAGATTTACTAATGGTAGTTGACAAATATAAGCACGAATAATAAACAAATGGGTTTTGGGGTATCGGTCTTTTGGGTAATCTCCCATTCTTTCTTCTACAGGTCCCTGCTGCTGCTAAGTCACTTCAGTCGTGTCCAACTCTGTGGGACCCCATGGACAGCAGCCCACCAGGCTCCTCTGTCCACAGGATTCTCTAGGCAAGAATACTGGAGTGGGTTGCTATTTCCTTCTCCATCTACGGGTCCCTAGCTTTCTGATATTATCAAACTAGTAAGTCAAAGTAAAAAATATCATCTACTTGCTTCTTCCTTTCTGCAGAAACATTGATTTTATATTATTTGGCAATTTTTGGATTCCTTTTGTTAAGACAGCTTAAAATTACAACAAATACATTTGGCCACTCTCATTTTTATTTAAATGTCTATTACAATAAAATAATAAGCATTTAATTAAAAGAAAACTGAACAAAATTAAGAAAAAAAATTTTAAACAATAGCTTGAGAATGTTCCATGTAATCATGGACATCAAGGCCAAAATGGTCTTCCGTAAAAACACAGATAATAAACAATAAACTATTAAACTTAAAATTGGAATATTATGCTTATGCTAGCCCAACAAATATTATCCCTTTCTGGCAAATCAGAAACTAAATGACATAGACTCATAAACAGATGTCTTGTAAAACTTAGTTTGAAATCTTATACTTAAAAGATTAAATTATTACAAATATCAATACCTACTTATATATTAATACATACACATTTACAAGCAGTGGCTTAAACACTTAAAAATAAAATATAAAAATATTACTATATAATTGTCCTTTATCATTTTTCAAAGATTTATATTTTTAAAGGATCTTTTTAAACTAATAAAATACCAAAACTCTCTTGACTAATATTTCAGTATAATTGAGCACTGGATAGGTAACACTGGAAGAAAGCACAATGAAAGATATATATAATGCAAAGAAATATTCCATTTCATGAAAAAGAGAGGAGACCAGTCACCAATTTCTGGGTCACAATACAGTAACATTAAAAGGAAATAAAACACTGTTTAATAAAAATACAATTCTGATACCACCACCTAGTTCCTCATGAAAAACATTCACATTCAAAAAACTTGAAGAAAAAAATGAAATTTAGACAGCAGTTGTAGATCACTTACAGAGCTCATATTGGGAGAAATGATTAAATAATAAGCTCTTGCTAGGGAATAACAATGTGAGGTGTTATTCAATGTATCTTTTCTGATTGGGGGAAATATTTTGGTCTGTGGTATCTCTGAAAATACCCAACTCTTGAGTTTTCTACACAGAAGGCAATGGCAACCCACTCCAGTATTCTTGCCTGGAAAATCCCATGGACAGAGGAGCCCCAGTTTAACCCTAAGTCTCTCATGATGAATATTCAAATAGAAGCATAAAGGCCAAGCCTCTATACAGACGTGAGCAGACCCAAAACTGGGCAGTGCAGCCTGAGTATCACTATTCCTTTTTCAATTATTTTGGCATCAACAGAAATCTACATGTTTCAGGATGCAAAATTTGTTTAAACAGATCATCATCCTTAGAAAATGACCACTTACAACAGCAATGAAGAAAGAAAATCAGATAAACGAAGCACAAGTAAAAGAGAGATTCACCTGTCACAAAAAGTGGAGCTTAAGTATTCACTATCAGTTTCTCATAAACAAAAGAATTAATAACTGAGACCAAAACATGAAGAGGCCCATGACCCTAGTTCAGAGAAGGCCCAGAAATCTGTCCTTCTGATCTATACTTTTCTTTACACAGCACTGTCTTCTCTCAATGATGTCTTAATTCAACCATTATTAAAACAACTGCATTTGCTGAAGACACTGAGCAAGCAGGTCAGATGTGTACAACTCAATCAGCTTGTTCAGTGACCCCAAAAGAACCTGGGGTACAGCCACTACCTCATTTGCCCAAGGTCACACATGTTTCCAGGCAGAGTAAGCTCTAAAAGAACCCACAGGCTTTGCCTTCCTAGAAAAACAAAATTCTCTCTAAAGCCCAAACACTGAGGTAAATGTGTTCTCTGCACAGACACCAAAGGCTAATTTGGCTGCTTTTTCCACAGATTTCAGCCATAGCAATTCCATGCTAGTCTTCTTGATCTGGGTCCATAGTATACTCTATAATTTCCTGTCTGGAGCCACCAGGGAAGCCCCAATCTAAGACCACAATCTATGAAATTAGAAGGTTCTAAGTCACTTTCATAAAATTAGCTTTCATTCTCAATATTTATATATCCTTGAAAAACACCATTTCTTCTTAAATTTCACATTCAGACTATTACCACCAATGAGTACTCATTCAGAGATAATATGTTAAACATCCATGAAATCTCTTATGCTTTTTTAGAACTGTTTCCATATACCTTTCTAATACTTAATAGTTCATTTATATTCTAACACATATATTTCCCTGAAACAATCTGGACTCTCATTAAATCATAAAAACTTTAAGAGTGAGTTAACTTTTCATACAAATACTTTATAGGTAAATATAACATATCAAACAACATGTAAACTCTTCTCTAAAATTACATGAAATGTTATTTGGTTTTTCTCTGTTCTTCCTAATACACTCTTTCAACTGTATCCAATTCTTAAAATAACTTTACAAATGAACCTAATCAAAACAAACTCAACAGGCCATCCCACCAAAGCAGCATATCCCTAATATCATTTGCTCCAAACACTATTGTAGAATAGATTTTTAAAAATAACTGTAAAAAAGCACCACATAAATGTGGTATATTTCCAAACATGAATTACATTAATACAATTTCTTAAGTTTAAATAACACAGGGTAGATTGCTAAAAACAATTAAATGACAACCAATTATTTCATACAGCAAAAATGACATCTCTTTATTAAGTGCCAATTATTCCATTCTATCACCAAGTGTCCTGCAGAGGTCATAAACAAATAGGAATGGTATCTACCTGAAAAAATGTTCTGAGAAACTTACCATCATTTTGGCTCTTGCCTTTCATCTCCTCTTTCCACGATGGGATGGTGTTCAGGAGAACATAGTCCCTTATGTATTCTTTGCGTCTCTCCTCTATGGTCATCTTCAGTAAACGTTCTTGCAAAATAAAAGCAGAATCTCCATTTGTATTTAACTTTTAAGTTCAGGAATTATTTTATAATTTAAATATTAACCATGTTAAATTAACCAAGAGTTAATGTGGGCTTGAAGAATACCAAAATACTAATCAGTGACTCCATATTTGAATGGAGTCAAATTAACACTCAGCAGGCAAAAAAAAAAAAACATCAAAGCCTGATGAGGAAAACATTATTGTGACAGTCCAGAAAGAAGCTCTTTCAGACATCTACTGACCGTCCACTATGTGCCAAATGATACATTTATACACTGCAAGTACAAAGGTGACCCTTAACTCTGGAGGAGTTCACAAGACAAAAGGGGAAATGGGTAAGATAAAAAATAATAGCTACATAAATAAAATAAAAAATCCTAAGACAAATACATACAAATGCTAAAAGCACAAGAAAACCAACCACCAAGATATTCCTTAATTCTATGATGCCACCAACAATAAAAATGCCCTTTCAATTTAATAATACCTTTGCGGAGGTGATATAAATAATACTTTATAAGTCTTGACTGTAACATTATAACACTTTTTAAAAACTTAGAATTAACAACAGCTGATGTCATTTATAAAGAACTCACTGTGTGCCAGGACCTTCACATGTATACTTTAATTAAAATAATCTTTCCAACACTCAGCAAAACTGATAGTTGGGATAATTATCCCGATTTTGCAGATAGGGAAATGAAGCACATAAAGTTCAGCAGTTTGTTCAAATCAAGAGAGCTTTCCATTAAAAGCCACATAGATATCTCCATCAACAACTATAGCCTACACCATTAGCCACTATACAGTACTGCCATCTCAGGGAAAGCTCCCCGAGAGGTGACTGCTGGACACCAGGCCTTCCTGTCCATCACCAACTCCAGGAACTTGCTCAAACTCATGTCCATTGAGTCAGTGATGCCATCCAACCATTTCATCCTCTGTCATCCCCTTCTCCTCCTGCCTTCAATCTTTCCCAGCATCAGCGTCTTTTCAAATGAGTTGGTTCTTCGCATCAGGTGGCCAAAGTATTGGAGCTTCAGCTTCAGCATCAGATCTTCCAATGAATATTCAGGATTGATTTCCTTTAGGATAGACTGGCTTGAGCTCCTTGCAGTCCAAGGGACTCTCAAGAGTCTTCTCCAACACTACATTCAAAAGCACCAATTCTTCAGTGCTTAGCTTTCTTTATAGTCCAACTCTCACATCCATAACATGACTACTGGAAAAACCATAGCTTTGACTAGATGGACCTTTGTTGGCAAAGTAATGCCTCTGCTTTTTCATATGCTGTCTTGGTTGGGCATAGCTTTTCTTTGAAGGAACAAGCGTCTTTTAATTTCATGGCTGCAGTCACCATCTGCAGTGATTCTGGAACCCAAGAAAATAGTCTGTCACTGTTTCCATTGTTTCCCCATCTATTCACCATGAAGTGATCAGACGGGATGCCATGATCTTAGTTTCTTCAACGTTGAGTTTTAAGCCAACTTTTTCTCTCCTCTTTCACTTTCATCAAGAGGCTCTTTAGTTCTTCATTTTCTGCCAGAAGAGTGGTGTCATCTGCATATCTGAGGTTATTGATATTTCTCCCAGAAATCGTGATTCCAGCTTGTGCTTCATCATGACATCCCGCCATTTCACATGATGTACTCTGCATATAAGTTAAATAAGCAAGGTGACAATATACAGCCTTGCAATACTCCTTTCCCAATTTGGAACCAGTCTGTTGTTCCATGTTCAGTTCTAACTGTTGCTTTTTGACCTGAATACAGATTTCTCAGGAGGCAAGTCAGTTGATCTGGTATTCCCATCTCTTTCAGAATTTTCCATAGTTTGTTGTGATCCACACAGTCAAAGGCTTTAGCGTAATCAATAAAGCAGAAGTAGATGTTTTTCTGGAGTTCTCTTGCTTTTTTGATGATCCAACAGATGTTGGCAATTTGTCCTCTGCCTTTTCTAAATCCAGCCTGAACATCTGGAAGTTCTCAGATGACATACTGTTGAAGTCTAGCTTAGAGAATTTTGAGTTTTGAATAAACTATTCAAGAATAATTTAATGAAGGTATTAATACAAGGAGGAAAATGGCAACAAATTTGAAAAGTAACTGGAAACATAAAACAAAAATGCACAGAAATCTCTATACCATGCCAAGCAGTTTAATCTTACCCTAAAAATTGTTTGGGTTGTTGTTGTTTAGTTGCTAAGTGTGTCCAACTCTTTAAAACCCCATAGCCTGTAGCCCACCTGGCCTCTCTGTCCTTGAGATTTCCCAGGCAAGAATACTGGAGTGGGTTGCCATTTCCTTCTCCAAGGGATCTTCCCCATCCAGGGATCAAACCTACATCTCCCGCGTTGGCAAGCAGATTACTGCTGAGCTACCAAGGAAGCCCTTATCCTACAAACTACACCACTAATATACAAAGTTGATTATGCACATCCTAGATGGTGCATAAAATGATCTACTAGGATACAGGAGGAAAAATAATGTAAAAATTCTGTTTGAATCTAAGGGAGTAACAAGTTAAGATTTACTAATATTCAATGTATAAACTGACACTGGCGTCCTCACTCATTTTGTTATGTCAGCTGTCATGTATCATGTACTTTACCAAAGGTCTCCATGATGTAGAGCTACTGACAGTCATACTCGCACTCTCAATTCTCTTTCAGCATACTATGAGGTACAGTAGTTTAAATAAGTGGTTTTAAGGACAGTATCTCATTTTAGGTAATCTAACCCTTATAAAATAATGAATTTAAAAGATTCTTTCATAGAAATAAACTGAAAGAAGTATTTATGTAAGCACAAGTGAACAAAAACTGGGGAAGCAACATTTTTCCCTACTCCTAGAACTGGCTTACATGGGATATAGTCAATACTACAATACTCCAGAGTCAACACTATATTGAATTTAAGACCTCTAGGGCATTCAAGTTGAAATCAAGAATCTGGAACTCAGGAGAAAGAAAACCAGCCTAGTGATTTTGGAATTCATAACCTAAAATTCTAGTCCTACAGTAAGTTCATAGGGAAGGATGAGATAGGAAAGCAAACCTCAAGCGAACAACATTTAGGGAGTGGACACAAAGATGGGAAAATAAAATAAAACATATGTCACTGGGGGTACAAGGTGAATCAGGGTCCCAGCAATATAGAAACCAGCAGAGAAAAGTGTTTTAATGAGGAGAAGAGGGGAAACCTTGTCAATTGCTACAGGACAATCAGGAAGAATGAAAGAAAATTAGTAAGCCACACGTTTTTATCATCTGGGTCAAGAACCCCGAAAAGAGAATAAAATGGTCAACAGAGCCATCTGGATTCTAATGCCAAATCATGCAAATCTATGTGATCTTGGGTTACTTAATTTCATTACATCTCTCTTCCTGAGGTAGGCTGGTAGGTATTATTCCCAATGTATAGATGAGACAACTAGAAGAGAGAAGTTGAATAATTTACGTAAAGTTCCACAGCTAGTAAGCAATACAACTAGGATTCAAACCCAGGCAAATGGAGTTCAAAGCTCAAAGCTTACAATATACTACCTCATGAAGTTGTGAGAATTAAATAAGACAATTCAAGTATGTACTTAAAATAGTGCTGGGCATACAAAACCAGAACTCAAATAGTAAGTATTTTTATACCAGTACCATCATCACTGTTATTACTGAATGACTTTAGAAACATTAGTTTCCTTAAAGCATAACTGAGATCAGGAGACTGAGGGACTGAAGAAAGTGAGAATAGCAACTCCAAAGGGAACCCTGTGGAAGGAAAGCTACCTTAGGGTAGAAGAGACTTAATCATTGTTATAGGCTGAGAAGAGGAACCCAAAGACACTGAGAAACTAAACATACCCAAATAAGAATAAATGACAATACAAGATCTCAAAGAATACAGATGATATAAAGAGCACAACCAGATGGGTTAACCTTAGAAACCAAGAAAAAAAGTGCTTCCTCTAAAAAAAGGAAGAAAGCTGAAAACAACGGACATGTAAAGAAAGAAAGATGTTAGGGCTGTTCATGTGTTCATGACATGTATTTTCTCCATGAATAAAAAAGGCAATGTCAGACTTCTCTGGTGGTACAGTGGATAGTTATCTGCCTGCCAATGCAGGGTATATGGATTCAATCCCTGGTCCAGGAAGATTCCACATGCCACGGAGCAACTAACCCTGTGTGCCACAATTACTGAGCCCACACCCCCAGAGCCCGTGCTCCACAAGGAGAGAAGCCTCCACAATGAGAAGCCTGCTCACAGCAACCAAGAGCAGCCCCTACGCTGCAACTAGAGAAAGCATGCACACAGGAACAAAGACCAATTGCAGCCAAAAAAAAAAAAAAAAAACAAGAGAATGTCATCTGTTTAGTGTAGGAGGTTGGGGTCTTGGTTAAAAAAAAAAGCTTGAAGGAAACAGTAAATATGAAATAATCACAGAGGAAGAAAAGTGATAACTGGTGTTTATCAAAGCACAACCATAAAAGCTCAGATCACTAATATGGAAATACTGCAATATCAACAATCAGGATAGAAAACAGTACGAAGCAACTTGTACTTTTTAGTAAGAGTACATATGGGGAAGCAACCTGACCTCTGTCATTCCATTTACTTAAAAACTCAACTATGGATACGAAATAAGACAACAAGATAATTTAGCTTTCAGTACTTAAAATGATAACACACTTTGAGTGCTTTTGAATTAGGGGGTGCAAACTATTAGATCAACATCATTTATTTAACCTATGTGGACTTGAGAGTTCCTTAGTTAGTTATTTAAACAACAACACATACTGGAGGCCACAGTCATACAGTCTCTTCAGTTTTACACAAAACTTTTCCTTAAGGATGTTTCAGCTTTGCAGCCATACTTACTATATGGTATACTGAGTTAAAATATGTTTATAGAATGCCTTGACATTTCAATGAGGTGGGTAAGCCTTCCTTTAGATTTAAATAACAGCTACAAAAATACAATAATACCCTCTTCAGTGCAATTCAGAAAAAGGTAATGCATTCCATCCTTAATACTACGATTCTGGAAATCCTTAGCTCCTTGATGGTACAACATAAGATAGACAGAAATTTTATTGAAATATAGTTGATTTACAATATTATATATACTACATATTCCAAAAATAGATATCCTAATTAAGACACTGACACACTAAAATGTCTTCAAGGCCATAATAACTTTCTCTTTTAACATTCGACTTCATGCAAAAATAGGTTAGTTGTGGACGAGAAAAATTTACTTTGTTAAAATGCCTTCTTTAACTATGCATTTGCTTCTCTGTTAGGATATATTAATTTGGTAATATTTTCTATTATTACAAGTAAGAGAAGAAAAAAATCAAGAATCAAAGTTTCTAAAATGCTTGTTTATCACAGTCTAACAGTGTAAATGTTAAATGAAGGAACCATTATAACATTGTTACTTTAGGAACATTATTATGGAATAAAGATAGTTCTTAAGTAATTGCTATAATTTCATCAATTATTCATCTATTAAAAACAATCTCCATGTCTTTCACTATTCTGCCTTTATTATTATCAATAATACCAACCTAATATTTCAAGATTATCAATAAAAATGGGCATAAAAGATTTTTTAAAGCTTACAAGGTAAATTGTTGAAATTCAAATAACTTCTACTGGGAAAACAAAGCAAAATTATTTTACACTACTTTATATATCAACAGCATTTGTTCTGCAACACCAAAATTCAGTTCTATATATGTCCATAATCATTAAAATATAATTAAATGGTATACAACCTAGTCTGTCAATATTTAAAGACCCTTTTAATTGGGTCCTTCAGTTATGTTAATTCTTGCCAGTAGTTAATGTGGAAAAAAGAATCCCTATTAATCCCTTTATTCGTGCGCTGTTTGAAGTAAGCTTTATATTAAAGTATTCTTTTCCCACGTTCATTCCCTTTCTTTCATCCGCTGCTTGGCCTTATTTATAAAGACCAGGAGCTGCAATAACAATCCACAGGTTTTAAACATCTATCACCAAGGAAATCAACTTTCACTGTAGTCACTCTTTTATCCTTGCTCTATAAAGAAGGTAAGGTACTTAGGAGAGATTTGCAGTTCTGTCACTCTTGATATACTAAGTTTAGTATATCTTAGCAGTAGCACTGCAAGTACTTTTTACTACACTTCTGTATAATTAGCTAATTTTTTAAAAAGAAAGAAAAAAACTGCAGAGACTTTTGGAATATTGCGTAACTGATACCAAAGAGAAACAAGGAGAAAGGGGGAGAAAAGATGGTTGAGTCGCACACTTCAGTGTCTTATCGACCTCAATGCTGCCGTCAACCTTGCGGATGAGGGCAAGCTTGGATCTGCACAAAACTCAGGGGTGGGCTCATTCACAGAGTGACATTAGTCTCACAGTCTTACTCGGAGCAACTTCAGACCGTGACGGAATAGCGAGGAAAAGCACTGCGGAGAAAAACCCATTCGGACTTCTCCAAAGGCACCTAGCCTCGCGGACCAGACACGCTCGCTTTAGGATTCCCCGGAGATCCAGGTTCCAAAAGTCACACTGCGGCGGGCGCAGAAGGAAAGGCCCTGACTGAACACCCAGAGGCGGGGACACCCGGCCAGCGGAGCACAAGGGAGCGAGGCGAGGGGTGACCAGCTGAGGCTCCGCGGGCGTGGGGCAGCATCAGCAGCTGCAGTCCGGCCGTCGGCCAGCGGGCACGTGTCCGCGGGACACCGGGCCGGGGAACCCCAGAGTCCCGGCTGGGGCCCGGGGACAGGGCGGGGAGCTTGAGAGAGCCCGGCGGAGCCCAGGGGCCGCCGCGCAGAGGTCCGCGCCGCCGGCCCAGCGAAGGTGACCGGGAGCAACGGGAGGCGGAGAGGGGCGTGCGCCCACACGTGCGCGAGCCGCAGGTGCCCGGGGGCGGCGCGTGCACGCCGGCGTGCGCGCGTGTACACACACGGACCTGCCGGGAAGGCGGCACCGGCTGGGCGGGCGAGAGGCAGGAGCCGGGCGGAGCGCGCCGCGGCACACACAGACCCCCGACCCCCGCCCCCACCCCACCCCGCCGCCCGACCCCCCAGGACTCGACGGCCGGGTTACCTTTCTCCTCTCTCCACACCTTTTTCTTCTTGTTGCTGGGGTACATGTTGCCGTGGGGGTGGCTGGCTTTAAGCTGCAAGTTCCCCAGGCTCACGGGCAAACAGGGTGTGTGTGGAGTGGGAGGGTGGGGAGGGGGCACTCGGGAGGGAAAAAGTGAAAGAGGCTCCGGGTCCCGAGCCGCTCGCCGCTCTCCAGTCGCCGCCCTCCTCCCTCAGCCCGCGCTCGCCTCCGGCTCCCACCCGCCTCAGCCCCACGGCTGCCGCCACAGCAGCACCTCAGAGCCTGTCAACTAGGTCACGCCTCGCGCTAACCTAACACCCGCGCAGGCCCCGCCTCCGAGCCGCTAGCCAGCGACGCCTCCCATTGGCTGCACCGCCCGCCGCTCTTCGCGTTCCAGCCGCCGCGCGCCCCGACTTCGGCCCCAGGGCGCAGGCGCAGGCGCAGGCTCGGGCCTGACGCCGGAGACGTGGGGGAGCTGGAGGGGGCGGAGCCAGGGCGCGAGGGGGCTGGAGGTGGCTCACGACTGGGGCGTGGCGTGGGGCGGCCACCTGGGAACTCTGAGAAGAGCTGGGGCTACACTCTGGTTTCGCTGCGGAGGGAGAACACGAGGGCGTGGCCTATGAGGAGGGCCAGGTGCGCCAGGTGACAGTAGATGGGCAACGCTGCCCCAGGGCCTAAAGCTGTATGTGTGGGAGGGATGTCAGCCAGCACGAATTGTACTCGCTCGCTCTCGTCGCCCCGTCTGGACGGATTTTACCACAGAATCTGAAGATTTCCTCGTAGTGGGCAAATATAACTGAAAGAAGGGAAAGGATTAGGTGATGATTCCAAACCATACACTATCAGCTCCTCGACCTTGTAGTAGAAACTACATATTTCACTCGATTCCGGTGAAGTCTGGAAGGAACAGAGGTAAAATGAACTACTCAAGAGTTTTAAGACCCGGGGAGGAGTGAGCAGCCAAAACTTTATATAGAAAACTGAAGAACTTGCATCAAAGCAGGTTCAAGTGGGTGTTAATCAAAGTCCGTCATCTTACTTTACTCTCCGCCAGTTGCTTCAGGTAAAGCTGCTGATCTAAAGCGTTCTCTTGAATCTGGGCAATACTAGTCTGCGCGTGTTCTGAAAACCCAGTTGTACTTAAGTCCTCCGTAAGAGTAGAATGACTTAGAATTTAGAGGAAATTTGGTAACCCCCTCCCCAAATTTATGCTGTTTCTAAAGATCAAATCTACAAGGCTGATTTGATGCAAGTGGTGAATCCGCGTTTGATCATTGAAGTGCTGTGCCATCTGTGCTGTAGGTAAGTCAGATGTGTAAAAGCAAGTGATTATTTGGAACACAGTTTCTTTTAAGAGAAAAGAAAGGGGGAGGCCCCACTTAGAATTGTAAAGAATGAAATGTTCTGAGTAACAGGACACTCATGAAAATGACTAATAACACAGGTAAAATTTTTATTGTGACAGTGCTTCTGTTTTTCTCTTAACACTGTGAAACACTAAAAAAATTGAGAGAAATAAGGAAAGCTTCAAGAAGGAAGTGAAATTTGAACTAGTAATAAAAATACTCATTTACTGGCAGTGGAAATAAAAGGTAAACTTTAGTAAAGGGCATATTACCAAGGCAAAACCAATAATAATTGGTAACAAAATAGATTTGGGGAAGAGAATGAGAAAGAGAAAGAATATAGGGTTTCATGGTATAATTGAGAAACAGCAATATGATTAATAATAAAGTGAACAATACAGAAACAGTTTCAATTTTGTGAGAAAAATATTGAATTCTTAGTTATAAATACAAAATGTTATGTGTTTACAGGAAAGTGTATTATATAGGCACCATCTCTTCTGTTACAACAGAGAAGCTTTTACCCCAACCCAGAGCCAAGCAATCCACCTGTGCTTTCTTAGGAATACTACACTATTGATTATCCTTTATCTCATATTGACTCATAGAACTGGGACCATCCATCAACTTTTAAACTTTCTCAGATCTTTACCACGTTAAAAAAAAAAAAGAAAAGAAAAGTTCCTCCTGTGATCCCACACCCACTACTACTAGCAGAACCTATAACTTCTTCCTTTCAAAATATTGTGTGTGTCCATTTTCTTACATCCTGCTTTCTGCTCTGCAGTTCACTCAAATCTGAGTTCTGGGTTCTCTCCTATAAATCAACAGAAATGGCTTTTGCTAAGGTAATCAATGACTTTCATGTTATATTTAGTGAACACTGTTCAATCTTTCTGTTACTAGATCTTTCAGCAGCATTTAACACTATTGCCTCTTATTGGTCCTTATAGTGTTCTTTTCCTTTGATAGACCAGTTGGTAAAGAATTCACCTGCAATGGAGGAGACTCCAGTTCAATTCCTGGGTCAGGAATATCCCTTGCAGAAGGGATAGTCTACCTACTCCAGGATTCTTGGGCTTCCCTGTGGCTCTCAGCTGGTGAAGAATCCACCTGCAATGTGGGAGACCTGGTTAGATCCCTAATTTGGGAAGATCTCCCGCAGAAGGGAAAGGCTACCCACTCTAGTATTCTGGTCTGGAGAATTCCATGGACTATATACTCTATGGGGACACAAAGAGTGAGAAACGAATGAGCAAGACTTTCACTTTCACTTCAATTTGAGTTTCCTCCTGTCTGGCCATTCCTTTCAGTTCAGTTCAGTTCAGTTGCTCAGTCATGTCCGACTCTTTGTGATCCCATGAACTGCAGAATGCCAGGCCTCCCTGTCCATCACCAACTCCCAGAGCTCACTCAAACTCATGTCCATAGAGTCAGTGATGCCATCCAACCATCTCATCCTCTGTTGTCCCCTTCTCCTCCTGCCTTCCATCTTTCCCAGCAACAGGGTCTTTTCAGATGACTCGTTTCTTCACATCAGGTGGCCAAAGTATTGGAGTTTCAGCTTCAACATCAGTCCTTCCAATGAATATTCAGGACTGATTTCCTTTAGGATGGACTGCTTGGATCTCCTTGCAATCCAAGGGACTCTCAAGAGTCTTCTCCAACACCACAGTTCAAAAGCATCAATTATTCTGTGCTCAGCTTTCTTTATAGTCCAACTCTCACATCCATACATCACTAATAGAAAAACCATAGCTTTGGCTAAACGGACCTTTGTTGGCAAAGTTATGCCTGTGCTTTTTAGTATGCTATCTAGGTTGGTCATAGCTTTTCTTCCAAGGAGCAAGCGTCTTTTTAATTTCATGGCTGCAATCACCATCTGCAGTGATTTTGGAGCCCAAAAAAATAAAGTCACTCACTCCATTGTTTCCCTATCTATTTGCCTTGAAGTGGTGAGATCAGATGCCATGATCTTCAGTTCAGTTCAGTTCAGTTCAGTCGCTCAGTCGTGTCCAACTCTTTGCGACCCCATGAATCGCAGCATGCCAGGCCTCCCTGTCCATCACCATCTCCCGGAGTTCACTCAGATTCACGTCCATCGAGTCCGTGATGCCATCCAGCCATCTCATCCTCTGTCATCCCCTTCTCCTCCTGCCCCCAATCTCTCCCAGCATCAGAGTCTTTTCCAATGAGTCAACTCTTCGCATGAGGTGGCCAAAGTACTGGAGCTTCAGCTTTAGCATCATTCCCTCCAAAGAAATCCCAGGGCTGATCTCCTTCAGAATGGACTGGTTGGATCTCCTTGCAGTCCAAGGGACTGTCAAGAGTCTTCTCCAACACCACAGTTCAAACGCATCAGTTCTTCGGCACTCAGCCTTCTTCACAGTCCAACTCTCACATCCATACATGACCACAAGAAAAACCATAGCCTTGACTAGACGGACCTTAGTCGGCAAAGTAATGTCTCTGCTTTTGAATATACTATCTAGGTTGGTCATAACTTTTCTTCCAAGGAGTAAGCGTCTGTTAATTTCATGGCTGCAGTCACCATCTGCAGTGAGTTTGGAGCCCCCCAAAATGAAGTCTGACACTGTTTCCACTGTTTCCCCATCTATTTCCCATGAAATGATGGGACCAGATGCCATGATCTTTGTTTTCTGAATGTTGAGCTTTAGGCCAACTTTTTCACTCTCCTCTTTCACTTTCATTAAGAGGCTTTTTAGCTCCTCTTCACTTTCTGCCATAAGGGTGGTGTCATCTGCATATCTGAGATTATTGATATTTCTCCCAGCAACCTTGATTCCAGCTTGTGTTTCTTCCAGTCCAGAGTTTTTCATGATGTACTCTGCATAGAAATTAAATAAGCAGGGTGACAATATACAGCCTTGACGTATTCCTTTTCCTATTTGGAACCAGTCTGTTGTTCCATGTCCAGTTCTAACTGTTGCTTCCTGGCCTGCATACAAATTTCTCAAGAGGCAGGTCAGGTGGTCTGGTATTCCCATCTCTTGAAGAATTTTCCACAGTTTATTGAAATCCACACAGTCAAAGGCTTTGGCATAGTCAATAAGGCAGAAGTAGATGTTTTTCTGGAACTCTTGCTTTTTCCATGATCCAGCAGATGTTGGCAATTTGATCTCTGGTTCCTCTGCCTTTTCTAAAACCAGCTTGAACATCAGGGAGTTCACGGTTCACGTATTGCTGAAGCCTGGCTTGGAGAATTTTGAGCATTACTTTACTAGCATTTGAGATGAGTGCAATTGTGCAGTAGTTTGAGCATTCTTTGGCATTACCTTTCTTTGGGATTGGAATGAAAACTGACCTTTTCCAGTCCTGTGGCCACTGCTAAGTTTTCCAAATTTGCTGGCATATTGAGTGCAGCACTTTCACAGCATCCTCTTTCAGGATTTGAAACAGCTCAACTGGAATTCCATCACCTCCACTAGCTTTGTTCGTAGTGATGCTTTCTAAGGCCCACTTGACTTCACATTCCAAGATGTCTGGCTCTAGATTAGTGATCACATCATCATCATTATCTGGGTAGTGAAGATCTTTTTTGTACAGTTCTCCTGTGTATTCTTGCCACCTCTTCTTGTTATCTTCTGCTTCTGTTAGGTCCAGACCACTTCTGTCCTTTATCGAGCCCATCTTTGCATGAAATGTTCTCTTGGTATCTTTAATTTTCTTGAAGAGATCTCTAGTCTTTGCCATTCTGCTCTTTTCGTCTATTTCTTTGCATTGATCACTGAAGAAGGCTCTCTTATCTCTTCTTGCTAGTCTTTGGAACTCTGCATTCAGATGCTTATATCGTTCCTTTTCTCCTTTGCTTTTCACCTCTCTTCTTTTCACAGCTATTTGTAAAGCCTCCCCAGACAGCCATTTTGCTTTTTTGCATTTCTTTTCCATGGAGATGGTCTTGATCCCTGTCTCCTGTACAATGTCACGAACCTCATTCGATAGTTCATCAGGCACTCTATCTATCAGATATAGACCCTTAAATCTATTACTCACTTCCACTGTTTAATCATAAGGGATTTGATTGAGGTCATGCCTGACTGGTCTAGTGGTTTTCCCTACTTTCTTCAACTTAAATCTGAATTTGGCAATAAGGAGTTCATGATCTGAGCCACAGTCAGCTCCTGGTCTTGTTTTTGCTGACTGTATAGAGTTTCTCCATCTTTGGCTGCAAAGAGTATAATCAATCTGATTTCGGTGTTGACCATCTGGTGATATCTATGTGTAGAGTCTTCTCTTGTGTTGTTGGAAGAGGGTATTTGCTATGACCAGTGCATTTTCTTGGCAAAACTCTATTAGTCTTTGCCCTGCTTCATTCCGCATTCCAAGGCCAAATTTGCCTGTTACTCCAGGTGTTTCTTGACTTCCTACTTTTGCATTCCAGTCCCCTATAATGAAAAGGACATCTTTTTTGAGTGTTAATTTTAAAAGGTCTTGTAGGTCTTTATAAAACCATTCAACTTCAGCTTCTTCAGCGTTACTGGTTGGGGCATAGACTTGGATAACTGTGATATTGAATGGTTTGCCTTGGAGACGAACAGAGATCATTCTGTCATTTTTGAGATTGCATCCAAGTACTGCATTTTGGACTCTTTTGTTGACCATGATGGCTACTCCATTTCTTCTGAGGGATTCCTGCCCGCAGTAGTAGATGTAATGGTCATCTGAGTTAAGTTCACCCATTCCAGTCCATTTTAGTTCGCTGATTCCTAGAATGTCGACGTTCACCCTTGCCATCTCTTGTTTGACCTCTTCCAATTTGCCTTGATTCATGGACCTGACATTCCAGGTTCCTATGCAATATTGTTCTTTACAGCATCAGATCTTGTTTCTATTACCAGTCACATCCACAGCTGGGTATTGTTTTTGCTTTGGCTCCATCCCTTCATTCTTTCTGGAGTTATTTCTCCACTGATCTCCAGTAGCATATTTGGCACCTAATGACCTGGGGAGTTCCTCTTTTGGTATCCTATCATTTTGCCTTTTCCTACTGTTCATGGGGTTCTCAAGGCAAGAATACTGAAGTGGCTTGCCATTCCCTTCTCCAGTGGACCACATTCTGCTATGCCTCTCCACCATGACCCGCCCATCTGGGTTGCCCGGCAGGCATGGCTTGGTTTCATTGAGTTAGACAAGGCTGTGGTCCTAGTGTGATTAGATTGACTAGTTTTCTGTGAGTATGGTTTCAGTGTGTCTGCCCTCTGATGCCCTCTTGCAACACTTACCATCTTACTTAGGTTTCTCTTATCTTGGCGTGGGGTATCTCTCCGTGGCTGCTCCAGCAAAGCACAGCCGCTGTTCCTTACCTTGGACGAGGGGTATCTCCTTACCGCCACCGTTCCTGACCTTCAACGTGGGATAGCTCCTCTAGGCCCTCCTGTGCCTGCGCAGCCACCACTCCTCAGGTTCTAAGCCAACTTTTTCACTCTCCTCGTTCACTTTCATCAAGAGGTTCTTTAGTTCATCTTCGCTTTCTGCTAAAAGGGTGGTGTTATTTGCATATCTGAGGTTATTGATATTTCTCTCAGCAATCTTGATTCCAGCTTGTGCTTCATTCAGCCCAACATTTCTCATGATGTACTCTGCATGTAAGTTAAATAAGCAAGGTGACAATATACAGCCTTGACATACTCCTTTCCCAATTTGGAACCAGTCTGTTGTTGTTCCATGTCCAGTTCTAACTGTTGCTTCTTGACCTGAATACAGATTCCTCAGGAGGAAGGTCAGGTGGTCTGGTATTCCCATCTCTTTCAGAATTTTCCATAGTTTGATGTGATCCACACAATCAAAGGCTTTGTCATACTCAATAAAACAGAAATAGATGTTTTTCTGGAACTCTCTTGCTTTTTCGATGATCCAGAGGATGTTGTCAATTTGATCTCTGGTTCCTCTGCCTTTTCTAAATCCAGCTTGAACATCTGGAAGCTCATGGTTCACATACTATTGAAGACTTGAGTGGAGAATTTTGAGCATTACTTTGGTAGCGTGTGAGATGAGTGCAATTGTGCAGTAGTTTGAACAGTCTTTGGCATTGCCTTTCTTTGGGACTGGAATGAAAAGAGACCTTTTCTAGTCCTGTGGCCACTGCTGAGTTTTCCAAATCTGCTGGCATATTGAGTGTAGCACCATCTTTTCGGATTTGAAATAGCTCAAGTGGAATTCCATCACCTCCACTATCTTTGTTCGAAGTGATGCTTCCTAAGGCCCACTTGACTTCGCATTCCAGGATGTCTGGCTCTAGGTGAGTGATCACACTATGGTGGTTATCTGGGTAATGAAGATCTTTTGTGTATAGTTCTTCTGTGTATTCTCGCCACTTCTTCTTAATATCTTTGTTCCTTTACAGTCTCCTTTTTTGCCCCGTCTTTCTTTCCAGTCATTACATTTTGGAGTTCATTGACACTCAGAACTATAGCTTCTTATCTCTTTTCACTTTTTACTTTGAATTATTTCATCCGTATTCATGGCTCCATTTATAACTATAATTCTCAGCTAGGGGCAATTCTTTCTCCCTTGGGGACACAAGCAATGTCTGTGGGCATTTTTGGTTGTCACACCTAAGGGAAGAATGCTACTGGCATTGAGTGAGTATAAACCAAGGATTCTGCTAAGTGACCTATGATGCACAGGATAGTCCCCACCACAAAGACTGTCAATACTGCTGAGGTTAGGAAATCCTGAGTTACATCAATAACTCCCAAATTTATTATTTCCAGGAAAACTTTCTTCTTGAACTTTAGACCTATACATGCTACCATGTACTGAATCTTAACTTTAAGAGGCAGTATTACACACTGGTAAAAAGGCATGTGGAGCCAGTTCATCTGAATTCAAATTCTAGGTTTACCCTTATTGATTATGTGACTCTTGGCAAGTTACTCAAGGTCTCTGAACTTTGTGGGGAGGGGGGTTGATCTGTTATATGGAAACGAAAATATAGTATCTACCTTATAAGACTGATGTAAAGATCAAATGAGTCAAAACACAAAACGACTACCACAGAGTGACTGTGGCAGAGATGCTCACTAATACAATGTCTTCTTTCTTGGTCCATAACAAGACCATATTTTCTAGTCTCCCTTGAAGTTGGTTGGCTTCTCTGATAGCTCAGCTGGTAAAGAACCCATCTGCAATGTAGGAGACCCCGGTTCAATTCCTGGGTCAGGAAGATCCCCTGCAGATGGGATAGGCTACCTACTCCAGTATTCTTGGGCTTCCCTAGTGGCTCAGCTGGTAAAGAATCTGCCTGCAATGTGGGAGACCTGGGTTCAATCCCTGAATTAGAAAAATCCCCTAGAGAGTGGAAAGGCTACCTGCTCCACTATTCTGGCCTGGAGAATTCCATGGACTGTATAGTCCATGGAGTCACAAAGAGTCAACACGACTGAGCAACTTTCACTTTCACTTGAATTTAGTTAGTACATATGACTGCATCCTGGGTCAGTTATGGGACAAAAGTTACACATGCCACTTCCAGGCCTAACCATCAGACCATCTGTGCACTCATTCATATTCTCTTTCTTTTCCACAGTGATCACAGAAACAGTATCTCAAGAAGGAAGGAACTGAGATCCCTGAGTCACTGCTTGAAGGAGTATCTCTGGCCTCCAAGGAGTACCACATCAGGCTATGATGTAAATAAGAAACTTATGTATTGTGTTAAGGCATTGGTAGATAGAGGGTCCTTGTTTCAGTATTTAGTTTTAATTACTCTGACAAAATACCATTGAAAAGTGTTCAGTTCAGTTCATTTCAGTCGTTCAGTCATGTCCGACTCTTTGCTGCCCCATGGACTATAGCACATCAGACTTCCCTGTCCATCACCAAATCCTGGTGCTTACTAAAATAAATATTTAATATCTCAGAAATATTTGAAATGTACCATGTAACACACTGATCTTTTAGACCTCTTCTAGCATCTTCATCCGGAGAAGGCAATGGCACCCCACTCCAGTGTTCTTGCCTGGAGAATCCCATGGATGGAGGAGCCTGGTGGGCTGCCGTCTATGGAGTCGCACCGAGTCAAACATGACTGAAGTGACATACGCGTAGCAGCAGCAGCATCTTCATCTCTCTGAATGGCTTCTTCACCCATTTCAGTTGAGCAATATAGAAACCTAAGCACCATCCCTGGTACCTCTTTAAACTTTTCTCTCATTTCAAGTGAATGGCTATACTTCTCAGTTTTATTTCCTGTACTACTATTCTTGAATTACTCACCCTTCCAATAGCACTGCAGTAAGCTAAGTCTGAATAAAAGACTTCCTTACTGTCTGTCCCCCTGTCGACTTTTGCCTCTCTTTTGTCTGTTCAATGCCCTGCATCTAGAGTTATCAAATGTGATCAAGTCATTTCACTGCTGTAGCTCATTAAGTGACTTTCTGATGATCTTAATTATAGATTGAATTGAGTTTCCCCCAAAATTCATATGTTGAAACTCTAGCCCATGATATGGTTATATCTGGATATAGGGTCTTTTGGAGGTCATTAGGGTTAAATGAGGTCATAAGTGTGGAGTTCTAATCCAGTAGGACTGTGACCTTTAAAAAAGAGGAAGAGTTCACGTGCTTTCTCTCTCTCTCTCTCTCTTCCCCCTTCCCCCTGACTCCACAATCCTGACTCTAATGTCCCCCATCATGTAGAGACAAAGTGAGAAGGTAGCCATCTGCAAGAGAAAGAGAGCCTTCACAAGAAGCAGATGACGCTGTACCCTGATCACAGACTTCCAGCTTCTAGGACTGTTAGAAAATTGATTTCTGTTGTTCAAGCCACGCAGTATTTTGTCTTGGCCACCCAAGGTGACTAAAACAATCATTATTAAAACTGAATCATTTAGGAGTGACCCTCACTACCAATTCTGCTTTATCTTATACCATGCTTCACCCCGCCACCCATCTCTGATTCCAACCATAGCAGCCCTAGAGCTTTTCAGCTCCTTAAGCACATCTTATTCTCACCACATGGCCTTTTCACATGTTTATCACTATACCTAGGACATGTCATGCTTAGCCAACCCATTCTCGTTCTTCAGAGTATAGCTGGCAAAATTCTCTCCCTGGCAAAGCCTTCAGTGATTCTGACCCCATCTGACCTCTTCACACAGTTTCCCCTTATATGTCATCAGTACTCATTCATTTTCCAATAAAACACTTTTCACAGGTTTTTTGAGATTATTTTATTAATACTTATCTTTTACTCTGGACTTAACAAACTCTCTGAGGACAGGAAATATATCTTGTTGCTCACCATTCACAGAAAATGCCCAATGCCTGGCACATAATAAAGGTTTATTGAATGAATGAAATGTAAGGAAGCATCTATAGAGAAATGTTAGCAAAATTAAGGAAGAGTACATGAGACCAAAATGGGAGACCCTAATTTTAATGTGAAGAACAAGAGAGGAACTAACAAATAAAATTATTGTGAACACCTCAAAGAGTGTCACCATCCGTCTTTAGCATACGGCAGATTTTCAATACGTGAATGAATGAGTAAGGATGCAGTGGAAGAAGAATGAGACGTTTATTCAACAGTATAGAATATTACTTGCAATTCCATTTTCAGAAAAAAACAATACTATATTTTCAAGAAGAGGTTAATGATCAGAAATGTCAGATTTCTCACAGAGATTAAGTAGGATAAGAACTGAGAAAAGATAATTGGGTTTATCGTCTATGTAAATTAGTGAAAATAAAAGCAAATAGTTGAAGAATAAGTGAGAGGCTGCAAGACAGGAGCAGTGATTATAGAGTATTCTTTTGAGATGTTTAGAGGCTAAAAGATAAATAGAGAAGATATTAATATCAGTAGTAAGGATACTAGAGTCAAAAGAAAATTTTTCTAGGAGAGATGAGTTTTTAAATTAAGAAGAAGATTAATACAAAAAGATTGAAACAAAAAGAAAAAGAGAGAGATGAAAAGAAAAAAAGAAGAACAAATGCTAAATAGATTGAAGTGCCAAAGAAAGTAAATGTGGATAGAATCAAAAGTGAGAGAAGTTTGGACATAGAAGGAAGTCGAGGGAAGATAGGTCAAATGGCCATGGTTTGAGTGAAAACAAGAAGCAAAATCATCTGCAGAAAGATGCTGATAATTCTGGATCCAAATGGGGACTGGTAAAAAGATTGTGTAAAGAACATTTAACGAATGACATTAAGAGTTTAAATAAATTTTATTTAGAGACTTTTTAAAAGCACAGATGTTGTGACAGTTATATTTTGAAGTCCCTTAGTGAAAAGAAAATATATTAGGGACTCTGGAAGACTAAATAATGATCCCAAAGATTTCTAGGACCTAATCTCTACAACCTATGAATGTTATTTTATGTGGCAGAAGGAACTTTGCAGATATGACTAAGGATCTTGAGATGAGATTATCCTGTATTTTGATGGTCCCTAAATGTAATTGCAAGTGTCCTAAGAGGGAGACAGAGAAAGATTAAACCACAAAAGAGGATAAAGCAAAGTAATGGTTGTGCAGAGATTGGAGTGATATAGCCACAAACTGAGAAATGTGGGCAGCCACTAAAACCTGGATAATTCCAGGCAAAGAATTGATTCTCCCCTGAACAAACTAGGTCTCCTCTCTCTTTTTCTTAAACACTTTTAAAAATTTATTTGGCCACACCAGATCTTCTTTGCAGCACATGGGATCTACTTCCCTGATGAGGGATCAAACCCAGGTCCCCTGCATCAGGAGCTGGATATCTTATCCACTGGACCACCAGGAAAGTCCCTATATCTGCTCTTAATTTTGGTCCTGTAAGAATGCTTTTGGACTCCTGACCTCCAGAACTGTAAAAGAATAAATTTCTAGGGTTTTTGTAGTATTCATCACAACAGTAACAATAAAGGGAGTAAAGTAAACCTGAAAATTCAAGGCAATAAATACATCTGTTTCTGAAGTAATTATCTGAACACACTGTAAAAATTGGGTATATTTTAGGTATGATTCCTCTACTGGCTCCTTTCTTTGGATAATGTTAATATTGCCATACTTTTACCTAAATACTCAGGCTTCTCTGATAGCTCAGTTGGTAAAAGAATCCACCTGCAATGCAGGAGACCCTGGTTCAATTCCTGGGTCAGGAAGATCCACTGGAGAAGAATACTCCAGTATTCTTGGGCTTCTCTGGTGGCTCAGCTGATAAAGAATCTGCCTGCAGTGTGGAGACCTGGGTTTGATCCCTGGGTTGGGAAGATCACCTGGAAAAGGGAAAGGCTACCCACTCCAGTTTTCTGGCCTGGAGAATTCCATGGACTGTATAGTCCATGGGGTCACAAACAGTTGGACACAACTGAGTGACTTTCATGACCTAAATGCTCATTTTAATATCTGGTCCTAGCCTTGAGGGTATTCATTTGTGAAATGCCCATGTATTTTAAGATAATAAATAAGGCATTTTAAAACACCTTTTATAAAAATGTTTAATGAAACACTCTTTAAAATATAATTGATTGAAATTTGACTTGATCTCAGTAAAACGTCAGCAGTTCCTTACTTGAACAGAGAAGAAACATTTTCACCAAGATGGGGACAACATAGTTGTCCATATGTTTCTTGTCCACTGTACCCTTGAGATGTTAGATTAAAGGATGATGTCAGGTTAGTTCATGTGCTTAGTTGTGCTTTCCCATAATTGCAGCTTGCACCTCTGGAGGTAACATAAATGTAAGAACTTCCAGCAACTCTGAAAAGAGTTCAGAGAGCAACTCCTACCTATTTCAAGGCCACCACTTATCTCTTACCAGAGAAGTAGCAAACTAGATATGGTTCCTTGTCCACAGCCTGCTCTGTCCTTCAGCTGCCATCATTCCAGGTTGAAAGGAAATTCCTGGCAGCTCATTGGCCCAAGAGTAAGGAAACTGTTGCTTAGCAACCAAGTCCTGACCCCTACAGGCCTGAAAAGAGGAAGCTTGTGAGCTAGCCACCTAGTTCTGCCTGTGTTACAGTAAGAAGGAGCTACTTAGAAGATGAAGCCCTTGTTCTTGCTAATAGAGATATTGATAATTCTTGGGGTCACAATTAAAAGTAAGTTTTTCTGTCCTTACGGTTCTCTATGAGGGTCTTAGCACTGAGTAGAATCTGATTAGAGAATTGTAAATAACTTTACAATATTTCTAATTAACACAATTTTTGGATAAGTACTTTAAAATATGCAATAAGGATAGATAGCAATGATACTCTCATTTAAGACAGTACCTGGGGAGAATATGTGTATATGTCTGTGTGTGTATGTGTGTGTGTGTGAAAGAGAGAGAAAGAGATTAAAAGAGAGAGAAGAGGGGCAGACATTGAGCAAATCTATGAGAAAAGTATTATAGTAATTTTTATACCATAGGGATATTTGACACAGGTTGTTGAGTTTTGTTAAATCTAGAATATCATGAAGATCTAGTTCTAGAACTTTAAATGAGAATTATAGGACTCAAAGAGTGGTAAAGTACTTTAATTGATATTCTTATAGTCTCTTACAATCTTTCCACAATAACAATTCTACTTTCAAGGTTTCTATAATTCCTAACTAGTTACTTTCTTAAAATGGAAATTATTTTTCCAGTCTTGTTTCTCTGGTCATTTATTGAATTAATTTTTACCCAGTCCTTACATAATTTGCTCATCATGAATTCAATTTAAGAAATACTTATTTCCATTTAACCTAGGAGTGCAAGGTTGGTATAACATCTGAAAGTTAATTGCTGTAACACTACAACAATAGAACAAATGACAAAGACCACATGATCATCTCAACTGATGCAAGAAGAGCACTTAACAAAGATCAACTTCCCTTTTCTATAAAAACACTCAATAAATAAGAAATCGAAACACTATCAGCCTGATAAAGGGCATCCTCAAAACACTCGCACCTAATATATTTAATGGTGAAACACTGAATGCTTTCTCCCAATGGTCCCCTAAGATCAGGAACAAGACAAAGATGTCCATTCCTGCAATTCCTGTTCAATATTGTACTGGAGGCTGGAAGTTCTTACAATAAATTAAGAAAAAAAATAAAGATTGGGAAAAGAGAAGTAAACCTCTCTGTATTTACCAAAGACAGGATATTATACATAGAAAATCCTAAGGTTTTCAATTTTAAATATATTCAGTTCAGTTCAGTTCAATTCAGTCGCTCAGTCGTGTCCGACTCTTTGCGACCCCATGAACTGCAGCACGCCAGGCCTCCCTGTCCATCACCAACTCCCAGAGTTCACTCAGACTCACGTCCATCGAGTCAGTGATGCCATCCAGCCATCTCATCCTCTGTCGTTCCCTTCTCCTCCTGCCCCCAATCCCTCCCAGCATCAGAGTCTTTTCCAATGAGTTAGAACTGATAAATGAGTTTGGCAGGGTTGCAGGATAAAAGATTAATAGACAAAAATTTACTGTATTTCTATACCATCACAGTAAACGTACCAAAAATGAAATTGGTTCCATTCGTAATAGCATCAAAATGGATAAAGTACTTAGAAATAAATTTAACAAAAGAAGTACAAAGTTCATCCTCTGAAACTGAAAAAGTTGTTGAAAGAAATTAAAGAAAAATCTCAATAAATGAAAACACTTCCCATGTTCATGGATTGGAAAAGTTAATACTGTTAAGATGGCAATACTCTCCAATTTGATCTATAGATTCATATAATCCCTATCAAAATCCCAGCTTATTTCTTTGTAAAAATTAACAAAATCTGAAAATTTGTATAGAAATGAATGTTCTTTAAAAACAGAAGAGGACACATACTTTTCAAATTTCTCAAACTGCAAAGCTGCAGTAATCAAGACAGTGTGGTACTTGTATGAAGATAGATTATATAGATCAATAAAATATCATTAAAAATTCAGAAATAAATCTTCACATTCATTATCAATCAATGTTTGGCAAGGATGCCAAAATATTGAATTAATGGGGAAGGGGAAGAATAATTTCTTCAACATATGGTGAGGACACCTGGAGACACACCTATCTCACCCCAGTCAGACACCTACCTCATACTCTATATGAAAAATAATTCAAAATGGGTCAAAGATCTGAATAATAGCTTAAGCTTTAAAACTCCTAGAAGAAAATATAGACATAAATCTTTTTGACCCTAGATTAGGCAATGATTTCTTAGGCCACCAAAAGCACAAACAAAAAGAAGAAAGCCATAAACTGGACATCACCAAAATTAAACACTTTTATGTTTCAAAAGACATCATCAAGAAACTAAAAAGACAACCCACAGAATAGGAGAAAATGTTGCAAATCATATTCAGTAAAGGTTTAGAATACAGAATGTATGAAAAAATCTTAACTCATCAACAAAATAACACACAACCCAGTTTTTTTAACCCCATTTTTAAATGGGCTAAGGATTTAGATATTCTTCCAAAAGATATGCAAATCACCATCAAGTGCATGAAGAGATATTCAACATCATTGCTTACTAAGAAAATGCAAATCAAAACCACAATGAAATATTACATTGTATGCAATCATGTGACAGTCCTGGGTAAATCTAGAAGGTTGGTCACTCTCAGGAGAAGACAATAAAGGAGAGAAAAGGTTGAGGAGGTGGAGGTGAAGATGCAGAGAGGCAGAAACCAGAGGCAAGAAGCAGGCAAGCTTGTTTGCTGGTGTTTTCCAAAGGGGCCAGAACATGGAGTCATTCTCACCAGCTGATAATGCAGCTTTCTACAAGCTTAGCATCCTGTCTTCCCCAGCTGAGCTTCGCTTAGGATGGCTATAATTTTTTAAAAAGGAAAATAACAAGATTTGGAAATGATGTGGAGAAATAGGAACCCTCACACATTGCTAGTGGAAGTGTAAAATGGTGGGAAACAGTTTGGCAGTTCCTCACTAAGTTTAATTTAGAATTGTCATTTGTTGTTGTTGTTCAGTAATGACTGAAGTACTGTCCAGTTCTTTGTGACTTCTCAGACTGCAGCATGCCAGGTTCCTCTGTCCTTCACTATCTCCCAGGGTTGGCTCAAATTCATGCCCATTGAGCCTGTGCTGCTGTCTAACCATCTCATCCTCTGCTGCCCTCTCCTCTTGTTGCCTTCATTCTTTCCTAGCATCAGGGTTTTTTTCCAATGAGTTGGCTTTTCTCATCAGGTGGCCAAAATATTGAAGCTTCAGCTTCAGCATTAGTCCTTCCAATGAATATTGAGAGTTAATTTCCTTTAGAATTGACAAGTATCTCCTTGCAGTCCAAAGGACTCTCAAGAGTCTTCTCCAGCACCACATTTGGAAAGAACTACCATATGACTCATCAATTCCAATGGCCCATCAATTCTACTACTAGGAATATTCCCAAGAGAAGTGAAAGCATATGTCCACATTGGAAGTTTGTATACAAATGCTTATAAAAGCATTACTTTTTATAGTTACAAGATGGAAACGACCTCAATAATGGAGGTAAACAAATTGTTGTGTATACATACTGTGGAATATCATTCAACCATGAAAAGGATGAAGTACTGGAATGTACTACAAGTTGGATGAACCGCAAAAATGTTATGACAAGCGAAAGAAGCCAGATACAAAAGGTCACATGTTATTTGATTTTTCTTATATGAAATGTAAGTGAAATATCCAGAATAGGCAAATCCATAGAAATAGAAAGATTATTAGTGGTTGCCAGTGATTGTGCAGAGAGAGAGTGGGAAGTTATTTAATAAATATAGAGTGTATTTCTGGGCTAATGAAAAAGTTTTGAAACTAAAAACACATGATGGTTGTGCATACACTAAGTATTACTTAATTGTGTACTTTAAAATGGTTACGTGTATGGAGAAAAGACAATCTCTTTAACAAGTGGTGCTGGGAAAACTGGTCAACCACTTGTAAAAGAATGAAACTAGAACACTTTCTAACACCATACACAAAAATAAACTCCAAATAGATTAAAGATCTAAACGTAAGACCAGAAACTATAAAACTCTTAGAGGAGAACATAGGCAAAACACTCTCCGACATAAATCACAGCAGGATCCTCTAAGACCCACCTCCCAGAATACTGGAAATAAAAGCAAAAATAAACAAATGGGACCTAATTAAAATTAAAAGCTACTGCACAACAAAAGAAACGATCAGTTCAGTTCAGTTCAGTCGCTCAGTCGTGTCCGACTCTGCGACTCCATGAATCGCAGTACGCCAGGCCTCCCTGTTCATCACCATCTCCCGGAGTTCATTCAGACTCACATCCATCGAGTCCGTGATGCCATCCAGCCATCTCATCCTCGGTCGTCCCCTTCTCCTCCTGACCCCAATCCCTCCCAGCATCAGAGTCTTTTCCAATGAGTCAACTCTTCGCATGAGGTGGCCAAAGTACTGGAGCTTCAGCTTTAGCATCATTCCTTCCAAAGAAATCCCAGGGTTGATCTCCTTCAGAATGGACTGGTTGGATCTCCTTGCAGTCCAAGGGACTCTCAAGAGTCTTCTCCAACACCACAGTTCAAACGCATCAGTTCTTCGGCACTCAGCCTTCTTCACAGTCCAACTCTCACATCCATACATGACCACAGGAAAAACCATAGCCTTGACTAGACGGACCTTAGTCGGCAAAGTAATGTCTCTGCTTTTGAATATACTATCTAGGTTGGTCATAACTTTTCTTCCAAGGAGTAAGCGTCTTTTAATTTCATGGCTGCAGTCACCATCTGCAGTGAGTTTGGAGCCCAAAAAAATAAAGTCTGACACTGTTTCCACTGTTTCCCCATCTATTCCCCATGAAGTGATGGGACCAGATGCCATGATCTTTGTTTTCTGAATGTTGAGCTTTAGGCCAACTTTTTCACTCTCCTCTTTCACTTTCATCAAGAGACTCTTTAGTTCCTCTTCACTTTCTGCCATAAGGGTGGTGTCATCTGCATATCTGAGGTTGTTAATATTTCTCCCAGCAAACTTGATTCCAGCTTGTGTTTCTTCCAGTCCAGGGTTTTCATGATGTACTCTGCATATAAGTTAAATAAGCAGGGTGAAAATATACAGCCTTGATGTACTCCTTTTCCTATTTGGAACCAGTCTGTTGTTCCATGTCCAGTTCTAACTGTTGCTTCCTGGCCTGCATACAGATTTCTCAAGATGTAGGTCAGGTGGTCTGGTATTCCCATCTCTTTCAGAATTTTCCACAGTTTATTGTGATCCACACAGTCAAAGGCTTTGGCATAGTCAATAAAGCAGAAGTAGATGTTTTTCTGGAACTCTCTTGCTTTTTCGATGATCCAGCGGATGTTGGCAATTTGATCTCTGGTTCCTCTGCCTTTTCTAAAACCAGCTTGAACATCAGGGAATTCACAGTTCACGTATTGCTGAAGTCCGGCTTGGAGAATTTTGAGCATTACTTTACTAGCATGTGAGATAAGGAAGGTGAAAAGACAGCCTTCTGAATGGGAGAAAATAAGAGCAAATGAAGCAACCGACAAACAACTAATCTCAAAAATATACAAGCAACTCCTGCAGCTCAATTCCAGAAAAATAAAAGACCCAATCAAAAAAAGAGCCAAAGAACTAAACATACATTTCTCCAAAGAAGACATACAGATGGCTAACAAGCACATGAAAAAATGCTCAACATCACTCATTATCAGAGAAATGCAAATCAAAACCACAATGAGGTACCATTTCATGCCAGTCAGAATGGCTGCTATACAAAAGTCTACAAGCAATAAATGCTGGAGAGAGTGTGGAGAAAAGGGACCCCTCTTACACTGTTGGTGGGAATGCAAACTAGTACAGCCACTATGGAGAACAGTGTGGAGATTCCTTAAAAAACTGGAAATAGAACTGCCTTATGACCCAGCAATCCCACTGCTGGGCATACACACTGAGGAAACCAGAATTGAAAGAGACACGTGTACCCCAATGTTCATCACAGCACTGTTTATAATGGCCAGGACATGGAAGCAACCTAGGTGTCCATCAGCAGACAAATGGATAAGAAAGCTGTGGTACATATACACGATGGAGTATTACTCAGCCATTAAAAAGAATACATTTGAATCTGTTCTAGTGAGGTGGATGAAACTGGAGCCTATTATACAGAGTGAAGTAAGCCAGAAAGAAAAACACCAATACCATATATGGAATTTAGAAAGATGGTAATGATAACCCTTTATGTGAGACAGCAAAAGAGACCCAGATATATAGAACAGTCTTTTGGACTCTGTGGGAGAGGGAGAGGGAGAGGGTGGGATGATTAGGGAGAAAGGCATTGAAACATGTATAATATCATATAAGAAATGAATTGCCAGTCCAGGTTCAATGCAGGATACAGGATGCTTGGGGCTGTTGCACTGGGATGACCCAGAGGGATGGTACGGGGAGGGAGGTGAGAGGGGGGGTTCAGGATTGGGAACACGTGTATACCCGTGGTGGATTCATGTTGATGTATGGCAAAACCAATACAATACTGTAAAGTAATTAGCCTCCAATTAAAATAAATAAATTTTAAAAATAAAATCAACTTGAATCTGAAAAAAAAAATGGTTACTTGTATGTTATGAATTTCACCTCAATTTTTTAAAATCCTACAGTGCTTTGGAAAACAGCCTTAGAGTTCCTCAAAAGATTGAACATAGAATTACCATATGATCCAGATATTACACTTCTAAGTACATATACAAGGAAACTAAAAACTTTTCCATGCAAAAACTTGTACACAAATGGCAGCATTATTCATAGTAGCCAACAAGTGGTGAAAAACTGATCTTCACCAACCAATGAATGAATAAAAATCTTCGGTATATCCATACAATGGAGTATTATTCAGCAATAAAGAAAGTACAATATGGATAATCATTAAAATATTGTATTAAGCCACAAAAGCCCACATATTGTGTGATATCCGTAAATGAAATGTTCAGATTAGACACACCCACGGAGACAGAATGTAGTTTACTGATTACCTAGGGCTGGGAGGTGTAGGATACTTGTAGGAGATTATAATTAAAGGACACAAGATTACTGATTGAGTAATGAAAATGTTCTAAAATTATAGCAATCGTTGTACATATCTGTGAATATACTAAAAGCCATTGACTTGCAGGGAGAAAAGTATTTAATAAAAGTTATATGTCAGGGGTATGGGAAGAATATAATAAAAATTATATGTCAAGGATATGTGAAGAATATCTAAGACACAGTCCTTATTCTTGAGCAGTTAAGAAGAAGAAAACAAACTATAAGTGAATAAATTATAAAATGTTGCAGGTATTTGGCTTCCTGGTAGCTAAGCAGTAAAGAATCCACCTACAATGCAGGAGACCTTGGCCAATTCCCAGTCAGGAAGATACCCTGGAGGAGGAAATGGCAACCCACTTCAGCATTCTTGCCAGGAAAATCCCATGGATAGAGGAGCCTGGTGGGCTACAGTCCATGGGGTCGCAAAGAGTCAGGCATGACAAAGCGACTAAGCACATAGGTATTTAAATAATAGCATTTATAAGGTACTATATATAGGGCACAAATCAGGGAATGGCCAATTCTACCAGTTTGTGGAGCAGTCAGAGGGCTTCACAAATGAAATGGCATAAACTGAATCTTGAAAGATTAGTGAGTGTTCACTAAGCAGGCAAAAGAGGAAAACATTTTAGACTATGTAAAGGGAATAAAGGAATAAAACATAGAGGAATAAAAGAGCGTGGTCTATAAATAAGTATGAAACACAACATTTTGAGGCTGGAGAAGTAGGCAAAGACTGTGTGATAGGCTTTGAAGCTTGAGTTTGATCTTGTGAGCAATAGGGAGTCATTTAAGAGTTTACTCATTGAAGAATGTGAATAAAATTATGCTTTTAAAAAAATAGTCATTTTAGCAATTGAGAGGTAGGTAGGTCAGCTGTGTAACTGGTGACCATGTAACCAGTAGCAGACTATTAAATGACCCAAACAAGAAATGACGAGGACTTCAACTATAGCGACAGCAGTGGGGACCAAGGAGTACTGTAGATGGAAAACAAAACTAAAGAGAGTCATAAGAGTTCAGAGTGAGAGCGTGCCCAGAAGATGAGAATAACCAGTAGTGCCAAATGCCAGAGAGAGTAGGGAAGGGAAATAAAGGCCAGTGAGTGAACACTGATTTATTATTTTTAATTATTTATTTTTTTATTTTATTTTACAATACTGTATTGGTTTTGCCATACATTGACATGAATCCGCCACAGGTGTATATGAGTTCCCAATCCTGAACCCCCCTCCCACCTCTCTCCCCATATCATGTCTCTGGGTCATCCCAGTGCATCAGCCCCAAGCATCCTGTATCCTGTATCAAACCTAGACTGGCGATTCATTTCTTACATGATAGTACACATGTTTCAGTGCCATTCTCCCAAATCATCCCACCCTCGCCCTCTCCCACAGAGTCCAAAAGACTGTTCTATACATCTGTGTCTCTTTTGCTGTCTTGCATACAGGGTTATCATTACCATCTTTCTAAATTCCATATATGTGTGTTAGTATACTGTATTGGTGTTTTTCTTTCTGGCTTACTTCACTCTGTATAATCAGCTCCAGTTTCATCCACCTCGTTAGAACGGATTCAAATGTATTCTTTTTAATGGCTTAGTAATACTCCATTGTGTATATGTACCACAGCTTTCTTATCCATTCGTCTGCTGATGGACATCTAGGTTGCTTCCATGTCCTGGCTATTATAAACAGTGCTGCGATGAACATTGGGGTACACGTGAACACTGGATTTAATAGCTGGAGAATCTTTACATTTCCAAGACACTTTTATCAGAGAAGCAGAGAAAAAACTTGATTTCAATTGGTAGGAGTGAACAGGAGGAGAGCAAGTAGAGACAGCCATGATGAGTACAGAGCTCTTCCGGGATTATCACACTTCACAGGGTCAGAAGAGTTTTCAACAGATCATTTATCAAGTTGCAGGTATATAGAGACCCAGAGGAGAAGTTCATAAGGGAGAAGTGAAGTGAAAATCACTCAGTCGTGTCCAACTCTTGGCGACCCCATGGACTATACAGTCCATGGAATTCTCCAGGCCAGAATACTAGAGTGGGGAGCCATTTCCTTCTCCAGGGGATCTTCCCAACCCAGGGATCGAGCCCAGGGTCTCTTGCATTGCAGGTGGATTCTTTACCATCTGAGCCACCAGGGAAGCCCAAGAATACTGGAGTGGGTCATCTATCCCTTCTCCAGTGAATCTTCCCAACCCAGGAATCAAACTAGGGTCTCCTGCACTGCAGGCAGATTCTTTACCAACTGAGGTATCATGGGGGAGAAGACAGTTGCTTTCCAAGCAAGTGCTAAAACACCTAAAGGTCTATATGTAAAATCAGTCCTTAACCCCACTCTATTTTTTCTTCCTGACTTTCTACCCCTAGTTTTCAAGGCAAAACAGGTCTCACCTTTTATATTCACATATAGCTTGTGAGCTTGCATATTGCCTTCTTATGCTTTTTTCACTTATATTCATTTTACTTTGACTTCACTTGTATGAAATTATTGAGACAGGGATGATGCCATAACCACAATTTTTCCCTGACTCTGCATTCATCTCAGGAGCGTTCTAAAATAGTTACTGACCTTAGGTTTCCCTTTTAATAAATGCTCAAAATGAAGTAGGTGATGCTCATGGAAAGACTGAGCAGTCTGTCCCAAAATGTACCTTAGAAAATGGAAGTAAAACAATGGTCTGTTTTCTCTCTATCCACCCTGCCTGTTCAGCCACTGGTTTAAGAGGTAATGTAAGGTACATAGGGGCTTCTCTAGTGGCTCAGAGGTAAAGAATTCACCTGCAATGCAGGAACCGCAGTCGGCCTGGGTTGAGAAAATCCCCTGGAGGAGGAGGGCATGGCAACCCACTCCAGTATTCTTGCCTGGAGAATCCTATGGACAGAGAAGCCCAGTGGACTACACTCCATAGGGTCGCACTGGTCGGACACTACTGAAGTGACTTAGCAGGTTTGCACACATAAAGTATATAACTGAGGCAGAAAGAAGACATTGCCAGAACTTCTGGCTCTAGATCCGTCAGGATCCAAGGTTTCTCTGTCCTATCTCACTTTCTGGTAGTAATTTCTCACTATCATAAGCTTCTACAATTTGAAAAAATAAAGTAGAAATAAATTAAAATACATGCTAAAATAAAAAGTTCGCAGCAACTCTCTCCACTGTTACTCTCCCACCCACCAACTGTCTTTCCCAGTTGAAAAAGGCAAGAAGATTATCGATCTCAGTCTAATCAGAGGTCAGAAGCAATTGCCTAGCAATCACATCTACATTCTTGGAGAGTCCAGAGAGGAGCCACGTAAAGGCCAAGTCCTGCATGTGTTTTAGAGGATGCTGGGTATAAGCAGAAGCAGGCAATGTCTTACTGCTTCAGAAACGTACTTTTTATTACCAGCTCTATTATATTTTGAATAACTTGTGAAATCCAGGAGTTTTAAATTACCTTTGTTTCCTTTCAGTCCCTTACATTATGCCTCTAAATAGGGAGAGAATAAATTTCCAGTATCTGGAGCATCTTTCCTTGCAGAGAAGCAGGAATGAGCAGGTGTGTCATGGGGTAACCACTGACTACTAGAGAGAGTTTTGGTTTCTATGTTATGTTAGAGATCAATAAGGAAGCTCATTCCTGTTGTGAATTGTCCTGAAATATGTAAGCCTTTTCCTTGTATTCATATCCTAGAGTCATCTGAAACGTTTCTATACTAACAAGTTACTACTCCTCTTTGGAACCATTCAGTAGGACAGCATCGGTGGGGAGAAGGCAGCCCTCAACCTGAGGATCTAGAGCAGGATAGACCCCTCTTCCAGCTGCTCCCATGAATACCCTGGCATCAGCTTTATTTCTGGTTACTCTGTCTGCTTCGAGGAACTAACTTCTGCCATGTTCTTTTGTCATATCAGAAATCACTCTTTCCAATTCTACTCCTTTTTCTTCATGCAAAGGCTCATGTCTCTCCTACCCCAAGAATCCTCTCTGCCAGTGATAACTGTCTGTGCATGCATGTTAAGTCATTTTAGTCTTGTCTGACTCTTTGCAACCCTATGGACTTTAGCCTGCCAGGCTCCTCTGTCCATGGGGTTCTGCAGGGTAGAATACTGGAGTAGATTGCCATGTCCTCCTCCAGGGGATCTCCTCCACCCAGGGACTGAACCCACATCTCTTCTGTCTCCTGCACTGGCACGCAGGTTTTTTACCACTGGCACAACCTGGGAAGCCCAATAGCTGTCTACCTGTTCTTAACTGATTCTAAGATCTACTTCCCATCTATTGAGAGTGCTTTCTTAAAGTACACCAATAGCTGTTGATTACCAATCCAGGGGGCTCTTACTGTTCTTACTACTTAAACTCTCTGCAGCATTTGACACTGTTCACTGTATTCTTTTCCCTTCTACCTCTGTACGATCTTCTTAGACACTTTCACTGGTTTGTCTTCCTCAACCCTCCCTTTAAATGCTAAGCCCAAAGTTCATTGCATAGCTTTCTTAGTCTTCATATTCTGTGCTTCTGATGCTCTCTCGCAAGCCCCAAGCTTCAATTATTTTTTTAAATTTTTTAATTGTGACTTTTATATTTATTTTATATTTTTAATTTATCTATCTACCTGGCTGTGCTAGTTCTTAGTTGCTTCTGATGCTCTCTCCCAAGCCCCAAGCTTCAATTATTTTTTTTTAATTTTTTAATTGTGACTTTATACTTATTTTATATATTTAATTTATCCATCTACCTGTCTGTGCTAGTTCTTAGTTGCAGCACATGGGATTTTCATTGTGACATGCAAGATCTTTAGTTGTGGCACACAGGGACTTTAGTTGCGACATATGAACTCTTACTTGCAGCATTTGGGATCTAGTTCTCTAGCTAGAGACCAAACTAGGGCCCCCTTCACTGGGAGCATGGAGTCAGCCACTGGACCACCAGGGAAGTCCCCCAGGGCTTCATATATACCCTAGACCTTCCTCCAGATCTCTTGACCTGCATATCAGCTGCATGATTGTCATGAATAATGTATAATCTGCAAACATCTTAAATTGACCATTTTTTCTCCAAGTTAGTTTCTCTCTTATGTTTCTTGTCTTCTTAATGGCATCAACATTTCTCCCAGCATCCTGGGTTCTCAGGTACAAAACCTCAAATTCTTGATCATATGAAAAAAGAAAAAAAAAGAAAGTGTAAGGTACTCAGTTGTGTCCTACTCTTTGCAACTCCATGTACTGTAGCCCGTCATGGAATTCTCCAGGCAAGAATACTGGAGTGGGTAGCCATTCTCTTCTTCAAGAGATCTTCCCAATCCAGGGATCAAACCCAGGTCTCCTTCACTGCAGGCAGATTCTTTACCATCTCAGACGCCTGGGATGCACTAAGAATCATCTAATTCAATGTTTTTACAGGTGATAGGACTGTCTTCCAGAGTCATGAAATTAATTCACCACCATAAATCCACAGCATAACATCCTACTAATCTTTAAAGGTCCATTTCAAGTTTCACTCTTCCAATAAAAAGTGTTTCCAAGCCCTTCCTCATAGAAAATTGTGCCTTTGTTTTCTTATGCATCACAGTCTCACAATTGAGTTAGTTTTTACCCTTCTCACTAAACTGTCAACTATCTGAATGTAGAGATTGTGTTTTCCTCACCTTTAATATTTCTTATAACTCACTGCAGAACTTGGCACATGCTCAATTAGCACTTGTAAAATAGGATCATAACTAATATCCATGTAACACTTTAAAACTTTGTAAAATACATTCCCAAAACCTATGAAATAAGTCATGTAAATATTTTTATTATTCTAGATTTACACATTTTCAAAACTCTAAAATCTAGAAAACCCAAATCCTCTAATGAGAATCGAGTTTTGCTTTTTGGTTTTTTACTTCCTATCATCTGTTTGTTATTCTATGTATTTCCAAAGTAGGCTGTTCAGAGTATTTGCCTCATTATCATATTTACTTGCCATAAGCTGTTTCTGCTGCTGCTGCTAAGTCACTTCAGTCATGTCCGACTCTGTGCGACCCCATAGATGGTAGCCCACCAGGCTCCCCCATCCCTGGGATTCTCCAGGCAAGAACACTGGAGTGGGTTGCCATTTCCTTCTCCAAAGCTGTTTCTACATACTACCAAACAATCAGATGAAAAATATAAATTCAATAAATCATCCAAATATTTTTAAATGTAATGTATATTTGCTCCTGTATAGAACAAACAGCTAGTTGATTGATTTGCATTACTTACTTTCAACCAGTTGTTTTGGCAGAATGATAATTACATAAACTTCAACAGTGGCATTTTATCAGTTTTTTGTTGATTCTGTAATATTACTACTGTATTTTTTAGCTACAACCATCTAATTTTATTTTATATAGTTTATCACCAAAGAGATATGGTAGACAAGGAAAACTGGTTTCTTTTAAGACTTCTTTAAGTCTACACTACAGATGTGGAGCCAAGGTTACCCGGGACTGAGGCGAATATTCCCAGATTGGAAAAAGCAATATTTACCCTGCAGCTTCCCTCCGAGAAGAGTTGTTTTCAAAGAAAACAGATCATCAATCCTGAGAAACAAATGTCTGTGTTAAAATGGAATTAGAAATACCTAAAGGACAAGAAATAGAAATGGATTGAAAGAAGAAACTTTTGCCAAAAAATGTAAAAAGAGAATATGGCTAGAAAAAAAAAATGTACACATGGATTTAGGAAAAAGGAGAGGAGCCCCAGGGCAAAAAGAAAGGATTGTTGGTTGAAAACATTAGAAGCAGCCTAGCAGTTCTGACCCCTACTCCCCTCATCACTACATGGCACTCCCACCAGATACAAACGAAAAGGCAACAGGTTGATTGCTAGTAACAAAAGCCTAGGTGAGGGGCTATTTGGACTAACCCACCCACTGAAAAATATGACACAGAAGCATACAAATGAGTTGAGAAGTTAGTAAAGGACTACTAGATTTTTTTTAACATATAAGAAATTGCTGGAATGAAATAAGTAAATACAGAATACCTGAGCAGGGCCAGGTCTTGCCTTACCCTGCTCCCAGCCCTGTACCTGAACACCAAAACAGCTTTTGCCCTGAGCCAGATAAACTTGGGCTTTGTTTATAGTTGCCTCACAAAGCAAGGAGGATGGAATCTAGTCCTCAAGACCAGTCCAAGGTGAGGCGTCTAATAGGAATCCTTGTCAACATTAACCTAAATCCTTAAAGTGCTGTACTCTTAGGACAAGGGCAAACCAGAAATAAATACACCTCTTCCAAAGTCCAGGGATTTGCAGAGTCTTGACACTTAGAAGAGCAGGGAGAAAAGGAAAAAGAAAAAATACATTTCTAAGAAGTTGTGACCTCCAGCCCTCCTGGAGATTTTCAGACTTGGTTATCCCAGGTACTCTAAGTCTAGTACTAGATCTAAGATGGTCCTGTACTATAGTGCCCCAGGCGCTTGGCAAAAGCAAATTCATGTTCTCTTCACAGGAAGGCGATTTCATTGTAGGTCTCAAAGAATTCACTCAGATAAGGTTTTTAGTACTTAATAAAATAATTAAGCACACAGGAGACAAAGCACCATTAAGTGGGGGCATTTTGGGGTGGGCACTTGAGCCAGAAATACAGGTTACAGCTACAAATGTCTAGTGATACTCAGGGAACCTCTATCCCAGAAGACTAGCTCATGTCACATTCTAATAGCATATCCTGCAACACTAAGTTACTAGTGGCAAGCTAAGTTCATTGTTACAGCATTCACATACAGGTTAAGAGGGAAAATCCAAGTCCAACATGAATATAATCAAGACTCACCAAACATTTGAGGAAAACTAACACCATAAGAGAAAAGCATCAGCCTACACACACACACACACACACACACACACACACACACCCCTGATAACGCCTGAGGAAACAGAACAAGTAAAACAGATGGTTGAAGACTTTAAGACGTAAAATGATTGTCATAAGATGTATTTAGAGAGGTTATTGTATCCTTGAAACAAGAGCGCATCTTAATAAAAAGAAGATGAGCTATTTTGTAAATGAAATAAATGATGGTAAAAAAGAACAAGAAGAAGAAGAAAACAAAGCCTCAAAGCTGAATAGCAAAATTGAGGGCTGAAGAGCAACTTGGATACTCAAGATCAACCTGAGAAATTATCTTAGACCACAGTGTGAATGGACAGAGAAGATACGTATAAAATAAACGTTAAAGGCCTTGGAGGACCCATCCAAAGTTACAAATCAACAAAATGGGATTTCCAGAAAGAAAAATCAAAGCACTTAGAGACAGAAATAAAAAAAGTCCTCAGTGTGAAAGAACTCACATTTTTAAATTAAATTCCACTGAGTGTCGAGTAATAAGACTGAGAAAAGACCCATCCCTAGAAAGTAATGGTAAAACTTTAATATTTCATGGATAAGCAGAAAATCCTAAAGACTTCTAACATGAAAAAATATATTGGGAAAAAACACCATATTGACTTCAAATTCATCAGCAACATTGGGTACAAAAAGTTACTGGAGAATATTTTCTTTGTACTGAGGTGAAATGATTTTGAACCTAGAATTGTATAATCTGACAAATCCTCAGACAAGTGTAATGGCTAACTAAGACATTTTCAGACAAGAATGGATTCAGAAAATTTACCACCCAGAAATTTTAGATGAAATATTGACTAGAAGATATGCTCTATCATAAGGAAAGGAGGGAAGAAAGCTCAGGAGGAACACTAAAAATCAACGACTCTTTGCAACCCGTGGACTGTAGCCCACCAAGCTCCTCCATCCATGGGATTCTCCAGGCAAGAATACTGGAGTGGGTTGCCATTTCCTTCTCCAGGGGATCTTCCTGACCCAGGGATCAAACCCAGGTCTCCCACATTGCAGGCAGACGCTTTAACCTCTGCACCACCAGGGAGAGGGCCTTAAGACTTAGGATTACTCATAAATGTTCATTTTAATTTTTAAAAATATAGCAGTCACAAATTCATTTTTAAAAATCCCTTCCACAATAGCAACAGAAATTATAAAATACCCAAGAATCAATTTAATTAAAGTGAAACAATACATACATGAGTAATACAGATGAAATTTTTCTGAAGATTATTAAATAGAAAATTTGAATAAATTAACGCTACACAACTGAATATATCTCACTACTGTAAATATCACAAGTCTTTGTAAATTAATATGTAAATCCAATGCAATCTCAGAGAAAATATCAACACATTTTTTGAAATGGATCTGACAACCTTATTCTAAAATTTTTCTAAAAACGAAATTATGCTAGAATTCCCAAGATAAATTCTTAAAGCAGAACACTGAGGGTGTACTTCTGTGGATCTTCACAGAGGTTCTTGTGCAACCAGATTGTATAATACGCAATTATTCAGTTCAGTTCAGTTTCTCAGTCATGTTCAGCTCTTCGTGACCCCATGAACTGCAGCACACCAGGCGTCCCTGTCCATCACCAACTCCCAGAGTTCACCCAAACTCATGTCCATCAAGTCAGTGATGCCATCCAGCCATCTCATCCTCTGTCATCCCCTTCTCCTCCTGCCCCCAATCCCTCCCAGCATCAGAGTCTTTTCCAATGAGTCAACTCTTTGCATGAAGTGGCCAAAGTACTGGAGTTTCAGCTTTAGCATCAGTCCTTCCAATGAACACCCAGGACTGATCTCCTTTAGAATGGACTGGTTGGATCTCCTTGCAGTCCAAGGGACTCTCAAGAGTCTTCTCCAACACCACACTTCAAAAGCATCAATTCTTCGGCGCTCAGCTTTCTTCACAGTCCAACTCTCACATCCATACATGACCACAGGAGAAACCATAGACTTGATAGACGGACATTTGTTGGCAAAGTAATGTCTCTGCTTTTGAATATGCTATCTAGGTTGGTCATAACTTTCCTTCCAAGGAGTAAGTGTTTTAATTTCATGGCTGCAATCACCATCTGCAGTGATTTTGGAGCCCCAAGAAATAAAGTCTGACACTGTTTCCACTGTTTCCCCATCTATTTCCATGAAGTGATGGGACCAGATGCCATGATCCTAATTTTCTGAATGTTGAGCTTTAAGCCAACTTTTTCACTCTCCTCTTTCACTTTCATCAAGAGGTTTTTTAGCTCCTCTTCACTTTCTGCCTTAAGAGTAGTGTCATCTGCACATCTGAGGTTATTGATATTTCTCCCGGCAATCTTGATTCCAGCTTGTGCTTCATCCAGCCCAGTGTTTCTCATGATGTAGTCTGCATAGAAGTTAAATAAGCAGGGTGACAATATACAGCCTTGACGTACTCCTTTTCCTATTTGGCACCAGTCTGTTGTTCCATGTCCAGTTCTAACTGTTGCTTCCTGACCTGAATATAAGTTTCTCAAGAGGCAGGTGAGGTGGTCTGGTATTCCCATCTCTTTCAGAATTTTCCACAGTTTATTGTGATCCACACAGTCAAAGGCTTTGGCATAGTCAATAAAGCAGAAATAGATGTTTTTCTGGAACTCTCTTGCTTTTTCGATGATCCAGCGGATGTTGGCCATTTGATCTCTGGTTCCTCTGCCTTTTCTAAAACCAGACTGAGCATCTGGAAGTTCATGGTTCACGTATTGCTGAAGCCTGGCTTGGAGAATTTTGAGCATTACTTTACTAGCATGTGAGATGAGTGCAATTGTGTGGTAGTTTGAGCATTCTTTGGCATTGCCTTTCTTTGGGGTTGGAATGAAAACTGAGCTTTTTGAGTCCTGTGGCCACTGCTGAGTTTTCCAAATTTGCTGGCATATTGTCTGCAGTAATTAGAGTATTAGCAGAAGAACAGAGAAATAGATCAAGAAAACAGAACAGAGAGTTTTAAAATGACCCGTGTATAAATTGGAATTTGGTACCTGAAAAAGGTTTTTTAATTCAATGGGTAAAAGATTGACTGTGGTGAATTCTGTTGTCAAAGTGTACATTCATTTAGGAAACAATGTCAGATTCTGCTTCGTACCAATCTCAAAAGTTGATTCCAGAGGATTTAAAAAGTAAAGAGTAAAATCAAAACTCTAAAAAATAGCTGAAGGAAATATAGGAGAATGTATATTCAACTGTTGGTAAGAAAACCTTCTTCAACAAGACACATACACACACGTTGTAAGTGAGAAAAAGATTGATAATTTTGATGTCATCAAAATTTAAAACCTCTGCTACAAAGGACACCATAAACAGTTAAAAGGCTAACAACAGATTGAAAAATATGTTTATAACATATACATTAATCAAATAATATCCAGAATATATAAAGAACTCCTAAAACTACATATCTTAAAAAGCCTTATAGAAAGATGGGCTAAATATCTAACAGTCAGTTCCTTGGAGAGGATATATTTTACAAATGCCCCTAAATGTGAAAAGATCACTAACCTTGCCAGATAATTAATTAATGATCATTAAAAGATCATTAATTTCTATGCAAACTTCAATACACTGGCAAAAATTGAAAATGTTTGTTAGAGTGAGGAAAAATTAATATTTGGTATACTATGTGTGGAATTATAAGTCAGTGTAGCTTTTGGGGGAATGCCAATATGCAGATACCACCACCCTTATGAGAAATCGAAGAAGAACTAAAGAGCCTCTTGATGAAAGTGAAAGAGGAGAGTGAAGAAGTTGGCTTAAAACTTAACATTCAGAAAACTAAGATCATGGCATCCAGTTCCATCACTTCATGGCAAATAGATGGGGAAACAATGGAAAGAGTGAAAGCCTATATGGGGGAGGGCTCTAAAATCACTGCAGATGGTGACTGCAGCCATGAAATTAAAAGACACTTGCTCCTTGGAAGAAAAGCTATGACCAACCTAGACAGAGTATTAAAAAGCAGAGACATTACTTTACTAACAAAGGTCCGTCTAGTCAAAGCTATGGTTTTTCCAGTAGTCATGTATGGATGTGAGAATTGGACTGTAAACAAAACTGAACACCAAAGAATTGATGCTTTTGAACTGTGGTGTTGGAGAAGACTCTTGAGAGTCCCTTGGACTGCAAGGAGATCCAACCTGTCCATCATAAAGGAAATCAGTCCTGAATATTCATTTGAAGGACTGATGCTGAAGTTGAAGCTCCAATACTTTGGCCACCTGATGCCAAGAACCAATTCATTGGAAAAGACCCTGTTGCTGGGAAAGATTGAAGGTGAGAGAAGAAGGGGATGACAGAGGATGAGATGGTTGGATAGCATCACCGACGCTATGGACATGAGTTTGAGTAGGCTCCAGGGGTTGGTGATGGACATGGAAGCCTAGCATGCTGCAGTCCATGGGGTCCCAAAGAGTCGGACATGACTGAGTGACTGAACTGAACAGAATATACCATTGACTGTTAAAAATTAAGTTGGGCATATTACTTCTTTAAGTGAGCAAATCTATTTCTTGTTGTCTACCCTAGCAAACTCTTATACCTGTTTCACAGAAAACATGTTCAAGATTATCCATTACAGTGTTATTGTTTGTAATAGCAAAATCATTGAAAACATCATGTGTCTATGGGATCACAAAGAGTCAGACACTACTGAGTGACTGAACTGACTGAACTGATCCATTAAATATTTAAATGTAACACTATTGTAGAGATGACTCTCTTCCAAACCTGAAATTCTGGATTTTACTTTTAATATGTCAGAAGTCCTCAAGAATGGTTAACAAAAAATTCCTGCACATAAACAAACTACTTTCTTATCTCCACATTAAGTAGATGTTGAACATTACCTCAAGTGCTTACAGTATCCAGATTACTACACATTTCTAAGATCAGGTACATAGTTTTCTACAAATGTATCTTTGTACAAAATGTATATTTTGTATAAAATGTGTATTTGTATAAAATATACAAAATATACCACAATACAAATGCTTTAGGAATGTTCTACATGGTTATTTCCTATGTTTGGTTGATTTAATAGGCCCAGATAAATTATCTTTCTTTCAATTTCTGTCAGTTTTGATCCCTACTGCATTAATTATTTAAGTAATTTTAATCACCCCAAGTTATTCATTTAGATCACCAGAGAAGACAAGATGTGGTAAACATAAATGCCTCACTCCAAATCAATTAGCACATCCACTTACAAGGGGAACTAAGACTAGAGTTAAAGACTTCTGAATCGTATTACCTTGCTCTACTGATAATCCACATATTCTTACTTTTAAAGAAAGACACATTGATAAATAAGGACATAAGAACTAAAAGCTATAAGAAATCTAAACCTGCTCTAAAACTACTTCTTATAATACTCAAAACAAATCCTCCATATCAGGTTGCTAAAAGTAATCAGTCAATTACTTCTGTGGTTTCAATCAGTCAATTAATTCTACATATATAAGAACATATGAACTTAAAAGCACCTTCAACTCGGTCAGCCTGTTCCCAGATTTGTAATGTTCTAATGGTAGAGCAATATGGATAAAGATTCTATTGGTAGCTAGGGGGAAAAAAGAACAGTGACGTTATAGTCCTGTGTCATCTTTGTTTTTGAAAAATGGTATATTATATAAAGATTTAAAAATAACACGACTTCATGAATAGAACTACTTAATTCAAAGTTGTTGCAGGGATGAAGCATAGCAACAGTAAAGAAATTTTTTTTGAAGAGGAAAACCACATCTTTGTGTAAAATTTTTCAAAAAATTTGTCTTTGTGGCTATGTAATTTCATTTGATGATTCCAAACCTGAGATTCTTTTATTCTAAGTTTTCAGTAGTAACTTTAAAAGCATTTTTTTGAACTTTAGATCCAAGAGCAGAATTATATGCTACTATAACAAACCTGTATAGTTTCTTAATTTTATTTTGATGAGGGAAGTGCTTATTCATAGGTGCTAGTACAATTTTCTTTTAAAAGATAAGCCTTTGGAAAAGGAGAAAGAGACACATTATTATTATATTTATTATTATACTGACATTTATTATTTAGCTGCCATGTATTAAGTAAAACACTGAACGTTACACTTTAATTCTATTCTGTCTTTATATCTGCTCTAAGAGGTACATATAGTATTGATATTCCCATTTTATACAAAACTAAGACTCAGAGAAGTTAAAGAATCTAAGGTCACATGGCTTAAGTGAGAAGACTATATAGACTGAAATACGATAGAAAAACGGATATTGCATATTAACGCATACATGTGGAACCTAGAAAAATGGTACAGATGAATCATTTGCAGGCAGGTATAGAGATGCAGATGTAGAGAATGGACATGTAGACGGGATGAGGGGGGAAGGGGTGATGGGACAAATTGGGGATTGACACATATACACTACCATGCGTAAAAGAGAGACCTAGTGGGAAGTTGCTCTATAGCACGTGAAGCTCAGCTCAGTGCCCTGAATGACGCAGAGGGGTGAAGCGGGGGATGTGGAGGGAAGAGAGTTCCAAAAGGGGGAGGATATATGTATACATATAACTGATTCACTTCGTTGTACAGCAGAAACTAGCACAACATTGTGAGGCAACTACACTCCAATTCTTATAAAATAGCCATGAAATAATTTTATGTCAGCAAAGGCTTTGATGGTAGAGATTTTGTGCCTACTTATTAACTTGGCAAGATTATGCATAAACACAGATTATTAGTCTTGGGTCTCAGGTTTGTCTGTGTCACTACCACTAATTTATGTTCCTTAGGGCATATACTCAACTCTCCCCAGCTTCTAAATATATTATCCTTTGTCCTAATAAATGTATAAAATTTTTAAAAAGAAGGTATGAAATGTTATTTTTAAACATCATTCTTGATAATATCCAAAGCTAAGTATCTCACAAAACAAAATAAGTGACCTAAAATCATATTTGTTTTTATTAAAAATTTTAATGTTTAGTCTCTTCAATAGGAATTGTTAAAATTTAGGGGGAGAAAACTTTAAAAAAAAAAACAATTAGTAGCTAATGAAGCAGAGATTATTTGGATTTGAAAAATAGTTGTTAATGTGGAGTTAAACCTGATTAGGAAACCAGAAGTCAAAATAAGAAGTTAGCCATTGTACAATAAGATGTAAGGACTTCTAAGCAGATGTATGCATTGCTGGAAACAGTACTTGGGTGAAATTATTCTGAGGCAAGAAGTAAACCAGATCAAAATTAGACTCACTTCAGTTCAGTTCAGTTGCTCAGTCATGTCCAATGCTTTCTGACCTATGGAGAGCAGCCACCAGGCTTCCCTGTCCATCACCAACTCCTGGAGTTGACTCAAACTCATGTCCATCAAGTCAGTGATGCCATTCAACCATCTCATTCTCTGTCATCCCCATCTCCTCCTGCCTTCAGTCTTTCCCAGCATCAGGGTCTTTTCAAATGAGTCAGCTCTTTGCATCAGGTGGCCAAAGTATTGGAGTTTCACCTTCAGCATCAGTCTTTCCAGCAAATATTCAGGACTGACTTCCTTTCGGATTGACTGGCTTGAATGCCTTGCAGTCCAAGGGACTCTCAACAGTCTTCTCCAACACCACAGTTCAAAACCATCAATTCTTCGGTGCTCAGCTTTCTTTATAGTCCAACTCTCACATCCATACATAACTACTGGAAAACCCATAGCTATGACTAGACAGACCTTTGTTGGCAAAGTAATGTCTCTGCTTCTTAATATGCTGTCTAGGTTGGTCATAACTTTTCTTCCAAGGAGCAAGCATCTTTTAATTTCATGGCTGCAGTCCCCATCTGCAGTGATTTTGGAGCCCCCCAAAATAAAGTCTGTCACTGTTTCCATTGTTTCATGTATTTGCCATGAAGTGATGAGAACGGATGCCATGATCTTAGTTTTCTGAATGTTGAGTTTTAAGAGAGCTTTTTCCTTTTCTTCTTTCACTTTCATTAAGAGGCTCTTTAATTCTTCTTTGCTTTCTGCCATAATAGTGATGTCATCTGCATATCTGAGGTTATTGATATTTCTCCTGGCAATCTTGATTCCAGCTTGTGCTTCATCCAGCCCAGCATTTCACATGATGTACTCTGCATATAGGTTAAATAAACAGGGTGACAATCTACAGCCTTGGTGTACTCCTTTCCCATTTTGGAATCAGTCTGTTGTTTCATGTCCAGTTCTAACTGTTGCTTCTTGACCTACATACAGATTTCTCAGGAGACAGGTCAGGTGGTCTGATATTCCCATCTCTTTAAGAATTTTCCACAATTTGTTGTGATCCACACAGTCTAAGGCTTTGGCATAGTCAGTGAAGCATAAGTTGATGTTTTTCTGGAACTCTCTTGCTTTTTCGATGATCCAGCGGATGTTGGCAATTTGATCTCTGGTTCCTCTGCCTTTTCTAAATCCAGCTTGAGCATCTGGAAAGTTCACGGCTCATGTACTGTTGAAGCCTGGCTTGGAGAATTTTGAGCATTACTTTACCAGCGTGTGAGATGAGTGCAATTGTGTGGTAGTTTGAACATTCTTTGGAATTGCCTTTCTTTGGGATTGGAATGAAAACTGACCTTTTCCAGTCCTGTGGCCACTGCTGAGTTTTCCAGATTTGCTGGCATACTGAGTGCAGCACTTTCACAGCATCATCTTTCAGGATTTGAAATAGCTCAGCTGGAATTCCATCACTTCCACTAGCTTTCTTTGTAGTGACGCTTCCTAAGGCCCACTTGACTTCGCATTCCAGGATGTCTGACTCTAGGTGAGTGATCACACCATGGTGGTTATCTGGGTCGTGAAGATCTTTTTTGTATAGTTTTTCTGTGTTCTTGCCACTTCTTAATATCTTCTGCTTCTGTTAGGTCCATACCATTTCTGTATGGTATTAGATCAATTATGATTCAATCTGTTGGAGGGCTGTTATAAGAATGCAGGCCTGAAACAATGATGATCTCATTCATGCTATGCTTTCCACAGGAAACCAAATACTCACCCCTACAAAATCCTTTCACAGAACTTTCTCTGGACCCATACAGGTGCCAACCCTCCCTCTTCTTACTTCTACATTTCCACAGTTGTTTACTCATTTCTCACTCATCTACACACTTCTGTGCCCACCCTGACCTACCCCCATGATTTTAGTCCCGAGTTTTCAAACTGTCCTCAATGCCTGGTTTTCGCTCATCACTTGTTTCACTTCTGCCAACCTGATTCTTTCTCTGGATTCTCCTGTAACCTGTGTTTTCCTGCTTTCCTGCCATCGCAGTTTGATTCCCACGGTTTTACTTCTTACATGGCTGCTTGATACTTGTCCTGGAATCAGCACATTATCCTTTCCCAGCTCATGACCTCCTGCACTCACCATCTGTCCACCTCAAAGCCCTTCCTGGTTGCACTCAGCCCTTAGATCACACCAGAGAGAAAAGGTGAGGACCAAGCACTGAGAAATACACAGTCATTAGTGGATATAAAACCACAGAGAAACTCTAGCATAGGGGTTTGAAAGAAAGAACGATATCTAGGGTAGTGTAAAGTCACAGAAGCCAGTGTACTATGCAGGGTCTAAAAGGAAGTTTGGAAAGAAACCAGTTGCTAATATTTTTTACACCAAATGAATCAGGTGAAGATCATAGTGAGGCAGAAAGCACCATTTTAGAGAACCAGGACAGGAGAATCAATAAATTCTTCATTTAGTTTCATTTGTCAGTGTTGTATGAATAAAGAAACATTTTATTTAACTTTAACTCACCAGGCAGATCCTGCCTAAAGAATAGAAGTGTTTTTTGCAGAACTTAAGTCAGTGAAAAATCACATTAACTGTTATCCTGATGTTCACTTAAAGGAAGATAAACCATGTTCTAGAAAGAAAGGAGGTGAGCCAAACTGGGGGATTTCATGGTAAAGCCAGGAGTTAATTATATCAAGCCTTTCAAGAGAAAGTAGGTCTGAAAAGAACTGTGATCAAAGCGATATTTGGGGATATTATTTTTTCAAATCTTTTTCTCAACGCTATGAATTTATTGTATATATATGACTTATTTTGGCATCATATATAGGTCTAATGTGGCTTCTGAGAATTGAGAATTCTATCCAAGGAGTCCTAGTAGGCTGAAAAAATAAGCTTATTTCAGTTATCAATTGCTGCATAACAAAACCCCCAAACTTAGAGGTAGGAAACAATGATTTATTATTTGTTGTAATTCTCTTTGAGATTGACTGGGTGGTTTTTCCACTGGTCTCACCTGAGCTCACTCATGCAGCTTCACTCAGCTCGTAGTCAGTGGGGACAGCTGGGTCTCTCTCTCCATATGCTCTTTTACTTGGATATGATAAGCTCAAGGCATTTTTCCAAGACAGTAAAAGAGACTGAATGTCCCAAGTACTACCCTTGGAAGTTAATGTCATCCACCACATTTCTTTTGGCCAAAACTAGTCACAAAAGCAACCATTCAAAGAATAGGAAACATAATCTCCACCTCTTGATGGGAGGATTGGGCAAAATCACGTGGTAAAGGAGCATTTGTTGTTCTTTAGTCACAAAGTTGGGAATACCAGACTACCTGACCTGCCTCTTGAGAAATCTGTATGCAGGTCAGGAAGCAATAGTTAGACATGGAACTGGACATGGAACAACAGACTGGTTCCAAACAGGGAAAGGACTATGTCAAGGCTACATATTGTCACCCTGCTTATTTAACTTATATGTGGGGTACAGCATGAGAAATGCTGGGCTGGATGAAGCACAAACTGGAATCAAGACTGCTGGGAGAAATATCAATAACCTCACATATGCAAATGACATCACCCTTATGGCAGAAAGTGAAGAAGAACTAAAGAGCCTCTTGATGAAAGTGGAAGAAGAGAGTAAGAAAGTTGGCTTAAAGCTCAACATTCAGAAAACAAAGATCATGGCATCTGGTCCCATCACTTCATGGCAAATAGATGGAGAAACAGTGGAAACAGTGTCAGACTTTATTTTGGGGGGGCTCCAAAATCACTGCAGATGGTGATTGCAGATATGAAATTAAAAGACACTTACTCCTTGGAAGAAAAATTATGACCAACCTAGACAGCATATTCAAAAGCAGAGACATTACTTTGCCAACAAAGGTCCATGTAGTCAAGGCTATGGTTTTTCCAGTAGTCATATATGGATGTGAGAGTTGGACTATAAAGAAAGCTGAGCACAGAACTGATGCTTTTGAACTGTGGTGTTGGAGAAAACTCTTGAGAGTCCTTTGGACTGCAAGGAGATCCAACCAGTCATCCTAAAGGAAATCAGTCCTGAATATTCATTGGAAGGACTGATGTTGAAGCTGAAACTCCAATATTTTGGCCACCTGCTGCAAAGAGCTGACTCATTTGAAAAAACCCTGATGCTGGGAAAGATTGAAGGCAAAAGGAGAAAGGGACGACAGTGGATGAGTTGGTTGGATGGCATCACAGACTCAGTGGACATGAGTCTGAGTAAATTCTGGGAGTAGGTGATGGACAGGGAGGCCTGGCATGCTGCAGTCCATGGGGTCACAAAGAGTCAGACACGACGAAGTGACTGAACTGAACTGAACTGAGTCACTAAGTCATGCTGGACTCTTTTGTGACCCCATGAACTGTAGCCCCCCAGGGTCCTCTGTCCATGGGATTTCTCAGGCAAGAATACTCGAGTCGGTTGCCATTTCCTTTTCCAAGAGATCTTCCTGATCCAGGGATTGAACCCATGGCTCCTGCATTAGCAGATGGATTCTTTACTGCGGAGCCACCAGGGAAGCACTAAAGGGGCATGTGGGTTATTGTGATTCACTGGGGAGGTTGATGTGATAACCTACAAGAGTCTACCCTAGGTTTTGATGATTCACATCTTTCTCACGTGATTCTCGCCTTCCCCTTCCAAAACTGTCTATATCTCATCCAGTCATGACATAGGGCTCAGAATTCACAATCTCATAGTCTGCATCAGGTCAAGATGTCAATGAGGATACTTGGTTACAGTTCTTAGATTCAGACACTTGTGAACTAAAAAGGCAAGTTATCCACCCATTTCCTCAGGTACCAATGTATATTGGAGAGAGAGAAAAACCACACTATATAGACACTGATGTTCAAAAAAGGAGAGGGGAAAATGTACAATAGTTACTGGTCCATGACAATTTGGAAACCCATCCAGGTACATGCTGGCAAGTTTCTATACTGCAGGAGTAGGCAGAGTTCCTTGATTAGGGCCCAGTTCTACTCTCTTGAAATATATGCCTAATCTTCTGTCCTTCTGGGCTCTGGGCAACACTCTCTCAGCTCTGTCCTCTTGGTTGTTCTTCCCTCTCAGTAAGAAATGACCCATGCTTGTAAGAGAGAAGCTTTCTCATCCTGTTTCCTATTCATTGGAAGATAGAGGCCCAGAAGCCTCTTCTATTTCCATCTCTTTCACTCCAAGCTGTGATGATTTTTCAACACAACTCTTTTAACACTATGTGGATATTCTACAGAGTTGTTCAGGTTCACTCTATAACCCTAAAAGCACATGAATAATTCTTTTGGAGGCGGTGAGCTGTAGTGCTAGCTTCTTCCTTACTTTTTCAAAATCCTTCTTTCTCAATGAAACAAGAAAGTGTTAGTCACTCAGTCGTGTCCGAGTCTTGCAACCACATGGACTGCAGCCCACCAGGCTCCTCTGTCCATGGAATTCTCCAGGCAAGAATACTGGACTGGGCAACCATTCCCTTCTCCAGCGGATCTTCCCAACCAATAGGGGATAGTAAATTAAAGCTCTTATGTACATAAAAGGGTATGTTTCACATTAGGCAAATAGACATGCCATATAAAATATTGTGCATAAATTGATTTTTCATAAAGACAGTGGAATTTATCTCATTGTAGAATTTGCCATTTGATCTATCATGTATCCTTTGGTAAAGTTTGGAGACTCAGTAGGTAAAAAGAGGGATAGTTCTGGAGTCAGACCTGCATTTGAATCCACTCTGCCATGTGACCTTGAACAAGTTACTCATGCTCATTTGGTGTCAGTTTCCTCATCAGTAAAATAACAATACAGATATTCTGTGCTTACTATCTTGCTGGGTTGCTAAGGAGAGTAGAACTAAATTCTGCAAAGCAACTGACATACAATAAATTATAGTTGGATTACAGATATGGAAATAAACTTATGGTTACCAGGAGGTGAAAGGGGGAAGGGTTAAATTGGAAGATTGGGATTGACACATACAAGCTACTATATATAAAATAGGTAACTAATAAGGACCTACTATACAGCACAAGGAAATCTACTCAATACTCTGTAATGGCCTATATGGGAAAAGAATCTAAAAAAGAGTGGATACATGTATATACATAACTGATTCACATTGCTGTAAATCTGAAGCTCACACAACATTGTAAATCAACTATACCCCAATAAAAAGTTTTTAAGTAAATAAATAAATATATTATACCTAGAGCTACAATTTTGGAGCTGAATAAAACTTTAGTCCCCTTCCAAAGCTAACTCCATATCAAAACTTTTTGATGGTTGCTGTTCTATATATTATTTATAAGAGTGATATACTACTGATCTTCTTGTTGTGCTTAGTCGCTCAGTCATATCTGACTCTCTGCGACCCCATGGACTGTAACCCACCAGGCTCCTCCGTCAATGGGGATTCTTCAGGCAAGAATACTGGAGTGGGTTGCTATGCCCTCCTCCAGAGGATCTTCCCAACCCAGGGATCAAACCCAGGTCTCCCACATTGCAGGCGGATTCTTTACCATCTGAGCTACTAGGGAAGACCCATACTACTGATCTAGTATACTATAAAACACACCCCGGAAGTAGAAATTATAAAAGATATTTTTAAAATTACACATAGAAGGAAAATATAAGCAAAGTGAAAAGACAGCCTTCTGAATGGGAGAAAATAAGAGCAAATGAAGCAACTGACAAACAACTAATCTTAAAAATATACAAGCAACTCCTGCAGCTCAATTCCAGAAAAATAAACGACCCAATCAAAAAATGGGCCAAAGAACTAAATAGACATTTCTCCAAAGAAGACATACGGATGGCTAACAAACACATGAAAAGATGCTCAACATCACTCATTATTAGAGAAATGCAAATCAAAACCACAATGAGGTACCACTTCACACCAGTCAGAATGTCTGCAATCCAAAAATCTGCAAGCAATAAATGCTGGAGAGGGTGTGGAGAGAAGGGAACCCTCCTATACTGTTGGTGGGAATGCAAACTAGTACAGCCACTATGGAGAACAGTGTGGAGATTCCTTTAAAAATTGCAAATAGAACTGCCTTATGACCCAGCAATCCCACTGTTGGGCATACACAGTGAGGAAACCAGAATTGAAAGAAACACATGTACCCCAATGTTCATTGCAGCACTGTTTATAATAGCCAGGACATGGAAACAACCTAGATGTCCATCAGCAGATGAATGGATAAGAAAGCTGTGGTACATATACACAATGGAGTATTACTCAGCCGTTAAAAAGAATACATTTGAATCAGTTCTGATGAGATGGATGAAACTGGAGCCGATTATACAGAGTGAAGTAAGCCAGAAAGAAAAACACCAATACAGTATACTAACACATATATATGGAATTTAGAAAGATGGCAATGATGACCCTGTATGCAGGACAGCAAAAAAGACACAGATGTGTATAGTGGACTTTTGGACTCAGTGGGAGAGGGAGAGGGTGAGATGATTTGGGAGAATGGCATTGAAACATGTATAATATCATGTAAGAATCGAATTGCCAGTCTATGTCCGATGCAGGATATGGCACGCTTGGGGCTGGTACGTGGGGATGACCCAGAGAGATGTTGTGGGGAGGGGGGTGGGAGGGGGTTTCATGTTTGGGAACGCATGTACACCCATGGTGGATTCATGTCAATGTATGGCAAAACCAATACAGAATTGTAAAGTAAAATAAAAAATAAATTAAAAAAAAATAAAGAAAAATAAAATAAAATTACACATAAGTAGAAAGTCTAATATTTTCTCCCTGTACCCAGTAGACTGTGTTTTTCTCAGGGAGTGCTAAAATTTGTGGCAATATCGATATTCATATAGAGAATGAAAGTGCAACAGGTCTCCAACAATCACAGATGTCTCTCAGTTAATATAAATATCTACCAGAAAACATTGTGCAAGGTTTCGTTTGCAGCAGAATGGTTTCCCTGGTAGCCAATCAAAACTTTGTTTTATCTATATGAAAATCTAGAAGTCTAATATTTAGAAAAGAAACACATACTTTGAAATGAATTTCAAGAGTTTTTTTTGATTGTGCATCTTCTATTGTAAATAATGACCAACTACGTTTGTCTTCTTTTTGTGTTTTAAGCTATTAGTTTGTTCCTTGAGTTAGACTATTATATCTCCTCCCATTTCACTAATTCTTTTAACTACATTTATTTTACCTTTGATAACTGCTTTTAGCCCTGTAATTTTCATGTTAGTTTTTGACCAACTGACAGTTTGATTTTCTGGTCCAGTGTATAATACATACTTTATTCCATTTAATATCCATAATTTTCTTTTCTTACTCTCATACACATGACACTTTGTACTTCTTATTCTGTGTCTGTACATTCTGTACATACTAACTTTAATTTTACTGTCTGTACTTTGAATATAATAATGGGAATCTATCAAATCACATTGCTTTTTCTAGTTATTGTTAATGGCATTTTTAAGCTAGTATACATTGACTATGACTATAGTATCAGTCACTGTCTGATTTCTAATACACAAATATAATTAGACTAATTTGTTTTGAAGAAAGTGCTTAATTGAGAAAGAAGGCAAATAGGCAAAGCATTAATAAATTTTAATAGTGTATTAAATCTTTAATAATTCTTTATCATAGTCTTTTTAAAATACAAATTTACAAAACTATTATCTTGAAGGCATCTAAGTCCTTTAAAGAAGTAAGCTTCATATAATAATAATTGTTATTATTTTTGTATATTTTATATATTAGTGATTAGTCACTCAGTCATATCTATATCCATCTCTTTGTGATCCCATGGACTGTAGCCTGCCAGACTCCTCTGAACATAGAATTCTCCAGGCAAGAATACTGGAGTGGGTTGCCATTTTCTATAGCTAACATTTAAACATACTGAACATGTATTAAGTACTGTGCCAAATACTTTACCTAGATTATCTCATTTGATTAGCATAACACATTAATGAAATAGATATAAAATTACGACTTGAATGCAGACCTGTTTGACTCAAAGTCCGAATGGTGGGTCATGATGCTGTATGTTGCCTCTGATAATGAGTATTCATGACCCCAAAATGATCACTTGGCAAACTTGGGATAAAGTTTTATTTGTAGTAAACACTTTAATTCTGGGATAATTTATTTTATATTCTGAATCCAAAGAGCAATCTTAATGTGTATAATTATTTGAAATATACATCATCTTTTAAAGTTTTCATATGCTTTATATTAATGCATTTGGCAGCATGTACTTATTGGATTTTTATTTAAAATTTGCCAACTGTTTCTCTAATTTGACAGAGGACTAAATATCAAATAACCTGATCAGTTTGTATAAGATCTGGTTTAGGAAGTAAACAGAAATATGAGGCTAAGTGCTAAAGTTCATCAGTGACAGAAAGGACAAAACGTATCCAATTAATTTTTTTAAAAAGTCAAAGATAACTTAGAACATTGACAACCTGCTTTAAAGCACAAACTCATATATTGGAAATGTAAAATTTTGACTTCCCTATATTTGTCTTGAGTCAAGTTTTTCAGTTTGTAAAAGGTGAATGCATCACATACATGCCTGTTTTACTTCAGGAAATATGTGGGGTGACATTTTTGCTGTCCATCAAATAATTTTTCAGTAATTGAAACTGAGTAATACTAATAAAGTAGTTGATATGTCATGATTATCAATTGTTATTATCAGGTTTTCAAATTCTTATTTTTCTAAATATGTAAATTAATAAAATTCAAGTACTATGCAAAAATGAAATATACCAATGTGTGTATCACAATAAACTGTGGAAAATTCTAAAAGAGTTGGGAATACCAGACCACCTCACATGCCTCTTGAGAAACCTGTATGCAGGTCAGGAAGCAACAGTTAGAACTGAACATGGAACAACAGACTGGTTCCAAATAGGAAAAGGAGTACGTCAAGGCTGTATATTGTCACCCTGCTTATTTAACTTATATGCAGAGTACATCATGAGAAACGCTGGGCTGGAAGAAGCACAAGATGGAATCAAGTTTGCCGGGAGAAATATCAATAACCTCAGATATGGAGATGACACCACGCTTTTGGCAGAAACTGAAGAGGAACTAAAGAGCTTCTTGATGAAAGTGAAAGAGGAGAGTGAAAAAGTTGGCTTAAAGCTCAGCATTTAGAAAATGAAGATCATGGCATCTGGTCCCACCACATCATGGGGAATAGATGGGGAAACAGTGGAAACAGTGTCAGACTTTATTTTGGGGGGCTCCAAAATCACTGCAGATGGTGACTGTAGCCATGAAATTAAAAGACACTTACTCCTTGGAAGGAAAGTTATGACCAACCTAGATAGCATATTCAAAAGCAGAGACATTACTTTGCCAACAAAGGTCCGTCTAGTCAAGGCTATGGTTTTTCCAGTAGTCATGTATGGATGTGAGAGTTGGACTGTGAAGAAGGCTGAGCGTCGAAGAATTGATGCTTTTGAACTGTGGTGTTGGAGAAGACTCTTGAGAGTCCCTTGGACTGCAAGGAGATCCAACCAGTCCATTCTAAAGGAGATCAGTCCTGGGATTTCTTTGGAAGGACTGATGCTAAAGCTGAAACTCCAGTACTTTGGCCACCTCATGCGAAGAGTTGACTCATTGGAAAAGACTCTGATGCTGGGAGGGATTAGGGGCAGGAGGAGAAGGGGATGACAGAGGATGAGATGGCTGGATGGCATCACTGACTCGATGGACATGAGTTTGGGTGAACTCCAGGAGTTGGTGATGAACAGGGAGGCCTGGCATGCTGGGGTCGCAAAGAGTCGGACACGACTGAGCGACTGAACTGAACTGACATATATAGTCTATTAATATATGGTATATATAGTCTTCTGTTTATAAAAAGAATCATTAAAAATTTCTTGTGAAAATGTTCTCAAATTTCAAAGCTTGATATAATTATACTACTCTACATTTCTCAGATATTTATATCATTCAACTGTATTAATTTTTCTGCCACATGGATGAGTCTATAAAAATTTAAAAGATTGTATTCCCTCTCCTATGTTTTAATATTCTCTGTTAATAGATAGCATTTATTTATATAGATACATTTTAATTAAATTCTAGCTCAGAAAGTTTTCCACTGTTGTAATTAGCTCCCTTATTTGTAGAACTCTTTCAGGTTATATCAGTTTCAGGATACTTGATTAAAGTATTTAGATTATATCTGGTGTCAGGTTACATCTTTAAAAATTATCAGTGAAGAAATTAGTTTGTATCACATTAATAACTTTAAAGTTTTAAATTGTTTTTAACTATTATGCTTAGAATTCTAAGTTATCCCACAAGTTTTTTTTAACAAGAAACTGTACTTAGTGAAATTTTTTAAAAATTCTAGTATTTTATAAAAATGTTTTGTGTGTTTCAGCTATTGAAGCAGAAAAACATAGTAAAAAGCAGAAAGGAAGAAATGTCACCACACAGGTAAAAATTTTGCTATATCATTATATTTTTCCAACACAAAATTAAGCTATACGCACTATTAACAGCATTTATTTGGTAGGCTCAGAATTTTTTAAACAACTAATTTTTGACTGTTGTTTCTGTTATTTTTTTCCAATCTCAATCCACATTTTTGGTTCATCCATTCAACAAACAGTTACTCATTCCACTGTGAGAAGAAAAGAATGTCATCAGGCTTGAGCCTTCCTATAAGCCATGGTCTATCTGAGGTCCTAAAATACCAAGACAAAAAGGGCAGACAGAGACCAGCCTGGCTTATAGAGCCACAGATGCTTGTTAAACTTGATTAACCTCAGGATGTCTTCTGACATCTTGAAAGAATTCAGCATTTTCCGTCTGTTCTCAGCCCAGCAGCCCTTGCTCCTTTCTTTGAAACCCTTTAGTGGTTTCCCATCTCATGCCAAGTAAAACCAATGTCTTGCTTAACAGGCTCTGTGATCTAGTCCTACTGCTTTTTCTCTGATATCACCTCCCTTACACACCATTCTAGACACACCAGGCTCTGTGCTATTGCTCAGAAACCCCCACACACGTAACCACCTTTCTGTTTTTTCTGCCTGGAATGTCCCTGAGCCCAGATATCCATCTGGCTCAAAAATCATCTTTTAGGAGGGTCTTCCCCTAGGCATTCTGTGAAGTTGCACTCACTCTATCCAAAATTACTAACACTATCACAACACTTTATACCTCCCTTCCTTACTGTAACAGAACTACCATTATGTAACACTTTGTGATGTTTGCAGTCACTCTCCCTCCTCTAGAATATAAACTCCATGACAGCAGGAGTTTTTGTCTCTGTTGTTCACTGCTGTTATCCCAGTAGCTAGAACAGTACCTGGCACTTAGCAGGCACTCATTAAATGTCTATTGATTAATGACTAAATCTAAAATCCAGATTAAACAGGTAAACTTTGAAGAAATATTTGTATAAGCTAAAAACTTTCTACATTGCAATATTTTCTAAACCCCTTCAAATTTAGCTTTCCCCCATTACCATAACTACCACATCCCATAATTAGCAGTGGGGTTGTTATCTGCATAAATAGAAGTGATCTTGGCAGAAAACTCAGTTTGTCCTTGAGCAGGTGGAGACTGAAGGACATGTGCTTCCTCGGGTCATCTTGTTTTCCATGATGCCTTGTGATATGCAGTGCCTACCCAATAGCATGTAAAAGCCTTCTTTGGGTCTGAGGATAACCTTACTGCTTGGGACCAAGGATACTGCTTAGGCTCATAAGTGTCTTCCCTGATGTCCAGCATCAGTAGATAAGGCCTATATAGTAAACACAGGAAAGGACCCCAGCTTTACCCATGTATAGCCAAGAATAAAAAGAAAAATATGAACTATACTAGAGATCTTAGAATATTTGGGGGGGAAAAGTACTATTTTCATGTCCAAGATGGGAAAATATGCCAGGGTAGCCTGTTTGCAGACTATGTGTCTCACAATTCCCCTGGAGCTTCTCCTTTTCCTGCCTTCCTGAGAGCCATCCTCATAGAGCACAGACCACCAAAGTGAAAAGACCAACGACTGTAAATGGCTCTAATGCAAAGTTCCCTTATATCCCTGCTTCACTATAGCCAGGATAAAGTAACAGTTTACTCAACTGGCCACATTGTTTCATGACTCCTTTATAATAAATATTATTATTTATAATATTTAGGAGTCAGGATATAACCTGGCTGAAGATGCCCTCCTCATGTCTCTACCTTCATTACAGACACAGCAAATTCTAGTTGTCTTTCATAATAATTACTACTTGTACTGTAATTTTTTTAACCCTTACTTAAGTATAGCTAGGGCTTCCTTGTGGCTCAGCTGGTAAAGAATCCGCCTGTAATGCGGGAGAACTGGGTTTGATCGCTGGGTTGGGAAGATCCCCTGGAGAAGGGAAAGGCTACCCACCCCAGTATTCTGGCCTGGAGAATTCCAGGGACTGTATAGTCATGGGATCGCAAAGAGTCAGACACGATTGAGAGACTTTCACTTTCACTTAAATATGGCTATGTAAGTATAGCTAGCTTCCCTATGATTTTTCTTTCTGGCTTTAGAACTCTAAAATCCACAAGCATATCACTTATTCCTCCATTCCCCAACATTTAACTTTCTAAAAACACACCTACACACTTAAAATGATGTTTAAATGCACTTTGTTTTGTGTTGAGGATCTAAAATTTTCAGTTCTGTGTATTACTTCCTTCAGTATTAAAGAATGATCATGATCATAGAGGGGGTAGACGTTCAGGTGTCTAATGTCTTACAGGGGAGTAACTGAGGCCTGAAAGGCAGCAATTCAAGTGTATGGCCGAGAGACCACTATGACAACCACCGCCACCAAGAGTGAAAATGAAAACTCTGAAAACAAGAAAAGGGTAGCCCAGCTCTCAGCATTGCCCAATTTCACCTGGGGCCCCAGAGTTCTCAGCTTTCTCTTTCACCTAAGCAGACACTTTCTGCTTGTTTTTGAGATTAACACCTTCTTCTAAGAGTTAGATTTTTCTTACACATCTTGGTACTTTGATTTATGGTTTACAGTTATATAATAGTACTTTATACAACCCCTTCACATATACTATTCATTTCTCCTAACATTTCTGTTACAGAAGTTATTTAAATAGTTAATTATTATCCCCATTTAAAGATTAGCATAACCAATCCCATTCAAATATAAAAGATCTTTATAATACAAATTTCATTCATTCAACACCATGCCTGCCAGTTACTGGAACTTGGAATATTCAAAGGTTCTAGTTTTTTTTAGCTTTGTGAATCCTTTTGTGAATATCTTTTGATATTGCTTAAACTTGATTGTGAACTTCTAAAGGGTAAGAAAGTATAAAGTATATTTTCAAACTTTTTGCATGTGGTAAGATACAATAAAAGTTTAAAGATTTATTTATTTTTTAATTTAATTTAACTTTATTTTATTAAATTTTATTTTTACTTTATTTTACTTTACAATACTGTATTGGTTTTGCCATACATTTACATGAATCCACCACGGGCGTATACAAGCTCCCAGCTAATCAATGAATATAGTAAAGTTGCAGTATATAAAACCAACACTCAGAAATCCCTTGCATTCCTATACACTAATAATGAGAAAGTAGAAAAAGAAATTAAGGAAACAATTCCATTCACCATTGCAATGAAAAGAATAAAATACTTAGGAATATACCTACCTAAAGATTTAATTAAATATGCTGCTACAATTCTCCACCCCCTGACACTTTTTTTCTAATTGCTTATCTTGGTGTCTTACTTCTCCAAATATTGTCTTCACATTCATTTTAACTGAAATCTGCTTGCCTCCTGAAAACATTCCCTGCAGCCCTCTCAGGAATTTTCTCCCATTGGAGATATAATATCGGTCCTAGCTGGGGTGCTGAGTATTGCTGCCTTCTCACTGAGAGAGTTATTGGAAATAGGGACAGAGAAGTGACTCACAGGCTTCTCTCCAACTCTGCTCCTATTATTCTAGCACCCATGAAGCCTAGCCTCTTAATTCTGTTCTTTAGATCTTTCAGCGCCAAGATTTGCACACTTCTCTCTGCTCACATGGTCATAAGCTCAGCGATGTCTTTTTCAAATCAAGCGTTCATGACTCTAAGTCTTTAATGACAACCTGGTACTCTCTAAGTTGCTCTGTCACTCCTTCAGTCCCACCAGGACCTCAAATCTATTTGTACCTTTTACTGCCATCATCCCCCTCACATTCTCACTTCTTTTCCTACTTGGCTTTTGACTTGGTGGCTCATCATTAAAGGACCACAGTTTCTTTTCCAAAACCCTTGGGAACAAGTGCGTTTCAGAACTCAAGGTTTTTTTTTTTTTTTTTTCAATTGCTGTAAAATATACATAACATAAAATTTACTCGCATAACCATTTCTATGTCTACAATTCATTAGTGTTAGGTACATTCATTCATATTTTGTACAACCAATTTCTAGAACTCTTTTCATCTTTGAGAACTGAAACTTGATATGTATAAGGTAACAACTCTCCACCCCTCCCAGCCCTTGTCAACCACCACTATAGTTTCCGCCTCTGTGAATTTGATTACTCTAGGTGCCTCATATAAGTGTTTAAAATCATAACAGTATTTGTCTTTTTTGTGACTGGCTTATTTCACTCAGCATAATTTGCCAAAGGTTCATCCATGCTGTAGCATGTATCTGAATTTTCTTTCTTTTTAAGGGACAGAACAGAAACTCTAGTGAAAGTTACGAGAAAAAAGCTCTGATGAAACACAGATTACCAGGGTTACATTTTGATTGTAATAACCTGTTTATTCCCTGTACCATGAATACCTAATATGGCTATAAGTTTAACTATAATGTTATGCTCCTTGTATGTAAAAATACAGAATATAAATACTCTAATATGTATGGGTTCTTAATGTTCTCTTAAATTCTTAAAGCTACCCTTATAATGCATCTAATGATTAGTAGAATGTTATATTAGCACTATATTACTAGTATCACAGAATCTGCCTGCAATGCAGGAGATCTGGGTTCAATCCCTGGGTTGGGAAGATCCCCTGGAGAAGGGAAAGGCTACTCAATCCAGTATTCTGGCCTGGAGAATTCCATGGACTGTGTAGTCCATGGGGTCACGGACAGGACTGAGCGACTTTCACTTTCACTGACGTTATTTTACTTTTCCCTTTTTACCTTCTACTTAACCATTTTCCCACATTTCTCACATATCTTTGGATTGCCATCTACAGTTGTTATTCTGTGACTTTTGAAGGTAGATGTACAAATACACGATAAAATAATTAGCAAGATCCACTGTGGTGTTGGAGAAGATTCTTGAGTCCCTTGGACTGCAAAGAGATCCAAGCAGTCTATTCTGAAAACCAACCCTGGGATTTCTTTGGAAGGAATGAGGCTAAAGCTGAAACTCCAATACTTTGGCCACCTCATGAGAAGAGTTGACTCATTGGAAAAGACTCTGATGCTGGGAGGGAATGGGGGCAGGAGGAGAAGGGGATGACAGAGGATGAGATGGCTGGATGGCATCACAGACTCGACGGACGTGAGTCTGAGTGAACTCTGGGAGATGGTGATGGACAGGGATGCCTGGTGTGCTGCAATTCATGGGGTTGCAAAGAGTCAGACATGACTGAACGACTGAACTGAACTGAACTTGCCAAGAGAAAGAAATGTTTTTGCTGATGAATGAGTTATTTCTTCTTTGAAAGGGGTGGCTATTTTAATGAGAGGTGGCTATTGCCATATTTGCTTTAAGAAAATCTTAGGCATGTTAGAAAAAAGTATTTTAAGATTATTTTATATTCTTAACTGAACATAGCCCAGGAAAAATGAAAAATAAAAAGATCATTACCCAAAATATCTTTGCTTCACTTGAAGCATCTCAAATAAAATCTTACTTTAAAAGAGAAAAACTATTAAATCGGTGTTATTTTCAAATTTAAAACACCAGTCCTTGTTTCCCAAATATATGCATACCTTTATTTAAGATCTAGAAAGCTTGAGCCATCTAACTTAAATTCCTGGTAAAAACTGTAATTCAGACAATGTTAACTTCAATGTATCTTTGCTATATGTGTAAACATTGTCACTGTCTGATAAGTGATCAAAATTTTATACTATTTTATTGGTGTACTTTAATCCCATTTTAATTTGCTGTCTACCTTCTTCACTACTACCTAGGGCAGGGTAGTAGGACACTACTACCAAACTTTCACTTGCATCAGAAACACCTGGTGGGCCTGTTAAAACACAAGTTGCTGGGCTTCACCCCCAGAATTTTTGATTCTGTAGACTTTTGAGTGCAGATGAGAAAAATTGCTTTTTTTCTCTTCTGCGGGAAGAGTCACACCAGCTTCTGCAAGGCTACATACTGGGCCAAGTTCCCCTGGATCAAGACCTTCTGTGAATGCACTGCCAGAGCTTATTCTGCTCTCTCTGGCAGAGCCCTGTAGCCCCCACTGCTCCCCGTGGATGAGGGCTGCTAATGAGGAGGTGCTCAGCTAGTCCTGGTTTGCCACACTCTTATTGTCTTCTGCTTTCAGTAAGCTCCTTCTTTTCAGGTGCTTTTTTCCAGAGATGTTTTTGAGCAGAATTTAGGACATTACACAGTGCCCAGGAACAGTGACTCTTTCGAAGTATGTAAGCCAGGAAAAAAAGAAAAGGGACACAGATAGTTAAGGAAAGCAAGGTACACCCCTGACTTTTGAGCCCTAGGGAAAGTAAGTCTGACAGGCAAGAGCCCTTCCCTTCCAGTTTTTCTTTCACTTCTCGGTATCTCCTATTTGCAAGGAACAAGGCTCACTTCCCGTTCCATGACAAACATGACTTTCACTCCCACTTAAACAAAAAGCCGAAACATTTTTTGTTTTCCATGTATATAGTCACACAATTTGGAGACATGACCACATGTACAGGTATGTGTGTGGAGGGGTGCAGGGTGAGACCGATTCCCCCCTCCACAATTCCTCCTGGCTCCCCATTCTCCTTCACCCCTAAAACTGGAATCTCCATCTGCTCAGCTGGTTCAGCAAAAAAACAAGAAGGTACCTTCAACTTTGGCCTGGGGGACAAGCCTATTCAGTTCAGTTCAGTCGCTCAGTTGTGTCCAACTCTTTGCGACCCTGTTAACCACAGTGCCAGGCCTCCCTGTCCATCACCAACATCTGGAGCTTACCTAAACTCATGTCTATTGTGTCGGTGATGCTATCCAGCCATCTCATCCTCTGTCATCCCCTTCTCCTCCTGCCCTCAATCTTTCCTGGCATCAGGGTCTTTTCAAATGAGTCAGCTCTTCCCATCAGGTGGCCAAAGTATTGGAGTTTCAGCTTCAACATCAGTCCTTCCAATGAACACCCAGGACTGATCTCCTTTAGAATAGACTGGATGGATCTCCTTGCAGTCCAAGGGACTCTCAATAGTCTTCTCCAACACCACAATTTAAAAGCATCAATTCTTCGGCACTCAGCTTTCTTTATAGTCCAACTCTCACATCCATACATGACCACAGGAAAAACCATAGCCTTGACTAGATGCACCTTTGTTGACAAAATAATGTCTCTACTTTTCAATACGCTGTTTAGGTTGGTCATAACTTTCCTTCCAAGAAGTAAGCATCTTTTCATTTCATGGTTGCAGTCACTATCTGCAGTGATTTTGGAGCCCCCAAAATAAAGTCAGCCACTGGTTCTGGTTCCATTGTTTCCCCATCTATTTGCCATGTAGTGGCAGGACCGGATGCCACGGTGTTAGTTTTCTGAATGTTGAGCTTAAGGAAACTTTTTCACTCTCCTCTTTCACTTTCATCAAGAGCCTCTTTAGTTTTTCTTCACTTTCTGCCATAAGGGTGGTGTCATCTGCATATCTGAGGTTATTGATATTTCTCCCAGCAATCTTGATTCCACCTTGTGCTTCATCCAGCCCAGCGTTTCTCATGATGTACTCTTCATGTAAGTTAAATAAGCAGAGTGACAATATACAGCCTTGACATACTCCTTTTCCTCTTTGGAACCAGTCTGTTGTTACATGTTCAGTTCTAACTGTTGCTTCCTGACCTGCGTATAGGTTTCTCAAGAGGCAGGTGAGGTAGGTGGTCTGGTATTCCCATCTCTTTCAGAATTTTCCATACTTTATTGTGATCCACACAGTCAAAGGCTTTGGCATAGTCAATAAAGCAGAAATAGATGTTTTTCTGGATTTCTCTTGCTTTTTTTGATGTTGGCAATTTGATCTCTGGTTCCTCTGCCTTTTCTAAAACCAGCTTAAACATCAGGAAGTTCACGGTTCATATATTGCTGAAGCCAGCCTGGAGAATTTTGAGCATTACTTTACTAGTGTGTGAGATGAGTGCAATTGTGCAGTAATTTGAGCATTCTTTGGCATTGCCTTTCTTTGGGATTGGAATGAAAACTGACTTTTTCCAGTCCTGTTCGACCAAAGAGTTCGGACAAAAGAGTCCGAAATGCAGTACTTGGATGCAATCTCAAAAACAACAGAATGATCTGTTTGTTTCCAAAGCAAACCATTCAATATCACGGTAATCCAAGTCTATGCCCCAATCAGTAATGCTGAAGAAGCTGAAGTTGAACAGGTCTATGAAAACCTACAAGACCTTTTAGAACTAACACCCAAAAAAGATGTCCTTTTCATTGTAAGGGACTGGAATGCAAAAGTAGGAAGTAAAGAAACACCTGGAGTAACAGGCAAATTTGGCCTTGGAATATGGAATGAAGCAGGGCAAAGGCTAACAGAGTTTTGCTAAGAGAACACACTGATCAGAGCAAACACCCTCTTCCTGCAAAACAAGAGAAGACTTGACTCATGGACATCACCAGATGGTCAACACCGAAATCAGATTGATTATATTCTTTGCAGCCAAAGATGGAGAAGCTCTATACAGTCAGCAAAAACAAGACCAGGAGCTGACTGTGGCTCAGATCATGAACTCCTTATTGCCAAATTCAGACTGAAATTGAAGAAAGTGGGAAAAACCACTAGACCATTCAGAAAAGCCTATATCCAGCCTCTGTCTGCACTACTTCCAAATCTTATCCTAAATCTGCTTGTGTAATTTATCTGCACTGCTTCTGCACTCACCTGAGTCATGTCATCTGTCACCTGGTTGACTATGATAGTGTCTAAACTGTGCTTTCTGTCCCCACTCTTTTTTTATAAGTTATTTTTTGATTAGAGGAAAATCACTTTGCAGTGTTGTGTTGGTTTCTTTTGTCCAACAAAGTGAACCAGCCATAAGCGTGTGTATATATATACCTCCCTCTTGAGCCTCCCTCCCCTCCCCTCATCCCACCCCTCTAGGTCATCACAGAGCACCAGACTGGGCTCCCAGTGTCCCCTCTCTTAATCTGGTACTATCTGTGCCTCACAAGTCAGCCAGAATGTTCGTTCTTTCTAAAATGTAAATAAGAGCCTGTCACTTAAAACCCTTCATTGTCCTCCTCTTGTCTTTTGAATAAAACGTCAAATCCTTACCATGTCTCTCCATGATATGACCCCTACTGCCCTCTGTCTTTCTCTTTTATAATTCTCCCCTTAGCTCACACTCCTTCAGCCACTGGGGCCTTATTTTCATTGCTGGAACATATACATTTGTCCCCACTTTAGAGCACGGGTACTCACTATTCCCTCTGCCTGGAATGCTCTATTCCATATCTATGCAGGACTGCTTTCGTTAAAAGCATTAAACTCCTGTCATTAAACTCTTGGCTCCAAAATCACCTCTTCAGTGAGCTTTCTTGGACATCCAATCTAAATCACCTGTACACCAATCCCTCTTCTCTCTGCATTTCACTTTTTTACATCTCCTTGTTTTATTCTCTTCAAAGCATGTATTGATACCTGCTACTAACTTGTTCATTTATTTTTTTACTGGTTATTTATTATCTGTCTACTCACAGATGAATGAAAGCTCCATGAGATCAGAAAGTTCTGTCTTATTTGCCACTATGTGTTCAAATCCTAGGGAATGCCAAGCATAAATGTGTTGAATGAATGAATCACTGATGTGTATAGAAAGAACAAGATTGGTTCATTACTTATTTTATACCTGTTGCCTACCCAAGACTATTTTATGAGGCTGATAAAGTTCCATTAACATTAGTTATGTTACTGTTGTCAAAATTCTATTAAAGAACTAGCATGGATTTGGGGCTAGTTTACACTCAGTATCAAATATATCCCAGGCAGCTGTTGGGTCCTAGGACATGCTAAAATTGCTCTTCCCCGACTTTAAGTGAAGTTAGTTCAGAAAATGTATGGCATAAAAGTGTTTTCTACTAGTAAAAAGGTTTCTGGGTATTCTGCTTAAGAGATAAAAGAAGTATATTTCAAAAAACTAACAATGTTTACTGAGTTTCTAGGCTGAAGTCATAGTTCACCAGTGGACAGAACAAATTAAATAATCAGAATGCCTAGGTCCTGGTAGTTTAGAATTTGAAACAGAAAAATAGAAATATTAATTTTTAAAACACAGCCATATAATAATAGTGATAATTATATTTATCCTAATGTCTTATTATTCCTGTGTAAAAGGATCTTCCCATGCATTAACTTATTTGACCTTCATGATTATCCAGTGAAGTAGGCTCTGGCAGCTCAGACGGTAAAGAACCCACCTGCAATGAAGGAGACCCCACTGGGGAAGACCCCTAGAGGAGGAAATGGCTACCCACTCCAGTATTCTTGCCCCCAAAATCCCATGGACAGAGGAGCCTGGTGGGCTACAGCCCCTGGGGTCGCAGAGTCAGACACGGCTGAGAGACTAACACTTTCACTTTCACAGGGCAATGTTATTACCCCCGTTTTACATTTACATTTAATAGTTTAACTGAACTGAGTCACAGAGAGGTTAGTTAACTTGCCCACAGTTAGACACATTTAATTAGTGGTGAACAGAAAATACTATGAAGGGAATGAAAGTAATAGTTTTCAAATCTGTAGTACATTTATTTGGGGATGTGAGCAATTTGGATGAACAAGTTATCTGTTTATATGTTAACAAGTAAGCAAAGTTTCTTGTGTTTAAAATGTAAAGTTGTGTGTTTTTAAAGAATAAAACCAATTAATTATCTTCCAAAAAAAAAATAGAATAAGCCCATAAGTCAAATCACCAGCCTTAGCAGGATACCTTACTCTTTTAAACACGAAGCTATTCAATGTGCGTCCCGTATCCCAGGACTATTTTTGCTTGTGTGTTTGTTTGGTTTTGCTTTCAGGCAAAAAACCATAGGACGGGCCCTTCTTTGGAAATGTCTCTAGGCACAAGAAGCATGAAAGAAAAAGAGTGTAGTTGCTCAGTCATGTCCGACTCTTTGCTACCCCAGGCTCCTCTGTCCATGAAATACTCTGGGCAAGAATATTGGAGTGGACTTCTATACCTTTATCCAGGGGATCTTCCCAACCCAGGGATTGAAACTGGTCTCCTGGGTCTACATCATTGCAGGCAGATTCTTTACCATCTGAGCCACAAGGGAACATGCCAGGCACAAGAAGCATGAGCCAGCCACAAATAAAGTAGGATTAAATGTAGGATTTAAATGTGAGATAAATTCAACCTTCTTTCCTCCAAGCTCACAAATCATTTAGTTTCTCTTGAGAGAAGATGTTCCTACTCTTCCTGTGCTTTGAGAAAGCAAGGGATTTCCCCCAAATAAGGAAACCCACACATCCATTATGATTCCCTCTACTCAAGACACTCTACTTGAAATGAGAACTACACTGAAGAGTTTACAGTGCATCTGGAATTTGTTGAGTAGATATAACATGAAATACATGATGTAGAATAATCTCAGCTGTTGCTTATGAAGAAGGGACTCTATCACAAGGTCAGAGGAGAAGGAGATCACTGTGAGTCCGAGAGAAGTGGAATTTGAGTTGGGTCTGGGGACAGGAGTGGTATTTGGGATAACAGGAAAGAGGGAGCAATGAAGACTATATAAGCAAGGGCTTCGGGAGGGAGGAAAGAACCTGTTCTATTTGGGGAACAGGGAATAGAAGAGTTTGGCTGTTGCAGATGTTTGTGCAGGTGTGGGAGTAGTAAGAAATAAGATTAGTGTGACATTTTTAGGCCATACTCTGAACAGTCTTAGATCCTGGGCAATGGATTTTTATTCTATCCTGTTGTCACTGAGGACTGAGGGCTTGTGAGCTGGTCAGTGATGTGTTCAAATGGATCCTTAAGAAAAGCTCATCTGGCATGAATTTCAGGAGATGGGGGAGTGAAGAGGCAGCAGAGCCAAGTAAGAGATTATCAAAACACTGTGCCACTCTGATCAAGAGCTATATTCAGTCTCTAATGGGGCTTGGAAGTTTAAAAACATACTTCCAAAGCACATACTTCAAACTTGGAGTTTAAAAACATACTTCAAACTGGGTTTTCTGTTTAAAAACTAAAAATATACATGAATCGTCTTTCCACAGAAAATCCTGCCAACGATACCTCTGAAACATATCCAGAAACCAGCCACTATCACCACTTCCATCATCTTCTGACTTGACTGCCACCATCAGCTTTCACCCAGTTTACTTCAGCAGTCTCCTTTTTCCCCACTCTCTCTCCAACATAGAGTATCTTCTACACAGTATCCAGGGTAGTCCTTTGGACATTTAAGTCAGGATCGCTTTTCCGCTCAGAACACTCCCCGGGTCTCTGCTTCACACGGAATGTGATGGGCAGTCCTGAGGGTGATCTCAGAGCTGCCACTCTGTCTTCTCATTTACCCGCCACCCTATTCCGCTTCAGTGGGCTGTCTTACTGCACCCCTGCTCCCTCCTGCTTCAAGTCCTCTGTCTTTGCTATTCCTTCTTCCAAGACTCTCTTTCCAAGGTGTTTGTATGACTAACTCCCTACTTCCCCTCAAAGGGGTCTACTCAAAAGCTATCTGAGAATTTGTCCCTTACCATCCATGTCAAAAACACCAACTTCAATCAATTCCATCCCTTTTACTCTTGCTTTTTAAAGTCTGCTTCAATCAGTTGACTCTTCTTCCCAACCAGAACCTCAGCTTCATGAGGACAGAGAATACTTTTGTTCATGGCTATCTCCCCAGATCTTAGAACAGGGTCTGAGATAGAGAATAAATACTTGCTGTTGAATTATATAATCTTTTAAGATTTAGAGGAAGGCTCTCTGTCTGCCAGGGCTCCCTGATACTTGCTCCAGCTGGCTGTGGTTCTGCCCACTCCTACTGAGTGAGAAAGGAATGAAAATCGGGAAACAGCCTCTGTAGAAGGAGGAGATAGCAACAGCAGACAATCAGAGACATTTGCCAAGCTTCACTGCCTCCTCAACTTAGCTGTTGGCTATTTTTTAGTTGAAAACTAAATTTCTTTTAATAGCAATAACATGATAATCCCATTGTATCACAGATGCTGTAGGCCCATCAAAATCCATTTTGTCTTCCTCATGACACCCAAATATCCCAGCTCCCTGTGCAGTTAGGTGGGGCTACGTGACAGCTTCAGCCAATGGAAAGTGGCTGAAAACACTGTCTGCCACTTCTAGGTCTGGCCTATAAAAGAAAATTGAACAAAGCAAGTCAAATGTAACAAAGCAAAAACAAACAACAACAAAAACTTTCTGCATAGATCTTCTGTGCTCTTTCCCTTTCTGTCTGCTAGATATCAGTCAAATCAGGGAAATCTTGGAATCCTCATGTTGAAGGTAGCATAGCCTCTGTCTGCCCAGATCCCTGAATGATAGCATAAAGTAGAGGTGATATTGACTTGAAGACCTGGCTATTGATTCTGAGCCATTGTATACTGTGGGCCCATTGGTTAACATATAATATTTGTCCATTCATTGTTTATTAGTAAATTGTATCTGACTCTGCAATCCCACGGACTCCTCTGTCCATGGGATTTCCCAGGCAAGATACTGGAGTAGGTTGCCATTTCCTTCTCCAGGGGATCTCCCCAAGCCAGGGAGAACATTCATACTTTAAAACAATTCATTGCTATGTAATTCTGGAGAAGGCAATGGCACCCCACTTCAGTACTCTTGCCTGGAAAACCCCATGGACGGAGGAGCTTGGTGGGCTGCAGTCCATGGGGTAGAGAAGAGTTGGACATGACTGAGCGACTTCACTTTCACTTTTCACTTTCCTGCATTGGAGAAGGAAATAGCAACCCACTCCAGTATTCTTGCCTGGAGAATCCCAGGGACGGGGAAGCCTGGCGGGCTGCCGTCTATGGGGTTGCACAGGGTCGGACACGACTGAAGCGACTTAGCAGCAGTTTAAGCAGCAGCTTATGCAAAATTCAGATTTAACTGGGCATCCTGTATTTTTATTTGCCAAATATGGCAAACTTACGATAAGAATAAAGTCAAGTCTCCATACAGAGACTTGTACATGAATGTTTATAGCAGCATTATTCATAAAAATGAAAAGGTAAAAACAGCCCAGATGTCCATCAGTGGACAAACGGGTAAACAAAACGTAGGGTATACATATAAAGAATCGTATTTGGCCATGTAAAGGGATGAAGTGACGAAAGCTACAACAAGGGTTGAATGTGAAAACATTATACTAAGTGAGAGAAGTCAGTCACAAAAATTCATGTAGTGTATGATTTCATTCACAGGAAAGTCCCGAAGAGGGGACTGTGTAGAGACACAGAACACAGATTAGTGATTTCATGAGGCTGGGAGGAGAGGGGATAGGAGCAGAGGGAGGGTAACAGTTGGAGGATTCATGGTTCCATGGATTCACTTCCCTGGGGACTCAGACGGTAAAGCGTCTGCCTAAATGCAGGAGATCTGGGTTCAATCCCTGGGTCGGGAAGATCCTCTGGAGAAGGAAATGGCAATGCACTCCAGTACTCTTGCCCAGAAAATCCCATGGCGGAGCCTAGTAGGTTATAGTCCATCCGGTCGCAAAGAGTCAGACACGACTGAGAGATTGCACTTTCACTTTGAGGCTGGGAGTAGAGGGGATAGGAGTAGAGGGGATAAGAGTAGAAGGAGGGTAACAGCTGGAGGATTCATGGTTCCTTCTTGAAGTGATAAAAAATATTCTTAAAGTTGACCATGGTAATGATTGCACATTATCTGTTACTGTTCTAAAGACTGTTGAATCATGTTAACTGTAAAACTATAGGAACTTCCCTGGAAGCCCAGTGGTTAAAGGCTCTGGACTTCCAATGCAGAGGACTCAGGTTTGATCTCTGATCAGGGAACTAAGATCTCACATGCTGCATGGCATGGCCAAAAAGTAAAAATAAATGTTTTAACAAATAAACAAATGTACAATTATACATTTATATTATAGTATATGAATTATATCTCAGTAAATCTAGTTTTAAAGAGTCTTTTGTTTCATGTTAAAACACATAAAAATGAGCAAAAATGTTTTTCTTTATAGGTATCAGTGAACAAAGTCAAACAATATTTATCAAATGTATTGGAACAAAGAAAACCAATTAATGTAATCAGTAAAAAAGAAAATCTCTTAGAAAATAAGAATCATCATAAACTAAGACGAAAAGGAATTCAAAATAAAGATCTCTGGAAAAGAAATAAAGATCATTGTAAGTAGAATTCCCTCTCACATATAAATTTAAAATGACTTCATGTAATTTAAAATCAAATTTTATAGCTACTTTCTAAGAAATCTTGGGATATAGTCATAAAGATTTATACCCATGAAAGCCTTAAATTTTGTTAGCTTCTATCCCCTGACTTAATTTGGAATTTCTACCAATGATAACAAGCAAGGTAGGACTCATGGATAAAAAAAATCCACAATTAGGTGAATAAAACATTTATCAAATATTTTGCTAATGGAAACTCTCATACTCTAAAGAAAACTGAAGTTAATACAGTACCCTTTCTTTCTGTTTTAGCAATCTAAAACTGTCTCTAGTAAAGCCATACCTGATTAGTTGATAGATTTCTCTGGTGCAAGAAGAGTCTAGAAAAATATAAATAATGTCTCCATAGGTTCTATGTGCAGGAGCTAACTGGTGCTCAGTCACAAAACTTAAGACATTTTCAACATTCAAGTGTGGTACATGAAAGCTGTCTCTCTTCTAACAAATAGGTATGAATGTCTATTATTTAACATCTTATGTAAGAGAAGGAATCTTCTTTGGCAGAGAAAAATTAAGAATACCAGTTTTTAATGGCATTATAAAAATGATATGTACATATCTTTAAGTTATTTTAAATCTAAATCATAAACACTGAAACATAAATTTGACCATTTTTTGACATAGAAACATGGCCTGCCTTTTATTTAGATTGGTATTTCCAGTGTAAACCACACTCAAACTGTATTATCTATGATTTCTCACCTCAGATTTTAAATGAAACAGAGTGCTAGAAACATTTATGGAACAACTATGAGCAAAATCCTTCCAGATATTTACTGACTTTCCCCCCAGTCATATATAAATGGTTTACCTACAATTAAATTTGATAAATTTTAGTGGCTCTCCTTATCACATTTTTTCATAATATTTTGATCACTTGACATAGAAACATTTTCTTTTTGCACTTATTTTAGTAAGTTTGCATATTGTTTGGTTAAATTCTGTAATTATAATAACAACAAGTACAATTGATACAAATTGATTTGGCAACAAACACTCTTGATCTTTGGTAAATATGCAAAGGGTGGAAACAGCAGTAACACCTATACAAAAGAGCATCCCACTAGCCACAAAGCATTCAACATGCTGCGGATGTCAGTCCATAAGTTGGATAAGAAGATATGAAAATCACTGATTAATTTGGCAAATAAGGTAGGTAGAGATTGATAAAGAGAGCTTCTGCTTTTTAAAAGAGTAACTAAGGCCACCCTTCAAATGAGATCCTTTTCCCTTATATGGAACTGGTTGTATTATGCCTAATAATAATAAATAATAAGCTAACTCTAATTGAGCATCTCCATATTGTTTTAATGTTTAGTCAACTTAAAATAGGTTATATGATATCTACTTTATAAGGGGTGAAACTTGCAACACAGAAATAAAGTAATTTTCTTAACAGTATAAAACCATTATTTAATAGGGAAACTAGGATTTGAACATAGTTTGGTGCCCAAATCCTCTAGCTCTTAGGGGACCATATGTATCTCACAAAGTAAGTGGACAGTATTTTGCAAGCAAGCGTGGGACATGTGCTTTTAATCCCATGCTTCTCAAAATACCTGAGGGCAAATATTGAACTAAATGGCAAAGATGCTCAATTTCCTGAGCACAAAATTTACTTGATTATTTTAAGGGGAATAAATGATTGTAAATATAATAATTGAAAACATTTTCACTTTAAAACTAATGGTATAATGTATACAGTATATTTCAAAATTCACATTTTGAATTACCAAACCTAAGACTTTCAAAAAATGTTTTCCTCTCCTCCACATCTCTAGGGAGTGTACATGCATTCATTGCTGCCTATATAAACGTTTCAAGAACATTTGAGAAGCCCTGTCTTGCAATAGTCATAATATCCATTCATAAAGATTTACATAAATTAGAAAGTGTTTCCTTCTGGCATAAGAATTATAAGTATTGGAAAGTGATCACTACTAATAAGAGAAATAATTAGAAATTGAGAACCAAGGGATTCCAGAAGAGAGAGAGGGGTTAGTTTTAGAGCTGGAAAGACTCTTACTGACTCTATTCTCTGCTTGATCTTTATGAGTCTTGCCTTGACAAAGATTTTAAATTTTTAAAATCTTAATATTTTAAGAGTATTTTCCCATATTTATTCCAAAAGATGGTTCACTGCTCAGTTGAAGAGTTGGCTCTATATAAGACATAAAAATGTTGACATGCACGTGACTTGAAGTATCAGGTAGGATTTTTACAGGATATAAATGACACATTTAAATTGAGTCATATAAGTTCAGTTCAGTCCCTCAGTCATGTCCAACTCTTTGTGACCCCATGGACTGCAGCATGTCACACCTCCCTGTCCATCACCAAGTCCCGGAGTTTACTCAAACTCCTGTCTGTTGAGTTGGTGATGCCATCCAACCATCTCATCCTCTGTCATCCCCGTCTCCAGCCTTCAATCTTTCTCAGTATCAGGGTTTTTTCCAATGAGTTGGTTCTTCACATCAGGTGGCCAAAGTCTTGGAGCTTCAGTTTCAACATCAGCCCTTCCAATGAATATTCAGTACTGATTTCCTTTAGGATGGACTGGTTTGATCTCCTTGCAGTCCAAGGGACTCTCAAGAGTCTTCTCCAACACCAGAGTTCAAAAGCATCAATTCTTCAGCACTCAGCTTTCTTTATGGTCTAACTTTCACATCCATAGATGACTACTGGGAAAACCATGGCTTTGACTATACAGACCTTTGTTGGCAAAGTAATGTCTCTGCTATTTAATATGCTGTCTTAGTTTGTCATGGCTTTTCTTCCAAGGAGCAAGCATCTTTTAATTTCATGGCTGTAGTCACCATCTGAAGTGATTTTGGAGTCCAAGAAAATAAGTAAAGTTTAATCAAGGGTCTGTTTCTGAAAGGGCACACAGAGTGTAGAGAATCCACAAAGTAACCCCCTGCCCCAGTATAATAACAGCAATCTCATTACCACCCCTAGATCTGAAGGGTCTTAGGGCAGCAGTGGCTACAGCAATGCCAAGAAAGAAAGCAAGAGGTGTATGGAGAGGGCTCTCTAACAGAAGTATGACCTTAGGTCAAGGGCAAAGCCAGCCCATAACAATCAAGACCTGGGAAACCAGGGAATATTTAACTCTCCTCCTGTCCTTCCAGGGGATGTCTCTCAGCCAAATCTAAGCAAAGCTAGAGGACAAAGGAGTCCTTTGAAGAACCCATGTGGGCATAGAGCAGGATGGAATGGCTCTAGAAAGACAATCAGAAGACAACCAGACTTTTTAAACAAGGGAAATTAAATAGCATTAACTGAAAGGAGGAGGACTTTTAGTGGCATGCATTAGAAGCATAGTTATTAAAATATTATAGAATCTTAGGAAATGTTAGTGGTCATCTCGGCCAGTATCTTTCATCAGATATTCCAGGCAGATAATAGCAGCTCCTAGTTAAATACGTGCGACTAAGCTCACTGCGTCATACAGGGCAGCCTGTGACATTATTGAAGATATCTCTTTCTTATAAAGTTCTTAACTTAATTAAACCAAAATCCCTTCCCCATGGTGATCTTAGGCAGCTGGACAGAATAACCCTGCTATGGACGTGGACTCTAGTCATGGAGCTGTTGCCCCCATCCTCACAAGCCTGTGGCATGTGATCACTGTTTCTAAGATTCTGTGAGCTGTTTCTGGCACCCACTTCCAGTGATGATCCGTGACAAAGTTAGAGCAAGCTGAGATCTTTTCTCACCTAAAAGTACTACGCCAGTGTATCAATCAGGGTTCAACCAGAAAAAAAAAGAACCAGTAGGTGATATATATTTGAAGATTTATTGTAAGGTATTGGCTTACATGATTATTATGGGAGCTGGCAGGGCAAGTCCAAAATCCATGGGGCAGTTTATCAACAAGGGCAGAAAGGAGTTCTTGGGCAGGACCTGAAGCTGCTGTTCACAGGTGGAATTTTTCTTCTTCAGAGAAACCTCAATTCCATTCCTAAGGCCTTTCAACTGTTTGAATCAGATCGACCCAGATCATCTAGGATAACTTCTCTTATTTAAATGTGGCTGTTAAATACTGTCACAGCAACAACTAGATTCATGTTGAATTTAATAACTGGGGACTATGTCCTCACCATGAAGAAACACAAAACCACCCATCACAACCAAGTCTCTCCTCATCCTTACGTGTTCATCTAAAGTTTTGAATCTAAGTGAAAGATTTTACATTTATGTCTATTAGTTTCACTGTGTTCATTTGGGATTAACCTATTTATTATATCAATCAAACTCTCCTAGTTTTCTGTCATTCAAGTTTTTGATGAGCATGCCTATCAACCTTTTATCCAAATCCTTGTAGAAAGTAACAAGTCAGGACCAAGTTTAGAGCCTAGAGCCCACAATAATCCACCATAAATCTCCAGTATTATATTTACCCACTGCTGACAGATGAAAATCTACATGTGATGAGGTTGAAAACATAAAATTTTAGTTATGGGAATGCCTTATACAGAGTGCACTGCCCTTGTTTGGGAAGACGCCTTAATAAGCATTGGTAGACAGAAAATAGTTCCCCCATTTCCAACCCCACACAGAAGCCTGGTATCAGGAAACTGTAGAATTCACAGTTAATAAAGTAGAGAAAGCCATGGAGAAGTAAACCTTCCTTAGACAGAAGGTGTACAAGCTGTAAAATGAGCCAGGAGCATGGGTCACACATGGTTGTTGCGCTCACTCAGTCGTGTCTGACTCTTTGCGACCCATAGACTGTAGCCCACCAGGCTCCTCTGTCCTTGGGATTTCCCCACCAAGAATCCTGGAATGGGCTGCCATTTCCTCCTCTAAGGAATTGTCCCAAACCAAGGATTGAATGAGTGTCTCCTGTACCGGCAGGCAGATTCTTTACCCCTGTACCACTTGGGAGGGCATACATGGTTATAGAACTGGCTAAAAGCATTGTTAACTTTCTCATGCAGTTTCCTTTTCACCTTTTTGTGCATAAGATATCGTAAAACATAGGCTATAGGTGTTTTATATAAATGCTACTCCTCAGACTTCAGAAAAGAAAAATGAGATTTAACCTAACATTCTCCAAACAACTTCCTAATTCTTAGTAATCATATCTCCTTAACTCAAGGTCATAAACGGTGTATAAAAATTTGTTCAAAAAATTAGAACTTAAGGAGGTTGACATCAAGCTGTTTCTAGAATATGAATGTGTTTTTCCACATCTTCAAAGTAGAGGAACTATTTACCAATTTTCAGTCCACTACCAGTTTTTCCTTTTCCTAGAGGTTGAAACTATAACCAATAGCATTTGTATTCCCTTTACTTCAAGGCAAGATCTATGCCTAACATTGTGTCTGTCATACTTAATATGAATAAGTATTTGCTGAATTAAATTGAGTTGAATTCTTCCTGTACAGAGCTAAGATGTAAACTCAGATCTTCTGAATTTAGGTTCAGCAAGCTCTATAATATAGGTGCTACATAAAAATAATAAAACTTTAGGAATTCCCTGGTGGTCCAGTGCTTAGGACTTGACGCTTCCACTGCAGTGGGTCTAGGTTGGATCTCTGGTCATGGAACTAAGATCCCACAAGCTGTGTGACATGACCAAAAAGTAAATGAATAATAACAATAAAGCCTTACATTTTTAGAGTACATTTGAATAGTGTTTTAGGGCTGAACACAATACTTTAACATCCCATTACAATTTTTTAATGGCATGCTCATTTTCTCTCAGGGTATCTTATCACTATAATTTCAACAATTAATACTTCCTTCTGAGTCAGAATTGAGTCTAATAGAGTAATTATCTTTGTTAAATTGTTAGCAAGACAAATCAATAATTAATCATGCAGTGGGAACAGTGGAGCCTATTCCTGCAGGAAACTGGAACACTAGCTTCTTTGTCCTTCCTGACCAGATCCTTCCCAGCAGTTCTTGGAATTAAATCCTCATTAATTTTGGTGATCAGACCATATCATTCCTGCATCCTTGGTTGGCAGAGGGCGGTGTCTTGGAATCTTACTTTAAGCTAGTCTCCACATTTTTTTTTCTCACTTCTGGAGTCTGTGACCAGCTAGGCTAAGTTTATCATTTGATAAACTTTATTGACTTTGGAATGTATGTGGAGGACACTGGGAAGTGCCATGCAGATTCTCTCTTCAATGGGGAACTTGTTGCCCAGTTGCTGAGGCAACAAGGTTCACAGACAGCCTTCAGCAGCAGTTCCTTCAGGGACTATCTTAGGTGCTGCTGCTGCTGCTAAGTTGCTCCAGTCGTGTGTGACCCCATAGACGGCAGCCCACCAGGCTCCCCCGTCCCTGGGATTCTCCAGGCAAGAACACTGGAGTGGGGTGCCATTGTGCAGATAACTGCATAACCCAAGGTTATGCCTCCTTCCAGGGAAAGCCCACTTCTAATGACTAATCAGTTTAGGCGCATAAAGCCTTGACCATGTCAGCCTAATTGGGACAAGCTATAAGAGACATGTTAACTCCAGAGCACCCTGTGTGGTCAAGAAAGGGTTTTACTGGGCTTTTTACCACGTGCAAACTTGTCCTGTTCACCATGTGACAGGTCAGTAAATCAAGAGATGCGTTGCTGGGGTGAGGAATAGTGATTTTATTTAGAAAATCAGCAGATGGAAAAATATGGTGGATTAATGTTCCAAAGAACCGTCTTACCTGAGTTAGAACTCAGGCTTCTTTTGTATTAAAAGGGGAAACGTATGACTTGTTGAAAACTTTTTGGTGGAGGAATCCTTTATTCTTGCAGCTGTCCAAGCAGATCTTGTGACAATGTTCCTATAAACCTATTATCCTCCAGCAAGACAATTGTTATTTTCCATTCTGCAACTTTTTAACTCTATATGAATGGAAAAGTGGGAATGGAAAAGTGGTATGCCTTTAAAGACCAGAAACTTGAGAATAGGCGTTCAAGTATGTTTCAGGCTATAGGCAACATTCTTTTACAAAAGGTGCAGAGCCAGCTTGAAAAAGTACAGGCAACAGAGCACAAGGGTTAGAGTTAAAGGAATAGATGCACTGTGGAGTCAGGCTTATTCTTCGTTACAGGCCTGCATCATAGCTTCTCTCTCTCTGCCCAATCCAACTTCTCCCCCAGATACCCAATGTTACCTCTTAATAACTTAACCCCCCCCAAATTTTGGTTATCAGGGAACCCAATCTGTGTACCCTTTAATAGCTTTCCTATTATTTACTGAAAGTTTTCTTTGAATCAACACATTTTGCAAATAAATTGATTTTATTTAAATCACTGAAGCTCTCCTATTCTGCAAAATGGTGATCTAATTCAATATAAAAATACTACTGCTACAAATAGCTAAAATTTACACCTAAAGTATACCAAAGCTCTTTTTAAATCCAGAGCTGGGCTCACAAGAAACTGAAATCCCCAGGTACTAGAAATAATGAAAAATAAGCCTGTAAATTGATGTTTTGGCAAGATGTGATCAGAGCTGGTAATGGATGAGCCTTGAATTTTAATCCTAGGCTGGGTAAATAAAATAGACATAAGGATTTTTGACAAGAGAATTGGAATGAAGAGCTATGAGTAAAGCGAAGAGTCTCACAAAGGTGTGTATACAGTGAAAGAAGAGATTAGGAAATACCAACAAACCACCCACCATTATAGGCAAATATCAAGGAAGCTGTTCCTCCTCTTGGGCTATCACAGGGAAAGGCATCTCCCTGGAGAAAACTTACACCACATCCCTGCACTTTATATAGATTTGAATTTGAATTTATGCCACCCAGTACTTTTGTGAATACTTTTCAAGCCAATATGTTCACATATATGAATTTCCTTCCACCAATAAGTTGACAAATCTGGAAACCTGACAGAAGCAACACAAAATCACTTTTTGGAGAAACATTTCCACAATCTCTACATTAAAAACCTTATTGGAGATAAGCTTTCATGAAAAAAAAAAATTTAATGAACCAAGTTAAAAATATTCTACTCAGCGACAGTCAGTTTGCAAGTACATGCATCCACCCACACACACAACATATAAGGCATAGACCCCCCAAGTTTAGGAAAATAAATCTATGAAATAAATGTAATTTTAAATGATTAAGAAACCATAAGAAAAAAGAGAAGGCACCATGAAAAATGAATGAGCATCTGTGCCAAAGAACCAAATAAAACTAAGGAAAAACAAAAGCATATTCATTTAAATTAAGTGAGCAGATGGATAAACAGAAAAATTAAATACTGTTGAAGAGAACATTAATGAAATAAGAAAAGGTCAGAAAAAATTTCCCTGAATGCAGCTCAGAAAGAAAATATGAAGTGAAAACAAGAGACCTTTAGATTAAAATAAAAATATTGTACTGAGTTGTATACCATTTTGAAGACATATACTTTAAGCATGACACAAAAAGACTTAAAGTAGAAGGACTGAAATGATATCTCAAGCAATACTAAGTGAAAGAAAGCTATTATTAATTGTATACAGAATAGACTTCAAGGTAAAGACATTTAATAGAGAGAAAGCATCACCACATAGTGTTCATGAGAACAATTCACCAGAATGATATGATGTTGATCTTGAAAAATTAAGGAAAATCTGTTAAACTATAAGAATTAATAGAGTTTGGAAAAGTTGCTAGATTTAAAAATTAATAGATAAAGCTCAATAGCATTTCTATATATCATGTATGAAAAGCAAAATATAATGAAATGACTAAAGTATTATTTAAAATAGCAATAAAAAATAAAAGGTACTTAAGAATAAATCTAATAAAAGATATACAAGATGTTCGAGAAAAGGAAAAGCAAAAAACCTTTTTGAATAATACATAAAAGAATAGTTATTATGATTGTGAATGGGAAAATTCAAAATTGTAAGATGGTATATCTTGTCAAATTAGCTTAAAAATTGATCAAGAGGATTTTCATGGTATTTGACAAACTAATTTTAAAAGTATATGTGAAAAAAAATAAAATAAAATAAAAAAAAAAAAATAAAAAAATAAAAGTATATGTGAAAACTGAGCAGAAGACCTAAACAGACATTTCTCCAAAGAAGACATACAGATGGCCAATAAACACATGAAAAGATGCTCGACTTCGCTCATTATTAGAGGAATGTGAATTAAAACTGCAATGAGGTATCAGGTCATATCAATCAGAATGGCCATCATCAAAAAACCTACGAACAATAAATGTTGTTTGTAGGAGTATGTGGAGAAAAGGGAACCCTCTTGCACTGTTGGTAGGAATGTAAATTGATACAGTCACTATGGAAAACAGTATGGAGATTCTTTTAAAAACTAGGAATAAAACTACCATATGACCCAGCAATCCCACTACTGGGCATATCCCCTGAGAAAATCACAATTAAAAAAGACACATGTACCCCAGTGTTCACTGCAGCACTATTTACAATAGCCAGGACAAATGGTGACTGCAGCCATGAAATTAAAAGACACTTACTCCTTGGAAGAAAATTTATGACCAACCTAGATAGTATATTCAAAAGCAGAGACATTACTTTGCCAACTAAGGTCCGACTAGTCAAGGCTATGGTTTTTCCTGTGATCATGTATGGATGTAAGAGTTGGACTGTGAAGAAGGCTGAGCGTCGAAGAATTGATGCGTTTGAACTGTGGTGTTGGAGAAGACTCTTGAGAGTCACTTGGACTGCAAGGAGATCCAACCAGTCCATTCTGAAGGAGATCAGCCCTGGGATTTCTTTGGAAGGAATGATGCTAAAGCTGAAACTCCAGTACTTTGGCCACGTCATGTGAAGAGCTGACTCATTGGAAAAGACTCTGATGCTGGGAGGTGGCAGGAGGAGAAGGGGACGACAGAGGATGAGATGGCTGGATGGCGTCACTGACTCGATGGACATGAGTCTGAGTGAACTCTGGGAGTTGGTGATGGACAGGGAGGCCTGGCATGCTATGATTCATGGGGTCGCAAAGAGTCGGACATGACTGAGCAACTGAATGGAACTGAACTGAGGACATAGAAACATCCTAGAAGTCCATTGACAGATAAATGGATAAAGGAGTTGTGGTACATATATACAATGGAATATTGTTGTTGTTTAGATACTAACTTGTATCCAACTCTTTTGCGACTACTTGGACTCCTCCAGGATCCTCTATCCATGGAATTTCCCCAGCAAGAATACTGGAGTGCATTGCCATTTCCTTTTCCAGGAGATCCTACTGACCCAGGGATTAAACTCATATCTCCTGAATTGGCAGGTAGATTCTTCCCCACTGAGCCACCAAGGAAGTGAATATTACACAACCATAAAAAGGAATGAATTTGAGTCAGTTGTAGTGAGGTAGATGAACCTGGAGTCTGTTATTCAGAATGAGGTAAGTCACAAGGAAAAAAACAAATATTATATACCAACTCATATATATGGAATCTAGAGAAATGGTACTTATGAACCTATTTGCAGGGAAGGACTGGAGATGCAGATGTAGAGAGTAGACTTGTGGAGGTAGCAGGGGAAAGAGAGGGTTGGATGAACCGAGAGAGTAGCATTGACATATATAACTACCGTGTGCAAAATAGGTAACTAGTGGGAAGCTGCTGTATAACACAGGGAGCCCAGCCTAGTGCTCTGTGATGAGCTAGAGGGGTGGGAGGGGGCAGAGATTGGGAGGGAGGCTCATGCGGAAGGGGATATGTATGCTGCTAAGTCACTTCAGTCGTGTCCGGCTCTGTGCGACCCCAGAGACAGCAGCCCACTAGGCTCCCCCGTTCCTGGGATTCTCCAGGCAAGAACACTGGAGTAGGTTGCCATTGTCTTCTCCAATGCATGAAAGTGAAAAGTGAAAGTGAAGTCGCTCAGTCGTGTCCAACTCCTAGTGACCCCATGGACTGCAGCCCACCAGGCTCCTCGCCCATGGGATTTTCCAGGCAAGAGTACTGGAATGGGGTGCCATTGCCTTCTCCAGGGGATATGTATACAAGAGAAGACTTGACGCATGGACATCACCAGAGGGTCAACACCGAAATCAGATTGATTCTGTTCTTTGCAGCCAAAGATGGAGAAGCTCTATACAGTCAACAAAAACAAGACCAGGAGCTGACTGTGGCTCAGATCATGAACTCCTTATTACCAAATTCAGAGTCAAATTGAAGAAAGTAGGCAAAACCGCTAGACCATTCAGGTATGACCTAAATCAAATCCCTTATGATTATACAGTGGAAATGAGAAATAGATTTAAGGGCCTAGATCTGATAGGTAGAGTGCCTGATGAACCATGGAATGAGGTTCGTGACATTGTACAGGAGACAGGGATCAAGACCATCCCCATGGAAAAGAAATGCAAAAAAGCAAAATGGCTGTCTGGGGAGGCCTTACAAATAGTTGTGAAAAGAAGAGAGGCGAAAAGCAAAGGAGAAAAGGAACGATATAAGCATCTGAATGCAGAGTTCCAAAGACTAGCAAGAAGAGATAAGAAAGCCTTCCTCAGCAATCAATGCAAAGAAATAGAGGAAAAGAACAGAATGGGAAAGACTAGAGATCTCTTCAAGAAAATTAGAGATACCAAGGAACATTTTATGCAAAGATGGGCTTGATAAAGGACAGAAATTGTATGGATCTAACAGAAGCAGAAGATAATAAGAAGAGGTGGCAAGAATACACAGAAGAACTGTACAAAAAAGATCTTCATGACCCAGATAATCATGATGATGTGATCACTCATCTAGAGCCAGTCATCTTCAAATGTGAAGTCAAGTGGGACTTAGAAAGCATCACTATGAACAAAGCTAGTGGAGGTGATGGAATTCCAGTTGAGCTGTTTCAAATCCTGAAAGATGATGCTGTGAAGGTGCTGCACTCAATATGCCAGCAAATTTGGAAAACTCAGCAGTGGCCACAGGACTGGAAAAGGTCAGTTTTCATTCCAATCCCAAAGAAAGGCAATGCCAAAGAATGCTCAAACTACCGCACAATTGCACTCATCTCACATGCTAGTAAAGTAATGCTCAAAATTCTCCAAGCCAGGCTTCAGCAATACGTGAACCGTGAACTCCCTGATGTTCAAGCTGGTTTTAGAAAAGGCAGAGGAACCAGAGATCAAATTGCCAACATCCGCTGGATCATCGAAAAAGCAAGAGAGTTCCAGAAAAACATCTATTTCTGCTTTATTGACTATGTCAAAGCCTTTGACTGTGTGGATCACAATAAACTGTGGAAAATTCTGAAAGAGATGGGAATACCAGACCACCTCACCTGCCTCTTGAGAAACCTGTATGCAGGTCAGGAAGCAACAGTTAGAACTGAACATGGAACAATAGACTGGTTCCAGATAGGAAAAGGAGTATGTCAAGGCTGTATATTGTCACCCTGCTTATTTAACTTATATGCAGAGTACATCATGAGAAACACTGGACTGGAAGAAACACAAGCTGGAATCAAGATTGCTGGGAGAAATATCAGTAACCTCAGATATGCAGATGACACCACCCTTATGGCAGAAAGTGAAGAGGAACTAAAAAGCCTCTTGATGAAAGTGAAAGAGGAGAGTGAAAAAGTTGGCTTAAAGCTCAACATTCAGAAAATCAAGATCATGGCATCTGGTCCCATCACTTCATGGAAATAGATGGGGAAACAGTAGAAACAGTGTCAGATTTATTTTGGGGGGTTCCAAAATCACTGCAGATGGTGCCTGCAGCCATGAAATTAAAAGATGCTTACTCCTTGGAAGAAAAGTTATGACCAACCTAGGTAGCATACTGAAAAGCAGAAACATTACTTTGCTGACTAAGGTCCTCTAGTCAAGGCTATGGTTTTTCCAGTGGCCATGTATGGATGTGAGAGTTGGACTGTGAAGAAGGCTGAACACCGAAGAATTGATGCTTTTGAACTGTGGTGTTGGAGAAGACTCTTGAGAGTCCCTTGGACTGCAAGGAGATCCAACCAGTCCATCCAAAAGGAAATCAGCCCTGGGATTTCTTTGGAAGGAATGATGCTAAAGCTGAAGCTCTAGTACTTTGGCCACCTCATGCGAAGAGTTGACTCATTGGAAAAGATTCTGATGCTGGGAGGGATTGGGGACAGGAGGAGAAGGGGATGACAGAGGATGAGATGGCTGGATGGCACCATGGACTCGATGGACGTGAGTCTGAGTGAACTCCAGGAGTTGGTGATGGACAGGGAGGCCTGGCATGCTGAGATTCATGGGGTCACAAAGAGTCGGACACGACTGAGTGACTGAACTGAACTGAACTTAACTGACTGATGATTGACTTGTGTTGTTGTATGGCAGAAACCAACTTAACACTGTAAAGCAATTATCCTCCAATTAAAAAAAATAAATTTTAAAGTATATGTGAAAGCAAGTCCTAAAATAGCCAAGATACTTTTGAAGTAGAATGATAAGGGGAACTTGTCCCACTAAATTCTTCCTATAAAATGATGTTTTGGTACATAGATTGAAAAATAGAAGAGAGTCTAGAATCAGTCTTATATATACAGAGGATTTTGGTATGTCATGACAGAGGTGCAATTACATCTTCTTTATCTGTTCGTCTATTGATGCCACTTAGGTTGTCTACACATCTTGGCTATTGTGAGTACAGAAGTGGTGAATACACGGGGACATATATCTTTTCAAGTTAGTGTTTTCATATTCTTTGGATAAATACCCAGAAGTGGAATTGCTAGATCACATGGTAGTCTTATTCTTAATTTTTTGAGGAACTTCCATACCTTTTCCCATAGTATCTGCATCAATTTACATTCCCAACAGTATACAAGGGTTCCTTTTTCTTCACACCCTCACACAACCAAAGGTCAATAAATATACTTAACTTCACTTATAATTGCAGAAACAAATTCAATAGCAAAGAATAATTATTTCACACCAATTAGCAAAACTAAAAGATAACCCCATGAGTGATCCAGAATGTGAAGAAACAATAACTCTCATATATCAGAGAGTGAGAGTGAAGTTTGGTACAACTTCTTTGAACAGCAATATGGTAACATTTAGTAAAGTTTAAGATGCATATATCCCACCCTGCACATGTACTTTTAGATAAGTTCTCACACATCCATAGAAGAAAATGTGCACAAGGATTTTCATTGCAGAATTGTTTTTGGCAGCATACAAGTGGAAAAACTGAATGTTTATGGAAGGCCTAGGAGAAATAATGAAGGAATGAATAAATAAACTGGGCTCCCCTGATAGCTCAGTTAGTAAAGAATCCTCCTGCAATGCAGGAGACCGCAGTGCGATTCCTGGGTCTGGAAGATCCCTGGAGAAGGAGTAGGCTACCCACTCCAGTATTTTGGCCTGGAGAATTCCATGGACTGTATGGTCTATGGGGTTGCAAAAAGTCGGACACAAGTGACTCTCACTTTCATTTTCACTTTCACTTTCATTCATACAAAGAATTTTGAGCAGACAATTGGCACTGTTAAAATGAATGAATGAAGCTTGCTTGAATCAAGATGAATAAATCTCAAACCATGAAAAACTTAGTTGCAAAAGTATACATAGTATGATGCTACTTAAATATAGAAATAACACTGGGTACACATATGTAGTAAAAGAGCTACACAGTGGGCCTTCCTAGTGGTACAGTACGCAAGAATCAGCCTGACAATGCAGGGGACACAGGTTCGACCCCTGGTCCAGGAAGATTCCGCACGCCACAGAGGGACTAAGCCTGTGTGCACAGCTACTGAACCCAAGCTCTAGAGCCTGTGAGCCGCAACCTCCGAGCCCCACGCTGCAACGACTGAAGCCTGTGTACTCTAGGGCCCATCAGGCCACAACTCCCAAGCCTGTGTGCCACAGCTGTTGAAGTCTGCACGCCCGAGAGCCTGTGCTCCACAACAAGGGAAGCCACTGCAATGTAAAGCCCACACACCACAACTGAAGAGTAGCCCCTCCACAGCTAGAGAAAGATTGTGCACAGCAACGGAAGATCCAGCACAACCAAATGAATAAATGAAGAGCTACCCAGCAACTGCAGGAAAATAGCCACCTCTGAAGAGGGAACAAGGGGCAGGGTTGTTGGGAGGAGGCTTGCCTGTATCTGTACATTGTTTCCTTACAATTGATACATAAAACAAGTGAGGCAAAATGTTACCATCCGTTAAACTGTGTGTGAGGCGGGGAGGGTGATAGTGAGGTATGTTTCATTTTCTGTAGTTTTTTTGTATGTTTGAAATAGTTCATGGTTATTTAAAAAATAGAAATTAGCATCAGGACATAAAAAGAATCTACAGGTGAATATAAAGTATTTTAACTATCAAAGTTTTAAAGTTTGTGTGTGTACCACTTAAAATTATTTTATGGGGTGAGAAAAAATTGGGAGTAGGATTGACATATATACACTGCCATGTGCAAAATAGATAGCTAGTGGGAAGCTGCTAGACAGCACAGGGAGTTCAGCTCAGTGCTCTGTGATGACCTAGAGGGGTGAGATGGTGATGAGGGTCGGAGGGGGGACATTCAAAAGGGAGAGGATATATGTATACATATGTGCTTCTGAACTGCGGTGTTGGAGAAGACTCTTGAGAGTCCCTTGGACTGCAAGGAGATCCAACCAGTCCATCCTAAAAGAGAGCAGTCCTGGGTGTTCATTGGAAGGACTGAAGCTGAAACTCTAATACTTTGGCCACCTGATGCTAAGAGCTGACTCATTTGAAAAGACCCTGACGCTGGGAAAGATTGAAGGCGGGAAAAGGGGACGACAGAGGATGAGATGGTTGGGTGGCATCGCCGACTCAATGGGCGTGAGTTTGAGTAAACTCCGGGAGTTGGTGATGGACAGGGAGGCCTGGCGTGCTGCGGTGCATGGGGTCGCAAAGAGTTGGACACGACTGAGCGACTGAACTGAACTGAACTGATAGGTGATTCACTTTGTTGTACAGCAGAAACTAACACAACATTGTAAAGCAACTACACTCCAATAAAAAAATTATCCTACATACCCTTTTGGAATCAGTGACCTAAGGTGCTGCAAATTACCATGTACACCAAAGTGTCAACCCAGCCACTTCCAGCAGGCACTCTTGTCCACCCCAGAGGACATGAATACAGTGTGCCACTTTCTTTTCTTGCCCCTTCTGCTCCTCCTCACCAATGAAGGTCTTTCCATTATCCAAGGCCTCCCATAAGCATTGTCTTCTTACATAATCATGTCCAAACCAACCAGACTGGGAATTATCATGTGTGTATAATGATGCTCTGAATCATCAAGACCTGGTTAAATCACGCTCATTATCTTCTGCTGGGGAAGGTGGAAGAATATATTGTACCCTTTTTAGACAGATTTACATCAGAAAATAGTCAAAATAAAAAGAGATATGATTCATCTAATGGGGAAAATGATTTATATGAAACATATTTCTCAAGAGTCAGGTAAATGAAGTATTACTATAAAGAAACAACTATAAAATACTTTAAACAATTACAGTAAATTTATTTTTTAAATGTATTTTGGACCTTTTTTTCAAAATTTTCATCATTTGATAATAACTTTGTGTTTAACACATGATTCTGCGTATTATGTAGCTCTGAGAAGTATTATAGGCTCTGTGCATAAACCAACTCACCTGTAAAATGACAGCCAATGAGAAAATTGCCTAGGACCCAAGTGGTTTATGAATATTAGCACCAATTATAACTATAACTATACATTATTTGATTCTTCACTTCTTTTATAATGCATGTCTTTCTGATAAGTTAAGGATTTTAGATCATGAATTATATCCTTCTAAGTCAGGGTCTCTCTCATTCTAAGCTTTGCTTAGTAGATATTTGAAGAGGAAAAAATTTTTTCTTTTTACTTATAATTTGTCTGCCATTTCCAAGAAATACCAATGGAGGTATTTATGTCTGAGGACAATGATCTGGGGACAGAATGAATAAATTTGACTGTTGTAAATATCTGTGCTGTATTCAAGAGGATTTGAGTTGATGGCATCTTTATCTGACTAAACTCTGCTGAGTCATTCTTTCTTGGGTGGAATATTATTTTTAGAAATGGATCGTTACTCTCCCACCTTATCTGAGATTGTATCTTTCTAGCAGACATTAAGGGCAAATGTGAAGAGCTCTTCTGATGCATTATTTGGAAAATCAGAAACTGAAGTTGATTTATATTAAATCCAGTTAAAATTAGATAGATGCAGTGTCTGTGGAGGCAAGCTTTTCTGCAGAGCAAAGATTTTCCCATTTTATCTTTCTGTATCATTTTAATGGTGAAAGCACCTAATTTTTAGTCAGATTAAAAGATATTCATCTCCTTTAACTCTCAATGTCAAGACATTCTTTTAACTCTCAGTGGTCCTTTATGTGATTCAAGAAGTAATAAAATTTGAGATTCAAACTAAGGAATTTAATATCTTTTCCCTTTTATTTTTCTAGATCATTTAGATAATATCTATATACTTGAATTTAAATGTTAAAGTATTAGATTTTCTGATGAAACATTTAAGAAAATGAGTAATGCAGATTAAGGCAAGGGAAGGAGCTGACCAAAGACAGAGTTTCAAAGTTTAGGATTTTGAAGAGCAAATTGCCCTGGAGGATTGTCCCCCTCCCACAGGCAAGGGAGCTGGGCTCTTTTACTTCCGCATCCATCAGTCAACGGCTAGAGGCCTCCAGCACCCTGCAGGATTAAACATCCCTGTTGTAAGACTTTGCCTTACTTGCTAGACCTCCTGGATTCCAATGAACTTCATCCCTATTTCTCCTCAGCCAGTTACCAGCCACACGTAGAGCCATTGCACCAATATAAGTTCAAACTCAAAAGCAGCAATCTCTGATCAGGGCCGGCTTCCTGCGACTTCTTATCCCTCTGTCTTTCTCCTAGCAATCCTGCCTTCACCTTCACATTGCCCTGAGTCGCCTTCTCCCTCTCGTCCTTCACATCTCTGTCCACTTTCCTCAGTATGATTGGCTGCCAGCTTTGACTGCCTGGCCAGCTATGACTTGCAAGCTCTCTGTCTTCATTTAAAACACACTGCCCACCCCAGTTATTTTGCACCAACTGTTTCCTCCAAATGGAGTACCAGTTTCATCTTCTTGGTCTGGCAAATTCCTACTTGCCTTTGGAAAACTGTCTAAAGTGCCGTTTCAGCTGTGAAGATTTCTTTCTTTCACTAGGCTGGAGCAAGGGACCTGAAGTGGGTGGGCACTTGCTGTTTGTGGGCTTCCCATCATCCATTTTACCCTTCTCACCATCCCAGTTTCCTTTTGTGGAATTAGGTTTCCCCCAATGGATACATTCTTATAAGAATGTAATGAGATGCCTCGTCTTCCCTACTAGACTCATCAGACTCATCAGGGAGCTGGAACAGAGAGAGGAAGGTCTTAAAAGGATTCGATCCTCGTCCATCCCAGTGGCCGTGTTTGCCACTGTTTGCAAGGATGCTTTGATTCCTGATCAACCCCATTGAATCTGTGAACCTCCTAATAAATTCCTTCAGCTTAAGTCAATCAGATTGGGTTTCTGTGGCTCACAAACAAAGAAGGCCCCTGTATTCGCACAGTGCCTTCTTATGTAGAGCCTACCAGATGGCCTTGTAATTTTTGGTAAACATGTTTGTCTCTGCCAGGCCAATCTACAATGTTTAGCATTGTGTCTAACACATGGTAAGAATCAATTCATACCAATTAAATGAACAAGTAATGTATGAATGGCAGAGAACAAGTTGTCTCCAACTTTACTCTTTCTTCTTATATCTGAAACAAGCAAGTGGGCCATTTTTCTTCTAAAGATTTGCTTCTAGTCATTATGAATGAGTGGAGAAGGTGATGGCAACCCACTCCAGTACTCTTGCCTGGAAAACCCCATGGACGGAGGAGCCTGGTAGACTGCAGTCCATGGGGTCGCTAGGAGTCGGGCATGACTGAGCGGCTTCACTTTCCCTTTTCACTTTCATGCATTGGAGAAGGAAATGGCAACCCACTCCAGTGTTCTTGCCTGGAGAATCCCAGGGACAGGGGAGCCTGGTGGGCTGCCATCTATGGGGTCACACAGAGTCAGACACGACTGAAGCGACTTAGCAGCAGCAGCAGCAGCAGCAGCAGCATTATGAATGAGAAGATTCTGCATGAATTCCACAGTGACAAGTGACAGGAGTTAAGAAATAGACTTGATTAGAGAATTTTACAATTGAAGTATCAGAAGGAAGAGGTATAGATTCCTGTTCATCCCATTGTCTAAGTGATCTGGGTCTAGAGATTGATGGTTACTTGGAAGGTCCACCAACTACACTGTACTTTGAGTACAGTAATGAGAACACAGCCTTGTCAGAGGTGGGCTGCTTGGGCATCCAGTTGTCTAGGAAAGTCAGAGGTCCAGTCCATCTGGAAACCTTGGAGGCCCATGGGAAATCTCAGTCCTTCTTGCTTTTAGAGGGTAGCCACTGATCTGAGCTGAGTTTGGGTACCTCCCTTCTTATGGGGAGAAGAGGTAATTTGTTTTCCATGTGATACAGAGCTAGCATCAGTATTAGTTTGCCAGGGATACCATAACAAAATACCATAGGCACAGTGGCTTAAGCGGCAGAAATGGATTTTCTCACAGTCCTGGAGGCTCGAAGTCCACAATCAAGGTGTTAAGGGGTTCATTCTCAGGCTTCTTTCCTTAGCTTATAACTGGTCACCTTCTCACTATGTCCTTATAGTGTCTCTTTTCCATGCCAGCATACTGCTGGTGTTTTTTCTGCTTAAACAGACATCCAGTCATTTTGGATTAGGGCTCCACGAAAAGAGCCTCCTTCAATCACTTCTTTAAAGACCTTACCTCCAAATAAGTTTACATTCTGAGGTACTGGGGAATGAAACTTCAACATACAAATTTTGGTGGTTACTATTCAGCCCATGACAGTCCCCAAATTAGAGAATATTGATGATAAGACTGAAAAAGTAATAAAATGTCTAGAACTGTCTACAAATTATATCTCTGACAAACACTGAAGTCCAAATTCATCTGGTTGGAGCAAGTTCCACAATTGCTTCTGCCTTAAATACTCCTCTGGCACACCTACTCACCCTTTATCCCTGAGGCTCCTCCCCAGCACTTCCCAGTCACTGAAGAGCTCCTATCAGGACAAAGCAACAGGCATCCACTGGACTGCTGTTCAGAGGACCCCAGAGTCATGAAGGTCCTTTACAACAACTTCAGGGTTGCCTCCTCAAATCCTCAAATCATTTCCTGACTGCACTTTACCCAAATTTGGAAATCATTAACCTGTACAAAGAAAAAGTGTTGTCAAGATAACTTTACTGGTAATGAAGCCCTCTTATAGTACATAAAACTTGTATTTGAGTACATTTGGAAAGCCCCAAATAAACTTACATGTAAAGGTAAAAACCATGGATAGAAATCTATAGTGGTAAATCATTTCTCATATGTATATGGATGTAGAGACAACCTTTCAACATTTATTCTCCCTCTTTGAAAGCATCTTAATAGGACCGATTGTCATTCCAAACACAGATTAATATGTTTTTCCCATTATTTTTTCTCTCTAATCATTAAGTATAGATAACCTATAACTCAAAGCAGAAATTAGACACTAAATGCATCTGGTGTTACTAAATTGATTGGATAACTTTAAGCATTCAAAATAATTGTAAACTGGCTTATAAATTGTAATTTTTTTTAATTTACAAAAGAAAGTGGGAAGTTCTGATAGCATGTCAGGAGGAAGAAAAATAAGAACCACTTTAAATTTTTTTGTGGTCTTGTTAATGAGGCATCGAATCCCAGAATGCCTCTCCTTTAAAATGGCTTCACACGTGGTTCACCTAATCAGAGGTTTCAGTGAGTGTCATAATGGACTTCAAGAGGCACTATGATGTTATGGAAGGGTGTGTGTGTGTGTGTGTGTGTGTGTGTGTATTGGGGTGGGGGCTCTAAGGCAGACTTTCCTTCTAAACAGCTTTCCCCATCTGTAAACTGGTGATATGCTTTGAAAATTGTGAATTGTTATATAAATGTTTTAGAAGTATTATTATTGTAGCAGGTAAAATTATGTTTCTTAGTTTCCTTAAATACTATAAAATTTTACTCTGAGGTATCATCCCACAAGGCAAATTATTATTGATCCCCTCCTTTGTGCCTTCTACCCTGCCCACTTATTCCTGACACTCATCCCCAGCAGTTCTCAGTCAGGCTAGAAAGGTCTTAGAAAGACTCTGGGGAGGATGAGAGAGCGTCTCTCCTCCAATCCTGAGTACACACTGCCCATGATATCTTCTGGTTCAGACAAGAGATCTGAGCACTGAAAAGCCCGGTATCTAAGGCCCAGAGAGCAGGGTATACCAAGCCACTGCTTCCCTCGGAGGCCTTGCTTCCTGTCTTCTGCTTGCAGGGCTTTGCACCCCTTTTTCAGACTGGGGACATCTCTCTCCCTCCTATCATCAGAAACATCCATCTCTCTCCTCCATCCTCCAAGCCCCTTTCACAAAAGAGAGGAAGAGAATACTTTCGTAGACAGCTTCTACCATCTAGCCAAAGGTAGGGTGATCTTGAACTGCAGAGGCTAAAAAATAAGGAGAGCAAACCCCAAAATAATAAGCCAGCACATTATTTTTAAAATGTAAAACACAAAATAATGTTATTTTTCCTTGTTTGTTCACATACAGTAGAAAACCAAGCAAAGAACAATTTCACGGATGAAGGAGACCAGCTTTTTAAGATGGGCATCAAGATCCTCCAGCAGTCTAAAAGCCAGAAACAAAAAGCAGAGTAAGTCCACCCAGCACTCAAGCCAAGTGCAATTTCCAGGTTGAGAAAAGAGAGCAATCCAAAATCTAATTTGTCATTAAAAGCTTATTGGTATAACAAATAAGCTTATTTGCCTATAAACTTTTGTTTTTAAAAGGATCAAATGGTGTTTAAAGAATCCTAAAAATTATCAGCCTAAACATGTGGAAGACCTTATATATGAAACCGCAGTCCTTACACATTAAGTGAAATGCAGAATAAAGGCACTGATCTAAGCATTCAAGCAAAAGTATTGTTTTGGCTTTAATTGACTCAAGTGAAACAAAATATGTACTATTTGAAAAAAATATGTATTGTTTGAACTGGAGTAGTTGTTGTTTTAGAATGCTTTATGCTGCCTAACAGCTTTTGTGCCTCGCTTTATGGTTTTCAGAACACTTTCATGTACGTGATGCCATTTTATCCCCAGAACAGAATTATAAGTTAAGAAGAGTTCCATTTTTACCCCGTTTGAAACTTTGGGGACAGAGATGCGAGGATGGTAAAGGGAGGTGATGACAAATCCACAGCTGAGAGGTGATCAAGCAGAGGCCATGTGGTCTCACACCACGTCCACCATTTCTCATTTCACTTGTCTGCTCTGTCTAAATGGAGGCAGAACTATCTTTACCCCCCATCCCCAGGAGTAGAGGCACAACCTAAAGTCCTATCAAGTCTCTAGTGACAACCTTGGATTCGAACCCTGGCTCTACTGTTTCCTGGCCATGGAACAGAGAAGGTTACTTAACCCCTTTGTGCCCTGGATAATGCAGTCTAGCTCTTAGAACCATGTCCGACACACAGTAATAAGGAGATAAGTGTTTGTCATTTTTATTTCTAGTCCTTTAACTGGTAAGTGGAAGGTGTGGAAGAGAAGTCAAGTGTGTCTTGAACCTTAATAGAAGGAATAAACTCTGAACCTCCAACAATCCTGTTTCTTTTGTTTTCATGCGGATTAGGCATACCAGCCCTATGGGATCCTTCCCAGAGCTGGGGTAGCCAGCCTGAGTCAGGGCAGCTGCAGAGTCCATGAATTCTTTCCTAAAGCTCAAAGCCTCTGAGACGATCGTAGGAGTGTAGAGGATAGGGTGGGGGGATTAAGTATGAACCTGCTTATCACAACATCACAACTTCCATTTTTCAAGCTCCTTCTTCGTGTGACTTGTGGGATATTCTTCATTGTTCACAAATGATATTGTAAAACATAAATTATTATCCCCAGATTATGGAGGAGGAAATAGAAGGTCAAAAAGATTTGATTTTTCCAAAGTGACAAGAAAAAAGAAGTAAGGGATTTGATCCTCTCTCTAGGGAAAGTTAAATTAGAAGCACTTAAGACTGAGCACCAAAGAATTGATGCTTTTGAACTGTGGTGTTGGAGAAGACTCTTGAGAGTCCCTTGGACTGCAAAGAGATCCAACCAGTCCATTCTGAAGATCAGCCCTGGGATTTCTTTGGAAGGAATGATGCTAAAGCTGAAACTCCAGTAATTTAGCCACCTTATGCGAAGAGTTGAATCATTGGAAAAGACTCTGATGCTGGGAGGGATTGGGGGCAGGAGGAGAAGGGGATGACAGAGGATGAGATGGTTGGATGGCATCACTGACTCGATGGACGTGAGTCTGAGTGAACTCCAGGAGTTGGTGATGGACAGGGAGGCCTGGCATGCTGTGGGGTCGCAAAGAGTCGGACACGACTGAGCGACTGAACTGAACTGAACTGAATAAGAGTAAAAGAAACCATCCTCAGCAAAAACTCAAGCCTCATGCTAAGTGTCCCTGGGGACTCTCATGATGATGATGGAGTTAAACCAAGCTCCAAAAATACGATCCAGCCTTAGAGGGAAGTCAGCTCATTTGGGTGCCACTGAGCAGATGAGTAAGGACAGGGAATCCTGAGCCCAGCCTAGCAGGATGAGAGAACAGTGGCATTCTGGGAAGGGCTTGTCCCGAGATTCAACCTAGCAGGTGAACCCAAGGTGAGGGGCCCCATTAAGTCCAAGGGACTCCTAGATTCAGCCTGATGGGACAACATCACTCTTAGAAGGTTCTGCTTAACCTTGATAGGTGCATTCCTTTTTTGACTTAAAGGATGGGGAGAAACCCAGCCCTTCACTGCAGGGCCTTTAAGCAGTGCAGGAACCTTCATGCCTACATGGTGTCACTCAATCTCAGGTTACTCTTTCCCAACCTATCCTGCTCCAGTCCTTGCCCAAGAATCCCAGAAGAACAGCTTATGTGTGCAGCAGCACAGATACGTAAGAGTGTACATAAACCTGAGTCTGCTGACTGTTCTAGGTTGGCAGCAGCAGAGAACAGAAAACAAATCTCTTCATAACCAGAGACCCCAGGAGTTTGTGGGCAAGATGTGTGAAACTCCTTCAGTGTTCAGGATTGTCTGCTTTACAGCCAACTTAGCCATCTCTAAGATTCTGGTCAGGGAAGAGAAAAGGCTACACCCCCAGACCAAAGGGGAGTCATTTTGCTACTCTTCATCCTGTGCCCTGCCTGCTCCTTGCCTCACCACTCCTCACTGAGGGTAGCATAAGTCACAGGTGCTGCTAGTCCTTTTGCCTCATCCACACCCACATCTTGGGCTAATTCATTTGTTCAGTCTCTTCGTATGTATGCAAGAAAAATTGTTGAACAAGCTCGTGGTTTTAGAAGTACAGGTGTTAAACAAGCATATGTCAGGGAAACACAAACTTGTCTGAAAGAGTTGAGAAGCCTCCATGATATCCAAGGTTAACTGTCGTTAAGAATTACTTATCAGCGAAGAAGGTTTGGAGATAAGCTTCTGACATGTCCTGCTGCTTCTGCTAAGTTGCTTCAGTCGTATCCGACTCTGTGCGACCCCATAGGCAGCAGCCCACTAGGCTCCTCTGTCCCTGGGATTCTTCAGGCAAGAATACTGGAGTGGGTTGCCATTTCCTTCTCCAATCTTATATGTCCTAGAGATGCATTTAGCCTCCCCTTACCCCAGTAGCCCCCCAAGCATCCAACACCAAATCCTCTAGAGACAATCCAGACACCTAACTGAACTTTCTTTTGTGGACCTACTCCTCCTTCCCAGTTTTTCCTACTTTTTCCCTCGTGGGGATTGCAGTCCAGATCTTAATCCCACCTAATTTGCCATGACTTTTATCCTACCCTGGGTCCAGCTTCTGGTATTCCACATATCAGCTTGGACTGCCCTGATAGGGGACAGAGGTACCCCTCCTCCCTCAGACTCAAAGCCACCTGGAGGGACTGGTTTTGCAGATGTTTGCTGCCTCTTGGGACCAGCAACTACATGTACTCCTGGCCCTTGCAGTCCATCTCAGGTTTCTCTGCTCTGGACCATGTTGGTGCCCTTCTAGTCCCAGCAGACTGTGTTGTTGCAGCAACAAGCCAGGTGACAGAAGAGCTCCGGGGAATCTGTACTTGGTGCCATACCTTTCCTGTGATGCCAGACCCGTGCATTCACTGACCTTTGAAAGCTTCTCTCTTATTATTTGCTTTCTGGCCCCCAGAACTTACACTTGATTTAACCACAGCTATTTTTTTGCTAGATCTCCTGGCTTCTTTTGGTTCCACTGTTATCTACTCTCTGTTTACCATCCGGGACTCTAATGCTTACCTGGATATCTCTCTTTCTTGGCCCTTCTGGCCTGTTCTATTTGGCTCCAGCCTTTGACCATGAGCAACTTATTTTAACATCAGCATGGGTAGGAGTGTATAAAGCTGAATCTCCTAATCCTTCTGAATTTGTAGCTATGGTAGATTTGTGTGTTTATTCCTGTATTTGAGTCAAGGTCACAGGCAGAGGTTAATGCTTTGTGATCTTACTGCTACCAAAGGGGAAGTGATAAGAATAAAAATAAATCCTCAGAGCACTCTGTCTCCAACACAAGTTTTGACCTTGCAAGGCTCTCCATCACTACTTGTTACACAGATCAGGTCTGGGTGACTTCTGACCAGGACTCATAAAATATACTGCGAGGCAATCCTCTGGTGTCTATATTTATAATCAGTAACTTTATGTGATTTACCCACAAATTATAGGAGACCAATTACCATGCCATAAAACTTTCTATGCAATAGTCTTAATAATAATTATAGCTGAATTTATTGAGGGCTTACTCTATATCAGGCAGTATGCCAAGAACTTCACATGGATTATCTCATTGAATCTTCCCAGCAGCCCCATAAAGTAGATGCTATTATTATCCAATTTTATAGATGACAGAGCCACAGAGAAGTTAAGTAACTTGCCTGAAGCTCTCAAACTAATTAATGGTAGATTTTAACCCAGTCAGTCAGACTCTAAAGCCCTAAAAATCATTACGGTTTTGTTTCGTTATTGTTTTTCCAGAGTCTGGTTGTGCTAAAGAATATGCTCTGCTTCAGAAAATTATTTTGGAATGTAAAGGGACAGTTGTGCTCAATCATGAGAACTTCTTAGGTGTGACATTGCAGTTTTGATTTCTTAAAACTGATTTTAATTATATTGTTCAGAATTCATTTTATAAATCAAATACTCATAAGTAATGGGATTTACTGTAGGAAGGTTTACTATTTTAGGACAAATGCCCCAGTTTTTCACTCCACTTGGTCTATAAGCTTGAAGCATGGATGATATAGCTTACATATTTCTCCTTTTCAGCAGCTTCATTATTTGTCAGATATATTTGAAATTATAGTCTTAGACTGACTTAGGGCTGATAAGAATCTTCTGGTATAGAGATGTAATGGACTATATAGTTAAACTGTAGTGTTAGTAGCAATGTCAACTGGGTCCTTCTTGTTAGAAGCAGAATGAAGGAGGAGCAGAAATTTTCATTTTTGATACTCACACTTCTAACTTCATATTCTTGAAACAGAGCCTACATATTCTTTGCCAAAGCAGCTGATCTGGGAAACTTGAAAGCTATGGAGAAAATGGCTGATGCTTTGCTATTTGGAAATTTTGGCATGCAAAACATTACAGCAGCTATCCAATTATATGAGTCCTTGGCTAAGGAAGGATCATATAAAGCCCAAAACGTGAGTTTTGAGAGAAAATTAAATCTTAAATAGCTACCTCCTGAAATAACTATAGACAAATAACATGTGAGAGGAGTTGAGCCTCTGCTGCACAAGCCCAGGCCTAGGAAAGTTACTGTAATGCCCTAAATGTTCCATCAGGACACAAGGCAGGAACCTGGGGCAAGTCCTTCTAGCTCCTGAATGACTTTCAGGAATGGAACAGAGCTGCTCTCTAATCCCCCTTCCCATCTTCCATGTCCACGTGTGTGTTTTAAAATAATGTGAGAACTCTAAGCCCCTAAATAGTTAAATTTTATAAAAAATACACTGTATTTACCTATGCAAAGAAATATGGAACTAAATCTATTTGTTTAGGATGATGTTTGCCTGGTTTTTACCTGGTTTAAATATTTTACAAGCTATATAAATTTGCTTTTCTATTTTAATGTGTGTTTCATTTTATGGGGCTTTCTTGGTAGCTCAGCAGTAAAGAATCTGCCTGCAGCGCAGGAGGCACAGGTGTGATCCCTGGGTCAGGAAGAGCCTCTGGAGAAGGAAGTGGCAACCCACCCCAATATTCTTGGCCTGGGAAATCCCGGAGACAGAGGAGCTTTGTGGGCTACAGTCCATGGGGTCACAAAAGTGGGACATGACTTAGTGACTAACCAACCAACCAATATTTCATTCTATTCCCAGAATAACATAAGCATTTCATAGAAAATCTGGAAAACAATGAAAACAAAACAAAAAAAGCCTCTCATAAGCCAGCCATCCTGACTGCACTGCTTGTCAGGACCACTTTGTGTTTCTGTTTGGCTTCTTTCCCTTTTTACAGCGCCATCATCACAGAGGAAGCTCATGCATTGTTTTGTTTCTGGCTGCTTGTACTTAGTGTAGCAAAAGTATGTTTTCATGTTCTTGGTCTTCTTAATGAAAACATTTCTTTCTGATTACAAATGAAATTTATGCTGATTACAATAAAAAAAAAAAAAAACCCTGTGAATTCAGAAAGTTTGAGGAGGAGAGTAAAAATTACCTAAAAGCTTTCTTCCCAGAGATTTTTTTTTTTTTTCCCATCAAGTAAATGTAGAAGCTAAGCTTTGGAATCAGACAGAGTTAACTTCAAATCCACTCTATTACTTTCTACTTAACAAAACCCTTTCCCCGTCTGTGTGAGAAATTGACATTTGGTTCACCGTCTACTTCTGTTTCCCTGGTGATATGATAGGAATAAAATGTTCTCTATGTTTCCAGGTAGTATTACTTATCTTTGAAATGACCTCTGCTTGGTAAACTACCTTGGGAGAAACTCTCATGAACTCTACGTACAGGGACCCTGGGCAATATGGACTGACTACGCCTATGGAGTTCTTACACAGGGAATGAGGCTTTTATGTCAGGGCGGCTGCCACACTCCCAGTGTAGATCTCACCTCCTTGAGTCTGGTCTGTCATCTGAAGCACTAAAGATGAGGGCTGCTGGAGGACTGTGTGACCAGCTACAAGGACTCCTACCGAAAGGAGGCTGATGCTGCCCTCTGGCAAACTCTGGTTCCTGTGCTACATCCGCCTGAGCAGACGTCTGCCTGTAACCTCTTGTGAGACTGTGCATTCATTTGAACCAGAAGTTGGACCAGAGGAACTCTGATGGGTGGGGCAACGTCCCTAATTTTCATCTGTAGAGTTAGGATAATGATGAAACACTGGGTATTGTGTTTATTTGGTTCACTACTGTATCTCTAAAAATATAGTGCGATGCCTGGGACAGAAAAAAATATAGCTGAATAGTGAATTAATTCATGATGAATGAATTAACAAAGTTGTGAGGATTAAAACAGTGTGTGAAGGCACTTAAATCTATACCTGGAACTTCATAATCATTCACCAGAAAAATATATATATTATTATTATTATTATTCTATTATCCTTCTAGAATTTTTTCTATAACTTTGTAGAATGTTTTTTACAAAAATGAAACATACTTTAATTACTGTTTCCTAATCAGCTCTTGATTCACTTAATAATATATCATATTGAGTTGGTCAAAAAGTTCATTTGGGTTTTTCCATAAGCTCTTATGAACAGACTTTTTGGCCAATCCAAATAGATCTCTTTGCCTGTGAATATATCCCATATTTACTTAATCAAAAATATAAAGTTCCAAAACAGACCAAATGTTCTCATCATGTCCACCACTACAAATAATGTCACCTAACCCCTAGGTAATGAACTAGTGCACATGTGCTTTGTCAGTGGGTATGTTAATTAAGTCAACAGTTGTTTCTTGGACATTTACTATGTGCCACACACAATCTTGTTGATGGGAAGAAAAAATTAATAGGTCAAAGTCCTTATGGGCCAATCTTAAATATAAACAAATAATTGCAGCACAGTTTAGGTGGACTAGAGTTAAGGTATAAAGTGCTTTAGGCTCAGAAAAGTATCTGATGGGCTTTGCCTGGGGCAGGTAGAAAAGGCTTTAAGGATGAAGGAATACTTACACTCAGTCTAGAATACTGGATATAGGCAACATGAAGGATTTGTCTGAACTTGAATGACATATCTGATGCAAGGTGAAAACACTACTCCCAGAAAAGAAATCCCAAATTAACATAATTGGTACATTAAACATATGGACTGAGAGCTGACATCAGAGTTTTACTCCACATACTCTAGGTAGCATGGTTCTGTGGCATGGACCACAGACAAGGAGGGCAAGAAAGCAAAACGTGGATGAGGACAAATGTTTCACCTGAAAGGCCAACGTTAACCTGATATGCAAAATTCAGCCACACTGTTGAAGTGCTGCGATACTGATTGGAAAAAGTCTCTGCCCCAAGCTCCTCTTGTGCTCTCCCTGACAAGTTGAACACTCTTATTCTTCTCTCGGACTCCCCTTCCTCACTTTAGCTCCCATGATATTGAGCCAAAGTGTTATCTGGATGGGCAGGGGGCCTAGAGGACACCCTGATCCAGTGCTACAGCTGGATTCTATTCTAATGGATGCTGGATTCTAGTCTGGAATTTTAACTTTTATCCCAGTCATCACTACAGGAAAATCTGTTTCCAACAGCAAGTCCTTGTGCAGTTGATTTATCTCCTTGTACAAAGCACGGTTAAAAATATTCTGTGGTACAAATGTTGCTTTGTTCGATGACTGGTTTCTGGGACCAGGCTGGCCACATGCCATATTGATCACAGTTCTCTAACAGGACTGGCCAGGTAACCACCTTTCCTCTCAAGCTGTTTGTGCCAGGTTGATACAGGAAACATTGCTGGGAACTGTGGGGACAATGCAGCAACAGAAATGTGGCTGAAGAAGCTGAACTGTGTACTGAGAATGACAGCAGAGGACAGTGAGAGGGACAGAGGTAAAGAGAGAACAAAGACACCTGTCTCTGGGGGAGAGGTCAAGGGCAGCTAGAAATGCTGAAGGGGGATAGATGGGAGAAGCCAGGCACCAGCGGGCCCGTAGAGCCCTGGTTTAAAAAAGAAAGCGAGAAAGATGTGAATTCAGATTATAAAGTGGCATCGAGGGCATAGGGGGAGAAAGGCAGCTTCAAGCTATATTTAAAAGGGAAGCTGATGGAGGGAAAGAGGCATAATTATTTCTTTTCATGCACCTTGAATGGTTCATCTGACAAAAATCCAAATAAACTGAAAGAAATCCCAATAAGGGCAATAGAAGCAATTAAGATTGTGAACAGAGTTCATTGAACTGATTTTCAAGACAACTGTATCTTCTGAAAAAAACTATTCATGAATTAGTCTTCATGAAAATGGTGAAAACTGAAGAAAGAGCAAGCAAAAATAAAAATAGAGGATCTTATAAGATATTATACTATACCAGCTAGCAGTAGTTAGGTGTTTTTTATTTCTCTGATTCTCATTTAGGAAGCAGAAATTCAGGATTAGAAAGGCTCACTCTTTTCTTGATATTGATGAACCATTTTAATACAAAAATTTGTTTGTTAATTTGCCAAACAAGAAGGTAGGGCCTAAACCTCCTTTGCTTTAAGAATCAAGAAATGGATCATTCACACTGTATCACCTTAAAATTAATTGAATCATGGTAATGATTATTAGCACTGTGCTACAACTGAAAAAAAATCATTTTAGTATTAAATAATCATTTTGATAATTCTAGGACTACCTATGTAGAGCATTTCTTTTTGATGTAAATCATCTTTTTGTATTAAGGGTACAAAAAGGAACTGAGTTTTTCATCAGGGTTGATTCACATTTTTGTTTGGCTTGCAATTTAATCTAAAAAGAATGACCACAGATGCTTTCAAGACTCGTAAAATAATTACTATAATTAAATGCTTGATCTTTTTTCTCTTTTAATTTCTTATATAAAAAGTAAAAGGAATATTTAATTTTTAAATGTTAATGTTAATGTTTAAATGTTAATATGGAACCTGAGTAATTTACTTTGAAATTGATTAAAATATCCTCTACACTTAACTCTTTAAATCCCAGCTACTATAACACAGCATAGTGGTTTAGTTCAGAGTCTTATAAACAAATCTAATTTGCAGAGTTTGACCTTTTAAAACCACCATTGATGTCATCACTATAGCGTAGCTTCTCTTCAACTTACAGCATTTTTTTTTTTCTAGGTTAAGATTTAATCATTCTATAATCCATCTCATTGCACCTCAGCCTCATCTCAGAAAATACTGAAGACCAAAAACTTATTACTGTAAAGTTTTAGGTGACAATGCCCAGCTGTAAAGAAATAGGACAACCTTGACTATAATTGGCATATTTACTACATGATAGCCCATGACATCTTTTGTCTTCCACGAGTACCTGGCATGTTTTAAAGAGTGAAAAAAAAAAAGTGGAGCCCTCCAGAGAAATAATTCAAAATCACTCATTGTTATTTTTCTGCTAAAGAAAGAAGCGTGCTCTTTGAGTTGATTATTTGAGGCTTCAAAAGTCATGGTTTTAGTTCCTTACTTTATAGTCTGAGCATTATACAGATAAAGCACCCTCCCCCCTCGCCACAGTCATAGGAGAGAAATTAACTCCCACACAATCCACAACCTCCCGAACTCACAATTTTCTCCAAGAGGATCAGGCCAAAAAGCGTGCTAGGCTCTGCACAAAATGATTCAGTGTTGGTGAAAGTATCTTAAAATACATGATCAACTAAGTAGAACAGTATCTTCACTTTCTTATACAAAGGTCAGTATATTTGTGTTCTATCAAAGTTTCTACATACACAAGATTCTAAATTGAGCAGAGTCAAAAATTGCTAAGAGCTGCAAGAAAAAATAAATTATTTTGCCAATAACATTGGCTAAACATATTTTTGCAAGGAGCCAATTTAACCATTTTAAATATAACTATAGAGGTTAGAGGAGTACCAGGATTCCAGCCTTTCATTTGTAATAACAGCCTTTATGATCAACTTTCCCCAAAATGGAACCTTTGAGACTAAAGAGAAACTGATGGTATAATAATTTTTTTTAGCTTATGAATTAAGTAGATTACAAATTATAAACCACATGTTAGAGCTATTATGCTTTTAGGAATTGAACTCTCTGCAGTCAGTTTCCTAGTTTAAAAAGTAACATAGTTTTTTGTCCTTGAAATTATAACAAAATGTTTAAGAAATTATTCATATTCTGTTTTGATGAAATTATCAGACCTTGTTGTATCCTGATTTTAGGAAGACATCTAACAAAGTCTTGGATTATGTTACCATAAACTAGATGAAAAAGTAGAAATGTGGGCTTTGATAATAGTAAATAAAGAGTATAGACTAATGGATTGATGCCAAGGTGAAAAATTTTCTGGCAGTCCACCACAGGACACTGCCTATGACCTTGTGCTCTTCAAATATTCCATCAGCTATTAAGCTGAGTGCATGCGTGCGAGCTAAGTCGCTTCAGTAGTGTCCTACCCTTTTAGATGCTATGAACTGTAGACTGCCAGGCTCTTCTGTCCATGGGATTCTCCAGGCAAGAACACTAGAGTGAGTTGCCATGCCCTCCTGTGTCTAATATCAAATTGTTCTTAATATGAAGCATGAAAAGAAATCCAAAAAGAATCCTAAAAGAGGATGCTGTGAAAGTGCTGCACTCAATATGCCAGCAAATTGGGAAAACTCAGCAGTGGCCACAGGACTGGAAAAGGTCAGTTTTCATTCTAACCCCAAGAAAGGCAATGCCAAAGAATGCTCAAATTACCACACAATTGCACTCATCTCACACGCTAGTAAAGTAATGCTCAAAATTCTCCAAGCCAGGCTTCAATAGTATGTGAGCCATGAACTTCCAGATGTTCAGGTTGGATTTAGAAAAGGCAGAGGAACCAGAGATCAAATTGCCAACATCTGTTGGATCATTGAAAAAGTGAGAGAGTTCCAGAAAAACATCTATTTCTGCTTCATTGACTATGCCAAAGCCTTAGACTGTGTGGATCACAACAAACTGTGGAAAATTCTTGTGGGAATACCAGACCACCCGACCTGTCTCCTGAGAAATCTGTATGCAGGTCAAGAAGCAACAGTTAGAACTGGACATGGAACAACAGACTGGTTCCAAATCGGGAAAAGAGTACATCAAGGCTGTAAATTGTCACCCTGCTTATTTAACTTATATGCAGAGTGTGTCATGCAAAACGCAGGGCTGGATGAAGCACAAGCTGGAATCAAGATTGCTGGGAGAAATATCAATAACCTCAGATATGCAGATGACACCACCCTTTTGGCAGAAAGCGAAGAAGAACCAAAGAGGCTCTTGATGGAAGTGAAAGAGGAGAGTGAAAAAGTTGGCTTAAAACTCAACATTCAGAAAATCAAGATCATGGCATCCAGTCCCATCACTTCATGGCAAATAGATGGGGAAACATTGGAAACAGTGGCAGACTTTATTTTGGGGGCTCCAAAATCACTGCAGATGGTGACTGTGGCCATGAAATTAAAAGACATTTACTCCTTGGAAGAAAAGTTATGATCAACCTAGACAGCATATTAAAGGGCAGAGGCATTACTTTGCCAACAAAGGTCTGTTTAGTCAAAGCTATGGTTTTTCCAGTAGTCATGTATGGATGTGAGAGTCAGACTATAAAGAAAGCTGAGTGCCAAAGAACTGATGCTTTTGAACTGTGGTGTTGGAGAAGACTCTTGAGAGTTCCTTGGACTGCAAGGAGCTCAAGCCAGTCCATCCTAAAGGAGATTAGTCCTGAATATTCATTGGAAGGACTGATGCTAAAGCTAAAACTCCAATCCTTTGGGCACCTGATGAAAGAACTGACACACTGGAAAAGACCCTGATGCTTGGAAAGATTGAAGGCAGGAGAAAGGGCTGACAGAGGATGAGATGGTTGGATGGCATCACTGACTCAATGGACATGAGTTTTAGCAAGCTCTGGGAGTTGGTGATGGACAGGGAGGCCTGACGTGCTGCAGTCCATAGGGTCGCAAGAAGTCGGACATGACTGAGCGACTGCACTGAACTTATGGAAAGAAAGGTGTATTATCAATGATATGCATAAGAGTGTGGAATGAACCTCTAAAATGGTGGTAGGAAAGATAAACTTACAAATGAGCAGAAGCTTGAAAATATTAAAAACACCAAAACAGACTATTACAATTATTCTGACAAAAATAATATTACGACTCTGTTGAGAAGAGGAGCAAAAAGAAAAAAGAAGAAAGTCATGTAGAAGACCTAAATTATTATCTATCATGTAGCAAATCTATAGCTAAATGTGTGAAATATATAAATTAGCAGCAAGTAGTAGCAATTTATCAGGAGTCCTAGTGATGGTAATTATCAGCAGAAAACAGCCAAAATAATTAAAAGTAGTTTTCTATGAGGAAAATAGGGAGTTTCTGAGAAAAGAGTAGGGCATTGCTGTTTAAATTTTAAGCCCTCAGAAGTATTAGAATTTTAATTTTTAATACATATACATCTCTTAATTTGTTAACAAAGAAATAAAAAGTTAAATTTATATATTAATTCTTCCCCCACAAAGGAATTATTCTTAAAGTAAACAACAGACGTCCTCTCCCACTGAAAAGAACCCAACTCCTTTGGAAAATGTCAAATTCCAGGTCGGGGGCAAAAAATGTACAAGATGATATTGAAGCATCTTATCCTATCTGATAGCAAAGAACTTGTCAGAAAATACCAGGGTTGAGAATTCCTTGGCAGTCCAGTGGTTAAGACTCAGTGCTTTCAGGTGGGCTTGTAACTACCTCAAACAGGAGAGTTTGCTGGAAGTGACGCCACGTCACTTTGAAGGCTGCGTCGTAAAAAGGATACAGCTCTGCCTGGCTCTCGCTCTCTCAGCGTGCTCAGTCCTGGAACACAGTTACCAGACTTGGAGGATCTCATATGATAGAAGACGTCCCTTGTTGTTGTTCTGGCTGTTAGCCTCTGCTAAGATCTCAACCAACAGCTAGAATCAACTGCCACACGCATGAAAGAACCAGAATCCAGACTATGGCAACTCCAGCCTTTGAGTCTTCCAACTAAGGCCCCCAGATCATGAATCAGAGAAAAGCCATCCCCACTCTACTTTGGCCGAATTCCTGACCCACTGAATCCTTGGCATAATAAATGGTCATCATGCCACCAAGTTTCTGAGTGATTTGTTACACCAGCCACAGTAACTGCAACAGAGACATTAATGTTCAGAATTGAAAGACAGATTGCAGTTTTCTCAGAAGCATCCGATACCTTGGCATCCTTGTTGAAACTCATTTGGCCATATATATGAGGATTTATTTCTGGTCTCTTTACGCTGTTCCATTGGCCTATATGTCTGTCTTTATGCCAGTACCATCAGATTTTGAATCACTCTAATTTGTAATATATTTTGAAATCAGGAAGTGTGAGGCCTCCAGCTTAGTTTTTTCCCTCAAGATAGATGAGCTATTTTGTGAGTTTACATATGAGATTCTATATAAATTTTAGGATGGTTTTTTCTATTTCTGAAAAATGGCACTGAGATTTCAACAGGGGTTGCACTAAATCCAATCCCTCTGGATATAAAGTAGCAATATTACTTCTTATAATACATAAACATAGGATATTTTCCATTTATTTATGTATTTTCAGATTTTTTTAAGCAATGTTTTATAGTTTTCAGTGTACAAGCCTTTCACCTCCTTGGTTTAGTTTATTCTAGAGTGTTTATTGTTTTTAATGCTATTGTAAATTAGACTGTTAATTTCCTTTTCTGAATGTTCATTGTTAATGTATAGAAAATCTATTTTTGTGTGTTGATTTTGCATCCTACACTTTTTCGAAATTTATTAGTTTTAGCAGTTTTGGTTTCCTACATATAAGATTATGTCATCTGTGAACAAAGAAAATTTTGTTAATCTGTCTGGTTGTTCTATCCATTTTTGAAAGTGGGGGATTAAAATCTCCTACTGTTATTGTATTCGTGTCTATTTCTTCTTTCAACTCTGTCAATGTTTGCTTCATGTATTTGGGTGCTCTGCTCTTAGATGCATATATATTTATAGTGGTTATATCTTCCTGGTGAATTGATCCTTTTATCATTACACAATATCCTTTATCTCTTGTGACAGTTTTTGACTTGAAGTCTATTTTGTCTAAGTGTGATCATCCCTCTCTTTTGGTTACAATTTACATAGAGTATCTTTTTCCATTCTTTCACTTTCAGACTATGTGTTTTTGTATCTAAAATAAATCTTCTGTAGACAGCATTAAGTTGGGTCTTGTTTTCTTATCCATTCAGCCTTTTATGTCTATTAATTGAGTGAGTTTAATCCATATACATTTAGAGTAACTTCTTAAAGGGAAAGACTCACTACTGCCATTTTGTTCATTATTTTCTGCTTGTCCTGTAGTTATTTGGTCCTCCTTTTCCTCTCTTGATGCATTCTTTTGTCTTTCATTTATTTTTTGTAATGGCATACTTTCATTCCCTCCTCATTTTGGGGGTGCATTTTCTATAGGTATTTTCCTTGTAGTTACTCTTTGTGTGTATGTGTTAGTTGCTCAGTTGTGTCCAACTCTTTGTGACCCCATGGACCATAGCCTGCCAGGCTTCTCTGTCCATGGCACAAGACAAGGCAAGCATACTGGAGTGGGTTGCCATTCTCTGCTCCAGAGTGTAGTTACTCTTGGGATTACATAAAATGTCTTATAGCTACAACATGCATGCAGTTGTTCAGTCGTGTCTGACTGTCTGTGACCCCGTGGACTGCAGCCCACCAGGCTCCTTTGCCCATGGGATTTTCCTGGCAAGAATGCTGGAGTGGGTTGTCCTTGCCTCTTGCAGGGGATCTTCCCGACCCAGGGATGGAACCTGCGTCTCCTGCATCTCCTGAATTGGCAGGCAGATTCTTTACCGCTGCACCAATCTATTTTAAACTGATATTGACTTAACTTCAGTTGGAGAAGGCAATGGCACCCCACTCCAGCACTCTTGCCTGGAAAATCCCATGGGCAGAGGAGCCTGGTGGGCTGCAGTCCAAGGGGTCGTGAAGAGTTAGACACGACTGAGCAACTTCACGTTCACTTTACTTTCATGCATTGGAGAAGGAAATGGCACCCCACTCCAGTGTTCTTGCCTGGAGAATCCCAGGGACGGAGGAGCCTGGTAGGTTGCCGTCTATGGGGTTGCACAGAGTCGGAAACAACTGAAGCGACTTAGCAGCAGCAGCAGTAACTTCAATCACATATACTCTGCTCTCCTCCCATTTTATGTTATCAGTGACACAAATTATATCTTTTTATATTTTGTATCCATTAGCATAGTTTTTTAATAGCTATCTTTTATGCTTTTACCTTTTAAATTCTCTACCAGAATTAAAAGTGACTTATCCACCACCATTACAGCATTACATGATTCTGTGTTTGTCTATGTGTTTATTATTACCGGAGAGCTTTATATTTTTATATGCTTTTGTGTTATGGCTAGCATTCTTTCAACTTGGACACCCTTTAGCAATTCTTGTAAGGCAGCTCTAGTGTTGATGAATTCCCTCAGATTTTGTTTATCAGGGAATTTCTATTTTTGTCTTCATTTTTTAAAGTTAGTTTGGCCAGATACAGTGTTCTTGGTTGACAGCTTTTTTCTTTCAGCATTTTGAATGTTTCATCCTACTCCCTTCTACCCTGTAATGTTTCTGCTGATATATCTGCTCATAGTCATATGGAAATTTCTTTGTATGTGGCAAGTCTCTTTTCTCTTGCTGCACCCAGTGTTCTGTGCCTTTGACTTTTGATAGTTTGATTAAGGATATGTCTTGGCATTGGGCTCTTTGAGTTCATCCTACTTGGAGTTCTTTGAATTTGAATTTGGATGTCTATTTCCTGTCTCAGGTTTGGGAAGTTTTCAGCCAAATTTTCTTAAAATAATCTCTCTGCCCCGTTTTCTCTCACTCCTCTGTGACTCCCACAGTATGTAATACAATGTTGTTATATGTAATATAATGTTCGGTTTGCTGATGTCCCTTAAGTACTGCATTTTATGGTAGTGTAGGTTGTCTAGAGTTGCAACAAGTCTCTAAGCTCTCTTTATTGCTTAGAGGTCCCTAGCATCTAACATTCCAGTTCTGCCAGTGCTGTAAATCAAATGAGATGAAAGTCAGATCTTTGATCAGCTACTCCTTGAAAAGTCAGAATTCCTATCCCATTTTTCTCTTTTTTTCCTGATCACACCAAGCTATGCTGGCTTGGGGAGGAGTGATTGCAGATTAAATAAAATGGCTTTTCTGACCTATTTCAATAGGCTATTCTTTGCTGTGAGTTTGATTGGGTAACAGTGATTTCTTAACTGGTCTCTTGAGTTCTCATAAAGGCTTTTTGCACTATATATTTTGGCTCCATTGGAGGAACAAGTCCTGGGACTTCGTATTCCACTATCTTGATCCGTGTTCAGACTTTAACCTTTTATTCAATATAATTTTTTCCTGTTCAAACTTTTTATATCCATCACATTTTATTTTTAAAATATGAAGAAAAATATTCAAATTCAAATTTTAACATATCGGAGAAAAATGTCTTTACATTTCTAAAAAGGCAAACACATACAGAGCATTGGTTATATTATTTTATCACTATAATTATTCTAAAGTTCAGTATTAGCTTATTTCCATATATATTATACAAAGCTTCCATTATTGTGACCTTTTCTAAATTTGTGCTGCCTTAGCAAAAGTATAATAATGCAACTTGCTATAAGAAATAAGTTAACAATACAAGTAATTATAGAGCAGACATTTAAAACAGCCCTTACTAATGTTGGTAATAACTGTAAAATAAATGGATTTATTGAATATTTCTTTATCTTTTGGGCTTTAGGCCTTAGGATTTTTGTCTTCTTATGGAATAGGAATGGAATACAATCAAGCTAAGGTAAAGTCATTCTATTTTTTTTGGAACAAAATACGATTTTTTTAAAGGGACACTGAATAGAGAGTCTACTCTTTGAGTGAAGAGCTCACTCTAGAGTGGTGGGTAAGAACACAGCCCAATAGTTAGAGAAGGTTAGGGCCTGAATGTCATAGTTTCCTAATGTTACATATTATAAAGTTTCAGATAATATCTACTCCATAGGGATTTTGTGATGTTTTAATGAAATATCATGTACAATCCCCTTTTCACAAACTTCAGAACTCAATAAGCCCTCAGTGAATGGCAGCCATCTTTAAAGAGGAAGAGAATGAAATTTAGGATTTATGTGGGAGTAGTTCGAGGTTCATCGCTGGGCTAGGAATAAAAAAGCAGTGATTGGGTTTGAGTTTCAAATTTAGATGTCAAATAATTTTTTTTTTAACTTTAGGCACTGATATATTATACCTTTGGAAGTGCTGGAGGAAGCATGATGTCGCAGATGATTTTGGTTTGTAATTAAATATTCTTGAGCCCAAATAGGTGTGTTATAAATATAGCATTGTCAGAATATTAAGAATGTATATGCCTGTGTTTTAGGGGTACAGATATTTGTCAGGAATCAATGTTCTACAGAATTGTGAAGTTGCCCTAAGTCATTACAAGAAAGTGGCAGATTATAGTGAGTAATCCACATAGTTTATTTTAAGATAGACTTGCCAAGAAATTAAAAAAATAAATCAATACTAGTTGAAATATTTATAAGGTATTTAAAGACTGTGCTTTAACATCAGTTATAATACAGCTCTTTCCATACAATGTGAAGTTTCTGATTTCTTAAGTTACTTTTCAAAAGTTCTAAATGATTGTACTCATCTTTTATTTTTATTAGCTCATGTCTCCAAATAATTCTGGTTTACTTCATCCGGTGATCTTCTTTCCTTAAACTGAGAATTTAAATATAACATCAATAAATATTAAGTATTTTTTATAATTCAAACATTTCAAATATAGGATGCCTTGTTAAAAAATTCCTGAAGCTATGGATGTACATACATTGTACAATGTATGTGCAAGATACATACATTGACAATCTCTATCACTGCATTTGAGAACAATTCAAGTAACCATTACTCTATTACCCTATCCTTTGTCTACAAAAAAAAAAAATTGAGCATGAGGTTAATTATTTCTAGAATTTTTAAAGTTGCATGTAATATTTCCACACGCAGCATCACTAAACCAGACTACATAATAGAGTATTAAATAAAAGTCTAAGAAGTGAGTAAGCTAAAGTCCATTTAGTTAGTTTCTATAATCACAATAACATCTAAATTTACATTTTTGTCATGATTAGGATCTGAGGAAAAAACTGCTTTTGAATTTAAGATGCTTTATATAGCAAGATGTTTTTATGTGCTTAATGAAACTGAAATTATTTAATATATATATATTTCAAACTGCTGTTTTTTAGGTTTACTCAAGCATATTTACAGTTTATTTTCAGACTATCCATAGGAAGTAAATAAGAAGCAGTTCTTACTCTTATATTGTAGTTTCAGGATGCCCAGAAAAAGTCAGTGATATAAAGGTTGGTTGCCTTCTTCTGACATCTATCTTCTTTCCTGAGTCTGCCTGGCTAAGGTCTTCAGTAGGGTCTGACATATACTGATACAATGATTACATTGGTTACAAAGAATAGGTAGTGTCTTATACTTTTCTCAGAACCAAATAAACAAAATTAGCAAATTTCTGTCTCCTAAGGGTATTTCTTTTCTGTTAGTAGGTCCAATCTCGGCATAGTTTAAAGAGTATCAGCCTAATAGTGCTTGCTCTAAGATGACTGTTATATATTGCGCTGGCTTGTTTCTGTTCACAGTTGCTGATAAATTGGAAAAAAGTGAAGGTATTCCAGTGGAAAAAGTGAGACTAACTGAAAGACCTGAAAATCTGAGTTCTAACAGTGAGATTTTGGACTGGGACATATACCAATACTATAAATTTTTGGCAGAAAGAGGAGATGTTCAGATACAAGTAATGTATACAGATGAACTTAAATTTTTTAGAACATTTTAATCACAAAGGCCTTGGTTCTCTCTGAGTCCTAGAAGGGTTAACAACAATGCCCCATCCAGAATAGGAAAGGAAAGAGAACCCCCTCTTTATTCTGCTCCTTTTTTGTTCCCTAACTTGTAGTTTCTTATAGCTTATGAAGGAGCCAGTTGCCATAGTAGTGGCATTTTTGGGGCACTTACTCCTAAAAAACTTATTAAAAAAAAAAACAAACTAGATTGTAATTATAGAAAAGAGTTACCATAAATGTTGGTTTTAATATGAATGAACTCATCAGGAGCCAGAAGCAGCCTGTCTTTGGAAATGAGAATAGAAATGAGACATCGTATATGTGACCTTTGAGAACCAAAAGTTAAGGTCACTAGTGTGCCTGGGCATTGCTGTACATCATCAGGCCAGCTTCCTGCCCCTGAGGAAGCTGCATACCCAATGTCAACCATTTACCCAATAAAACATAGAGTCAGGAATGGTTTCCTGCCTCTTTTTTTAAGACACGCTAACTGCAGCAAACTGGATCAATGTACTATAGTAAAATCATCAGGTAATTTTTTTCCCTTTTTCTTTGTTAAAATGAATACTACTGCTAAAATTATTTTCCAAAACTCCTCTTTTCTAGGTATCTCTTGGACAGTTGCATCTAATTGGGAGGAAAGGTCTGGATCAAGATTACTATGTAAGTCCCTCTCAAGCTTGAGTCATGTGGGTGGGAGGACAGGGCTAAGGGAAGCTGAGGGTGGGTGGAAGAGCTGCCCGGGAAAGCCCACCGCTGCTTCCTTTGTCAGACCTGCTTCCCAGCTTTTGAAGGAGAACAGAGTTCATTAGAGAAAGCACTTTTCCTACCTCCTCTAAGTACAGAGGGGTAGAGACCTGTGAAAGAGTAGCTGGGGGGGTGGAGTTTCTGGGGTCCCACTGAACCCGCCCTCTTCCCACCGAGACTCACAATTGCCATGGGGCTGGGTGAGGAGGACACGCTCTCACTAAGGCCAGCTGTGGCAAGTCCACCTGGGAATTTCCTGCCAGGGAGCCTGAGGACCAGCCTCAACCCCATTTAGCTAAATCAGAGGACAGGCTGCTTCCAACATAATTGGGTATATTATTAAGCTTCTTTATAAATGTGTAAAGCTCCTTTCAATCGCTTAACCTTATTTTATCCCAGTGAAGTTAGACGATTAATTAATAATTCAAATATATGGTGGAGAAAAAAGCAAATAAACTTAACCTATACAGGATCCTCCTCAGTAAGATGCCAAAGCCCATGGACGAGATCTTCTCTCAACCCTGATTGTAGTTTTAAGGCCCTAGATCCCCACAGATCTGGGGAAGTAGCTGATATTCTTCTTAAAAGATGACTTTGTAGCCCTTGTCATTTTATAGGAGCCATGTGCTCACTGTCTCAAAGGTGTATTTGCTCTACTTCAATCCCAGTGGCTAAGCAATAGAAATAACTACTTCTACAGCAGTTACATAAAAATCTGAACTGTTATTACTCTCTGTTTCACTTTACATTGTTATTTCATGAATGTGTCTTTGGCACTATAGTTTGTGTTTTGTATGAGGTACTATACACTTTCAATGGGCTTCCTACATGGGCTGGTGGCTCAGCTGGTAAAGAATCCACCCACAATGCGGAAGACCTGGGTCCGATCCCTGGGTTGGGAAGATCCCCGGAGAAGGGAAAGACTACCCACTCCAGTATTCTGACCTGGAGAATCCCCTGGACAGAGGAACCTGGCAGGCTATAGTCCATGGGGTCACAAAAAGTCAGACACGACTGAGCATCGACCGGGTTTCATCCCTGAGTTGGGAAGATCCCCTGGAGAAGGAAATGGCAACCCACTTCAGTACTCTTGCCTGGAAACTCCCATGGATGGAGGAGCCTGGTAGCCTGCAGTCCATGGGGTCACTACCAGTCAGACACGACTGAGTGACTTCACTTTTCATTTTATACGCATTATGTAAATGTCAAAGTTAATTTTATAAAATGTGATAAAATAAGTAGCAATTGAAATAAACATATGCATCCATCTCAGGACAGCTCAACTGAAGGTCTTCAACTAAGGTTTTAGCTTCTTGGATGAGAACTTCTGGATTCACAATATTATGCCAATATCAGATTTCAGCCTGTGATGAGTTTCTTTTGCTAACTACAAGATGCAAAACTGGGAAGAAGTTCCCATTTTCCATAAAGACAAAATTTGATTATGAAGGCACCAAAACCACACCTATACAGAATGCCCACTAACATCTATAGAGTATATAAAACCCCACAAAACTAAGCACTTCCAGTCAGCTCCAGCCACATGAACACCAGATGGGAGCTATAGCTGCCTCCAGGTGAGAATGAGGTGCAGTCCCAAGGCTGGCAATAGAAGAATCTGGTGCTGTAGCAGCAATGGCTAGGCAGTCAGGCCTCAGCTGAATGGCCCAGACAAGCTCTGCTATGGGCTCATTCACATTCATTAGCTCTGTTTTACAGATGAGAACCTGAGGCTGTAGATGATAGATGATAGATGATGTAAATTGTTTCAAATCTCACAGCTTGGTAGTAACAGTGTTAAGAAATAAAAGTCCAACTTAGTATTTCTGTATTCAAAGCCTGGGCTCCTTTCATTAAAACTTACTTAAACTCAAGTTAAAACTTACTTACTTACTCTTGACCTGAGCAAAAACAAAAAACAAGTTTATAAAAACACCAGTCATTGATATCTAGTTTTCCTATTCATAAGGCAAGAAAAAGGAATGATGTAATCACTCAGGTTGCTTCTAATTTTCTGTTGGTAGGTTGGGCCCCATTCTTCCCATCCAGACATCTCAAAAAGACTGGTTTAATTCCAGAACCATCCCAGCAGTAGGGCAAGCACTAGCCCTTCCTGCTTTCCTTAGCCTAAAGAAATCTGAACTTGGATGAAGGATTCCCATCAAGGCATCAGACCTCAAGATTCACTGGCTATTCAGTTAGCTTAGGCTGCCATCATAAACCACCCCCAAATGTAGGTACCCTAATACAACCACTGTTTATTTAATTCACGATTTTGGCAGGTCAGTAGTTATGGCTGGGTTCCCCTGAGTAATTCTGATCTTGGCTGGGCTTGTTCACACACCTAGAGTTTGCTAGAGTTTTGACCAGGGCTGGCTGATTTATGATGGCCTGGTCCATGGCAGCTGGGATGACTTGGTCTCTCCACATGCTCTCATCCTCCAGCCAGCAGGCCCACACTTTTTACATGGCAGTCAAATGTTTTACAAATGCAGTAGTGAAAGTCTCTTGAGCCTAAGGTCAGAAACAACAGAATCAATTCTGCCATATTCTTTTGGCCAAAGTAAGTCACAAGGCCAGCCAGCATTGAAAGAATAGGAAAAAGAACTTCTCTTAATAGGCAGACCTGCAGAGTATTATGCCTATTTTTGCAACTTGCCACAGCTTGAAGTAAAGTGAAGTGAAGTCGCTCACTCATGTCCGACTCTGCAACCCTGTGGACTGTAGCCCACCAGGCTCTTCCATCGATGGGATTCACCAGGCAAGAATACTGGAGTGGGTTGCCATTTCCTTCTCCAGGGGATCTTCCCAACCTAGGGATCAAACCCAGGTCTCCTGCATTGCAGACAGATGCTTTAACATCTGAGCAACCAGGGAAGCCCTGCACCAAAATCAATTTGGAATAGTGTGAAATATGCAGAGAGGAGTGGGAAGATCTCCCCATGGCTAGCTTCTTATCCTTAAAATCTTACTTCCTCAGAGAGGATTTTCTTGATCAATTCTACCTTTTTTAAAAATCACTTATCTTATCATGCTGTGTTTATTTTTCTCTAGCCCCTCTCATTCCTTGTATTTTACTGATCTTGGCTTGTTAACTGTCTTCCTGCAGTGCAATGTAAATTCTTATCCATCTGCTTCACTAATGTGTATCCTGTACTTAGATTAAAAGCAAGGTCCGATGCTGTAAAGAGCAATTTGCATAGGAACCTGGAATGTCAGGTTATGAATCAAGGCAAATTGGAAGTGGTCAAACAAGAGATGACAAGAGTGAACGTCAACATTCTAGGAATCAGTGAACTAAAATGGACTGGAATGGGTGAATTTAACTCAGATGACCATTATATCTACTACTGCAGGCAGGAATCCCTCAGAAGAAATGGAGTAGCCATCATGGTCAGCAAAAGAGTCCGAAATGCAGTACTTGGATGCAATCTCAAAAATGACAGAATGATCTCTGTTCGTCTCCAAGGAAAACCGTTCAATATCACGGTAATCCAAGTCTATGCCCCAACCAGTAACGCTGAAGAAGCTTAAGTTGAACGGTTCTATGAAGACCTACAAGATCTTTTAGAACTAACACCCAAAAGAGATGTCCTTTTCATTATAGGGGACTGGAATACAAAAGTAGGAAGTCAAGAAACACCTGGAGTAACAGGCAAATTTGGCCTTGGAATGCACAATGAAGCAGGGCAAAGATTAGTAGAGTTTTGCCAAGAAAATGCACTGGTCATAGCAAACACCCTCTTCCAACAACACAAGAGAAGACTCTACACATGGACATCACCAGAGGGTCAACACCCAAATCAGATTGATTATATTCTTTGCACCCAAAATGGAGAAGCTCTATACAGTCAACAAAATCAAGACCAGGAACTGACTGTGGCTCAGATCATGAACTCCTTATTACCAAATTCAGACTCAAATTGAAGAAAGTAGGGAAAACCACTAGACCATTCAGGTATGACCTCAATCAAATCCCTTATGATTATACAGTGGAAATGAGAAATAGATTTAAGGGCCTAGATCTGATAGAGTGCCTGATGAACTATGGAATGAGGTTCATGACATTGTACAGGAGACAGGGATCAAGACCATCCCCATGGAAAAGAAATGCAAAAAAAGCAAAAATGGCTGTCTGGGGAGGTCTTACAAATAGCTGTGAAAGGAAGAGAAGCGAAAAGCAAAGGAGAAAAGGAAAGATATAAGCATCTGAATGCAGAGTTCCAAAGACTAGAAAGAAGAGATAAGAAAGCCTTCCTCAGCAATCAATGCAAAGAAATAGAGGCAAACAACAGAATGGGAAAGACTAGAGATCTCTTCAAGAAAATTAAAGATACCAAGGGAACATTTCATGCAAAGATGGGCTCGATAAAGGACAGAAATGGTATGGACCTAACAGAAGCAGAAGATATTAAGAAGAGGTGGCAAGAATACACAGAAGAACTGTACAAAAAAGATCTTCACGACCTGGATCATGATGGTGTGATTACTCATCTAGAGCCAGACATCTTGGAATGTGAAGTCAAGTGGGCCTTAGAAAGCATCACTACGAACAAAGCTAGTAGAGGTGATGGAATTCCAGTTGAGCTGTTTCAAATCCTGAAAGATGATGCTGTGAAGGTGCTGCACTCAATGTGCCAGCAAATTTGGAAAACTTAGCAGTGGCCACAGGACTGGAAAAGGTCAGTTTTCATTCCAATCCCAAAGAAAGGCAATGCCAAAGAATGCTCAAACTACTGCACAATTGCACTCATCTCAAATGCTAGTAAAGTAATGCTCAAAATTCTCCAAGCCAGACTTCAGCAATACGTGAACCGTGAACTCCCTGATGTCCAAGCTGGATTTAGAAAAGGCAGAGGAACCAGAGATCAAATTGCCAACATCCACTGGATTGTGGAAAAAGCAAGAGAGTTCCAGAAAAACATCTACTTCTGCCTTATTGACTATGCCAAAGTCTTTGACTGTATGGATCACAATAAACTGTGGAAAATTCTGAAAGAGATGGGAATACCAGACCACCTGACCTGCCTCTTGAGAAACCTGTATGCAGGTCAGGAAGCAACAGTTAGAACTGAACATGGAACAATAGACTGGTTCCAAATAGGAAAAGGAGTGTGTCAAAGCTGTATATTGTCACCATGCTTATTTAACTTATATGCAGAGTACATATGAGAAACACTGGACTGGAAGAAACACAAGCTGGAATCAAGATTGCTGAGAGAAATATCAATAACCTCAGATATGCAGATGACGCCACCCTTATGGCAGAAAGTGAAGAGGAACTAAAAAGCCTCTTGATGAAAATGAAAGAGGAGAGTGAAAAAGTTGGCTTAAGACTGAACATTCAGAAAACGAAGATCATGGCATCTGGTCCCATCACTTCATGGGAAATAGATGGGGAAACAGTAGAAACAGTGTCAGACTTTATTTTGGGGGGCTCCAAACTCACTGCAGATGGTGACTGCAGCCATGAAATTAAAAGACGCTTACTCCTTGGAAGAAAAGTTATGACCAACCTAGATAGCATATTCAAAAGCAGAGACATTACTTTGCCGACTAAGGTCCGTCTAGTCAAGGCTATGGTTTTTCCAGTAGTCATGTATGGATGTGAGAGTTGGACTGTGAAGAAGGCTGAGCACCGAAGAATTGATGCTTTTGAAGTGTGGTGTTGGAGAAGACTCTTGAGATTCCCCTGGACTGCAAGGAGATCCAACCAGTCCATTCTAAAGGAGATCAGCCCTTGGGATTTCTTTGGAAGGAATGATGCTACAGCTGAAGCTCCAGTACTTTGGACACCTCATGCAAAGAGTTGACTCATTGGAAAAGACTTTGATGCTGGGAGGGATTGGGGGCAGGAGGAGAAGGGGACGACAGAGGATGAGATGGCTGGATGGCATCACTGACTCGATGAACGTGAGTCTGAGTGAACTCTGGGAGCTGGTGATGGACAGGGAGGACTGGCGTGATGCAATTCATGGGGTGGCAAAGAATTGGACATGACTGAGTGACAGAACTGAACTGACATACTAGGTACTTACTGTCTACTGAATAAATAAATGACAGCATCCTAAGAATTAGATGTTATATTCAGCCACTTGAGTGAGTATGCTAATATTTTAGTCCACCAAAGAAAATTATTGCGAAGTTCTTTATAAATATAAGTGATGCCTGGTTGTTGTTGTTCAGTCACTCAGTCATGCCTGACTCTTTGCAACCCCAGGGACTGCAGCACACCAGGCTTCCCTGTCCTTCTCCATCTCCTAGAGCTTGCTCAAACTCATGTCTATCAAGTTGGTGATGCCATCCAACCATCTCATCCTCTGTCGTCCCCTTCTCCCCCTGCCTCCAATCTTTCCCAGCATCCGGATCTTTTCTAATCAGTCAGCTCTTTGCATCAGGTGGCCAAAGTATTGGAGTTTCAGCTTCAGCATCAGTTCAGTTCAGTTCAGTTGCTCAGTCATGTCCAACTCTTTGTGACCCCATGAACTGCAGCATGCCAGGCCTCCCTGTCCATCACCCACTCCCGGAGTCCACCCAAACCCATGTCCATTGAGTCGGTGACGCCATTCAACCATCTCATCCTCTGTCGTCCCCTTCTCCTCCTTCCCTCAATATTTGCCAGCATCAGGGTCTTTTCCAGTGAGTCACCTCTTCGCATCAGGTGGCCAAAATATTGGAGTTTCAGCTTCAACATCAGTCCCTCCAATGAACACCCAGGACTGATCTCCTTTAGGATGGACTGGTTGGATCTCCTTGCAGTCCAAGGGACTCTCAAGAGTCTTCTCCAACACCACAGTTCAAAAGCGTCAATTCTATGGCACTTATCCTTCTTTATTGTCCAACTCTCACATCCATACATGACCACTGGAAAAACCATAGCTTTGACTAGATGGACCTTTGTTGGAAAAGTAATGTCTCTGCTTTTTAATATGCTGTCTAGGTTGGTCATAGCTTTCCTTCCAAGGAGCAAACATCTTTTAATTTCATGGCTGCAGTCAGCATCTGCAATGATTTTGGAGCTCCCAGAAATAAAGTCTGTCACTGTTTCCATTGTTTCCCCATCTGTTTGCCATGAAGTGATAGGACCAGATGCCATGATCTTAATTTTTTGAATGTTGGGTTTTAAGCCAGCTTTTTCACTCTCCTCTTTCAACTTCATCAAGAGGCTCTTTAGTTCCTCTTCGCTTTCTGCCATAAGGGTGGTGTCATCTGCATATCTGAGGTTATTGATATTTCTCCTGGCAGTCTTGATTCCAGCTTATGCTTCATCCAGCCCAGCATTTCACATGATGTACTCTGCATATAAATTAAATAAGCAGGGTGACAATATACAGTCTTGAGACTTACTCCTTTTTCCAATGTGGAACCAGTGTGTTGTTCCGTGTCTGGTTCTAACTGTTTCTTCTTGACCTGCATACAAGTTTCTCAGGAGGCAAGTGAGATGGTCTGATTCCCATCTCTTTAACAATTTTCCACAGTTTGTTGTGATCTACACAGTCAAAGGCTTTAGCATAGTCAATGAAGCAGAAGTAGATGTTTTTCTGGAATTCTTTTACTTTTTCTATGATCCAACTGATGTTGGCAATTGATTTCTGTTTCCTCTGCCTTTTCTAAATCCAGGTTGAACACCTGGAAGATCTCGGTTTATGTACTGTTGAAGCCTACCTTGAAGAATTTTGAGCATTACTTTGCTAGCATGTGAGATGAATGCAATTGTGCAGTAGTTTGAACATTCTTTGGCACTGCTTTTCTCTGGCATTGGAATGAAAACTGACCTTTTCCAGTCCTGTCCAGGCACTGTCCAGCAAATTAAAAATCAAAATACTTAGAAATTACTAGCTTGATGTTTTCACCCTTCTCATTGTTTGACTGAATTAATTTCTCTTATGAGTTGTCACTATAGGAAACATTTTCACCTTCTCCCCACAAGATTCTTAATTATTGCAAAGTATTGTATATGCAAGTCTTGATTACACTGTCTTGAATTTGTATACATACATTTTAATGTTATTTGCTTTTCTAAATATATACAGGCCCAGGATGAATTGGATTAGGAAAAGCTGGGTGTTTTGGTGCATGTTATTAAAGTGGATAAGGCATAATTAAGTTAATTAAGTTATAACCAGTAGAGGAATAATATCAAATATGTAAAGGAAACTGCTTTGTCCACTCTGCCATCATGAAAAAGAAAAGAGCTAATGTTATCCCTTCTAAGAGTGATTTACAGAGCCTGAGATAAAAGAAGTATTCCCAAATGTTTTTAGAACAATACATTTTCTTGGCATTTCATTCTAGAGGAAACATTGCTAACTGATTAAACTAGGGATTTTCTTAGAACCAATGAAAAATCATGTTCAGTTTTAAAACAAAAGAGAGATGTGCATTCAAATAATAATACTTCACTTAGCATAATGCCTAAGACACACTATATTTCATCCTAAGACACCATCAGTTATAAGATACATTATGTTTTAGTGAGCAAGAGAAAACACTGCCAATATAAATTATATGGTGCCATTGATAGTAAAAAATGTCCTGATTAAAATGAGAGATGGGGGTATACATCTTATAATCAGTAAAATATGATGGTAGGTGCTCAGTAAATATTTGAAGGAAGGACGGATGGATGGATTGTGTTTTTGTTTGAACCATTGTTACAAAAATACTTTGTACTTGGTGGCTTATACACAACAGAACTTTATTTTCTCACAGTTTTGGAGGCTGGAAGTCTGAGATCAGGGTGCCACCATGTTTGGGTGAGGGCCCTCTTACAATCTGTAGGCTTTTCCTTGTATCCCTACCTTACAGAAGGGTCAAGCTAGCTCTCTGGGGCCTTTTTCAAGGGCACTAATCCCATTCATGAGGACTCTGCCAATCACCTCTCAGAAACTTCACTTCCTAATACCATCATGTTAGGTGGTAGGTTTTCAACATATGGATTTGGGGGGAACAGAAATATACAAAATACAGCAGATGGAGAGATGAATGGATGGATGAATACTTGACTCTGAGAGCAAGAATGCAGGTTGGCCCGTGCATGGCCATTGAAGCAGCTTGCATGATACTTTCACAGAGTGTTTAGTAAATGTTTATGCAGTTGAAACAGTGGCTTTAAGGCATGTGAACTCAGTCTTGTCTGACTCTTTGCAGCGCTATGGACTGTAGCCTGCCAGGCTCCTCTGTCCATGACATTTTCCAGGCAAGAATACTGGAGTGGGTTGCCATTTCCTTCTCCAGGAAATCTTCTCCACCCAGGGATCAAACACGCATCTCCTGCATTGGCAGGCAGATTCTTTACCACTGAGCTACCTGGGAAGCCCAACATTAAAGGCAAGTTAATGTAAAGAGAAATTAAAGAGAACCGAGATGCCAAGTAACCAAGGAAAGTGGAAGGAGAAATTAGATCCTCCAGTTTTGGTCTTTATGGACTCATATTGAAGGACGGGGAAAAACTCCAGGATTCTTATTCGCTTCTGGGGAATAGGCTATTCTCTTTTAACAGTTTAAATCTAGTTTCCCAGAGCGTAACTCTCTAATGCCAAATATTTGAGCCCAAACTCTAAAACTGCACTTTGAAAATGAGTTTATAAAATCATAATTTTAGAGCTGGAAGGGACCATAAAGATTAAAATTCAGTCCCTTTGTTTTAGAGATTAACAAATTTGTTCTTTCATTCACTCACTCATTCATTCATCCCAGAAACATTTTCTGACTGCCTAAGATACAGTAGATACTGTGCTAAGTACAGAGGATTCAACATTGGGGGAAACAGAAAATTAAGCGGACAGTTAAATCAATGGATGCATGCTATGATAGGGAAAGACAGAGTGCCCAAGAGCACGGAGGAGGAGACCATGAATGAGGGAACAAGGCCAGAGATACTGTGACTTGCACACATCATGGTTCTCGATGGATATATTTGGGTCTTGGTTCAGCAGGGATATTCATAAGAAATATTTTTTATATTGATGTTCTTTGATAAATGTGATTATTAAATCATACATTTTATCATACATTTGATTTATTTACCAATATGTAATTAGTATAGTAAATCATACATTGCTATAATTTTCTCCTATCCAACTGACACCTACATTATTCCAGACATTTTCAGCAGCATTTGTTTCAACACTCCCTCATGCTCATGAATCTCCACTGGTTTCTATTTCTAAACCAAATAAAATAAAAGGCCTTAGCCTGTTAATAATATTGCCCCATCACAGTTTAGCACATCCTAGCTTTTGAGTGCTCTACTTCAGCCATACAGAAGGAACTACTATTTCCTGGACATACTTTGGACATTCCCATCTCCATTCTTTGCTCATGTTGTTCCCTCAGCCTCTGATGCCCTGTGTGTGGTGAATCCTCTCCATCTTTTGTGTGACCTTTATCATTTGAGCCCTCATTCTTTAAACCATGAAGGCAGAGTGCCGAATGCACGGGAATTGGATTTAGGCTGCTGGCAGGATGCCAGTATCGACTTCTTGACTCCAACTGTCACTAAATAGCTCAGATATTAGTAATACCTTCCTTACAGTGCAGTTTTGAAGATTAAGGAAGAAAAAGCTTATAAAATACTTAAAAGGACTAGGTACAATTTCTGTTGTTCTAAACCCCTCTAATTCTTTTTAGTGTCCCTTTTGTTCTACCTTTCACTTATTGTCATTGCTACTTATATCTACTTTTTCACAGCAGTATTGCTAAGAAGCAAAGTAGGAACCATGGTTTTTCTTCATCTATGAATCACCTGTGATACCTAACATATTACCATATGTATGGCAGGTATCAGTCAAGATCTTGAAAGGATACGTGAAGAAGAGAAGGATGGGTGGATGAATGGATCCATGACGTGATGAGGTCCAGGGTGGTGGCTTTTGTATTTACTTTATGTCCGTGGCAGACTGACTTGTGACATAATGTGTATAGTTCTCAAACAGGTTGCCAATATTTCTAGAGAAAACTTACAAATAAAAGAACTACCTACCTTTCTTCCTCAAGCGTTCTCTTCTCTTTGGGAAGGGGCAGATCCTTGCCCATCAACTGCAGATCAGTCAAGGCTTTTTAAAGAGAGGAAAGTTGTGTCCTACTAAGACACTTTGGAGCATGTCTTCATTTCTCATTCCTGGGACTTATTTCTTTAATTCTCCATGAAGTCTCTGACGAGAACTTAGGGAAAGTCAGGAAGAGGCCTGAGGAATGAGATAGCAAGAGACAGGTGACCTCCCATGCGTTTAGACTGAGCATTTTGTTTAATGTTATGACCCAGAAAGAGTCAGAAGGTTTTGCCGGCCCCCTTTGACTTTCTTTGGAAAGAATTGGTCTGAGGTTCACCTCTGCAGAGAGACCTGGACCAAGAAGGCAAGCAGGTGTGTCTGGTCTCATTCCCTCTGCACCATAAACATTAGGATGCTGTATATCCAATTCTGCCAGTGACACAAACTGTCTTACACAGTAAGTATGTACTGTCAACATACAAGTGTAGTTTTTTAAAAATAATGGAGTATTTAGTTCTACAGCTGGGATTTATCTCTCCTCCACAAAGCAACATGCCCATGATGCCTTTCCAAATGTGGAAAACAAGCCCTCACATTCTAAAACTGTATGTATGGAATATATATATATATATTTATCTCCCACTCTTCAGGTTCATGATTGAAATAGCACTTGAACGAAGTAGGCATTTCACAGATGTTTTTTGATGCGCGTCAAATGAAATAAAATTCAATGCAAAAGCTATTTTACAGGATATGTTTATGACTGTCAATAATACTGTTCCTTTTCTCTCCAGAAAGCATTGTACTACTTCTTAAAGGCAGCAAAAGCTGGGAGCGCAAACGCTATGGCATTTATAGGAAAGGTACAAGCTTCATCTTGATCGATAGTTTTCATTTCTTAAAACCTAGTAGTACCAGCTAACTGAACCAGTGTAGGGTAATAGGTCTGCCCGCCTTTTTCATGAAAGCAGCTAAGCAGGGCCTTCAGCTACAAACTGACAGTGGTATTCTTGAGGTGACAGTTTGGGAAGAAGTCCCATACAATAGTGGTCTTTATCCGGGGTACCAAAAGCAGTCTTTTTTTAACTTTCAATTTTATATTGGAGCATGAAGTGAAGTGAAGTCACTCAGTCATGTCCAACTCTTTGTGACCCCGTGGACTATAGCCTACCAAGCTCCTCTGTCCATGGGATTCTCCAGGCAAGAATACTGGAGTGGGTTGCCATTTCCTTCTCCAGGGGATCTTCCCGACCCAGGGATCGAACCCGGGTTCCCCGCATTGGAGGCAGACACTTTAACCTCTGAGCCACCAGGGAAGCCCATATTGGAGCATAGCTGTTAATAATGTTGTGATAGTTTCAGGTGGACAGCAAAGAGACTCAGCCATATATATAGATGTCAGCAAAGAGACTCAGCCATATATATAGATGTATCCATTCTCCTCCAAACCTCCCTCCCATCCAGGCTGCCACATAACATTGAGTAGCGTTCCAAGTGCTATACATTCTGTCCTTGTCGGTTATCCGTTTAAAATACAGCAGTGGTTACACGTCAGTCCCAAACTCCCTAACTATCCCTTCCCCCAAAGCAGTCTTTGGAAGTACCAGAGGCCCAGGGCTCCTGGGTGAGAGTAACTCGGAGCCCTCCCCATGAACCCCTGGTGTGTAACAGGAGAGCTGATCTAGTTGTACATTAAACCCTGGGACAGACCTCCACCCAACGTGGTGCCTCCTCCCACTGTCCCTGGAATGAGAACCAGCTCCAGACTGACCAAAGAACCAGCTCCTCCCTGACTGACAGGAGGAGCCTTTGTGGAAGTTTCCTCTGGAGAGGCACCTTCTCTCCTTACAAGACTACTCACTCCCCTGCACACTGCCCTTGGCTCCCACAGCCAGTCTGTATCAGTAACCATGGGGACAAGTGCCCGGTTTCCAGAAGTACTATATACAGTAAATTTAGATGCAAGGAAACATGAAAAAAATACCAGCAGGATTCTTTTCTCACCCTTAGGTGAGGGTACTCTAGAGTGGTGTGTACTAGATTGTATCCTTAATTTTTGCTTTTATTAAAAACGAGGAGAAATTCAAATAACATAAAATTGCCCATTTTAAAATGTGTGCTTCAGCGGCATTTACTACTTTCAATGTGTTGTGCCATCATCACCTTGATGTCGTTCTAAAACATTTTCATTGCCCTTGAAATCTTTAGTGTTTACATCTTTTTATTTGTGTGTGTGTGCTTTTTTGTAGATGTATTTAGAAGGGAATGCTGCAGCACCACAAAATAATGCTACTGCTTTCAAATACTTTTCTATGGCAGCTAGTAAGGTATGTACCCCGCCCATCCTGTAGACACATGAAACATTTGCCTGTATTAACATGCAGACTGGGGCTGAAGCGTTAACTCTAAAGCCCTGTGCCCGATTAATGGGCCTGGGAGGAGTGTAGGGTCCTGGTAAAGAACAGCGTCACTGACAATAAAATAGGAGGTTGGGGTAGGCAGAGACCCACCTCGCCTTCTTGCTAAATGGAAGATGGCATCCTAGCTGCAGGCCAGACGGAAGCTCAGCGTCCCCTCCACCATGTGGTTCGTGAGGCCATCTAGCTCAGGAAACAAAAAAGGTGAGGGCAGAGGAAGGGAAAACTCTGTCAGTAACTGCGGTAAGTTGAATACAAAGATAACCAAAAAATGCCCAGTTTTCTCTCCTCTGACCTTACTCAAAGGCTCTGGCTCAGGCAGAAGGCTGTCCAAGAGCCAGGACGAGATGATTGAGAGCACAGCTCTGGAGACAGAACCCCTGGTCTGAAGGCCAATCCTTCAGTTGACTAGCTGTGGGACCATAGACAGGTTACTTAACCTCTCCACATCCCAATTTCCCTGTCTATAAAATGAGAATATAAGAATACTTGCCTCATACTGCTGTTTTCAGGATTTAATGAGTCAATAGTTATGTGCCTCATATTAAAAATACTTGAAGCAATGCTTGGTGCATAGTACGTGCTGTGTGTCAGCTATTATCTTTCTAAGTCTGGGGCCCATTAGGTAGAGTGAATTTCAAAGCATATCCAAGGCAGAATGGATTGGATCTGGGAGGAAACAGAGGAGTCTCAGAGTACGGCTCCTGCCACTGAAGTTCCTGCCTTGGTCCCTAAGCTCAGTGAGGCTGGATCTGTCAGCTGAAATTTAGCAGACTCCCCTAAACCCCTTTGGTGCATAAAAGACATCCTCATAGCAACACCCACCACCCTAACGTTGGAGAGCAGCCTTGATAAACTTTCTATCCCTGCGGCATAGGAACCCTTTTGTTGTCTTACACCATCTTACTGCAACACTGGCAGTAGAGATGTGCTCAAATGGGGAACATTTTCAACTGTTCATGCTTTTTAAAAGCCCACATGCTGCTTTAGGAGCCTATTTATAAATGACTAGCACCTAGGAACTGCTGCTATTATGGTGTAAATTACTGAGAAGGCTGGTAGTCGGCTCCTCTCCCTTGTAATTTATATGGAATTGTTGCTCAGCAAGACAGTCATCCAGAATACCATTAGATTAGGACGACAAGGAGAGCAGACCGAAAAAGAGGTGGGGTAATGTAACAGCAAATAGTGCTGATCTGTCAGCGTAAAGGAACAACGCCAGGGAGCTGAGTGTGTAAATTAACCCAGCCCCCAAGCTGTTCAGGGCTATGTAACCAGTTGTGATCTGAGCTAGCTACTCGTGTCCTAAGCCTGAGCTGCCCTTCTTTATGGAGGAAATCTAACATTGTATTTAAGGTCATTCTTCTGAGTGGTATCAGGTAAATATGACCATGTAATCCCTTATCATCGCCAGGACAAATTATTAGATTTCTCCCTTGGGCTCACTACCAAAGTATAGAGCTTCTGTCTCCACTCCTGCACACTTGTACGCTTCTCTTTTTTAAAATTCAGTATTACTATCTCTTGGCTGTGCTGGGTCTTCGTTGCCCCACGGGCTTTTCTCTAGTTGCAATGAGCAGGGGCTACTCTGTCATTGTGGTGCAGGAGCTTCTCGTGGTGGTGGCTGCTCTTACGGTGGAGCATGGGCTCGAGGGCACACGGGCTTTGGTAGTGGTGGCACGCGGGCTCAGTAGTGCCAGCTCCTGCGCTCTCGGGCACACGGGCTTTGGTAGAGGCAGCACGCAGGCTTAGTTGCCCTGTGGCATATGGGATCTTCCGAGACCAGGGATCAAACCCATGTCTCCCACACTGGCAGGCAGATTCTTCACCACTGAGCCACCAGGGAAGCCCCATAATCTTCTTTTACTGTTTTTTTTTTTTTCTTTGAACTGCTGTTTTTAAAGTTGTTTCCAAGTCACATCAGTACCATGATGCAAAGCTATGGACTCTCTGACTTCTTGTATCTTACTCAGAAACATGAACAGTTATCCAATGTGGTGCTGGGTCCAAGTTGGACCATATTCTTCTGGTTTTCTCTCTCACGACTATGGACACACCGGGCCCAGCTCCATCTTCACACTTTTGTCATCCCCTCTCCCTTCCCAGAATCATTCTGAACACCCATCCCCAGTGCAGAGCTCCGTCCTCTCTCCCTCCACAAAGCCTTCCTGCCTCCCTGGCACGCTTCATCCTCTCCCTCTTCTGAACATGCCCTATGTTCACTCTGTACTGCTAGAACTTCACTGCTGCTATGCTGTGCCCTCTCTCCTGCTGTCTGAAGGCCATGTCTCTCCACCGAGAAGAGGGCAGTGGTCTTCGTTCCTCATAGGAGTTCCTCGAATATTTCCCTAATGTGAGCATCTGCTCCCTAGGTTTATGTCAGTTCATCTCAGCCAGAGCACTGAGCCCTAACATGGAAGTTATGTATAGGGAGAGGGATTGCCTACGCATATATTTTTTTCAGCTTGGAAGGAGTTTTAAAAATTAGGAAATTTCATATCAAAATCTCGATGTCCAGCTTTTCTTGGAAAATGAGAAGAGCTGAGCACACGAGGCGGCCATTCCATGTGAGGACAGTGGGCCGCAGCAGAGCAGAGGAGGTGCCGCTGCCTTTAGACGTGCAGCTGCTCTTGGTTCGCCTCAGTCTCCACCTCTCCCCCGTAACCTGGCTTACACACATCTTACAGTACCCATATGGCTCTGCGGGCATCTGAGCTGGCCGCTCTTGATCTGAACGTTCTGAACAGCTTTTGTTGTTGATTGGTCGCTAAGTCGTGTCTGACTCTTTGTGACCCGTGACCCCATGGACTGCAGCATGCCAGGCTTCCCTGTCCTTCACCATCTTCCAGAGTTTGCTCAACTAATGTCCATTACTCTGGGCCTTAGACGGTTGGTGAGTCATCCAGTGAGCCCCTGGTACCCCAGGGATTCTCTTAAAGATAGAAAGGAATTTGTCCCCAGTATTCTAACCTTTCTCTTTCTGCCTCCTTCCCTTTTCCTTCCTCTCCTTTCCCTTCCCTCTCATTTCTTTCTCTCAACATCTAAATTAAGATAGGGACTTCTCTGGTAGTCCAGTGGTTAAGACTTCTCCTTGCAATGCAGGGGGTGCAAGTTCAATCTTTGGTCAGAGAGCTAAGATCTTACAACCCCCGAGCCCGAGCCCAAAATACAAAACATGAAAGAAGAGAAGCAATATTGTAACAAATTTAGTAAAGACTCTGAAAATGGTCTACATAAAAAGGTATAAAAAAATAAAAAATAAATAAATGAGGGTAGCTAAAAGGAGATAGATTCAATACTTTACCACATGCCTCACACTAGGCTTTACCCCCAGAGCAGACCATCCCCAAACTCCAGGGACTACAGGTTGACGTAGTCAGGGGAGAAGAGAGAAGAAGACAGTAGACATATACCAGCTGTTTGAAATGCACATAGATTGTCCTCAAGAATTCTTACACTAGCTGGCCCTTTGAATAGAGATAGGTTCAAAGTTTAGCACCTTGAAATAGTTGTTGAACTATGCTGTCTCTAGTTATGTGCAATTTCTGTCTCACGGAGGAGTACTCTAACTGTATCTGCAATAACTACATTTCAATTATTAAAGTATTAAAAGTAATTACAAATGAATATGTTTAGGCAGTGAAAAGAAATGTGGAGTTTCCTATCAGAACTTAAGTTCCTGAGGAAATACTATAAACCTAATAAACAGTAAAATTTGAATTAAAAAACATAGGCCAACAGTGCTTTACCATCCACAATGGCTAGATTGAAATCCACAGAGTCTCTAAAATGTTATTTGGCCCCTTACATCAACCTCCCTTGCCCAAAGCAGGTAACAAGTGTTTAGATAGACTTCTCCCTTCTGAAAAATTCCCATACATCTTTTAAGACCCAGCTCAAATGTCACCACCTCTAACGACTCCATCTGCTCAGTCCCGCAGGCAGTTGAGTGTCCCTCTTCTGGGCTGCCCACAACACCGTCCATCTGTTTCCACTGCAGGACTCGCCACATTTGCCACGATTAAGAGGTCCCTGCTAGTGGGTCAGAGCCCACGGACCTGCCAGGCTGCCTTTAGACATGGCAGGTGCTGTCTGGTTGGCCTCAGAATCTTCCGACCTTGACCTCCTACCTCTGCCCGCTGCCTCTCATGCAGTCACACAACGCAGTCCCTAAAGAAATGCTGATGAAAGACTGGGACAGAGGTTCAAGAGGGAGGGTATACTTACAACTGATTCACACTGGTGTGTGGCAGAAAAGGCAATCATTCTCTAATTTTAAAAAAAGTAAGAAAAAGAAGGTTGGAGGAAAGATATGACAGTCATTTCCCTCTTTTCCAGTCAGAAGGGAGCTATGAAAGTGTGAAGGAGAAAGTAGAGAGGGTCAGAATAACGCCAACTGCCTCATTAACCTGCCTTAATTCACCTCCTATTGTGCATGTTTCAAATTTTGTGAATGATTTGCAGCACTATTCCTTATCATGAATTCTTCTAAGACTTTACTTTGATTTTTAAACCCGTTCTAGGGCAATGCAATTGGTCTTCATGGGCTCGGTCTTCTTTACTTTTATGGGAAAGGAGTTCCTGTGGTAAGTTAAATAGTTTTATCATCTTTCATGTTTCCAGAAATTGACTAGGGTGAAATTCACGACCATTGATTAATTTAAAGGAATTAGTTTCTATTACCTGGTTTGCCGAGGTATCATATCTGATAATACAAAATAAAATAATCCAGTGAAATATTTGCCAGAGACATAGAGTAAGCTTATGACAAGAATAACAACCCTAATTAATATCTTAGAATCATAGATTCTAAGTAACCTTAGAAATCATCTAACCCAAGAGGATTTATTTTTTTGGATAGATAAATTTGTCTTCTCAGTTTAACTTCTGTCTTTTTGAGTGACCTTCCCCCAATATCTAACAAAACCTATTGTCAGTGTAGGAAAAGACATAATTTACAATGATAATGAGATAATTATTTCTTAGTAGAATCTAATGTAATAATGAAATAAAATGTGTAATACTTCTGATACAATTTTAATTAGCTTAAATCACATAGGGCACTAACTGCACTCTTTAAAAAAGTGGAAGGCAATTGTTACCATGGAGTTATGCATGTACCTTTGAGTAACAAAGTGTAATTATCTTGCAGAATTATGCAGAAGCGCTTAAATACTTTCAGAAAGCTGCAGAGAAGGGATGGCCCAATGCTCAGTTTCAGTTAGGCTTCATGTACTACTGTAAGTACTACTGTGGCTGCTTTACTTAGGATGACAAAGGCATCATTAAGTCTGATCCTTTTTAACACAAATCTAAGGGTTGGTGTGGATGGTTTAGACAGAAAAGTCAGGCAGCAATTTGAGGAGGAATTTGAAGAAGACAAGGAAAAGTACACTATTTGGGGGAGGGGGCAATGAGGTACAACCCGAAAGTTCACCTTAAAAAGCCAAGTTTAAGCAAGTATGAAATTCACAAGAAAGGTCAAAAGAGAAAGATTTGGGTGGCATCAACATATAGATGTTAGTTAAGAGTAGCCAAGCTCCCAAAGGGAACGGAGAGAGAGTGCAAAAGAAAGGCATGTTAGGCCACGATAAGAGATCTGGTGATCCTTGGCACCATATTGAAAATATGGGCAAAGAAAGAGTCATCACAGGAAGACTGAAAATGCACAGTCAGAGGGATAGGGTGGGAAGGAGGTTATCTTAAGGAGGACAAGGGTTAGAAATTTCAAGAAAGAGTAAATGAATGATACTCTGCTGAAATTCAGTGAAAAGCCTGGTTCTCACTTTCTGAAAAAAAAAGGGCAAAGTGTCTGTGGAACTTATCAGTAAGGAGGATGTTTGTGAGGTCATCGAACTGGTTGAGAGGGAAGCCAGATACAGTGGGGTGAGGATCGCATGCAAGGTGAAGAGGTAGATGGGTCCAAATATTATTGAAAGTAGTATTCCTTTAAATGGAGGAGAGAGATGAGATAATAGCATGAGGGAGACCAAGAATCAAGGAAAGTTGTTGTTGTTTTTAAGAAAGATGTGTTTAAGTTGTTTTTAAGATGGTGAAAGTTGTTTTAAATTATACCTGAGTATAATTTTTTGCAGAAAAATGAAAGCGAGTCAACCAGTGGAGGTGGTTAATGTGTCACTGGGAAGATGAGATAATTGATGAAAAGGTTTTTGAAAAATTTAGGTGGCATTTCTGATCTTACCTGACCAGTGGCAAATCTGCAAGTATCTGATCAGGTCCAGGGAGCCTCACTAGCTTTGATAAAGAGGAGGGATTTCTCATCCTCAAAACTGGAGAGATGATGAAACAAATGGTGCAGTTGTAAATCTGAGGAGAGAGGCAAGTGAGGAAAGATAACGAGAGGGTTCCTGTAGTGAGCTCAGAGGTACAGTCATTACCTGAGTGAGAACAAAGGTGGAGTGATTGAGATAGGTGATCTCAGAAAGCCTTGAAGATTTGTAACCATTTTTATAAGGACTGAGAAAGAGATTGGCCAAGACACATACCAAGAGATCCAAATATATCTGAGTATTCTGTCTCAGTCCATCCCATCAGAGGTGGAGCAAGGGCAGGAGCAGATGTATCATCAGGAAGCCAGATCTGGCCTAGAGGTCAGCTGGCATTTTCCACAATAGTCCAGCTTCAGAGTCTGTTCTGTACATCTTAGAAGGTTGCCTGAGATAGCTATCCTTCTAGTTTATTCCAAGTCCCAGCCCCAGGATCCATCAGCTTCCTCAAGCTTCTAAAATTAGGGTAGTAGTTATGGCTGATGTTTAAGTCTTGATATGCTTACTCATTTAGTCCTCTCAACACATCCTGTGGGGTATCCCACAGTTTATAGGTGAGCAAACTGAGCCATATTGAGGTCACAAGTCTTACATGAGGTCACATGATCACACGCTCAGTGGATCTGGGATTCTAACCCAAATGATCTACCGGCAGAGCTGCTGGTCTCAGCAGCAACACGGCACTGCTTCTGAAGGCTAAGAAATGTTAGAGCTGGGAGGCAATTTCAGAACCACCTGAAGAAAACCCTTCCTCTTGCAAAGGATGTGCCCCAAGGTGCCCAAGTTGCCAAAGGAGTAATGGGAGAAACCCTAACAAGAACCCCAGCTTCTGGGAGTAGCTGTTTCTCCACACCAGCTCCAAATACCTCTCCTTTCTCCAAGCATGAGCTGAGTCTGAGCTGGGCCCCTTGGAGCTGGGAGTTGCCTGCCACAAACTCAATGGTTACGTCTGGGAGGAGGTATACTGGCCCCCTGGTATGGAAGGACGACAGTGATGGTAGCACATGTCCTGGAGGGGCTTCTGGTCCTCAGAGACTACCACTTGGTCTCCTTTCCATTAACTTCATTAACAATATGTGCCGTATTGAGATATTTTCATGAGACTAGACTGTCCTTCTCCTTCAGTTCGCTGAATGGGCAGAGAACATTCATTTCCACACTCTTACTTCTAATCTAACTCAACTTCCCCCTCCGCTCCAAACAGTGAATCAGGAGTAGCTTGACTTTTGCCTGACTCTTCTTAACCTGTTTAAAATAGCAGGGATCACTAGGACCATTACATGCATAGATTATAATGTAAAAAAATAATGTAACTAAGGGGTGGCTCAAAATGATTTTTTCAGCTGGCTCTGGAGTATGGAAGGATTATAAACTTGCCTTCAAATATTTTTACTTGGCATCTCAGAGTGGGCAGCCCCTAGCCATTTATTACCTGGCTGAGATGTACGCCACAGGAACAGGAGTGTTGCGATCATGCAGAACCGCTGTGGAGGTAAATCAAGAGCTGTTTCTGAAGTACTTTTCATTTGTCACACAGAGGAGATGATACTGTCCTTAAATTGTGGTGCCTTTGATTTTATACATATTATCTTGTTTCTTCCAGCTGACAATGTGAATACTGACATTTGCCAGAGAGGAAGAGCAGTGATGTAACTCAGCCTGGGAAAGGGAGGCAGAGAAATGATCCTTCCTCTCTCTTGCATTTGGCTTTTCATCAGGTTCAGAGCTCTCCGCAGAATTCAGTTAGGGAGCTCTGTTTCAGTCGTCAATCAAATTGCCAGGGCAACTTGGCACTTCTAGTGGGATTGGGAGTTGCAACTTGGGAAATGCAAGGCTTGATTTAGCCTAGAAAATGTAGCCCGCTTCTTCCCGGAAAGCAAGGTCCTGAGGTTTTTTTGATGATTTGGATGATACTAGAGAAAGTAAATTCTTTTAACCTGGGATAGTGGTGCACTTTTCAAAAGAGTGCTTTTAGGATCTTAATGTGCTTCATTGATTTATTAAACACTTCCCCTGCACCAGTATTAATACCTCCATGTTGTAATCTAACCCCTCTGAAATTCGTTTCAAAAGCTGCCAGCTAATAATCTGTCTTTAGATTTGCTCCTTTGCCAGCTAGCTCCCTAATGAACTATGGGTGGCTAGCCTCCTTTGCGTGCGTAATTAACGCGCTGTTCAGCTCGGCTGACAGTCGTCCCATGCGCCCTGCACACCTCCTCCCTCGTTCTGCCACCCGCACCCGCAGGCATGTCCTCCCCTCTCTCTCTCTCCCACATCAGCTGCCCTCACAGGGCCGCAGTACCCAGTAAGGCCCTTACAAAAACAAAAACAGAAGTTGAGACGTTCTTGTCCTGCCAGATAGCCTCCAAGTCAGAAAATTTATTACGCAAATTTAAAATAAGCCCCAGGAACTTTAAGCTCAAGACAAGTAAAATACACACTTATTAACCTTTGTGCCTATGAAAGATATGAACTCCTCACCCTAAATAATTTTCAAAAGCCATGCTTCAGACCAAAAATCCTGGCCTGACCAGCCAGGAGGAACTAAAGACTGATGTCAGTTACCATTTGCATGAAATGACATGTATTGGCTAACTAGTCTGCTTGATTTTTCTTTCCAAACACAGCTTTATAAAGGTGTCTGTGAACTAGGCCACTGGGCTGAGAAATTCCTGACAGCATACTTCGCTTATAAGAATGGTGATATAGATTCTTCTCTTGTTCAGTACGCACTGCTTGCAGAAATGGGGTATGAAGTAGCTCAAAGCAATTCAGCATTCATTTTGGAATCTAGTAAGATAAGTTAAAATTCTCTGCAATTCCCTAATCATACATATGCATATTTGACTTTACTACAGGGGGACCTTAAGCCTTCCTAATGGAATGTCTCCTTTTTTTTTTTTTTTTTTAAGAAAAGGCTAAAATTCTTGAAAAAGAGAAGATGTATCCAATGGCACTTCTCCTATGGAATCGAGCTGCCATTCAAGGTATCCTAACTTAGATAAAAATGAGCACTGCCTGGCCCCTGTCCACTATTATTCCTCTGATTTGCTACAGCTGAGCTCTTGGGCACATAGGCAGAAAGGTGCAGAATATCTAGTACGTGGTATTTCAAACTGATGATAGGGTCAGTCTTTGGTTGGAGGTCATTTCCAGAAGTTTCTTTTGTTATTCTCAAGGTCCCCAGTTTAGCATATGGCAGGACTTTTTCTATGGCTCTGTCTCCATGGCACCTAAACAGTTGTCTGAAACTTGACAGTGTTACTCAAGAAATCAGTTTTCTTGGTCTGGCTTCAGTCACTCATTTGCTGAGTTTTTTTTTTTTTTAACTTATCAGAGATATTATCTATCTCTCAGGGAATTTATAGATAAAATTACTTATGGCTGTAAGACTTGCTTGATTTTTCTTTTAAAATATCACTTTGAAGATTACCACAAACTTCAGATCCTTATTGTAATGATTAGTATGGTAGCATCAGAAAAAAAAAAAATTAATTAGCAAGATCCAACCCCCTTCCCTTCCTGGAGTTCCTAGGCCCCACTACAGGGATCACATGTGATGAAGAAGGTAAGATAGGGTGGTGGGGAAGCAGTGGCAGCTGGCATTTGCATCACTGTGTCTCGTTCCATTCTTTCCCTAAAATCATATTGCTAAAAGCAGAGAGCTTCTGCAAAGCTGTCACTATTGGTATTTGGATATGTGAGGAACTGTCTTATAGTAAGAGAGCAATTTTACTTCTAATTAATTTCTTAAAGTTACCTCATGCTAAGGTCGAATCATCCCTTTTCTCCAAGAAGTGAATGGAATTAAAAAAACAATTCTCAGTTGATGAGGCTGAAGGAAAAAGCCACCATTGGTGCCTTCTCAGATTCAGCTGAGCTGCTACTGCAGCCGCAAGCCATCCATGTGATTTTAGTGAGAAATTCCCGAAAAAAGAAAAGCCCATGTTTTCTAAAATTCAATGAAGACCTTGTTTGGAGTGGGGAAACAACACCAGCAATCTCTCATCTATGGCAAACCAGCTCCATTGTAGCAAATACAGGTTTATCCCAAGCCATAAAACGCTGCAGAAGCTGCACCGAGGGAAAGAGACCTTGAAAATGAGAGGACATTAATATTAAACAGAATTCACCAATATAAAAATGTCAGACCACTAAAAATAATTATGTGTCAAAAAAGAGGTCAGACATGAGTGTCCCTGAAGATGTAGCTGCTGGTGGCTGCCTTGAGGTGAGGAAATCTAGTCGTGGAAGTTAGGCTTCCAGTCACTGGTGGTGCTTACCTTCAGGAGCTGCTGTGTGTGATGAGGCTGCTTAACCATCAAAATGGTGAACTGGAGGGGAAATCCCTCCACCCATCTAGTGACCCTCCAGGAGCCTGTCAGGATTGCCACCTACCCCTAGTGAGTCCCCTGAGTAGGGTGGAGCTGAATCCTCTGGAGACTCTGCTTGTTCACAACCTTTCATTCTTAGAGACCTCTAGGGTCCTGCTTACTGCTTGTAAAGCTCAAAAATGCAGAGTCCTGTTCTTTTGTGGTTATGGTGCAGAAGGAATCTTGAGGTCAAACGTTAAGGCAGCTTTGGGAAAAATTAGAACTGGAGCAGGTTTCTCTTTAGAGCGCAAGGGGTCTCTTGCCTCTCCAGCCCCTCTGGGCCCCTCTTCTGGGCATCATTTCTATGAGGTCTTGCCCCCAGCTACCTGTACATTTTGAAGTACCTAGGAAGCAAACCCTAACAACTAATATCTTTGGCAGCTTAAGAATTTTATGATGTTACTTCTAATTATAGAAAGCTAAAGGTGGTTTACATTTTAGTACAGGATTCCAGAAGGTTAAAAGAACTTCAGAATCCAAAGGAATTAATTTCAAACATTTTTAGGCTTTGTATTAGGCCAAATAGGGAGAAAAACTTAGAAGGAGTCCTATAGCCCTTAATGATATGGACCATATCACACAAGGTTACTTACCAGTTTTCCAAGTAAGCCTAGACTGTGCATCAGGGTTGGCCGCAGTTGAAGTGGAAGTCCTGCATGAGCATTCCTTCATCTTTCCAATCAACATAGTCCTAGTGACTGAAAACACGGGCCCCAGAGACCCCCTTAGAGGTCATCCCTAATTAGCCTTCAAAAGACTGAAGTCTCACATCTTAAAAAGTTATGTGAATTTTTTTTACTCCGACATGAATATTTTCATGTTTGTTGGGAATTAAGATTGTAAAATACTTAACATCTGGGAAAAGCATTTCCTAAAAAAGTTCCCTACTCTATCTATTCACTCATTCCATAAATATTCATCAGGTTCTGTTCCAGTTCTGGGACTGTATTAGTGATCAAGAGCTTCAAAGTTTTCTCTCATCAAAGAGGGAGAGAAAATAAACTAGTAAACAAAATAATAGTGTTACGCGCTATGAAGAAATAAAGCATGTAGATGGGACAGATAATTACTGGAGTATAGTCTGACAAGGTGGTCAGAGAAGTGCTAGGCAGGAAGCAACATTTGCAGTGAGGTCAGAAGGATGAGGAACTCCAAACACACCAGGCAGAGGGACTTGAAGAATCTTACAGGGATCCTGAGGCAAGGATGAGCTTGGTGTGTTGAAGGAATATGAAGAAGGCCAGAACATGCCAAGAAAGTGATGAAAGATAAGGATAGTCAGGGAGGCAGAAGACAGACAAGGCATCGCTTGCAGGTCAGGTCAGGAATCTGGATGTTATTCCAAGTGCAAAGTGAAGGCACTTGAGGGTTTTCACATAGGGAATAACATGATTCGATTTTACATTTGAAAAAAATCATCTTGGCTGTTGTAGTATTCCAGGATGAGACTAGATGGTAGAGGAGAGGGCAAAAAATGGGTGTGTTTTAGAGAAAGATGACTTGCTGATGGATTTGATAATAAAAGTGAGGGGATAATTCTGCTAGATTTATGGCCTGAGAAGTGGGCTTCTGGCCCTGAGAGAGGAAAGAAACTGATGATTTTGTTTGGAGGAAGAGGGAATGGGGTGCTAAGATTCTCCACCGGATGTCTTAAGTTTGAGATCTGGGTAGGGTAGTCAAGAAGGCACCTGTAAGAATCTGGAGCTTATGAGAGACAGGACTGTAAATACAGATTCAGAAATAGTGAACATAGAGAGCCGTGGAACCAGATGAGATGACGTGGAGCTAGAGTTGAGACAGAGCAGAGGCGGGGAGAGGAGAGGATGGCAGGAAAGGAGAGGAAAGAAGGGAGAGAAGCTGGAGGAAAAAAATCGGTGATAAGGCCTTAGCAGTCTGACATTTCAAAGTTAGTGGAGGAAGTCAGGCAAGAGTTTGTAAAGGAGAGGCCTATGGGGCATGAGGGAAGTCGAGAGAGGAAAGGACTTGGGCTGTTAGTCCCGGGGCTTCCAGCGTGGCTTAGCGGCCCAGAGCGATGAAGACAGGGATGTGGCCGGGGTTTTGGCTGCGTGGAAGTTATCGACCACCTCGAAAGTTGCAGTTTTATGGAGGCAGGAGCAGAAGCCAGGCTGGGGTGGGTTGAAGAGTATGTGGGAGGAGAAGCTTTTGAGGCAGCAAGTATAGAACGCACTTTTGAAAAGGCTGAGTGTGAAGTAAACTGAGAAATGGGGCGTTGTGACAAGGAGATGCCGTGGGATGAAGAAATGGGAGGAAGGGTTTGATGTCATTCACAGAAGATACCAAAGGGTGTTTGCGTGACTGATGGGACTAGAAAGGGGCAGAAGCTGGTGATGCAGGAGAGCAGAGCTTCTGCAGGAGTGAAATCTGAGAAAAGAGGGATGGGATCCAGTTGACCTACCTTCAGAAAATTAATCTAAAAGGTAAAATTAATAATGTTATATTCTGGGACTTCCCTGGTGGCGCGGTGGATAAGAATCCGCCTGCCAATGCAGGGTCACTAGTTCACTCTCTGGTCCGGAAAGATTTCGCATGCTGCAGGGCAACTAAGTCCATGCGCCACAACTATCGAGCCTGTGCTCTAGAGTCTGCAAGCTGCAGCTGCTGAGCCTGTGTGCCACGACCACCGAAGCCCCTGAGAAGCCCCCACTCTCCGCCCCCCGCAGACGCCCACGGCAGCAGTGAAGACGCAGCATCGCCAAAAATAAACAAAAGTATAGCAGGGTGTACATGTAAAAAGATTGTTATAATGTTTTACTCTTTAAGAACATTTGTACCATATTGTGGGAATTATCCTACAATGAAGACAGCTAGTATTGTGTGTTATATCCATAAATCATATCTAATCCTGATTATAGGACTCTAAGTGGTTTTTTTTTTTCCTTTTCTATATAGATTTTCATTAGGTTGAGTTACTAGGAACTACACCTGAATCATTTGAGTTATTCTTCTTCTCTTTCTGGTATTTCTATCAGGCAATGCATTTGCTAGAGTGAAAATTGGAGATTACCATTACTATGGCTACGGGACCAAGAAAGACTATCAAACGGCAGCCACACATTATAGCATCGCGGCCGACAAGTATCACAGCGCACAAGCCATGTTCAACCTGGGCTATATGTACGAACACGGTTTAGGGATCACAAAGGTAATTGTGCTGGTAATCATCCAAACCTAGTAACAATGGCTGCACAGGAAGGAAAATTTGTAAATGTTTTCCATTTCTCTGATGTCATCAATGGAGAGAAGAAGCCTTAACATTTGCTGAGCCCTCCCACAGACCAACAGGTACCATGGACCCTCACATAGACTCCATAAGATCGGATTTATTTTCTCCATGACGCCTTAGGACATAACTAACAAGTGAAAGACACCTGGACTGCGTGTGGTGTGTGAGTGTGATAAGTCATGTCCGATTCTTTGTGATCCCATGGACTGTAGGCCGACAGTCTCCTCTGTTCATGGAATTTTCTAGGCAAGAATCTAGTGACTGATTTGATTCATAGTGAATTCACACTTTTCCCAGCAACACTAGTGGGCTCTGCCCCCACTCCCTTCCACCCCCAGACCTCTTTCCATTAGTTTCCATTGACTCTGTAATAACCTAAATGGGAAAAGAATTTGGAAAAGATTAGATACATGTATGAATCTGTGATACGGATCACCTTGCTGCGCACCTGAAACTAACACATTGTTAATCAACTGTACTCCAAAAAAAATACAAATTAAAAAAAATTGTCCACTAATTCTCAAGCTCTCAGTAGTAAGGAAAAAGTGAGAATGAGGTCCCAGCTGAATACTGGGAGGTGCTTTGATCCAGAAATGTCTTTTGACAGACCCGCTGCATATATGACACAGTGCTGAGAGCTCTAGGAGGCCCAAGAAGATCTCCATCCTTTAAAAGCTACACTTGACTTGAGGAGGCGAGGCATGTTCATTAAGAAGAGGGCTAAAACTACAAGGGAATATTGAGTAAATCCTGTAGTAAGTGTAAGTAAGGCAGAAGATGGCATTGGGGTCTGACAGGGTGAGGAAGGTGTATTACATATCAGTACTGAAGATCGTGGCATCTGGTCCCATCACTTCATGGCTACCATGTCAGTGTCAGACTTTATTTTGGGGGGGCTCCAAAATAACTGCAGGTGGTGATTGCAGCCATGAAATTAAAAGACGCTTACTCCTTGGAATAAAAGTTATGACATAAGATAGCATATTGAAAAGCAGAGACATTACTTTGCCAACAAAGTTCTGTCTAGTCAAGGCTATGGTTTTTCCAGTAGTCATGTATGGATGTGAGAGTTGGACTGTGAAGAAAGCTGAGCGCTGAAGAACTGATGCCTTTGAACTGTGGTGTTGGAGAAGACTCTTGAGAGTCCCTTGGACTGCAAGGAGATCCAACCAGTCCATTCTGAAGGAGATCAGTCCTGGGATTTCTTTGGAAGGAATGATGCTAAAGCTGAAACTCCAGTACTTTGGCCACCTCATGCGAAGAGTTGACTCATTGGAAAAGACTCTGATGCTGGGAGGGATTGGGGGCAGGAGGAGAAGGGGACGACCGAGGATGAGATGGCTGGATGGCATCACGGACTCGATGGACGTGAGTCTGAGTGAACTCCGGGAGTTGGTGATGGACAGGGAAGCCTGGCATGCTGCGATTCATGGGGTCACAAAGAGTCGGACACGACTGAGCAACTGAACTGAACTGAACTGAACGATAATAATAGCCAGGTGTTGGTGTAATGTGTGTACCACCTCATTTAAGTCACATAACCACTTAATGAGATACGTCCTATCATTGGCCTCCATTTTTGCATCAGGAAACCACAGAGCAGGTTAAATCACAGGACTGAGTTTGCAGGGCTCATTGGTGGTGGAACCAGAATTTGAACCCAGACCTATCTGACCCCACATTTCTGGTGGGAAGAGTGGGCCCTGCATTAATGCATTTTCGATGCTTTCTTCTTCCTTCCAGTTGTGCCAGTATCTGGGAATTATTGCAGGGAATTTCCTAGCTGACGACCGCTCCTGTGCCCACTGCAGCAAGGGCTTCTTGTTCAGGCGCCCACGGTCCGGTGGGAGAGATCCTTGCCTTTCTGTGCTCCCCTGCACCTGCCTTTTGCCTGATGACTCGTCATCTTCCCCAGCACCCTAAGTCGTGGAAAGACTGTCAGACCCAATCGCAGTCTGTTATCCCTGTTCTTAGCAGATGCAACTTTCCCGTGTTTATAAAATGGGGGCAGAGGGGACGGGACCAACTAGCTAAATGGTTGATTCTTTGGATGTTATCAAACCACACTGCCTCCCTTCCAGCTGTCATCCACATCTGTACAGCAGAACAGGGATACAAGCCCTGCCCCAGGCTTTAAGGATGAAACGAATAAGCCTTTGTGAAAGAGCTTTGTCGAGAAACAGTGTGTGGAATGGCTGTTATGTAGATCAGAAAAGAACTTGAAGGATTGCTAAATCAGGCTTCAATAGGATTAAAGCTTTTGCTCCTCATTCCCCATGTAAAACATAACCACGCTGGTGAGAGGAGCATTGTCTGTATAGAGGATGAAGGTGACCCCACCCCGTGGGTTAGATTCAGATGAGCTCTCCTTCCCGCCCCGCACCCGCCCCCTCGTGAGTCGAGGAGGACTTGACCGCCGCGGCCTCACCACCGTGAGGTCCTCTCGCCCTGATTCCCCGCAGCGGGGAGGGCGGCTCTGCCGGGACACGGTGTTGGCCATCTGCACAGCCGGCCCGCCACCTCAGGAGCTTCGGTTCTCCTCCTCCGAGCCACTGCTGGGCTCTCTCCTAGGCACTTTCTTCACGATGTCAAATAGCAGTTGTTGAGACAGACATTTCATACATCTGAAAAACACTTTGAAGTTTCCCTCTAGTCACATTTCTGTTCTTTTCAGTCAGGGTTCTTGCTAAATGATGGATAGTTCATTTTGATCAGTTTCTCAGTCACACATATATTTTTTCCTACAGAAAGTCTCTACATTTAACCAAAAAAAAAAAAAAAAAAAAAAGGAAAAGCTGCACTTAACCTCAGACCTGGACACAGAAATTTTAGATTCAGTTAATGAGGAGACGTTGCTTTTCGTCTTTATTAATTCCTTTTGTTTAGTAACTAGTAAAATAATAACCAACTACCCAGAGGCCAAGTTTAATTAATCTTGCTATCTTGCCGTCAAATTAATGATAAGATATCACTTCTTCTAATTCTTAAAACAAATATGCAGATAATTAAAAGCCCAAAGCTTGTTCCAGGGATGTTTAATGAAAGCAAAGCAATTAGGAGAACAGGTAATTACGCATGTCTTTAACAAGGCTCTTCACCATCCTTTGTGTTACTTAAACCTCATGCAAACCAGTGGAAAATGTGAGTCTAACATTTTAAATAGGATTTGTTGGAGAATCAAATAGGGTTTTGGTAAACTCTGTAGTTAAGCCTTCTGGAAAAAGAAAGGTACAAATCAACTCTTGGTAAATCAATGCAAAAATATGGGTTATTTTTCTCATCCTTCTTTAGGAGCAGATCTGGGGACTAAGGTGATATAGATGAATTAGCCTAATGGCTTCATTGAGAAACATCTCAACATCTCATTCTCCAATATCTGACTTCAAGTTAAGCTCGCTTGGTTTAAACTGCCTACCAGGACTGACTACACTGCTGTTGTTTCCTAGTTTAACCATACCACATGGCATGCAAGATCTTAGTTTTCTGACCAGGGATTGAACCCGGCCCCCTGTAGTGGAAGCATGGAATCTTAACCACTGGACTGCCAGGGATGTTCCCGCACCATTGTTTTGGAACACAAAATAGTACCTGGATATAAACTGGGAAATGACCTGAACTAATTTAGAAATATAAGCACTCAGCTCACAAGTTGATATGAAATTCCTTCTCAATTTATACTTGATTCAGAGGTACTTCAAAAATTCAACCATGAGAAAAAAACAGTTAGTTGCCCGTTCCCTCCTGTCTGTTCTTTTGTCCTTATCCTGGTTCAGGCCAAAGTTTCTGTTTGTTGTAAAGGCTTCTCAGGGTTCTCACATTCTAATGTTCTTCCTTGAACTGTATGGCGGAGAAAGCTCTGTCCACCAAAGATGTGTAATCTCCAATGGAGGAAATACTCGCTGCTGGGACATGGCTCCTAGTCTGAGGCTTCACTTCCCAGCTCCTGTCACATCCACATGACTACTTTTCACTGAAGGAATGGATGTGAAATGGAAGAGTGTAATTTCTGGGCCAAGGCTGCTAAGAAGTAGATGGAGCTTCTCCCAGAGGCTGTAGCACAGAACCACCCCAGGAAAATTTACCACCAACCAGTAACATCCACAATGGACTGTTGAATGTGTTAAACCACTGAAATGTGGGGGTTTGTTTGTTACAGATGTTAGGATTACCTCGGTTAACATACATACATCTAGTGAAGCCCCACCAGGTTATTCTTCATACTTTAACAGTCTAACTCTGGTACCGTTACTCTGAGACTTAACTTCCCCCAAAGTGTGCATGCGTGGATACACACACACACACACAGATATAAATATGAGCAAACGCAAAAATAAAAAGAGTCTTACTTTCTATTGCCTAATGAAGTCCAAACTTCTTACCCTGGCATTCAAAACCCTCCTTGACCTAACCTGCCTTGGTAATAATGGCTGGATAAGCCACTATTTCCCTATATATCTTCTAGGCTGCTTTTCCTTTCCCCCATGCCCTTAAACTGCACCCTCCTGACTGTAGGTCATATTGCCCCATTTGCTGGAATGATCTCCTCTCACATTTTTGCCCACTGAAGACCGATCCATTTTTCAAAGAATAGCTCCAATATCATCTCCTCTATGAATCCTTTGATGAATCCCTAGATTTAAAAGATTTAGAATCCCTGATTCTAAACTTCTGTCGTACCGTGCCTTGCTTTTCTTCATTCATTTACTTATTCAGATATTTATCAAGTCCTTGTTTTGTGTCCAGAAACACTGTGCATGACTCTAGGGATATAAGAACAAGGCATCCTTCAAAGAGTTCACAGTGTGCTATGAAGAGACACATCCATAATGATGGTCAAAGTGCAAAATGGTGTGTGTGCACACATGAGAGAGGGAGGGAGTGATAGTCGCTCAGTCGTGTCCCACTCTGTGCGACCCCAGGGACTGTAGCCTGCCAAGCTCCTTTGTCCAGGCAAGAATACTGGAGTGGGTTGCCATTTCCTTCTCCAGGGGATCTTCCCAACCCAGGGATCAAACCTGGGTCTCCCGCATTGCAGGCAGACTCTTTACAGTCTGAGCCACCAGAAAAGTGGTGGCTTCTAAGTATAAAGACAGGTCAACTAAAAAAGTATCAGCAGATACATGCTTGACTTTATCTTATAATCTATAGACAATACATTAGAATAAGTAATGAATCCATAGACTTTTCCCAAAGGAATACCCGAGACAGAGGTAGCAATATAGTTGTAAATGACAATCACCAATCAGATGAAATAATTTAGATGAAGCTTATCTCTCTTGAAGAGATGGGGACTGGGCAAGTGGTCAGGAAGGAAATATAATGTACTTTTAACTTTGTATGAAAAACAATGTTCATTTATGTGTTGCTGAACATAGTACTCTTTTTGCAAAATAAATCCTCTACTTCAAATTACTGTCCAAATGCTTTAAGAAAGGTTATGACTCTTTCTAAAAGATGTATATTTTGTCCTGTCATATTTCTGAGAGGGCCATTTTAAAATCTAACTTTAAGTTGGCTTTTCCAGAAAATAATTCTGTTCTGGTGTTTAAAGCTTCAGCTCAAACACTCAATAGGTGGTCAAACAAGACAAATGAGAAATAAAAATGCTTCATGCAATAATTACTTTTATTTTTGACAGATCTATTTGTAGTTTATTCAGTAAATGTGGTTTTGTTTTACCTGCAGGAACCAAAAAAAAAATGTTATCTTGTATGTCTAACTATAATATATTGAAACATTTCCAAAGGCTAATTTCCTCTCACTTTTTGTCTTAATTTGGATAGATTTCCTAGTCAATCTCTTAAAACATATATGCTTTCTTTCATTTTAGAGCATCAAAACGACAAAAAAATAGTGAAAAAAACTCCAAAAATAAAAATAGAGTATCATGTGCTTCTTACTCTCTATGTCAAAAAAAAAACCCCATTTTAGAACAGAATCTGACAATATGATTCCTCAGCCTGAATGAATAGTTTTTTATTTTACAAACCTGTAAAATCTCAGCTCTGCCACTTACAAGTCAAATGAATTTGGATGAGTGACTTAAGCTCTCTGTATCAGTTTTTTCATCTTTAAAGTGGGGTTAATATCATCTGCCCTACAGCATTGTCATAGGGTTTAAATGATACCACAACAGTGGTGGCTGTTACACAGTAAATATTTAATAAGTATTAGGAGAAGGCAATGGCAACCCACTCCAGTACTCTTGCCTGGAAAATCCCATGGACAAGGAGCCCCTTAGGCTGCAGTCCCTGGGGTCGCTGCAAGTCAGACACGACTGAGCGGCTTTGCTTTCACTTTTCACTTTTGTGCATTGGAGAAGAAAATGGCAATCCACTCCAGTGTTCTTGCCTGGAGAATCCCAGGGACGGGGGAGCCTGGTGGGCTGTCGTCTCTGGGGTCACACAGAGTCAGACACGACTGAAGCGACTTAGCAGCAGCAGCCATTATTCTGCAATACTGTGCAACCATTAAAAATACAAATATTATAGACTAATATCTTAGAATGTGGTATATTGCTTGAAATATATTGTTAGCTTAAGAAAACAGAAGACAAAGTATCATACAGAGTGAAAAATTCCTTAATTAAAAATATGTATACATGAATATAAAAACACTGAAATGTTAGTAGGATGTGTGTGGAATATCAGTAGTTACCTCTGTACAGTGAGATTGTGGGTGTTTTCCCCTCATTTGTTCACCTTTATATTTTCAAAGTTTCCACTAATTTAACATATTTATAATAAGAAAATAAGAATGGATTATTAAAGAAACTATCTCTGTCCCAGTATAAGAAATTTTTGATGACACCCAAAGATTCTGGGCTGGAAAGCCCCTGCATCATGTGATTGAACAATTTTCATAACCCAGATATTTTATTGCTGGAGAATTCTGTATCTTTGAGTTGTGAGCAACTTTTGAACATGTGAGCATTGAACAGGACTTCAGCACGCCTGACATTATAATCAGAAACATGTAAGAAGTCTATAGATAGGTTTACATAATCTCCTAATCAGAGAATTTAAAGCAAAATAAACTCAAATGTACCACAGAAAAGTTAAATGTAAGTGGACTAGATGTGCAATGGACGTATTTAATGAACCTTGGGAATCACCAAAGCACTGTTTATCAAGGGGAATTTTTGTGTGGAAATGATATTGATTTTTTCTTTTTTTTTTTTTACTAAATAAGATCAAAGAACAAGGAGTCTTTTCCAGAGTCTAGTAATAAAATTTTCTTTCTATGAGTTGCCCTAATTAGCGAGAAAAGTTCAGGATTTTTTTTCTCTGGTAATTTTAAAGAAAGACTTTCCTATCTTATCCCACCCCCTCTGCCAATGGTGAGGCCGCCTTGGCCAGGAGCCAGCTCATCCCACTTGAATGGTACTTCTCTGCTATTTTTTATTATAAGCCAAGTGACTCACTTGTGATATTTGTACCCCAAGAAATGATATTAATAACTATTGCTGGCTTTAAATAAGAAGGAATGCCTGAGATATTGACACGGGCTGCCTTCTTCCGAACGCCCCATTCAAGTTAATATGCCTGTCACGTGTGGGAGTGACACCACTGTTATCATCTGCGGGGTGTTTTCAAATGAACAGCCACTGAATTTGTTGGAATTAGAGACACAAATTAGAGTTTTTACAACATCTATTTTCTCTGTTGCCAGAAAGATTTGTTCTGAACAGTCTCCTGAATTTTAAGTATTTTAAGCAGGCCTTATTCCTCTTTCTCAAACATAAATTTACCAGTCCACAAAACTTTGGAAAAATTTAAGAAATGACAAGCAGAACACAACTGAGAGGACACCACCCAAGAAATGTATTTAGCCGAGGCTTCAGGATTCGCAACTATTAAGGCCTGTGTAATGGGAGTCTGGGAGAAGGCAATGGCACCCCCCTCCAGTACTCTTGCCTGGAGAATCCCAGGGACGGGGGAGCCTGGTGGGCTGCCGTCCATGGGGTCACTAAGAGTTGGACACGACTGAGTGACTTCACTTTCACTTTTCACTTTCATGCATTGGAGGAGGAAATGGCAGCCCACTCCAGTGTTCTTGCCTGGAGGATCCCAGGGACGGGGGAGCCTGGTGGGCCCCCGTCTATGGGGTCGCACAGAGTCGGACACGACTGAAGTGACTTAGCAGCAGCAGCGGCAGTGGGAGTCTGAGAGATGGAAGGGAGACAGGGACTCACAGGACGACTACAGGTGGTGAAAAGCTCTTCTCCGTCCCCTTCTTTTGAAAATGATCCACAGGCACCCAGGCAGAGTAGACCTTTAAAACAGTAGACCTTTACATTCTACTTAGTCTGTCATTATTCTGTTTGGGGAAACAAAACCACCACAAAGCAAGCGAAAAACAAGCCGTAAGTAGGTGAAAATGAAAGAGAAACACATTTTGATCTGTCATGGCCTAATTTAATGGGAAGAAGTGTTCCTAAAAACATAGTATGTCATTTATGGAATCAAATTCCAGCCTGAGAGCCAAAGTAGTTTATTCACTCACTTCTCATTTATTCACTCATTTGATGTGTAATCAAAGGCTTACCATGTATTCGACACTTCATTAGGCACTGGGAATTCAGGGGCAAACGGGCAGTTCAAACCCTTGTCTTCAAGGACCTGGAGACAATGAATTAACAAATCCCAAACCTTCAAGTATGATAAGTACATGAAGAGAAGTAGGAAGTTTAAATGCTTATCACTGTCTGTATTGCCATTTGCTTTGGGAGCTGTATTGTTAGCGTCTGTCCTCCTGCCCCTTTAATTGGAATCATAGCTCTGGTTCAGTGACACTAAGAAAGCTCTTTGAAGACTCTTGATTTTCTACAGCTGCTGTAACAGATGACCACAAACTCAATGCCTTAAAACCACACACATTTGTCTCACTGTTTCTGTAGGTGAGAAGTCTAGGTGAGTTCGACTGGGCCCTCTGCATAGGGTCTGCAGGCCTGAAATCAAAGCTGTGGTCCTTACAGAGGACTCTGGGGAAGAATCTGCTTCCAAACTTGTTCAGATCATTGTCCACATTCAGTTTCTTGTGTTTACAGGACTGGGGGCCCCACTTCTTGCTGGCTGTCCACTTGCCTTCTCCTGTCCAGGGGGCCCTTCCAGCAACAGGAAGTTGAGTCCTTCCCATGCCTAGAACCTCTGACTTCTCCTCTGCCACATCTCTCTGCCTTTCTCTTCTGCTCTGTGAGAAAACTCAGTGTTTAAGGGCTCATGTGATCACACTGAGTCCACCAAGTCCTTCAGGACAATCTCCCTATCTTAACATCTGAAACCTTATTTATATTTGCAAAATTTGCTCTGCCCTTGTAACATAACATTTTTTTAACATTCATTAAAAAAAATTTTTTAATAGACTTTAGCAATCTTGTTTTTACATTTTATCTTTTTAAAATTATTTGCGTCTTAGTTGCGATATGCAAACTCTTAGTTGCAGCATGTGGGATCTCATAGCCCAGCCAGGGGTTGAACCGAGGCCCGGTGTTGGGAGCTCAGAGTTGAGTCTTAGCTACCAGACCACCAGGGAAGCTGGTGGTTCCAAGGATTAAGGCATGAACATCCTGGGGTAGGGGGTAGTGGGGAAAGCATTCAGACCTACCAAAGATAAATGTCAAACAGTGGCTTTCACTTAATTACTCCTAAAGAATCTGCACCTAATAACCATGGGCTGTTCTATTTCCAGGACATTCACTTGGCCAGGAGATTATACGACATGGCTGCTCAAACAAGTCCGGACGCTCACATACCAGTGTTCTTGGCCCTCATGAAATTGGAAACTGTGCATTTGCTCCAAGATATCCTGTTTTTTAATGTAAGTTTGTCTCAAATAGGTCCCAAATTTCTGGAAACTCCAACGAGCAACTTTTGGGCAGAGGGATGGGGGGAGATGATGTTCTGAATAAAGTAGGAGGCTCGGGTTTAGTTTTGACAGAATGTCTCTCGCCTTCAGTTTACAATGAGATGGAAGTGGACGGCACTGGACAACGCCATTGGACCATGCTGGGATTTATTTGTGATTGGCCTAATTGTTGCTGTGCTGATCTTCTTGCTTAGAAATCGCTACGGGTAGGATCTGGACCATAGGAAAACCTGTTCACGGAACCAATCCACTGCAAGTTATCTTCATTAAATAAAAAATTTCCCCATCAGACTCAGGGGCCTGCTGCTGACTTCTTATATGGGCCTTGAGGGAAAGGACAAAGACGGGGACCTGTCTTCTAAGAAACCATTTCAGACCTCCTGCTTAGCTGAGGTGACTCCTTGTGGGGAGAGGTTTGTTGGAGACTCATCAGCTAAGATTCCCTTACAAACTTCTTGTCTTGGGGTGCTCTAGTCCCGTGTGTTAGTCGCTCAGTCGTGCCTGACTCTTTGTGACCCCATGGACTGTAGCCCATCAGGCTCCTCGGTCTACGGGATTTTCCAGGCAAGGATACTGGAGTGGCTTGCCATTTCCTTCTCCAGGCTCTAGTCCTAGTTAGGGATAAAAAAATCACCCATTTTCAAGTGGTTGTGACAACCCGTCCCCTTTCGAGAGGACAAATGGGTTTGTTTCTTGGCTCCTGCAAACATACTGAACTTGGGAGAAGGGAGAGTTTGGGGAGGGCAAGAACACAGATCCCTCAGAATTTGAGAAAGGCAAAAATTACAAACAGACTGTTATCTTGAGGGAATGACCTGGTGAACCACAGTCTATCTCTGATGAGCCAAAGTTTCTCATGGCGTTGCTGTGCCTAGGGACTGACTCCGCCTCCTCACCGGGGTCTTTCTGTCTGAGCTCCCTTAGCAGCCGTGTAGTGAACAGCACCGTCTGGGGTCTGTCCAGCATTGTATCTGTCTCTTCCTTTCCTAACTGGAACCCTGGGGACTCCCCTGCAGAGTAATCACAGTGGGTAATGGTACAAGCCTCCAAGGACAGAAGGTAAAGGGCCTGGCTCTTTGTCTCCCCTGATGGATGAGGCAGGGTTGGGGCCCAGGGCTGGGGCAGTGGGGAGGAGACAAGTGCAGGAGACCCACAACCGAAGTCAAGGGCCAGGCTTAAATCTCACTCTCACTGAGCCTCAGTTTCCTGATCTGCAAAACGAAAAGATTGATCTTTTCATGTTTTTCCCTTGGGATAAAGCTACCCACTCCAGTATTCTGGCCTGGAGAATTCCATGGACTGTCCATGGGGTCGCAAAGAGTTGGACATGACTGAATGACTTTTTCACTTTTTCAAGATCTTAGGGAGCTGGTATGAAGATTAACGGGATAATGTGTGTAAAGGAATTATCACAGGGTCTGGCATCTAGAATGAATTTCCATAAATGACAACTTTTAATATTCTCTAAAAGCTCATGGGAGATTGGTTGGAACACGGGGAGTGTTGAGGTGATAACAATCAGTGTGGTTTCAGTACCCAGAGATAGTTCTCCAGCCAAAATGCTCAGTGTTTAGGCAGGAAAAGATTGTACTTGCCTACTTGAAAACCCAAACTAGGGACAGGAAGAGAGTTAATTGATAATGTCAATCATAATCAGAAAGGAGAGAGAAATGGATTTGGAACAAAACACCCTGTGTTTGAGGTCCAGCTTTGCCCGTTAGTAGCTCTGTGACTTTGGATGTACTTTCTTCAAACCTCAATCTTTCCTCCATCAAATGGGATTAACTCCTACCTGACTGGAGATTTGTGAGATTTCAATAAGCCTAACTTCACAGATGCTTTGTAAACATTGTATATCCACATGCCAGCCATAGTCTTTTCTTGGCCATTAACTATCCAGGCCTGCCTGAGGTCCAAGTATTTAGAATTTTCTGCACACATTCCTTGTTTCCAAAGGAACAATAAAAGCCTAATTTAAAAGCCAAATGTGAAAGGAAGGAGCAGGCAGCATCCAAAGCCCAGGTCAAGGGCCTAATGCATAGGCTGGCCGTGCAGTTCTATCTCACAGGTGTCTGGAATGCGAGCACATCAGAGATGGGATAAATGCAAAGAGGGGAGTGTAGAGTCAGTGAGCCCTGGCTCCAAGACTGGCTGAAGAATGAGCTCCTTCGAGGTGGAGCTTGTGAGAATCGCTGCAGATGGGGCAGAAGGGAGACGGCTCGGCAGTGGGCTGTGTCGAGTGGAACGCTGCCTGAACCCTAGGAGCGGGACCAGGGTGAGCTCATCACTTCCCTGTTTCAGCTCATTGCTCCAAGTGAACACGAGCCAAAGGCTCTGAGAGCAAGCGTGGCTGAGGGTGTTTGAATCATTCAAATGTCTGTTTCTGGGCTTCTCCTCCAGAGCCGGGGCTGTGGCAGCTCCCTCGCCCACACCTGGGTGGCCACGTGGTGACTGACCACCGAGCTCCACACGCTCTTCCACACAGGGCCTTCCCACACGTGTCTCAGTCAGAGGACTTTTGGTAGCAAGAAAAGATGCTGCGTCAGCTTCCCTGTGGCCTGCGGCCAGTCCAGCTGCACGTGAGCCCTGTGAGGGCAAGGGGTCGGCCTTCTCATCCCTGAGTACCCAGGGCTCCGCATACAGAAGGTCCTCAGACAGCACTGGGTGACCAGCTTGTCCACACCCCCCTTCCTTACCCCCAGCCCGGGCCAGCTCACCCCCTTCTCTCAGCACAAGCCTGGCACGAAGTGCACAGTGACTCATGTTTTTATATCCAGCACAGCAGCTGGTCCTTCAGAGTTCCCAGCTACAACACAAGGGAGGTTACAATGGAGTTTATCTGTGATTCATAGTTTTCTTGCCTTAGGAAAGCTGATGCTCTATAACTTTTAATACTCCCAAGGCTGAATTAAACGAAAATCTCTGGGAGTGGGAGCCAGGAAGCAGAGCCTAAGTCGAGGTCTACTGTAACCCATGACATGGAAGCGTGCTCTAAACAGATTCAGTGTAAGGCGCTGACTCTGAGTTTCGCTAGACTCGGTGCTTGGATGGAGAGCTGTGCTGGGGACGTTCACAAATGCACCTCCAGCTGGGTGGGTGTGATGGCTGGGCCCTGGCTCTGCTGGGGTTGTGTGAATGACTAGGCCTGCCTCAGGTTGCTGGACAAGACTCGGGAACATCTTCGTTCCAGGCCTGTCTCTCCAGGGCCAGCTAGTGACCTCAGGCAAATGAGTCTCTCTGTGGGACTCAGTTTCCTCAACTGCAAACCAAGAAAGACTTTTCTAGTGTCTTACAGCGCCAAAGTTTTATAATTCCAATCCAGACTCTCAGCATAACATTAAGATCTATACCAGAAAACCTCTTACAATCTTTCTATATGTGGCAAGAATAATTTTTTAGGCTGTGAGATTATTTTAATTCTTAGCTTTCTTTTTTTCCCCTGCCACCTAATTAATTTCATTCAGCATTTGTGCCTGTGATTGGATATGGAAACATTATTTTGTGGTGTGTACTTATGTGAAATGATTTATCTTAATTTGTGTTTTATTAATCAGAAAATAATTTCTAGGTGAAGATAAAGTGCTTCTGAAAAAAGGAATATTCAATCTTCACCTAATAGAATATTTGAGCAAATCTCTTCAGGTTTGGATTTTGCCATAGACGCAAAACAGCTGTCTGAGGGCCTATGACATTTTTTTTTTAAAAAGGAATAATGACTTTAAGCAGTATCTGTTTATTAATCAGTCTTTTTGTATGAGTAAGAGGAAATTTTATGTAAGACAAATGGTAAGCTATTCAACATTATAATAGCTGTCAATAATTTGTTCTTGAAAGCTTCTCTAAAATTCATTCTGTCTGGGATAATAATAGCCAACATATCATGCTTATAATGTGCCAGGGACTGTTCTAACTAAATGTATTATTAACTCATTAGATCTTTACAACTACCTTTTCTGAAGGGTAATGTATCATCTTCCCTCTTTTCCAGAAGAGAAAACTGGGGTCAAGTAACTTGTACAAGGCCACACAGCCAGAACCACCAGGTCCAGAGTCTGTGCTTCTAATCCCTGTGCTGGACTGCCTTGAGAAAGTTCATAAACAACTCTTGCCAGTGACTGCATTCTCATAGCTGGGCATTAAGTTTTCCTGCAACTATTCAAATTATTCAAAAAGCCTTCACAATGCCAGGAGTTGTGCTAGGCTGTATTTCCCAAAACATGTTCACAGTCTTGCAGGGTGCCCCTTGATAAAGGGTTTATTGGATCATTAAATCTGGAAGATACCGTAAGGTATAGCCTCCTGTGGGGCTTCCCAGGTGGTACTAGCAGTAAAGAATCTGCCAGCCATTGCGGGAGACATGAGACCTGGGTTTGATCCCTGGGTTGGGAAGATCCCCTGGAGGAGGAAATGGCAACCCACCCCAGTATTCTTGCCTGAAGAATCCCATGAACAGGAGCCTGGCAGGCCACAGTCCATAGGGTTGCAAAAGTTGGACACGACTGAAGTGACTTCCCACGCGTGCACACACAGCCTTTTGTGGGAGATTCACAACAATGTGGGTATAGTAAAGACTCTGAAGCATCTTATAGGAAAAATACCCACTGAATCTTGTGTGACTCAGCTTTGCCAACCATAGTTACCTCTGGAAACTTTTCCTCTCCCCCCTTGCTCCAACGCTTATCTTCTTTTGTAGGACCTAGTAACACTGTAATTTGAGGGCTATTGTACTGCACATGTAAGTCATCTTATGAGTTTGGCTTTCCAAGCTTGGCACTTATTCTCTGCTGGGCATCATACAACCTAAGAATGGTTCATGTTAGCAGGTAACTGACACAAGATAAGCTGGTTAGTGATGGATTCAACAGGCAGGTCTGATTTCAGAATTCATGCTGCCCACTCTCCTGGGCCACCCTGATATCTAATGACAGCCAGACACCTTGCCTGCACCAGAGACCATCATCCCACAATCTAAGGCCCAGTCATCCTGGTGCAGGCCTTGCTGTGGCCTCACATCATGGGTCTTATTTTCCAGCACCAAGCCCTTCTCTGTACCCAGTTCACTTGCCTCCTGCCAACTGTATCCCCCTGCTCTGTGAGACACTCAGACTCCACTGGAAACCCAGCCAAGGAGCTGATCCCTGAAATTTGAAGCTGAACTTGCCTGGTGCCCCCACTGCCTGTATTTCCAGGGTCCCATTGCCTCTTGTGCTCACGGGGATCCCCCTGTTGTCTGCCTGGCAGCGAGTCCATCTGGGCCATCTCCGTGGCTGATGAACCCTGATTATAGTAGTGCCACTGCTTAAAGGGTTGAACACTTAGCTGAAAGGCAGAAGCTGTGGACAAAGAACATCAAATAAAGGGCTAATGGAGATGGAACTCAGAGAAGTTCAAGATGGCCCAGGAGAAAAAGGCACGATGAAGTTGAACTGGATGAAGGTGAGTTTAGAGTGAAAGGGACCCGGAAGAGTTTGGAGGGCAGGGGGTTCCAAGGGACAGATTCTAGTGCAGGGCTGAGCATGTCGGAGACCAAGGAGGTTCCAATACGCTGGCTGGTACACACTATACTTAAAAGGGGAGACGAGATGTAGAGAAAAAAGACTAGGGCATCACACAGAAGGCTCTGACCTCCAAAAGAAGGCAGTGTGATAAAATTAAATGCTTTGTTCCATACAAAACCAAAGTCACATTGGCTCTCCCATCTATGTGACCTTGGGGAAGTCATCACAGTCTCTCTGAACCTGTTTCCTCATCTGAAATTCGAGGCAACAGTACTAGCATCTATCTTCTGGAGAGCTGAGGAGATGAAAGGAGAATTGAGCATGCTAATCAGAGCCTCAGCACATTGCCTGGCAGAGGTGAAATACACTCCGGTTTAAAAGGAGGGCTCTGCCAACCCATAGCACCTTGGTACAGGTTAAATGAAGCTGTTTTGGTTGAGAAGTTAAGCTGGCTTCAGTTGAAATCCAAGTTAATGTTGAAAAGACAAGTCCCCAACTGTTAACATGAAGACTGAGCAACTGTAAGGGCGAGAGGCTGATCCTGACTCCTCCTGTCTTGGGACCCAGGTCCTCGGACCAAGCTGAGTTTCTGAACTCACCCTGCTCGAGGGCTCACAGCCATCTTCCCGCCATAATGTGGTGGAGGATTCTCCTGCTCCCCTCAGGGACTCAAGTCCTTATGGCCTTGACTCTCAACCAGTAGGAGGAAGGTGGGAAAAAATATTGTTTGAAGAATCCCCTCAGGGACTTGGGAGGCAGGCCTGTGGCCTCCTTTGAGATTGAGAGCCAGACCTTTATTCCACAGGTGAAAATCCTGAGGTCCGAGATGGTGCTGGCCCACATATCAGGAACCAGTATGCCAGGACCAAAGCCAGACCCCCCGGCTCCCACTCCCTGCCCTTCCCTCCACTTCCAGTTTCTTGGCAAGGCTGTCCAGTTCTCCTCTGGAATTCTCTCCCTCCCCTCCTCCCACGCCCAGTGTCAGCACAGGCTCCTGACCCTGGGGCCTGGAGCCATTCCTGATTCTTCTTCTGCAGGCCTGGCTCTGACGCACACGCATGAGACTCTGGACAAGAAGTCCAGAGATGGGCCAGACTGCGTTCGGACTACATGCAGTTTATCTTTTTTTGGCAAAGGCCAGCCAAGACCAAGACAGGATCGACTCTGGCTTTTAGATTACCCGTAACCGCTTAGTTCTTTAGAAGAACTAAAGAGAGCCTCTTGATGAAAGTGAAAGAGGAGAGTAAAAAGGTTGGCTTAAAGCTCAACATTCAGAAAACTAAGATCATGGTATCCGGTCCCATCACTTCATGACAAATAGATGGAGAAGGAGTGGAAACAGTGGCTGACTTTACTGTGGGGGGCTCCAAAATCACTGCAGATGGTGACTGCAGCCATGAAAGTAAAAGACGCTTACTTCTTGGATGAAAATTTATGACCAACCTAGACAGCATATTAAAAAGCAGACATTACTTTGCCAACAAAGGTCCATCTAGTCAAGGCTATGGTTTTTCCACTGGTCATGTATGGATGTGAGAGTTGGACTATAAAGAAAGCTGAGCACCAAAGAATTGATGTTTCGAACTGTGGTGTTGAAGAAGACTCCTGAGAGTCTCTTGGACTGTAAAGAGATCCAACCAGTCCATCCTAAAGGAAATCAGTCCTGAATATTAATTGGGAGAACTGATGGTGAAGGTGAAACTCCAATACTTTGGCCACCTGATACAAAGAATTGACTCATTGGAAAAGACCCTGATGCTGGGAAAGATTGAAGGTGGGAGGAGAAGGAGACGACAGATGAGATGGTTAGATGGCATCATGGACTCAATGGACATGAGTTTGGGTGGGAGGCCTGGTGTGCTGCAGTCCATGGGGTTGCAAAGAGTAGGACACGACTGAGTGACTGAACTGAACTGAACCATTTCCACAGCCTTGGGCCCACCCAAGAGCCTATAACAAGCCCACAGCATCAACAGTCCATCCTGATAACAAGCCGTCAGCAGCTGAGGCAGGAGGGACTGAGAAAACCAGGCTGCCGTTGCCTCACTGAACTCCCAAGGCCAGAGCCACCTCACTCTCTCTTGTTCTTTATGGACTCACCCCATCAGGTTGCTAGAAAACTGATCCTAGGACAGTATTCCTAGGAAATAAAATTTGAAGCCTACCAAATTTCCAACCTAAATTTGAAGCCTACTAACCTTGGGAGGTTAGTTCTTCCAGATACCATGGACTCAAACCTCAAGGTAAGTGGATCTCAAGCCTAGGTTTCCCTGAGGACAAAGGTAACGTAGTTTGTGTTGACTTTACACAATTTCAAGTAAGCAGGCTATGTTCGATGCTTTAAGGAAAACCGTGGCACACCCTGGGCACCTCTGAAGACGGTGTATTAGTTACCTACCGCTGCCTTAACGCATAACTCCAAACACAGACAGTTATCTGTTTGTGAGGATCAGGCATTAGGGAGTGGCTTAGCTGGCTGGTTCTGGGTCTGTCATGAGGCTGCCGTCAAGGCACCACCTGAGAGTCTGACTGGGGTTGGAGGATGTCTTCCAAGCTGGCTCACTTGCTGGCAGATCTCAGAGTCCTCTCCAAGTGCTGCCCGATGTCCCAAGAACGGCACTGTCTCCCAGGGAAGGGATCCCAGACAGGCAAGGACGTGGGGCCTCTGACTACCTCCTCAGAGGGACACACAGTGCTGCCATATTCTACTTGTTGGAAGAGAATCCCTGATTTCAACCCAAACTCACAGGGAGGAGAAGGAGGCTCCACCTCTCAAAGCAGAGAGTATCAGAGAATCTGCAGACAGATTTTAAAACCACACAGACACAAAGCATTGCTTCCCTATTTGGTAACAGCAGTACCTTCTGCTACCCTCAAATTAAATTTTTTTAAAGCAGCAAGATAAACACCTGTCAAGTATCCAGGCAGAGAATTAAAGTACACCAATCTGAGGAAGCTCAGTGGTAAAGAATCCACCTGCCAGTGCAGGAGAAGTGGGTTTGATCCCTGAATCGGGAAGATCCCCTGGAGAAGGAAACGGCACTCACTCCAGTATCCTTGCCTGGAAAATCCCATGGACAAAAGAGCCTGGAGGGCTACAGTTCATGGGGTCGCAAAGAGTTGGATATGACTTAGCAACACAACATTTGTGAAAAATAATCTGCTTATTAGTTTTTCTAAACTAATAAACTTCACATTATTAACAACCACAATAACAACCACCCCACCTTGAGACCCCCCTCTATTAAAAAAACGCTCAAAACATTTCTTAGGCAAGAGGCTAAAATAATAATTTATGAAGGAATAAAATATAACCACTATGCCAACTATACTTTTCCCCAAATACCTTTTTTTTACATGTTCATTTCTTTCTTATGCAGAAGCCAACTGATGGTTAAATACATAATTTCATCCTTATTTAAGGGATATATACTGAGTTATAAAACCTATGTCTTCAGTATAATGTGAGTCACTCAGTCATGTCCGGCTCTTTGCAAGCCCATGGACTGTAGCCCGCCAGGCTCCTCTGTCCATAGAATTCTTCAGGCAAGGATACTGGAGTGGGTAGCCATTCCCTTCTCCAGGAGGCCTTCCCACCCAGGGATTGAACCCAGGTCTCCCGCATTGCAGGCAGATTCTTTACCATCCAAGCCACCAGATGCTTGTCTTCCATAAAGGCCGTACTGTAATTGTTTTCACCTAGTGGGTAAACACAGTACTAAAAGGGTATGAAAAACAAAACTGGCTTCATAGCTACTTCATGAGATAAACATCTTTCTGTAGTTATAACTTTTTACAATCATATAACAGACTTGAGGGTCTATGGGTAGCTTCCAGAGCCCTGTTAGACTGACAACTAAGAACAAATGAGTCGGGAGCCTGGCTCACAGGCCTCAGTGGGGTTTGTTATGGGAAACAATTAAACCCATGCATTTTACTCCAAAGGGGAGTCGTTCTTGTAGAACCTCCTTCCTCTTTCCTACCTTAAACACTGTCCTCAAAACTTCCAATCTAAATTCTAATCTTACACGTCAGAAAAGGCAAGAAAAACTGATCCAGCAAGTTCATTTGTGTCAGGCTACTGAGGTTGACAGCAAGCGAGAAAAGTGCAGGCAAAGAGACAAACCACATTTTTCTTAGGGTCAGTGAAGGAACAAGCAATGCAGTACAAGTTGTGATAGTAACTGTCAAGTTATAAAGACAAAAAGTTACAAAGTTATTAAGGAAAAAGTTGCAAAGAAATGGTTATGTTCCTATACACTGTTTAAAAATGAAACGTATTTTGGAAATATTTCTGATAAGACATTTTTTTAAGTTTTGTGACCTGAAAGGAGGTCCTTAATCACTTGGAAAACATAGCTATTCAGAAAAATTTATTTTCTGAGTGTTCCAAACAATTAAACCTTAATAGATACTTCAAGCAGACATTAAAAATAATTTTACAACTGTCACTCACATTAAACAGTAAGTGTCCTCAATTTGTTGTGTTAATTCCTTTTATTTTTGTAGCTTATTTCTAAGAGCTCAAGGTAGATTCCTCCCCAGCCCCACCCCACCATCCACATATTCTCTGTTGGCATGAAATAAATGAAAGTTAATACCCTTGGTAAGAAACCTCAAACTTTACAGAAAGATTAAAAAGTGAAAGTACAAGCCTCTCTCCTTGCTTCTGCCCACTTCATGCACCTTTGACAGGTGTTCAAACACCAGGACAGGTGCAGAGACACCTGGTTCCTCAGCCCCTGTCCTCAGCATGGACAATTCTGCATGCATTCTTCAAAAACAACCAACAAACATAAACGTGCGGCATTTAGGAACAGACACTGCGGAATGTATTCTTTCCTCAGGGATCTATTTACAATTTAATATGCAATGTGGGGTTCACTGTTCTCTTTTCCCTTCAAATCTGAAAATTGAACTTAAAAAAAAAAAAAACTCAACAAACAAAAACTTCCCCATGTTCTGCTTCCTAGGTATTCTTTTTCTTTTAACAACAAAAAAACCGGTTATCAAGAGTATCCCAATTTCTAATATCAATGAATGTCCCAACTAAAGAGAGCAAGAACAGTAATTTCTTTTTCTCCTACAAAATTCTGCTTTTACTGTAACTCAGTCTATGAAAGGGCACATTATCCACATAGTTGTTTTTTTTTAATTAATTAATTTTAATTGGAGGCTAATTAGTTTACAATATTGTAGTGGTTTTTCCACACATTGACGTGAATCAGCCATGGGTGTACATGTGTTCCCCATCCTGAGCCCCCCTCCCACCTCCCTCCCCATCCCATCCCTCTGGGTCATCCCAGTGCACCAGCCCTGAGCACCCTGTCTCATGCATCGAACCTGGACTGGAGATTCATTTCACATATAATATACATGTTTCAATGGCATTCTCTCAAATTGTCCCTCCCTCGCCTTCTCCCACGGAGTCCAACAGTCTGTTCCTTGAGGAGGGAGGTGGGAGGGGAGTTCTGGATGAGGAACACATGTGCACCTGTGGCTGATTCATGTCAATGTATGGCAAAAACCACTACCATACTGTAAAGTAATTAGCCTCCAATTAAAATACATTAATTAATTAGGAAAAAAAAGTGTGTTCTTAATCTCTGTGTCTCTTTTGCTGTCTTGCATACAGGGTCATCGTTAGCATCTTTCTAAATTCCACATATATGCGTTAGTATACTTATTGGTGTTTTTCTTTCTGACTTCACATAGTTTAATTTGACTCAAAATGGAGCTGAATACCTACCAGGAGAGACCCAGCCCTGACTGAGGGAGAGCCTGGTGCTTACTGGTAGAGGGCAGGCAGGAGGAGAGAGGGACACAGAGAAGCAAAGCCTGTGATAACCCCCTAAAGCTGAGGAAGCGGTGGGCCGTGCCCCCGGAATGAAAAGCACAGCAAACGACCTGGCACCGCCTGGTGAGAACACACCTGAAGTCACTCCCAGGTGCCTCCCCGCATCGCACCCCACCTGCCTCGCGGCCTTGCAACCGCCTCCCTCCACCTGTTCTACGCTGCTTCCGGATCACTTGGATCATGACGACAGGACGGTGGACTTAGATTAGCAGAGCAGTGCCAGAGGCCTGAAACGGCCAAGTCAGACAGCACTGCTCATCACTGCGCAGGTGCCTGACATGTGATTTTGCCTTTGTAATCCTTCAAAATCCTCTAAAAAAGGACTTAGTTAAGTTCTCCTCTTACCTAAGGTAGAGTGTGAAATGATGGGACTCTCACCCAAATGGTGGAGGTGAAAAACAAACAAGATCAGAATTCTGATGGTTGTAAAAAGGCGAGGAAGGATTCAAGAAGATGCTATTCCAAAATACAAAACTACTCAATAGCTCTAAAGAGGTTCATTATTCTCTGTTCCTCTTTAAAGAGCAAGGAAGACAGTATCACAAATAATTCTGGCTTAAGTATCTTAAAGTAGTTGTTATAAAAGTCTACAATTTTATGCCAAAGAACCAGAAAACTAAAGAATCTACCAACTTGTCCTTCCCCTCATCCCCTCATCTCCACTGCTAATGTCTTCTCAAAGAAATAACAAAAGCTCAGACAGAGGAAAATATTCATTTATATACATGAACATCTTTGGATTTTTCAGAGAAATACCTTCTTGCTTTTAGGTTGATTCTGCAAACTAGTCTCTCAAATTACTAGATAATAATATTCATATTAAAATAGAAAACATGTGAAATTGAAATCACTACTAAATATAGATGGAGTATTAGGCGATTCTAATTATTAGAAAAGTCTGATGGTAAATAGCTTATATATTGCTTCTTGCTTCAGAATGCAGTAATTTTAGATGTGAAAGTTACCAATCATTGATGAGAAGTCTGGACTACATTAACATTGAATAAAAGATTTATTGGGACTTCTTCCCCTGTGACATAAGATCGTTTATTTTTCCGAGCTCTCCAAACGATACGGTTGCCGAACCCCTTTCAGCTGGTCTCGCCTGAAAATAATAAACAGGAAGGACATTACGAATAAATATCTATAGCTCTAATTAAACCCTTTAATGCTGTCTTATATTAAAAAAAAAAATTCCCCACCACAAGTAAATAAATAAAAAGACAATGGAAACATCAACCCAGGAAGAAAAGTGATCAATATTAATAATAATACCTGTGAATCATGATATTTCCATCCTATCATGTAATAGATCTGATATGTGGCAGGCACAGAACCATCCTCATTTCTGTACATTTCTATAAAAGCAAATCATGGTTAAATTTTTTTTTAAATGCAAGTAGGAAAAAAAAATCTGTTCAAAAAAAGTTTATCCTCCAAAAGAGAAATGAATATTAGAATACTCATGGGTTTCTGAGAAAGGCTCTTGTGAAAAAATCCTCAACACTGAGAAGCTGACAGTGAAGAAATAGGGCTTTGGGGGAAAAGGATACAGTCACAGGATCTGTGTTTTGAGAGAACGACAAGAAATCTGAAGGTGCCCTAGAAAGGACAATACGATTTTAGGGGATAAGGATGACAGGGCACGGGATGGTAGCGAGCCTGGCTGGGAGAATGGGCAGCCTCCTTACCTCGGTACACTGCTGCAGCTGCCAGCATCGTGTCTCGGTGCAGGAGGGCTTTTCTATTCCAAGCACAGTTACTCTCACCCATCCCTAAAAACACACTGGCGGTTTGAGATGATTCAGCAAACACCCGAGCAGCTCAATAGCCCAGATTTAATCTTCTCTCATCCAACGGAATACCCGTTCCCCATCTCTGACAGTCCTTTTACTCTCAGATCATAGGTAGTGACCCTCAGGCAAAGCTACTTGAAGCTTCTGGGTAGTGAGACAAGTCAAATTCCAGGAGGCAAGCCCCATAAGCACACTTTATTTGGCAGCAATGGACTACAGTAAGCCAGTTGGACCAAAGCAAGGCCACAGGCCCTCCACGTGAGTCATCAGGAACTGGCAAGTGTCTTTCTAGTGATGCCACGTTTCATGCCCTTTTCAGCGGCTCTTTGAAGAAGGATAGGACATTGGTGCAACACTCACTCCTTCTAAGCCATAAATCTAAGTATGAACGTGAAATCTGCAAGAGGGTTTGAAGACTCATTGAACTGGGGTCTCCTGTGTTGCAGGCGGATTCTTTTCTAGCTGAGCTACCAAGGAAGCCTCATTAGGTCGTACCAAAACTACAACGTGTTCTCAGATTTTACAACATTTTACTGATCCCAGATTAGGAAACAATTATGTACATTCTCTTCAAGGGCACTTTTCTTAATGTTTTTAAAAAAGAAATTTTTAGATTTCTTTCCTTCAAATTGATAGCTAAAAGCTAGGATTATGTTATCTTCTTGTTCACTAAAATTTAATGTTATATATTTAATATTTTTAAAGCATACAGTCGAATGAAATTACTTTGAAAGCCCACATTTTAAACTAGCTTGCAAAATTAAAAGAATCAAAATTAAAAACCCTTTACATTTATTCTCTATATATTATATGATCAAAAATCAGTTTCTTAGTTTTGTTTTTCTACTTTTAGAAGAGATACCGATTAAATTCCCAATGTCAATGTTCTTTAGTTATTTAAAAGTAATAATCTCCCAGGTTTCCAATGGCCTTATGAAAAACAATCAACAAATTAATGAGTAAATCTGTTTGGTTTCTCCAATCCCCAAAAGGTCCTTATTATTCCCTAAAATAATCAAACTCTGATACTAAAAGCAATGTGCCATATCCTATGAATAAAACAGTCCCAATTCATTAAGAACAAGAGACATGTTATACAAACTAGTATCAAGAGATGAATCGCTATGAAGAGGGTGGATCTTATTCTTGCAGTCATGAAGTAGCTGGATGACCTTAGATCCATCACTCTGGGGCCTCAAGGTGGCCAGGCTAGATGATCTCTAAAGGCTTCCAACACTAAAATTGTAACGCATTACACAATCCAATATAAAAAAATTATCCTACATAATGACTATCAACTGCAACAAGAGGCCAGAGGCAAGCTGGGGCTCGTATTGGAAGGATTTCCTGCTGATGACAATAAATGGCACAGTGGTGCTTTCATTTAACTTCCCACTTGCTACGACTTACACAGTAGAGGCAACACCAGTGAAAAAAAGGCTTAATTTTTTTACTGGAAATACTTAATGCACCAGAAATTCTAAATGCCTTCTACAGAACTGGTATTGTGCCGTGCTAAGTCACTTCAGTCATGCCTGACCTCTTTGTCAGGCTCCTCTGTCCATAGAGATACTCCAGGCAAGAATACTGGAGTGAGTTGCCATGCCCTCCTCCAGGGGATCTTCCTGACCCAGCGACCGAACCCATGTCTCTTACGTCTCCGGCATTGGCAGGTGGGTTCTTGACTACTAGCGCCACCTGGGAAACGTGAAGAACCGATATACGGATATACTAATTAAGATAATTACGTACATTGATTTCTGATACAGAAACTCAAAGACACTAATGTGTTACTAACTGTTGCTATGGACAGCTACCCTTCCCTCACATGAGAATCTTCTCCTTAGAGAAGCAGTTCATATGGCACACAAAGTCTAGACTTTGGGATCATAATTCCAGCTCTGGCCCTTAAATAACCTGGGGCTTAGCGGTAAAGCATCTGCCTGCAATGCAGGAGACCCGGGTTTGATTCCTGGGTCGGGAAGATCCCCTAGAGAAGGAAATGGCAATCCACTCCACCACTCTTGCCTGGAAAATCCCATGGACGGAGGAGCCTGATAGGCTACAGTCCACTGGGTCGCAAAGAGTCGGACACGACTGAGCGACTTTACTTACTTACTTAGCTCTATTAAACTCAAGTTTTAACACCTGTATAACACAGCCTGGTAGACCCTTCCTGGAGACCACCTGGGAAACACATCTGGGGACTTCTGACCAGCTCTGGGCTTTGGGATAACAGAAGGATTTGGGTAACTGTTTAAGACTCTCAGTGTTTTTAAGGTTAAGTTCAATTGCTTATTAAAAAAAAAGGTCTAATTTATTATGGTTTACTAGGAACAAAATTGAGTATTGTCTAAAAAAATAACAACTGAACTTACCTTAAAACTACTGTGAAAGCCTCCAAAACTTCTCATGTGTTCCTCAGCTGATACACAATTTGTTTTGCAAAATTAGGTCAATGTTCTGTACTTTCTTCTGTGAATGAATAATAGCAGCTTAAATGAGAAACATCACCACCATCAAGAAAAAAGTGTAACATGATGTAAAATGCCGAAAACCCATGGGATGGTAGCACTGTCTTCCGGTCCGCAGAGCAGCACCCCTGGGAGTCTGCTGAGCGCCCCCTCCGGCACTCGCCCCTCGACCACCCTTCTTCCCACACCAGCTGCCTCGGGGCTCTCCGGGGGACAGTGGCCGACCTCTCAGGATGTGAGTGACGCTGCCACCCTGGGTTTAACCCCTGGCTCCAGCACTTACTCAAGCTCTGCACCTTGGGCTAGTCACTCCTCTGTGCCCAGTCTCCTCACGCAAAACAGGAGAGGGTAACCATGCTAGCCGGTCTCCCCTTCCTCACGAACAGGCCTCATAAATGATGCTGGAGGGTGAGCTTGCTCTCACATCAATCTGTCTCTCCTCCATACGAAATTCTCCCAACAGACTGCAGGGCTCCCCTGATAAAGTCTAGAAAAGCCTCTGAAGGACTCACCTACATCACTTCCCATCATCCTCCCATTCTACCTATCTGAGCAATGCTGAATTACGAGGCAGTTTCCCAGTTAGGAAAGTGGAGGCTGAGTGTCCCCTCTGGAGTCTCCGAGAGTTTACACAGGCCTTTCCCTTGGCCTGGAATGCAAGGCCCGACCCCCAGAGGGGCACCCACCCCTTCCTTCTTCCAGCATGAACTCGCTTCAGCTTAGGTGCTGCCTCTTCTGTAGAAGCATCCCTGATTCCCTAAGCAGACTTAGGGATTTTTCTCTGTGTTTCTCCCTGCACTTTTTAAAAAGAATTATCCCACTTTACAGTTAAAAGCATATGTCTATCTCTGCGTCTCTTTCTCTACTACAGCATACATTGCCTATGATCAGAAACTGTTATTTCCACACTGGCACATGGTAGACGCTCAATAAACAGTAAGTGAACGAATATAAAATCAACCAATTAATCCTTCTATCAATGTTGATAAATATTATTTTTACAAGTTATCTTTAGATAATTCCTCTTAATCCTCTTAAGAATAAGAAACATTAAAGACTAAAAGACACGATTTGTGTAAAAGGCTTTACAGTAAACAGAAACACTGGCAAAGCCGTTTAAAGGTGAATATTAGGCAACAGGTCCTCAAAATATATGACTGATTGAAACCAGCAGGGGGAGGGAAGGCAGGGTTATCAACTGGAAAGGGGCATGACGCAATCTTCGAGGGGCTGAAAAGGTATTAGTCTGTGGTTTATATAATACTTGAAAATACAAGTAGCTGTACAGTTACAATTAGTGCATTTTACTGAACACCTAGGCTAACCCCTATACTCTGTGAAGACACCCTCTCCCACTCCGGCTGTCAGACATCAGGCTCCCAGACCCTCCTCTGATTCAGCGAAGGGTCTGGCACCTGGCTCAGCTTCCCTCTGTACCCCACGTGGTGCCACCACCCTGGAGGACTTCAAGGTTAATAACTGGCAAGCACCAGGGCCTCTAAGACTTCTGAGGCTCTTTACCACCTGTGGGATTCTCCATCACACCACCTCTGCCATCACACCTGTAACGTGTCCTGGACGAGTCAGCACTTGTAACTGCTTCAACTTCTAAAATCACCAATCCAAATGTCCTATTTTCTGACCATATCCTCCTTCCTTCAAGCGTGTTCATATATTTCAACTATGATCATCCCCTGACCTCCTCTACTTTCTCTCAGTCCATCAGCTCCTCCTGACCCTTCTTTTTAAAATTACTTCCTTTTTCTTCCAGCTTAGATTTTTGCCCTATTATCTCAGTTACACTCTTGGAATTCTTTTTTGCCTTTGTCTTCTCGTTACTCTCAATCAGGAAAGCCCCAAACCAGACTGATACGACTCTGTTTTGTGCCAGGTCCCCAGCTGCCAGCTGTTGTCAGAGGAAGTCACAGATGCATCTGACCAACTTCAAACGCGTCCTTCAAATTTGACAACTCTCCCTGGTCCATTTACTTTCCTATTCTCTACAGTGACTATATCAAATCTCTACTCATTTGCAAACCTCTGCCCCTTTGAGTCTCAGTATACGACTTTATACTCTGCTTGAAGGAGAGCAGCGATCCATCAGATGGGAACCTCCTGCTATCAAACCCAACACCCGTGACCACTGCACTGTCCTTCTTCCCTTCCATGTGGGCCTGTCCCCTCTTGTCCAAGGGCAACCCTCCTCCTCTTATCTCATCCCCTTCCACCTTCTCGGGTACCTGACCTGATTAACTGTCCTCTCTCTCTCTTCTAGAGTCACTTCTTCTATGGAAGCACTTAGGTTTTTTTAATCAACTGTTCAATAAATTCAAGTCTTGAGACGAAACGTAATAAAAAAAACTTCAGCCCATCTCCCATTCCTCTCCCCCACTCACACCTGTAACCTTGCCCTCTCTCCCCTCTTCTTCATAATCAAGTTTCCTGAGAAGATGGATGCCTGCTGCCCTAGCCACCCCCTCCACAGGTGTCAACCTACTCCCCTTACCTCCGCCTCTCCCACCAAGCCCATGCCAACAGCAGAGCGCTCCCTGTGGTCACCAAAGCTTCCTCATCCTCCGTCAGTGGGCTTTCTGTTCAGTCCACATCGTGCTTCCGAGCAGCATCTGACGCTCCCTTTGCTTTGAACTCTTTAGGGTCTCTTAGTCTAGGTAATACAATCCGTTTCTGCTGTTTCTCCTTAGCACCCTGCTAGCTACACATCCTCAGTCTCTGCAGGCTCCTCCTCTTCTTATGCACTCATTGCGCGTTAAGTTTCCTAAAGGCTCCGGATCAGGCTGCTTTCTCTTCTCGCGTCAGGCAGCTGCTTCTCATACCACCTATTGACAGTGACTCACAATGTTTACCTGGGCCACTTGCCTCCTCTGAGCTACACAGCCACACACTCAACCCCTACCTGATGTCTCACCTCAGGGATTTCAGAAGATTTCCCACTCAACATGCCCAGGTGTGAATTCAAGAGCTGTGCCTGCTCACACTTGGCTGTCTTCTACTGTTTCTCTATCAGTAAAGGGCACCATCTATCTGGCTGTGAGAGCTAGAAACTCAGTGCCAGGTTGGAAACGCCTCTCTCCTTATCAGCCCACATGTAATCTACCAGCAGGAACTGTCACGTTTATCTCCTAAATGTCTCCTGAATCCAATCCATTCACTTCTCACCATCTCTACTGTCACCACCTTAGTCCAAACCACCATCATGTCTCAGTAAGCTTTACAGCAATGTCTCCCTACTAATTTATCTGCCAATCCACCTAAAAATACAAATCTGACATCATGACCCCTCCCCCATTAAAATATCTCAAGGGGCATTTTAAGAAAAAGACAAACAATCTTAACAAAGGCTACAAGGCCCCCATTTACCTCCCAATTTAATCAGTCCTCTCTTCTTTTCACTCCCTATCTTCTGGCCACAATGCCCCTCTTGGCGGTTCTTGCCATGTTCTCTCCTGCAACAGGGCCTTTGCACATGTTCTTCCTGCTTCGCCCAGTGGCCTCACTTCATTTTTCAGGGCACAGCCATCACTTCCTCAGACAGGACTTCACTGACTCTCCCAGACCAGGACCTAGCCCACCTAACCCTCTGGCAACCCCCAGTCCTACGGTAAGCCAGCTACTTGCTTTCTTATGCCTGGATCCAAGCTGCCAAGCGCTGCTCGAGAAAGTCACTGAGGTGTCCTGCCATCATCACGCACTCCTTCAGGAAAGTCCTGCCGGCCTTTCGTGGGCAGTCACCAAGTTCCCCTACTGCACAGCACCTACCACAAGTCTAGTTTAACATTTATCATTGTGGCTGCTGCCTCAGGCTGGCTGCACCCAGCTTGAATTAAAAACTCCATCAAGCCAGTCCACTTTCTCCTTACCCAGTGTATCTCCAGGGCTTGGCCCCAGTGCCTGCACAGTCAGCTTGCAAAATACAACTCTCAAAAGGGGCCTAAAAATTCCTTAAAGTATCTTACCTTGTAAATCTTCCATCAATTCAAACATCCCAGGATAGTTAACTTGAATTTCATCAGTGTCCTATTTAAAAAGAAAGCAGAATCTTCATTTGGCATTCATTACCAAGGATCTAGATCAGAGAAGAAGTCGCAGAAATTCCCCAGACCAATCTCTCACAGTAAGCAGGAATCTTCTTTGCAATCCTCTTTGCAGGTATTATCTCGCTTACAACTGATTTACAAAGATTTCAAATTGCAGGGTACATGCTTGCCATTTTAACAGTAACCTTCCTATAACGCCATCAACTGCTTCTAATTCTCTCCTTGGGATTCACACAAATAAAGTCTGTTCTGTACTCTGTAAACGATCCTTTTCGTCCAGTCTTTGAAAGTCTTCTAGGACACTATAACTCTTTAGGGGGAGGGTTAGGCTTCTAGACAAAATCCTTACACATGCCAACTTCATTTTTCTCTACATAGTCAATATTAATCTCTCTCTAAATGTGACACCCAGAGTCAGATAGGGTCATCCCCCAAGACGCTTCCATCCTACTCCCGGTGCTGCAGCAACACCACATGGACTAGCTTAGGGACGGACACACAGCTGGACAGACACAGTTTATTTCTTGAGTGACGTGGTGAGCAATGCGTCCCGCTCTTTCTCAAGTTTGATACAGCAGTTCACTGTTGGGACAGTGGCAGAGAGCACTGATGCTCCCCAAATATCCAGGTACTCCTGGACAGTTCACAGCCCCACACATGTCTTCTGGCAAAAGAAAAGTGAGGTGGAGGCAGGTAATAAATAGCTAGGGAGCCTTTTCCAGGGCATGTCTGGGGCAGTGACCTTATGGGACAGAAGGCCCAGGTGGCCCAACCACAGGATGGAGATGAGCTGCCCGACCAGAATGGTTGGGGTGGGTAAACACTGCGTGTCAGCCACTCAGATGCAGGAGTCTGTCTACAATGGAAACTAACCCTGAATATGAAACACTTCCTTTTTTCCCCTAACTGTGCTATCAAAATGCTGCACGTAAGTCAAATTTCATCATATTGGCACTACTTTTGAAGCGTCCAGATCTTTTTGTGTTCTGTAGCTTTATCTAATATCTGTCCAATTTTGGACTTAATGCTGCACAGAATCAAGTACAAAACCCTAAAGAACAGTTATCAAAAATATCCATTTTAATTCTTAAAGAAACATACAACAAAATGACCAATTACCATTTTTTTAAAACATTAGACACAAAATTACTTAGAAGCAGGAAATTAACATATACTGTTGATGAGGCATGTCAATTAATGCTACCTTATAGACAGTGATTTTACATGTCAAAATCTGAAATGCATAGATTCTTTGACTCAGCAGTTTGACAGATGTGCAGAGATTATGTGTAAAAGAAAATTCATGGCAACACTGTTTGAAAGAATATAAAAAACAAACAAACTGAAAACAATCTAAATGTCCATTAACAGAGAAAAGGTTAAATAAAGTGTACCTGTTCAATGAAATACTATATGGAAAGTGAAAGTGAAAGTCACTCAGTCGTATCTGACTCTTTGCAACCCCATGGACTACACAGTCCATGGGATTCTCCAGGCCAGAATACTGGAGTGGGTAGCCTTTCCCTTCTCCAGGGGATCTTCCCAACCCAGGGATCGAACCCAGGTCTCCTGCATTGCAGGTGGATTCTTTACCAGCTGAGCCACAAGGAAAGTCCGAAATACTATATAGCTGTCAAAAAAAAAAAAAAAGAACATGGTAGGTATATGTTTGTAGCGGAAGATCTCTAAGACAAGTTATTGACTGGGGGAAAAAAAGACTGCATATAGAAAAAAGAAAAAGAGTATATATATTGTTGTATATGTATGTTTAAGCAATATAACTGCACTCCAATCTGTGAGGAAGAATGTCTGAAAGGACATACACGACAGTTGACAAAAGGCATCCATGTGGAGAGGGACGGTGGCGGGGGGCAGGGGGAGGTGTCAGAAGGCAGGAGACCTCCACTCATTTTAGACCTGCTGTGTTACTCTCTCTTTGTCTGTTTTCTTTTTTTTTAAACACATGCATGGATTAAGTTGTATCTGCACTTTTTAATAAGACCATCTCTGGATAGTCCACTTCTTCTGTGTATTTTTCTACATAGGGAAACTATTTTTAAAAAGAGATTTTAAGATGAAAAAAAAAGAATTCCTTCTAGGCTGATGCCTATCATTAAACAATACCCTGTGAAAACATTTCAATGAAACCAACTAAAAGCACCATCTCCTTCTCAATCAAAAGAGTACCAAAATAGCCTTGTCAAAGGTCTTATTCAAATCAAGATGAAGGATAATATTCACAGTTTTCTCCTAATATACTAGTCTGGAAATGATTCTGAAAGGAGATGAGTTTCACTTAGAATGCCAATTGATTAAAAAAAATAATTCATTAAGAGGGTCATATATGTAAATATAATTATATGATATTAATTTAACTTGATTTCACTTTAAAAATAAAAATCCACTGCAATATAAAAGAAATATATCTAATGTTATATGCAACATAAACCTGCATAATTGATTATATAAAAGCTTTTTTGCATAGGAGTTTTTGAAAATTAGTCAGGATGCAATGTAAAATAGCACTGTGGAGACAATGTATATGTCTCCATGAATAAATCTGCATAAATTTATTATTAAATTACCCTCTAATTTTAAAACTGTAGAGAAGATCATATACCAATGGGAATCTTTCTGGAACACATAACCCAGAACACATAACCCACTTTACAACTTAGAAAGCTGCATGTTGTTAACATAATTTAGCTTTCTTTTGATGATTCAGGATAGAGGTTTCATCTTTTTCCTCACAGGCGACAACCTTTGAGTCCCCTAATATTCCTGCTGAGCTGTCTGACCAGGCACGCGCCCCTCACATTGGCCCATGAGGGCTATGTCACCTCCAGTCTAGCGTCTCTTCCCTTCCCTCTCAGTCCCTTCCCAACATCAGAAGCCCTGCAGTCTGTGCCCCTTGCTTTCTGTCAGCGTGGACGGACATGACCAGCCATTTTGGTGGGCTGATTTTATGACATATACTCACACTACACCTCCTTAAAAAGTTATTTTAATTTTAAGTCTGTCTAACCTGATCTAACCCTGGGCCTCATGAAGGCACAATCTCTCACTTCCACCTCACACGACACCACTTTCCTTGAGAGCGGGTGGGAGAGGGCATGCTGTGAACGCTCCTTAACACCGCCTTCCTCCCCACTGGGGATGCTCTGTCTCTTGTGGTACACCCAGCTCTGGATCTGAAGGGTCTGATGGACAAGCAGGTCTTAGAAAATAGCCTCCGTGCTAACTGAGGTCCTTTTCTTTTTGAGTTACTTATTTAGGTAACAAATAACTAAAAAGTTTACATTCCTACCTTGTGTCAATCAAGATAAAATACATTATTTCTGAACAGTGTGATTAATGGGTTACTCAATTCTCTTGATAGTTACCACAGTCAGAGTATTAAAGCCAGCTCTCCCAAGCAGATGTCCTAAGTCATTGACAGCAGTGAAAGGGGAGATATGTGGAGAAAAGCCCCCTTCCCTTTCTGTTTCCGCTAATTGTAAGGAACACCGCAGTTCAAAGAGCGTGTCACCTCCAAACATTGCACCAATGAACACTCCATCTGGTTTTAAAACATAATGAATCTGTAATAAATACAAACAACAACATGATTCAAAATTTCAGACACAAAAATGTTAAAAGAATAAATACATGGAATCTAGATCAGTATTTCATGATTACCATTCTTATTCTGTCAAGTTAAAAACCAGATAATTTAATAAATAATACTTAGACAACCAACTATCAGAAAGACTCTGCAGGATATTATTCTAAAGAAAGATAAACATTTACTGATGGTGTTAATATCTATAAGATACGTTATATGCTTTCAAATTTTCTAATAATAGACAAAACTTACTTTTTCAATCAGTAAAATATTGAAGGAACAAGATTTTTGATGTGGTACGTTACAGAAATCACTGTCCTCCCTGTATCTGTGCCCTTAGACATGTCACTTTGTAACAGCCCCCATTGGGAGAATCTGGACCAGCCCCACGACTTGCTCTGACCCAAAGAATGCAAAGAATGGCAGTGCCAAGCCGAGGGCTCGATGGCCTTGCTGCTTCCGCCTGCTTTCTAGGAGCCCCGTGTACGGGCCATGCTGTGAACAAGCCTGAGCCCGCCTGCTGAAGGATGACAGGAAGAGACATGGGGATCAGCCAGGAGTCCAGCTGAAGCCATCTGACAGCTCTGGGGCAAGCCACCCCCAGGTCAGACACGTGGGTGAACCAAGCCAGACCCAGAAGAATCTCCTAAGTCTGGCCCAAATCCCTAACTCACAAAATCATGACTTACTTTTTTAAAACACAAAGTTGAGGTGGCTTATTAAGCAGAAAAAGCTAATTTATAGGGAAGCCATTATGATTCACAACTAAAATGTCTAGTAACATTTTAGTTAAATATTAACATATCAGTTAATTAAGTTACACACAGAATTAAGGACAAATAACCAACTTATTTTTCAGCTGTAAAACAAAAACCATTTTTAATTGGTAACTTAAAACAATAGCAACGATCAATTCCAGAATCATAAATGTTTACTCAATGACTCTTGGCACGACAGTCTGTAACTAGTTTTGACTCTACTTTCATATAGGGCAAGGTGAACTCTGAAGTAAATCTGAACCCACATCATGGTAGGCTACTCTAATTCAAGTATATATCTTTTTTTTTCCTTTTTTTTTAACTTTACAATACTGTATTGGTTTTGCCATACATTGACATGAATCCACCATGGGTGTACATGAGTTCCCAATCCTGAACCCCCCTCCCACTTCCCTCCCTATACCATCTCTCTGGGTCATCCCAGCGCACCAGCCCCAAGCATCCTGTATCCTGTATCAAACCTAGACTGGTGATTCATTTCTTATATGATAGTATACATGTTTCAATGCCATTCTCCCAAATCATCCCACCCTCGCCCTCTCCCACAGAGTCCAAAAGTCTGTTCTATACATCTGTGTCTCTTTCGCTGTCTCGCATAAAGGGTTATCATTACCATCTTTCTAAATTCCATATATATGTGTCAGTATACTGTATTGGTGTTTTTCTTTCTGGCTTACTTCGCTCTGTATTATTGGTTCCAGTTTCATCCACCTCATCAGAACTGATTCAAATGTATTCTTTTTAATGGCTGAGTAATACTTGATTGTGTATATGTACCATAGCTTTCTTATCCATTCGTCTGCTGATGGACATCTAGGTTGCTTCCATGTCCTGGCCATTATAAACAGTGCCGCAATGAAAATTGGGGTACACGTGTCTCTTTCAATTCTGGTTTCCTCGGTGTGTATGCCCAGCAGTGGGATTGCTGGGTCATAAGGCAGTTCTATTTCCAGTTTTTTAAGGAATCTCCACACTGTTCTCCATAGTGGCTGTACCAGTTTGCATTCTCACCAACAGTGTAAGAGGGTTCCCTTTTCTCCACACCCTCTCCAGCATTTATTGCTTGTAGACTTTTGGATCACAGCCATTCTGACTGGTGTGAAATGGTACCTCATTGTGGTCTTGATTTGCATTTCTCTGATAAAGAGTGATGTTGAGCATCTTTTCATGTGTTTGTTAGCCATCTGTATGTCTTCTTTGGAGAAATGTCTGTTTAGTTCTTTGGCCCACTTTTTGATTGGGTCATTTATTTTTCTGGAATTGAGCTGCATAAGTTGCTTGTATATTTTTGAGATTAGTTGTTTGTCAGTTGCTTCATTTGCTATTATTTTCTCCCATTCCGAAGGCTGTCTTTTCATCTTGCTTATAGTTTCCTTTGTTGTGCAGAAGCTTTTAATTTTAATTAGATCCCATTTGTTTATTTTTGCTTTTATTTCCAGTATTCTGGGAGGTGGATCATAGAGGATCCTACTGTGATTTATGTGGGAGAGTGTTTTGCCTATGTTCTGCTCTAGGTGTTTTATAGTTTCTGGTCTTACATTTAGATCTTTAATCCAATTTGAGTTTATTTTTGTGTATGGTATTAGAAAGTGATCTGGTTTCATTCTTTTACAAGTGGTTGACCAGTTTTCCCAGCACCATTTGTTAAAGAGATTGTCTTTAATCCATTGTATATTCTTGCCTCCTTTGTCGAAGATAAGGTGTCCACAGGTGTGTGGATTTATCTCTGGGCTTTCTATTTTGTTCCATTGATCTATATTTCTGTCTTTGTGCCAGTACCATACCATCTTGATGACTGTGGCTTTGTAGTAGAGCCTGAAGTCAGGCAGGTTGATTCCTCTAGTTCCATTCTTCTTTCTCAAGATTGCTTTGGTTATTTGAGGTTTTTCGTATTTCCATACAAATTGTGAAATTATTTGTTCTAGCTCTGTGAAAAATACCGCTGGTAGCTTGATAGGGATTGCATTGAACCTGTAGATTGCTTTGGGTAGTATACTCATTTTCACTATATTGATTCTTCTGATCCATGAACATGGTATATTTCTCCATCTATTAGTGTCCTCTTTGATTTCTTTCATCAGTGTTTTATAGTTTTCTATATATAGGTCTTTAGTTTCTTTAGGTAGATATAATCCTAAGTATTTTATTCTTTTCGTTGCAATGGTGAATGGAATTGTTTCCTTAATTTCTTTTTCTACTTTCTCATTAGTGTATAGGAATGCAAGGGATTTCTGTGTGTTGATTTTATACCCCACAACTTTACTATATTCGCTGATTAGCTCTAGTAATTTTCTGATGGAGTCTTTAGGGTTTTCTATGTAGAGGATCATGTCATCTGCAAACAGTGAGAGTTTTACTTCTTCTTTTCCAATTTGGATTCCTTTTATTTCTTTTTCTGCTCTGATTGCTGTGGCCAAAACTTCCAGAACTATGTTGAATAGTAGTGGTGAAAGTGGGCACCCTTGTCTTGTTCCTGACTTTAGGGGAAATGCTTTCAATTTTTCACCATTGAGGATAATGTTTGCTGTGGGTTTGTCATATATAGCTTTTATTATTTTGAGCTATGTTCCTTCTATTCCTGCTTTCTGGAGAGTTTTTTTTATCATAAATGGACGTTGAATTTTGCCAAAGGCTTTCTCTGCATCTATTGAGATAATCATATGGCTTCTATTTTTCAATTTGTTAATGTGGTGAATTACATTGATTGATTTGCAGATATTAAAGAATCCTTGCATCCCTGGGATAAAAGCCCACTTGGTCACGGTGTATGATCTTTTTAATGTGTTGTTGGATTCTGATTGCTAGAATTTTGTTAAGGATTTTTGCATCTATGTTCATCAGTGATACTGGCCTGTAGTTTTCTTTTTGTGTGTCATCTTTGTCAGGTTTTGGTATTAGGGTGATGGTAGCCTCATAGAATTAGTTTGGAGGTTTACCTTCCTCTGCAATTTTCTGGAAGAGTTTGAGTAGGATAGGTGTTAGCTCTTCTCTGAATTTTTGGTAGAATTCAGCTGTGAAGCCGTCTCAGTTCAGTTCAGTTCAGTTCAGTCGCTCAGTCGTGTCTGACTCTTTGCGATCCCATGAATCGCAGCACGCCAGGCCTCCCTGTCCATCACCAATTCCCGGAGTTCACTCAGACTCATGTCCATCGAGTCCGTGATGCCATCCAGCCATCTCATCCTCGGTCGTCCCCTTCTCCTCCTGCCCCCAATCCCTCCCAGCATCAGAGTGTTTTCCAATGAGTCAACTCTTTGCATGAGGTGGCCAAAGTACTGGAGTTTCAGCTTTAGCATCATTCCTTCCAAAGAAATCCCAGGGCTGATCTCCTTCAGAATGGGCTGGTTGGATCTCCTTGCAGTCCAAGGGACTCTCGAGAGTCTTCTCCAACACCACAGTTCAAAAGCATCAATTCTTTGGTGCTCAGTCTGGACCTGGGCTTTTGTTTGCTGGAAGATTTCTGATTACAGTTTCAATTTCCATGCTTGTGATGGGTTTGTTAAGATTTTCTGTTTCTTCCTGGTTCAGTTTTGGAAAGTTGTACTTTTCTAAGAATTTGTCCATTTCTTCCACGTTGTCCATTTTATTGGCATATAATTGCTGACAGTAGTCTCTTATGATCCTTTGTATTTCTGTGTTGTCTGTTGTGATCTCTCCATTTTCTAATTTTATTGATTTGATTTTTCTCCCTTTGTTTCTTGATGAGTCTGGCCAATGGTTTGTCAGTTTTATTTATCCTTTCAAAGAACCAGCTTTTGGCTTAGTTGATTTTTGCTATGGTCTCTTTTGTTTCTTTTGCATTTATTTCTGCCCTAATTTTTAAGATTTCTTTCCTTCTACTAACCCTGGGGTTCTCCATTTCTTCTTTTTCTAGTTGCTTTAGGTGTTGAGTTAGGTTATTTGACTTTTTTCTTGTTTCTTGAGGTATGCCTGTATTGCTATGAACTTTCCCCTTAGCACTGCTTTTACAGTGTCCCACAGGTTTTAGGTTGTTGTGTTTTCATTTTCATTTATTTCTATGTATATTTTGATTTCTTTTTTGATTTCTTCTGTGATTTGTTGGTTATTCAGAAACGTGTTATTCATCCTCCATATGCTGGAATTTTTAATAGTTTTTCTCCTGTAATTGAGATCTAATCTTACTGCATTATGGTCAGAAAAGATGCTTGGAATGATTTCAATTTTTTTGAATTTATCAAGGCTAGATTTATAGCCCAGGATGTGATCTATCCTGGAGAAGGTTCCGTGAGCACTTGAGAAAAAAGTGAAATTCATTGTTTTGGGGTGAAATGTCCCATAGATATCAATTAGGTCTAACTGGTCTATTGTATCATTTAAAGTTTGTGTTTGTTAATTTTCTGTTTAGTGAACTGTCCATAGGTGTGAGTGGGGTATTAAAAGTCTCCCACTATTATTGTGTTATTGTTAATTTCCCCTTTCATACTTGTTAGCATTTGTCTTACATATTGCGGTGCTCCTATGTTGGGTGCATATATATTTATAATTGTTATATCTTCTTCTTCGATTGATCCTTTGATCATTATGTAGTGGCCTTCTTTGTCTCTTTTCACAGCCTTTGTTTTAAAGTCTATTTTATCTGATATGAATATTGCTACTCCTGCTTTCTTTTGGTCTCTATTTGCATGGAATCTTTTTCCAGCCCTTCACTTTCAATCTGTATGTATCCCTTGTTTTGAGGTGGGTCTCTTGTAGACAATATATATAGGGGTCTTGTTTTTGTATCCATTCAGCCAGTATTTGTCTTTTGGTTGGGGCATTCAACCCATTTATGTTTAAGGTAATTATTAAGAAATATGATCCCATTGTCATTTAGTTTATTGTTTTGGGGTCAGGTTTATACACCCTTTTTGTGTTTCCTGTCTAGAGGATATCCTTTAGCATTTGTTGGAGAGCTGGTTTGGTGGTGCTGAATTCTCTCAACTTCATATTTGAATTCTCCTTCATATTTGAATGAGATCCTTGCTGAGTACAGTAATCTGGGCTGTAGGTTATTTTCTTTCACCACTTTGAGTATGTCTTGCCATTCCCTCCTGGCCTGAAGAGTTTCTATTGAAAGATCAGCTGTTACCCTTATGGGAATCCCCTTGTGTGTTATTTGTTGTTTTTCCCTTGCTGCTTTTAATATTTGTTCTTTGTGTTTGATCTTTGTTAATTTCATTAATACGTGTCTTGGGGTGTTTCGCCTTGGGTTTATCCTGTTTGGGAGTCTCTGGGTTTCTTGGACTTGGGTGATTATTTCCTTCCCCATTTTAGGGAAGTTTTCAACTATTATCTTCTCAAGTATTTTCTCATGGTCTTTCTTTTTGTCTTCTGTATCTGGGACTCCTATAATTTGAATGTTGGAGAGTTTCATATTGTCCTGGAGGTCTCTGAGATTGTCCTCATTTCAATTCGTTTTTCTTTTTTCCTCTCTGATTCATTTATTTCTACCATTCTATCTTCTATTTCACTAATCCTATCTTCTGCCTCCATTATTCTACTATTTGTTGCCTCCTGTTTCTGATCTCATTTATTGCATTATTCACTATATATTGACTCTTTTTTATTTCTTCTAGGTCCTTGTTAAACCTTTCTTGCATCTTCTCAATCCTTGTCTCCAGGCTATTTATCTGTTACTCCATTTTGATATCAAGATTTTGGATCATTTTCACTATCACTATTCGGAATTCTTTCTCAGGTAGATTCCCTATCTCTTCCTCTTTGGTTTGGTTTGGTGGGCATTTATCCTGTTCCTTTACCTGCTGGGTACTCCTCTGTCTCTTCATCTTGGTTATATTGCTGCGTTTGGGGTGGCCTTTCTGCATTCTGGCAGTTTGTGGCGTTCTCTTTATTATGGAGTTTCCTCACTGTGGGTGGGGTTGTATCAGTGGCTTGTCAAGGTTTCTTGGTTAGGGAAGCTTGTGTCAGAGTTCTGGTGGCTGGAGCTGGATTTCTTCTCTCTGGAGTGCAATGAAGTATCCAGTAATGAGTTATGAGATGTCAATGGTTTTGGAGTAACTTTGAGCTGCCTGTATATTGAAGCTCAGGGCTGTGTTCCTGTGTTGCTGGAGAATTTGTGTGGTATGTCTTGCTCTGGAACTTGTTGGCCCTTGGGTGGTGCTTGGTTTCAGTGTAGGTATGGAGGCGTTTGATGAGCTCCTATCGATTCACGTTCCCTGGAGTCAGGAGTTCTCTGATGTTCTCAGGATTTGGACTTAAGCCTCCTGCTTCTGGTTTTCAGTTTTATTTTTACAGTAGCCTCAAGACTTCTCCATCTATACAGCATGATGATAAAACATCTAGGTTAAAGATGAAAAGTTTCTCCACATTGAGGGACACCCAGAGAGGTTCACTAAGTTACATGGAGAAGAGAAGAGGGAGGGAGCAGTTAGAGGTGACTGGAATGAGATGAGGTGGGATCAAAAGAAGAGAGAGCAAGCTAGTCAGTAATCACTTCCTCATGTACACTCCACAGTCTGGACTGCTCAGAGATGTTCACGGAGTTATACAGAGAAGAGGAGAGGGAGGAAGGAGACAGAAGTGGCCAGGAGGATAAAAGAGGGAAATGAAAAGGAGAGAGACAGATCCAGCCAGTAACCAGTTCCCTAAGTGTTCTCCATTGTCTGGAACACACAGAGATTCACAGAGTTGGGTAGAGAAGGGGGAGGGAGGAGACAGAGGCAACCTGGTGGAGAAATAGGAGAGTCCAAAGGAGGAGAGAGGCAGTCAAGCCAGTAATCTCGCTCTCAAGTAAAAATGGGTACTGAAGATTGGGTTTTTAAAGGTACAAAATTGATAACAAATACCAAAAAGCAAAGGTTAAAAATCTAGAGTAGAGGTTGGATTTTCAAAAACACAATATTAAAGAAAAGAAGAAGAAGAAAGAAAAAAAGACAAAGTCACAAGAATTATTAAAAAACAACAACAACAACCACTATATATATATATATATATATATATATATGGCGTTTGCTTTAAAAATAGGATCTTTTTTTTTGAAAAGTAATAGTAGGTTATAAAAATAAAAATTAAAGGAGAAACAGAGAACTTAAAAATTAAAAAATGTTAAAAAAAAGAAGAAAAAACAAACAAAAAAAAGAATGATCATAAAAATAGTAAAGCTATATCTGGGACTTTCTCTGGTGTTGTGGGCAGTGTGGGGTCAGTTCATTTTCGGATAGTTCCTTGGTCCGGCTTGTATTTCTCAAGATCTATAGGCCCCTTCCTATGTAGCCGGTACTAACGACAGGGTTTTAATCTATTGCACCTGTTTGCTGGTCTCTTCAGTGTCTGATTTCTGCCCTGACACAAGGTGGGCGGTGGTGGACACTTTTTTTTTTCCAGGCTCACTTGTTCAGTCATGCTGTGGGGAGGGAGGGATGCTGCAAACAAGTAACAGTGGCGTGTGCTCACAGTGTCTCAGCCATGCTGGGCCTGCCCCTGCTCACGGTGCACACTGCTCAGGTTCTAGGTTGCTCCGCCAGGAACCGTCTGAGGCCGGCCCTGGGCTGCATGCACCTCCCCGGTCTAAGCCGCTCAGGCTCAGGGTAGTCCTCAGAGGTGCAGACTCGGCTGGGCTTGCGTTTTGTGCCCTTCCCAGGTCTGAGTAGCTTGAGTGTTTGGCGAGCACGGTCCCTGTGACTTATCGCCTTTTCCGTCCCTGCTGCTCAGTTTTCTGGGTGTACAACTGGCGCCCCTTCTTAGGTGGATGGTGACTGTCCAGAACCCCAAGAAGTCTTGGTTAGCAAAGAAGCTTGCTTGCAGTTTGGTAGTTAATGTCTCTCTGGGGCTGCGATTGCCCCCTTCTGGCTCTGGCTGCCTGTCACAGGAGGGGGATGGTCTGCAGCTGGCTAATTCTGTTCTATCCTTTGTTCTGTGCGCGGTCCTGGTGGTGTCTTATGTTTGAGCTTTTCGCGTGGTAGCTATCCCTCAGTCTGGTTTGCTAGCCCAAGTTAGTTCACTCTGGTTACACTCGGGGCATTCCGGCCCGATTCTTAAAAGCACTGCAGCCCACGTCTCCCTGCCCAGCCCCCGCTTGCTAGTGGTGGATGCAGGTGTCTGCGCTGCTTCTCTGCTGGGGGAGTTACCATTGGGCTGGTAATCTGTTGGTTTTAATTATTTATTTATTTTTCCACCCTGTTATGTTGCCCTCTGTGTTTCCAAGGCTCGCCACAGGCTCGGGAGCAAGAGTGTTTCCTGCTGTTTGGAAACTTCTGTCTTTTTAAGACTCCCTTCCCGGGGCTCCCTCCCTACCTCTTTTGTCTCTTTTTTCGTCTTTTATATTTTTTCCTACCTGTTTTTGAAGACAATGATATGCTTTTCTGGGTGCCTGATGTCCTCTGCCAGCATTCAGAAGTTGTTTTGTGAAATTTACTCAGCGTTGAAATGTTCTTTTGATGGGTTTGTGAGGGAGAAAGTGGCCTCCCTGTCCTATTCCTCCACCATCTTAGGACTGCCCACCCCAAGTATATATCTTGAATGCATATTTAAAATATTATGAGGCAATTTTATATAAAACAGTATATAAGCAAACTGACTGTAAAAACCTTTTTCCTTCTGTCCCTTCAGTGTTACTTCCTCTTCTTGCTACCAAACTCTCACAGAACTAAGGTACCTAAAATTATCAGTTTGTTTCTACCTCAGAGGGCTTATCAGTTCCTGTGGATTTCACAAGAATGACTTCCCAATCTCTACCTTGAGTCTGGACAGCTTCCCAGGATCCTATATTTATCTTTTGGCTGCTGGTGCCATAGAGATTTGTCTCTTGGCAAAGATACCTCCTGCCCTTCCCCATGGCATCCAACATACAGAACACATATTCTCAAACCAACTCCCCTTTCCAACTGCTATATTTCTGTTAATTACCATCTTCTAGTCCCTTTATCTGATCATTACCATTCTTTTGCCTACTCTTACTAATTATCTCCAGTCATCCAGACTCAAAACTTGAAGGCAAGCTTTCACTCCTGACTCTCTTCATTCTTCAGTGCTAACCAGCCACCAGACTGTTGATTCTTACTTTACAGAGTCCTGAAGACCTCTCTCTTCCTTTTATCTCTACAGTCCATGGGGTCACAGAGAGTCAGGCACGACTGAGCAACTGAAAAACAACTGCCACCTAGGTTCAGTTTATTTCATGCTTGGACCACGGAAACAGTCTCTCTTTAACTTAACCAACTTTCTGCATCGGTTTTCTATTTAGCAAGATGAAGCTGTCTTGCAGTTATTTCCCATACATAAAACAGAGCAGAGTGACTGGCAAACAGTACATGCGTAAGATACAGTAGTTATTCTTCTGCCTAGCAGCTTTTTAATCAAGTCACTTTCCTCTTCAAAATGCGCTAGCGGCTCTGGACCATGTAAAGAATAAACTCCCAATTGCTTACCCTGTCACCGAGTCCTCTGACTTTGGTCCCGATATTCCTCATCTACACCTGGCACTACACTCTCCTCCCCCAGGCTTCCTCTCTGTCCTTTTGGGCTTCCCAGTTGCTCACACATCCCATCTATCCCAGAATCCGGCCTTCCTGGAATGCATGCCCACTCCAAATACGACCTGTCCTTTTAGGCCCTGTTCAAGAAATTTCTTCCTCTTGAAGCTTTCCTAGGCCACTCCAAGCCACAGTGATCTCCTTCTCTCCTCTGAACATAATGCTTTTACTCACCCCTTCCTTACGTGTTTGCTGATAAATATCAACCAACAAACATTTATCAGCACTGTCTTAGTATAAAGCATGGGCGAAGTACAAATGGGTTCCTACCCACAAAAAATTTATAGACAATTAAGGAAGAAAAGAAAGCCACACATAAAATTTCTTATGATAGCAATACTATTTTGAATAAGTTTTAAACATTTATGAAAACTTTAGTAACATCTCCATAATTATATTTATAGAATTCTCTGGGAGTGAGGAGTCATTCATATACTTCCTAATACGGCAAAGGGTGCCAAGTGTATCCAGCCCACAGAAGAGAATAAATTTTTGATTTGTTTCCATTTCCAGTTGTCAAAAATGTGAAACAGAAACTATCTATAAGTTTCTGTGTAAAAATAGGCACATCTATAATTTGCTAATGATAAACAAAATAACACAGGCTATTAGAAACAGTGCTAAGTTTCTTACCTGTTCAAGTGCTCTAGGAAGGTCATTCACCCAGTGCAAACTAAAATATGAAAACACATATCTGTTTTAGCTTAATCTGTATAATTAATTAGTACAAGACTCACTAATATAGCAAGCCACAGAAAAGGTGTAAGTTTGGATGTTTGAAAGTGCACATCAAAATTCACGGATTGTTGGGACTTCCCTGGTAGTCCAGTGGTTAAGGCTCTATACTTCCCATGCAGGGGGCCTGGGTTCCATCTCTGGTCAGGGAACTAAGATCCTGAATGCAGTGGCCAAAAAATAAATTCCTTAAGAAAAAAAATTCACGGACTGTTTTCATATAAGTTTTAAAATAAAAATATTAGAGCGTAACCTTCCTTTTGTCACAGGAGAAACCTTTAATATTACCTTATAACTTTAGAGCATAACAAACCTATTTTGGGGGCTTCCCAGGTGGCACTAGTGGTAAAGAACCCACCTGCCAATGCAGGAGACTTAAGAGATGTGGGGTCGATCCCTGAGTCAAAAGAACTCCTGGAGGAGGGCGTGGCAGCCCACTCCAGTATTCTTGCCTGGAGAATCCCATGGACAGAGGAGCCTGGTGGGCTACTGTCCATGGGGTTCCACAGAGTCAGACATGACTGAGGCGACTTGGCACACACACATGCATATCTATTTTAACATACATATATTTTTTAAAAGTACAAATGGATTACCAACCTTAAACTGCTTACCACCAGGTCAAATGTATTTTCTCTGAAGGGAAGAAATTCTTCATCAGCTAAAACACTGACAGTAGGAATTTCTGTTTCTAGGGCATTTTTCTAAAGGTTAAAAATAAAAGTTCATAAACGCATTTATATAACATCTTAATTATTAACACAATCATTGTTTGTTAAACATAAGCCATGTTATATTTACTTGACAGTTTCTAGTTCTTAAAAATTGAAAAAGCAACCAAAGAGAAAGCATTAAAAAAATAGATCTTAAATGACACTTAAGACTGGCCAGAAAAAATGGCTATCTGGTTGGAAAAACAAATGGGATAACCACATCACACCAAACCAAATCTCAGAAAGCTGAAAGTCTCAGTGGAGTAATCAAAGCCAAAAAAAGTACCAGGAAAATATGGGTGCACACTTTAGAGTCTTAAATGAAAATGCCAAAGTAAACATGACTCAAAACCCAGAAACTATAAAAGGAAACATGGATACATTTAATGATAAACTGATCAGAAACTTCTAAAAAGCAAGAAACAATGTAAACAACATGTTTGGGAAAAAATTTACAAAATACATGAAGAAAAATTAATATCCCTGGAAGACACGTTGTTACAAACCACCTAGAATAAGAACAGCCAAGCAGAGAGAGGACCAAGGGGCAGGCGCATCACAAAATTACTGACAAAACTCACAAATTAAAAAGGACTCACAGCCAAAAGATATCAACAGCTACTTGGTTGCTCTAGCAATCAGAGAAATGCAAATAAAAAGGACAAAACTCTACTTTCCACCTATTAGTCTGACAAAGACAAAATAATTGGCCTACTGTTGCCAACGAGGAGGAGGAAAGAGGGCTTTCATTTAATACTGTTGTTCAGTCTTCAAAGGGCAGTCTAGAGGTGGATATTAAAAACTGAAAGGTGAACATCAGTGAATCCATATGCTCCACTCTTGGTAATTTATTCCCAGGGAGAAAAATAAATCAAACACAGAAAGTTGCTTTATATGAAGATGCTCACCACAGTGTTGGTTATTGAGAAGCTACAAATTTAGTAAATAAAGCATGGAATATTCCTGCACTGGAATACTACATGTGTGTGTGCATCCATCACTCACTGATACAAAAGAATGGCGTGTTAGCATAACACTGTTTGTATAAAGCTGTGATGGGGAGACAGCTATATGTCTGCAAAGACACAGATGAAAATGTCACCAGCAGTTGCCTCTGAGTGGTGGGGTTAATGGTGATTTTTCCTTTCCCTTTAAGTTTCCCACACTGTTTAATTCTTCTTTATTTGTAGTATAATCGGAAAAAAAAAAAAAAGAGCTCATTTCATTCTGAAGGAAATAATAATAAAAAGTACAGCACTAAAAACCAAACCAGGAGATCAGAAACCAATAGCATTGAAAAGCTACCTACCAAAGCATTTTCTGCAATGTCTGTTTGGAAAAACTTTCCAACAACTTCCTGCAACACAATAAAGTTGATCAGATAATACAAAAAGACAAGCAAACAAGAGAACCCAGTAACAAAACAAAACAACTGTTGAAACTGCTGAAGGAAAAAGTGATTAATTTGATTAATTTTCATCTCTGTAAGGGTATTTTTCTGCATATAATTAGTATGGTACACAAACACCTTTAATAACACATATTATGTTACATAGAATTAAATGTGTGCAGCCAACCGTATATATATTTAACAGTATTTAATAAAATAGAGAACATAGGTGTGAATAATCAGCATCTTCAGTTTACTCCACTGGGATAAGGTTTTACGTGTTAACTTTTCCATAATACGCTAAGAGCTAGTCCTCATTCTTGTGACACAGAAGATCTGGAATGGTTTTCCTGCCTTTAGTTGTTATTGCAAGAGACTGCAAAGAGTAAAGACCTAACTAACACAGATGCTTGGGAAGGCCTCAGTGGTTTCACTCTCCCCTCTGTTTCACGCATCCTTTCTTCCTTCCCAGAGCAAAGGGCATCATGATACTTCTTGCCCAGATGGCCACTTTCCACCATGCCCTCTCTTCTCCAGGAGCCTGCTCTTCCCTCCACTACCTCTCCAATCTTCAGTCTCTATCTTCTGCTGTTTCTTCCCTCACCTTACAACAGGAACAAGCTTCCCAATCTTGCAAACTCCTCACCTCAACCCACCTTACGGCTATCTTGTTTGTAATCCACAGCACTACTTCTCGCCAAGTTCCCCTCGATTCTTGGTGATCTGTTTCCACCCTCACTGCTCTACTCACCTGCTTTATAAAAATCACTCATAACTGATTCATCAGCTACAGCCATCTGTTCCCCCTGCTCTCAGTCCTCCTTCACTTGACCTCTTAGAAGCTCGGCACTGATGACAGTCTCCTAGAAAGCTCCTCAGTACTGTTCTGCCCTGCTTTCCCTTCTCTGTGGGAAACCCCAGTCCTCTCTCCTTCACCCTAACCACTTCGGGAAGAAGGTGCCTGCCTACAACGTGGAAAGGCTACCTTACCTCAACACCCTACCACTCTCTGGAGGCTGCTGATGACCAGAGGGCAACTGGTATGCGGTACATGTTTAACTACGGCCCTCAAAAAACAAAAAAAGTGCCCTGAGCTGCAGGGTCTGATGATTTCCACAGTGTAACCACCCCAACAGTGGTGGGTTTCATGCAACCAACACAATGCTTTCCAGCAGAGCACTGGGAAGAGAGGTGCACAACGGTCTCTCCCGAAAGCCAGCTCCAGCACATCAGTGTGAGGGGTGAACATTAGGTGGGTCAGACCATCTCTCCTTGTCTCTCACTTGAAAACTTCAACTAAGAGACTGGGAGATGGGGCAGCCGCTCTCAGGCTTGGAGGAGCGTGTAGACTTCAGGGGAAGGCTGGCGGATGTGTAACAACGGGCTTTTGGCGGGCCCTGCTTTGTAGCGTTTGCCAACTTCCATAATGTATTACTCCAGCCATGGCTGAGTTTAAGCTGTTGAAACAATGTCACTAACACAGAGTTGGGAAAAGATGCTAACAGCCAGTGCTCATGAGTCAGGAGGAGGCAGCTGCAGCACACTCGGAGTCCAGTTCTCACATTCGCATCTCATGCTCTGACTGAAGAACACGAGGGTCAGCCCTGGGGTCGGGGGGTGGGCCTGAAGCCAGCTGTGTAGTATGTGAGCAGGACCTCCATTCTGATGTGTCAGAGTCCCCACCCTTGTGAGGACTGGCTGTGCTTCCAGATCCTTGAGTAGTGTAAGAGCCTCTAAGCAATGAATGTCCTAGTATTTGAACTGGCTCCAGGGGATTTCTGCTTCGTCTTACAATCCACTGTCTTATTAACACACTTGCCATCTTACTTACTGGGCATCTCACATGGCGCTAGTGGTAAAGAACTCGACTGCCAATGCAGGAGATATAAGAGATGTGGGTTCGATCCCTGGGTCGGGAAGATTCCCTGGAGGTGGACATGGCAACCCACTCTAGTGTTCCTGCCTGGAGAGTCTCAGGGACAGAGAAGTCTGGCGGGCTACAGTCCGTAAGGTCACAAAGAGTCAGACACCCTGAGGCAACTTAGCGTGCACGCGTATCTCACTTCCAATACAAGTGTGGAGGATTCCTTTCTATACACTGGCCCCGAGAGCTTACCTATCACCAAGGTCTGTAGTTCTACCAGGCCTCCTCTACGTCGCTGCCTTTATATCCTGCTGTCTCCACACTGGCGGCTGGCCTTTCTCTCTCACGCCTACACTTGCCTTTGACACAGCCCTCTAATTGGTCTGTTTCTCTACACTCTGTCTTCTTCAATCCCTCCCACACACCATCCCCAAACTAACCTTCCTTACCATCACTGATCACACCCTACGGCTTGCCACTTCTGCCTTCGCTCCAGCCATGCCTTACATTCCAATCGCTATGAGCACCATCCCAGATTCTATCAAACCTCGGGTCAGATGCTGTGCCTTTCAGAAGTCTTGGTCATATGAACTCCACTGATTTTCCTTTCCCTTAACTCCTGTTGCAGTTTAATGACTGTACCAATTCCACGGCATTTATTATTATCAATGACAGTGTTTTCAGAGAGTGTTTTCAGTGTTTTGGTGCAAGTGTACACTTTTTCGTTAAGTAGATTTGATATAGAAATCCCACTTTGATCTGTGTCCAGCACAGTGTCTATTTAGAGAGGCTAAAACAATTAATGAATGTTTTTCAGTCTGAATTACAAAATGAAAAATAAAATAGTATACATATTAATAAAGACTATTTATACTTACACACAAAAATTTCTAATCAAATGATAAAGTGACTATTTTTCATAGCTAAAAAAAAATAAGCTTAATCACCTGTCCCAAATGAACGTCAATGTGATTTTTATTGTGATTTATAAAAAATATTTGAACAAAGTGGGAATCACACGCAATGTATCATATATAGACTTAGAGAAACTACCAGTGGGAATGCTGTATAAAATGGATTCAAAGAAAAAATCATTTAAGAAAAAACACAGGAGTAGACATAAAAAAACCTTTGGTTCTATCACTTAAACATAACAAATGAGCAATTCTGATGTCATCAAATCTAAATATGATACAAACTTAATATTTTATTAAGAAAGTTTTTCCTTAAAATTGGCCAATTTTATTTCTCAAGTTAAATCATTCAATAAATATACCTTATTCAAGTGTTCTGCTATATAACCTCGTCCACAACCAACATCCAAAGCAAGATGGAAATCTCTGAAAAACACACAGAAGTTATACTTTGTCTATAATAACATAGCCCCCATAAAGTAATGATTAAAAACAAATTTTTCTTAAGAAAAAAGATTCTTGTGAACACAACTTTCAAAGAAGTCCTATCATCTGCCTGCTCCCTCACATCACCAGATGTCTCCATCAGAGAACACACTGGGCATGGCAAGGCTGTCTGGCCAAGCCACTCCCAGGGCCTCCCAACCAATGGCTTTCCACAAGGTTGCTCCATGACATGGATCTGAAGAACTGATTTAGTGCAGGTACTTAAACAGATGGGGAAACAATGGAAACAGTGACACACTTTATTGTCAGGAGCTATGTTAGGCATTACTGACAAAATAGAGGCACGGCCCTAAACCCCCTCCCTTTGTTCTGTAGGCACGGACCCGGAATGAAGGAGTTAGGCTTTGTGATTCTGACTTGTTTTTTCCTTTCCTCGGCTGAGTTGACTGAAGAGAATATTAAGGTGCTTATTGTTTTTGAGAGGAGCAGGGAAGGCATGAAGCCTTCTGCAGCTGTGCTCAAAGAATAATTCATAAAGTTAATCACTGACATTTGTTCAAGGACCTTTACAAAAGAGTGTTCCAGGGTGAGCACAGAGGCCGCAGCTTGAGACCATGGGAGGGATTCCTATCTGAAGCCTATTTGTGAGAAAAGTATTTACGGCAAAGGAGTTTGCTGAATATAGGGCTTAGGAATAATTAAAAGAGTTAGATGCTAAAGATTTAAGGATTGCTGTAATGTTACAATATTCTACTATAGCTTATAAAAATTAGGGACTTTAGAGATATTATTAGCTAGAAGCCCTTTCTAAGAAATAGTGAGCTTAGCATACTAGGAGCAAACAGAACTTAGAAAGATAAGAAATAAACTGAGGAATGTGGTATGCAGCCCAGACATTAGCATGAGTTACAGCGTATTCACAAGAACACATGAGAAGAAGTAGATAAGAGAATCGCTGAGGAAGGAACTCCTTTTGGGAGGCAACAATGATTTTTGGAGAAAAATAAATCTGGGTCAATGGGAACTAAAAATATCGAACCTCTGACCTAATGCTTCTGTAAAAGTATAAAAGAGAATCATAAGCTTGAAATAAACAGGCAGTCCAAGAAAACTGAGAGGCTGCCTCAGTTTCTCTCTTGCTCACACCACCCATCCCTTCAGGTTGAATCCCTGGCTGCTAGAGCTGGACTCCAGCACTTTATTTTCTTGGGCTCCAAAATCACTGAAGGTGGTGACTGCAGCCATGAAATTAAAAGATGCTGCCTCCTTGGAAGAAAAGCTATGACCAACCTAGACAGCATATTAAAAAGCAGAGACATTACTTTGCCAACAAAGGTCCGTCTAGTCAAAGCTATGGTTTTTCCAGTGGTCATGTATGGATGTGAGAGTTGGACCATAAAGAAGGCTGAATGCTCAAGAACTGATGCTTTTGAGCTGTGGTGTTGGAGAAAGACTCTTGAGGGTCCCTTGGACTGCAAAAAGATAAAACCAGTCAATCCTAAAGGAAATCAATCCTGAATATTCATTAGAAGGACTGATGCTGAAGCTGAAGCTCTAATACTTTGGCCACCTGATGTGAAGAGCTGACTCACTGGAAAAGACCTGGATGCTGGGAAAGCCTGAAGGCGGGAGGAGAAGGGAACAACAGAGGATGAGATGGTTGGACGGCATCACTGACTCAGTGGACATGAGTTTGAGTAAGCTCTGGGAGATGATGAAGAGGGAAGCCTGACATGCTGCAGTCCATGGGGTTGCAAAGAGTCGGACATGACTGAGCGACTGAATAACAATTTTAATCTGATAATACATTCAGACAAAGAATGAAGAGAAGTTAATATAATTAACATGAAAATATGTGGCATACCTATCAGGAACTTACTACTTATCCCTATTTCTCAAATTTGCTGCGGCAGCAGATAACTTAGAAATTACTATGTAAAATACTATGAAATATAACATGATAAACTAAAACCCAAATAAACCATCAACTAAATAACAGCTTTTACTGAAATCTTATCAGGTTCAAATCAGTGGGCTAAGTGTACAGTTAAGTATGTCAATCCAAGGTCATTCAGCTAATAAGCAGCAGTCAGACTTGAACTCAGTCAGAAAGAATCCTGACCAGAACTCTTATCCACTATGCTATGCTGTCTCCTCCAAACATATCGTCTCATACTAAATCACTTTACACATCCAATTGTGGATCACAGGTTTAGGAAAAATTTGTGACAATTTTTATTTATTTATTTTTTGACAATTTTTAAAGAAACTTCATGCACTAGTAAATTTTTTCCTATTGGAACTGAGAGTCCCTTTGTAATTTCTATTAAAAACCTATGTCACAAATATAGAACACCAGTACACAGCTGGAGAACCACTGGTGAGATAATGTCTAATATACCTAATGCCCTGTGTCTTGACTGTGAACACAGGCAGTATGGCCTGGGAAAGCATACAGCCTTTGCAATCACAAAGACATGAGTTAGAATTCTAGGCTTGCAATTTACTGGCTCTGTGACCACAGACAAGAGGTTTAATCTTGCTGGATCTGTTTCCCCATCTATAAAATGGGTTGGTATGAGAATTTTATCCAGCATGTAAAGTATTTAGCACAGTACAAATGTTCAACAATAGTTAGGAGTTATTAATATTATTATAATGGATTCTAATAGTATTAAGTGAGCCTCAGATAGCACAAATAAGACATTTAATAATCTGTTGTGTTAGTTTTAAAATATAAACATAAGATTAGTATTGACAATAAGCTATTCTTGCTAATAATAGATCAGTGTAAGACATTTTAGATTGGTATTTTTAATAATTTAATTCCAAAGAGTTAACTGTTATTTTAAGACATGCTTTTTTAGCTGCAATCACAGTTTTCTCCACAGACTTGTGTTTTGCTGAGTATTATGACATAGAAAGATTACAAAATTCAATCTGATTTGGACAATGTTTCATTTATTAAATCACAAATGACCTAAAATCCAGGCAAATGAATGACTACATCACAAAGAATTAGCTACTTCTCAGATTTTTAAAATAATGAAGCTAATGAAGCAGATGAAATGAAGGTGGCTTTTGCAACAATGAAGAATTTTCTTTAATTTTATGAAAATGATTCACCTCATGACTCTTTCAAGTAGCCAGGATATATCTAAAATATGAGTGCAAGAGTTTGTGATTTTACAAAAGTTCCCTTTTTTAACATAGACAAATGTAATAAATTCATCCCATATTGGTCTAATTTAATGGATGTCTTTTACACAGAAGAGCACAAAAAGTGATTTGCTAATATCACAGAGAAATTCTATAGCAAAGCCATTATTTAACTGGGGTTCCTGCTAACTGTGAAAGTGAAAGCATTTAAGTCTCCAAAAGTTGTGTTGAAAGTTAAAGTGTTAATTGCTCAGTCATGTCAGACTCTTTGTGACCCCATGGACTGCAACCTGACAGGCTCTCCTGCCCATGGGATTCTCCTGGCAAGAACACTGGAGTGGGTTGCCATGCCTTTCTCTGAGGGATCTTCCCAACCCAGGGATCCAACCCCGGTCTCCCACACTACAGGCAGATTCTTTACCATCTGAGCCACCAGGGAAATTGACTGTATTTTATTATGACAGTCATCACTTACCTGGCTATGTCATACACTCGATCTGCAATCCGACTTCCAACCTGACAGATTACAAGAGGTAATGATGTACAAAAGTAAAGATGAGTATGTTTAACAGAGAAATAACACTTTTCCCAGTAATCAACAATCCATAGGTTACTTATATTTCAACATGTTGAGTTCCCTTTATCCCTTTTTCAATTTGACCTCAGCAACTTTTAAAATTCTGAATGAAGTGAAGTGAAGTGAAGTCGCTCAGTTGTGTCTGACTCTTTGCGACCCCATGGACTATAGCCTATAAGGCTCCTCTGTCCATGGAATTTTCTAGGCAAGAGTACTGAAGTGGGTTGCCACTTTCCTCTCCAGGGGATCTTCCCGACCCAGGTATTGGACCCAGATCTCCCGCAATGCAGGCAGACGCTTTACCATCTGAGCCACCAGGGAAGCCCCAAATTTTGAATAGGAATTCTGAATAGGAACATATAAATAAAAATAATCAAGGAAACACATTGAGTTAATTACCTCAGAAGTCAATTTAAGGAAAGAAGACTAAATTCTGTATATCTATGACTTTATATTTCATGTGCTGCAAGTGTGCAAAGACAAAAAGCAACAGGATACCCTAACTTAAAAAAAAAGCAACAGAAACGTAACAAGCATATCATCCACAGATATTAGTGTGATGTACATGAAAGTGAAAAATTAGTTAGCTGAGGATTATTACAGATCAATGTATAAGTGATCATTTAATAAAAACTAATTATTTGTTAACTATTAACAAATTTTGTGGAACTCCTAAATGAATAAATAACTTTTCTGAGCAACATCTGCAAATTAGAAATCAGCCACATTTAAAGAAACCTCCTCAATCCCAATCCAATTTAAAAGAGGTCATAAGGCAGGTGCCTCCTTTTGCTCGGCTAGCTTCATGCAGCAGGAATAAAGATGTGGGAGACTAATATTCCCCACATTCCACTGATTCCCTGGTAAACATCACAGTTTCTACTGGGACTTGAAAGTTCAGAACAGAATATATGTGTATTTTCTTTGGGAGGTGAGATGGGGAGGAAGGGTAAGGGAGAAGGGACAGCAGAAGTCTTTTCCCAGAGGAGTCCACTTTGTGCATCATTACTGATATGAATACCTTTTGTTTATTATTTTAAAAGACTCTCATATACTTTATCTCATTTATTCTAGTCCTAAACAATGGTGAGGCCTCAGTCAAGTTGTAATCCAGGTGCCTTTCCTGGAAGAGAGTGTCTGGAAACTCACAACTTCTAAATATTTATATGTGTCATCCTGAGAACAGAGTCAGTCATCCAATCTGGCCAAGACCTGCACAAAGTTCTGTCCAAAACAAGAGCTCAGTAAGTGTTGGCTGCAATGGCTTCAAAGGGCTCATCACACTTGATTTGAATTTTGGTCTATCCCTGAAGAAGCACTTACATAGGCCTGAGCTCTGTGCTGCCTGTTCAGAGAGTAGAAACTGGCTCAAGTCCCTAGTCCACCTGAGTAAAGAGGAAGAGGTCTCTCAAACCAGCACAGATAAATCAGAGATCTTAATTCATCTTCCTAAAAGATGAATCAGATTCCATCACTTCACTGCTGAAAACCATTCAACAGCCTCCCATTCCTCTAGACTCTAGAGCTATGTTGGCCAAGAGAAAAACAATCAGAGCCACATGAGCAACTTAAGATTTTCCAGTGAAAGTGCTGAAAGTGTTAGTCACTCAGTTGTGTCCGATTCTTTGTGACCCCATGGACTGTAGCTCACCAAGCTCCTCTGTCCACGGATTTCTCCAGGCAAGTGGATTGCTATGCCCTTCTCCAAAGATTTTCTAGTAGCCATTTTAAAAAGAGTAAAGAAGTTGATTTTCACCCAAAATATCAAAAGAGTTTCAACGTGTAATTAATATAAAAATATATTAAGGAAATATTTTACATCTTTTTTCCATGTTAATTCACTGAAACCCACTGTATTTTACACTTACTGGACGGAGGAGCCTGGTAGGCTGCAGTCCATGGGGTCGCTAAGAGTCGGACACGACTGAGCAACTTCACTTTCACTTTTCACTTTCATGCATTGGAGAAGGAAATGGCAACCCACTCCAGTGTTCTTGTCTGGAGAATTCCAGGGACGGTGGAGTCTGATGGGCTGCCGCCTATGGGGTCGTAGAGAGTCGGACACGACTGAAGCGACTTAGCAGCAGCAGCACATCTCAAAGGGACATTTCAAGTGCTCAAAAGCTGCATGTGGCCAGAAATTACCACATGGTATGTACAGCTGAGATAGAAAAGAAAATCCAAAGTTCTTACCCATTAAGGCCCTCCTGACCTGGACACTCTCTTACCTCCCACTGGAGCTTTCCTGGAGGCCTTGACAAGGCCCTTTTGGCTTAAGGGCCTCTGGGTTCGTCTTCCCCTTTACCTGCAAAGCTTTCCCTCGACATCTCCCAGATCCCAGCTTGATTAATTTCTTGCCTCGTCGCGTGCCCCCGACCAGCGAAGTCACTTTACTACTTCACTTCACTACCTGGCTTTACTTCATTAACTGAAATTACGTTTCCGGTTCACTGTCTCGTCTCTCACAAGAATGAAATCTCTTGAGGGCAGCGGTCTTGCTTTGCCCCAGGTACACCTGTAACTCAAGTATTAATACTATCTGCCGAGGACATGAATGAATGAATGAATGAATCGCACCTTGCAAACACCGGCGCCGGGCCCCTGCGCAATTACAGCAGAGGCCCAGACAGGCAGGGCGGCCTCTCAAGGTCACACGGCGAGGTGGGGGCGTTCAGGTCCGGGCCGGAGCTCCGGGACCCGAAGTCAAGGCGCTGAGCCACCCTCCGCGCCGTCTCGCAGACTCACCTCCTCCTTCAAGTAGTCGAACTTCATCGGCTCCGGCTGCCGGGCCGCCCAGTTCTTTTGCTTCCTCTTCAAATCCCGATCGAAAATGTTGAAGGCTTTGGGCGAGGCACCACTCGGGGAAGAGGCGCCAGAGGCCACCGTCCTGAGGCCGAGGTTCTTCACGGGGACCCCGGCCGCCGGCAGCCGCCGCCACGAGAGCCGAAGCGGGGTGAGCAGAGGCATCTCCAGCGCCTACACCCCTAGCCGGCTCGGTTATCGAGCGCATGCGCCGAGGCTACGGCAAGGACGCCGGAGCACTTCGCGGAGGGAAAGCGGAGGAAGTTTGGCCCAGTTCGCGTGCCATCACGGCGGTGTGTCTCGCAGAGGATTGTGGGTGTGGGGCCCCATGTGACGCCTTGAGAGGATTCGGAGTCTGTGAGTGGAGTCGGGCTCCAGAAGAGGGACAGAGCAAGAGTACGACAGATTCTCCGGGTTTACGAGCCACGCGCTTTTCCTCCGTGCCTTTACGACCCCTCTCCTCAAGCTTCTTTGCTCCTCCTCCAGATCGTGTTGAGGGACTTGAGCCCCAAAGCGGCTCTCTCAGGTTTGGGAGCTGGGAAGGAGGTCCTAGTTCCCTGGTGTTCCCGGCGTTACCGGGTGGGTAGGAGGGGCAGGTGGGCACCGGAGATGAGGGCGGGCGACCGAGATGAGGTCAGGTCGTCTTCCTGTCTACGAATATCTGCCGTAGATCAAGTGCTTTCGTTCTAAACATCTATACGCTTTACCTCTGATAGTTGAATGAAATATTGTTTACTCCACAAGGCTGTTCTGAGGGTCAAATGTTTAATGGTGCGTCATAGTCAAGCCTTGCTTTTGGAACAGAACACTGCTACTTTGTATTTTTTAACTAGAGAGAGGCTTTACCTGGTTCACGAAGGGGGGGTCATAAACAAAGAGGGGGAACTCTGTGAACTAAACCTGAATTCATTTGGTTCTGTTACAGCCTGGTCGAAGTAAAGGCTGTTCCGAATAAAACGAAGTCAGGATTAACGGAGAGAATGGGACCAGAATGTGAAAAAACAAATAAGACCGACTGAGACTTAAGGATATTTTAATCGTATTAGCTTTTACTTGTAACACATACAAATATAAAGTAGAAATATGGGATATCTAAGTGAGGGCAGTTGGCTAGTAATCATTTGCCTCCCTCCATAAAGACCTGGAATTCTGCTTGGTTTTGCCTTAAGTTTATTTCTTTAAATGCTGTACTCAAAAGAAGATTTTCTGATAGTTTTTCTTTTCTGCATGTGACTCAAGATTCGTTTGGGAAATGAAATTAGACCTCTTTTATTTTACTTAATGTAGCTTAGAATATAGTATTGTGAATTAATATTTTCCCAAAGCATCTTAATTCTGTTACTGACCTTTCATTATGATTTTATTTTTTAGTATTTGATTTCTTCAGGCATTTGTCCAGTTACACATTTTAAAATGGCATCTAAACAAGAAATCATGAGTGACCAACGGTTTAGGCGGGTTGCAAAGGACCCAAGATTTTGGGAAATGCCAGAAAAGGATCGAAAAGTCAAAATTGACAAGCGATTTCGAGCAATGTTTCATGACAAAAAGTTCAAATTGAATTATGCTGTGGATAAAAGAGGACGTCCCATCAACCACAGCACTACAGAGGACTTGAAACGTTTTTATGACCTTTCAGATTCTGATTCCGATCTCTCTGATGAGAATAATAAACCATTGAGTCAAAAGAAAATGAAGAAGAAAAAACCCCAGACTATAAATGAAGTAGAATCAAAAAATCTTGTTGAAGATAAAAAGAAAAAAACCAAGAAAATTCATCAAAAGGATTCTGGAAATAAGAATGATTTGGATATCTCTGAGAGAATTCAGAAAATGAAAACCTCATGCAAATCTAAGAAGATAGACTCAGTAAGTCCTGAGAAAGATAGCAAAGAATTTACACAAAAAAGTACAAAAGGGAAAAAAAACACTGTTCAACATAGCACAGACTCGTTTCCCAAAGAACAACTAAGAACGGTAGACTCAGGCACCTCTGAGATTGTTCAGTCTCCCAAGGTCAAGTATTCTGAGACAAGAAGAAAAATGCAATCAGGTTGGTTTGAAAGAACTGAGGAATCTTTGTTTTTATATTGTTTATTCTTACACTGGTCTTTTAAAAAGGAAATATGTATAGTAAGTATTTTCATAGTATCATAGGAGTGGTCAGATACTTATTTGGAAGTATAAAGCTATGAAATACACCATAAGATAATTTTTTATTTGATGCCATAATGGCTAGAAGAGAGACAAAAGTATGAGTCTTGAGGCTAAACCAGTGATTTTGATTTGTGGTGAGCACTAGTGACAGGTGTGTTCTCTAACTAGATAAAGTGTCACGTGATCTCATGATGGGGTAAGAAGAGATGTATCTGAAGAAAGAAAGTAGAGTTGGGTGCTCAGGTGTTGCTTCATTTATTCAACTACTTTTAGTAGCAAATATGTGGCAGATAGAACATCAAGACATGATTCCTCCCATCTTAGGGCTTCTGCTAGTTTAAGTGATGCCTGTGCAAAAATTAGAGAAGCATACACCCTTCTGGACCCACAGAGCTTCCAGCGCTCACAGTGTGGTGAGGACAGTACCTTTGAGGGAAGCACAGGCTCTTTTCCTCAAAAATACACGCTGTTCCTGCAGGTTGTGTGGCTTGGTGATTGGAGTTTGGCTTTGATTGTAGCCCTTCTTGACCCTTTGAAAATCAGCTTTTGCAAATAACTGCCTGCAACACTATGCAATAGCCCTGATCTGAAGCAATACTGTCCAATAGAAGTCTGTAACTTTGAATATTCTATTGGACACATAAGAAACCGGTGATTAATAGATACACAAATATATTCTATTTAACCTAATATATCAAAAACTATTTCAATATGTAATCAATATGAAAATGTAATAGGATATTTTACATTCTGTTTTCTTACTATATCTAGTTGGACGAACTGTTTTTCGGGTGCTGTTACCATATGTGGTTGCTGGCTACCATATTGGATAGTGCAGCTATAAAGTGGAAGAAATCAGAACCATAATACGTAATAATTTTAAGTACTGTAGAAGAAAAGGCCTCAGACTTTGAAGGAAGAGGTCACTCAAGATACAGTAATTGGTAAAATTCATAGATGAAGTGCTATTTTGGTTGGAGTTTAGAAGAATTAAATTTGGAATCCAGAGTATCCTAAATGGAAAGAACTTTTTGAGCAGACGTTTGGTTGGGCTTGTTGAGAAGAGATCAGTATTCCTATTTGATTAGATAAGAAGATGTCTGAAGAGGTGAGTGAATAATAAAGCTAGAAATGATTATTTGATACGAAGTAAGATATGTGATTCTAGTTTATGTTTACAAGTTTTCTAAGCTAATTAGAATTGTCCTGTCTGGCAGCAGAAATTTTTGAGTATTGGTATTGCTGATCATTGGTGTTGTAATTGAAAACTGGTGATATTCAGATAACCCAGACAAAGGGTGGTTATGGTGTCAGTACCCTAGCAGGGTAGGCATCAAGAAGAGACAGAGAAACGTCTTGACAGGCCATGGTCACATGGGGAAGGTAGGAAGTATCAGGCAATGGACAGAATTTGAAATAACAGGGACTAAGGGGTTAGGAGTGAGATCTCATTCCATTTGTAGAGGAACCAGGCAGCAAACTGAGATATAGGGAGAAGGGATGCAAGTCTGGATACTGAAAATGGAAAATAAAATCAGATTGGGAACAGTAGCATGGTTGGCCTGATGCTACATTTGTGAGCTACGTTAGTCTAGCTTCCTTTAAATTTCAGTAGATTTAGGGTACTGGGTTAATATTATTTTATATTATCTTAAGTTTCTCAATAACCATGAGAAATTAGGTTACATTACTTAGGAAACAAGGTTAAAGTGATTTATGTGAGGATACACAGACCTGTAACTGCCCCACTTTGTTGCTTGCTGTAATTTTCATTGGTTCCTCAATCCAGAAAAAGCATTATCTCTAAGTAGAGATTAAGTGACTCCACATATCACCATCTTTTGCTCATTATTATTCATCACTTACCATTCCAGCAACTGCTATATACAAGGGGCTTTTTTAAGTGCTGTGAGGTAAAGGTGATGTGAGGAGCTTTAGTTTGATATTACATGTCATTTTAAAATGTTCCCCAGCACTTGTGTACTTAAGAATTTAAGTAAATAATTAGACGTGTGCAAAGAACATGGACTGTAGCCCTGTTTTGAAATTTTAAAAATGGTAACATAAGTCATTAGTGAAAGAACATGCAAGTGAGAGTCTCTCAGTCATATCTGACTCTTTGTGACCCCATGGACTGTATAATTCTCCAGGCCAGAATACTGGAGTGGGTAGCCTTTCCCTTCTCCACGGATCTTCCCAACCCAGGGATAGAACCCAGGTCTCCCACACTGTAGGCAGATTCTTTACCAGCTGAGCCACAAGGGAAGCACAAGAATACTGGGGTGGGTAGCCTATCCCTTCTCCGGTGGATCTTCCCAAACCAGGAATCGAATCGGGGTCTCCTGCATTGCAGGCGGATTCTTTACCAACTGAGCTGTCAAGGAATCCCTTAAATGAGTTATGATACATCCAAATATGTCTGTGACAAATGAACATCTGTGAGCTATATAGCTCACAAATGTAGCATATGACCATTTAAAAAATAGGTTACAAAATTGAGTAGATAGTATGACCAGCTACTTAAATTAGTGGGCATATTATAGAAAACAAATTTACAGAGTTAAATACCAAAATAACCACCCAGTTACTTCTAAATGAAAAGTTACTAGTCATCCTTATTTTCTTCATTAAACCATATTTTTTTGTTTTTCTTTTGTAATCAGAGGAAAATAATATAAGCATTTTTTTTAAAATAGGTAAGTAAGTAGTAGTATTTGCAGTCACTACCAGAGCAGTGCCATCTAGAAACAGAGGCAGTTAACTTATTTTTGTATTCCCTCATTGTTTATTTATTTATTAGCTTATTTTTGTTTTTTCAAAGGTTTTGTACACAGTGGGCCTTGAACAAATATTTAGTGAATGAATAAGTTTTATATGAGTATACTTGATATTGTCAAAAATATTAAAATACTAGATCATTTAATTTGTTCAGTTTGTTATACGACCCCAGATGTGATATATGTGTACCACTGTTAAATGTGAGACAATATCTTATCAGATGATATTTAAACTTTTTTTATATTGATAGTTATGTGGTTCAGCATCTTAGGGGGAAAAGGTAACCACTACATCACAGATACATGAAATCTGTGACTTCAGGGATATTGTTTAGAACAAGCTGCTAATTTTAATTAAAAAAAAAATTGAGCTTCATGAAAAATGTCAGTGATAGGCAAAAATCATGAAAATTATATGATAATAAGTGAAGCTTAAGAGATACTGCAATACTAGATAGAAATGTGTCCCCAAGGTGTTATTTTAAGCAGGTTGTTTAAAAATGAATTCTGATGCTTATCTCATACTAATTTACTTTCATAATTGTGGTAGTTTTCTGATCCCATTTCTAGAACTTAGGTTAATGCCCTTTTTTGGCTTTTTCACATCTGCTGGTTAGTTTTCTTTTATGATGCCCCACTCTTGTGATACTGAAATAAGCTTAGTTCCTACTCTTTCTCTTAACAAAACTTCATTTGGTTAGGCATGAATTTTGTTGACTTTATATTTTCCTTTAGTCTGCTTCATGGAAATTATATTTTTACTGGATTTGAGGTCAAAATAACTTGGATTTAATTTAATTCATCATTTACATTTTCTTAATTTCTCCTTTGACCTTTTTGCAGTGGTTCCATTCATAATGGCAAGAGACAGTGATAGTCATGAAGACTCAACAGGTGGTAAAATGTTTGACAGAGATGCTCTGGAAGAAGATTCAGAAAGTGCTAGTGAAACAGGAAGTGGTGAAGAATCTGAAGATGAAATTACAGGCCTTGGTAGGGCTGCTGCTGCTGATCTTCATGATGAAGAAGAAGAAGAGGATGATGATGGAGGAGGAATTGAAAATGACGAGGAAGGTGATAGTGAGGATGACGATGAAAGTGACAGTGGCCCTGATCTTGCGAGGGGCAAAGGAAATATAGAAACCAGTTCTGAGGATGACGACGATGTGGCGGATTTACTGGCAGAGGAATCTGGTTTTGAGCATGCTTGGAGAGAATTAGATAAAGATGCTCCTCGGGCTGATGAGGTAACCTTTTGAATAAATAAGATTATTTTGTCAAGAGTACAAGTAGCTGTTACGGGTGGTAGGATTAATGTAATTAAAGTAATAAGGAAAAGCTTTATTGGTAAATAATACTCTTGATGGTGATTCTGGTTAAAACTTCCTGATACAGAATATACCTATATAAAGTTGATGTCTGTTCCAGCAGTTAGGGGTGAATTTCTATATAAATAATTAGAAGTCATGTGAAATTTTTAGAAAATTGTTTTAACTAGAAGTGTGTATCAGTTCCTACCGTACCTATTAGAAATGCTATAGATTAATATATTAAACTTTCCTACTCCCTCATGGGTGGCAAAATAGCTTAATAAACTTGGTAGTTAAAGAATCAGCTCATCCTCATGTTCTGATTCAAGAACTAAGAACCAAATAAGAGAGAGTGCTTTTCTGTTTACAGTTTTACTGTTGTGTTGCTCATCTGAAGTTTCCTTTTGCATACTGAAATCACTTAGATAAATACTATATTAATGATTTCAGGATAGGCATTATATTTACTATCTTAATTTTGCAAGCATTGGGAATGATATAGATTATATAATAAGTAATTTTTGTCATTTTTTTAGATTACGTGTCGATTAGCAGTTTGCAACATGGACTGGGATAGATTGAAGGCAAAAGATTTGCTGGCTTTGTTCAATTCATTTAAACCTAAAGGAGGTGTTATATTTTCTGTAAAGGTGAGAATTTACTTCAGAATTTTATTTTGAGGTATTTCTAAGCATTCTAAGTTAAATCCCTTTTTTTAATAGTCATAGTTTTCCTTTTAAGGAAAATAATTAATCTGAAAGTTGTTCCAATACAGGTAGACACAAAACTGATGAAACAAGTGTGAAGGTAAGAAAGGAACAGGTAAAATTGTTGATCGGTTATATGATTGTGTTTAATTTTGAAAACCAAAGTAATCAGTTGAAAAGCTATTATAATAAAGCTCAGTAAAGGGACAGTTATAAGATAAATATTTTTTTAAAATGTTTCATTACTAACATTAACAAGTAACATTCTATTTTTACTAACAGCAGAAATATATAAAAATCTTACAAATTACCTTATAAACACAACCTATATGAAGTAAGCTATAACACTTGATAAATAATATATGAAAAATTTTGAGATACTGTATTTCTAGAAAGCCCACATAGTGATTTAGACTCTAGACTTTGCAGTTGACAGACCTGTATTCAAATCTTGATTCTGACACATGCTATATGATCTTTTGCATTTTATTGATTATTTCTCAAACGTATTTTCTCCTCTAAGTAGATATAACAGTAGTATTTCTTAAGGTAGTGGTAAGGATTCAATGAAAAGCAACTCATACGAAGTATTTACTACAGTGCGTGAAGCAACTCTAAATTACTGTTGTTCAACTTAAATATTTAAGATAAAACAGTTCTATAGTTTTAGGATGCTAAGTCGCTTCAGTCGTGTCTGACCCTGTGCAACCCCAGAGACGGCAGTCCATCAGGCTCCCCCATCCCTGAGATTCTCCAAGCAAGAATACTGGAGTGGGTTGGCATTTCCTTCTCCAGTGCATCAAAGTGAAAAGTGAAAGTGAAGTCGCTCAGTCGTGTCCGACTCTTAGCGACCCCATGGACTGCAGTCCACCAGACTCCTCCGTCCATGGCATTTTCTAGGCAAGAGTACTGGAGTGGGGTGCCATTGCCTTCTCTAGTTTTAGTATAGTTTCAGTCAAAATCTCAGTGCAAATTAAAGTTAAGAAAAAGGTTGCCATTAGTTATCTAAAAGAATAAACAAGTGAGAAGGACTCATAAGTCTTTGAGAAATCATACCAGTATAAAAGGATTTACCCTACCAGTTACAACATCACAACATTTTATAATGTTGCAGAAGTTTTCAGGTTTGGGCAGAGCATAGGGACAACTAAAGCTTCCTCATAGCTCAGTTGGTAAAGAATCCATCTGCAATGTAGGAGACCCCGGTTCGATTCCTGGGTCGGGAAGATCCCCTTGAGAAGGGATAGGCTACCCACTTCAGTATTCTTGTGCCTCCCTTTTGGCTCAGCTGGTAAAGAATACGCCTGCAATGTGGGAGACTTGGGTTCAATCCCTGGGTTGGGAAGATCCCATGGAAAAGGGAAAGACTACCCACTCCTATTCTGGCCTGGAGAATTCCATGGACGGTATAGTCCATGGGGTTACAAAGAGTCGGACATGACTGAGTGACTTTCACTTTCACTTCTCCCAAATGATAGTCAGATGAAGTAAGGAAAATAATTAAAAATCAAACTGTAGGCAGAATTGAAATAAAATGGTGTTTTTGTTAAATTTTATATTTTAGGAGATGGGTAGTAGGAATCACTGGACTTATAGAGGAAAAACCACAAAAAATCAACATGTGACTGCATATATGCTAAAAACTTCTACATTGAAACCTGTTATGGTTTACATCTGTTGCCCTGCATCATCCTGTCTCACATGCATTGTGGATTAATTATTTTTAAATATAGTATTATTATTTATAGTTATAGTATTATTACTTATAGACATATTAGAATAAACCTGGCTTGGCTTCATAGAAAAAAAAAAAACAAAAAACCTGTTTTATGCAACTTAGATTAGTGAGAAAAACTTGGATTCCCTAGTTGATAAATTACATATTTCAGACGACTGAAAAAAGCATACATTAGTTAATAAATGAATATTAAGCCTGGTAGTAACAAAACACTGAAGGTTAATGTGACTATATTTCCTGATTCTCAAAAATAGCCGGGATAAAAAAAATACCAAAGATTTAATTCAAATTATTTTATCCAGTCATTGTTCACACATGGGAGCATGTGTGTATGTGCCATTCTTGCTGTTTGCATTCTGTCCAGTTGTTTAGAGCTCCTGACCTTCAAAGGTCTGTATATCTTGAGAAAAGGGAAGTATAAATTACTTTGATCTTGTTTTTTTGTGTTTAGATATATCCTTCAGAGTTTGGAAAGGAGAGGATGAAGGAAGAGCACATTCAAGGACCAGTGGAATTATTAAGCATTCCTGAAGATGCTCCTGAAAAGGACTGGTATTAAAACACTCTAGAAAATAAAACTAAACCTCATATGAGTTTGTGTCACTAATTCAGAATTCTGGTCACTTTCATAGTTGGAACTAAAGTTTATATTTGTGCCATTCATGGTTAAAACAGGTTGCAAAGAAAGTTAAAGTCTGCCAGAAGTGGCACACTATTCCAAACACATTTTCTGTATATATTTATATTTCTGTATTCATGAAAGTAATTATTACAGTTTTGAAAAACATTTCATGGTTAAACCTGATTCAAAAAGTTTTGCTTTTTTTCTTAGATGTTGATTTCTATGTAAAGGGCATTGAAACTGTTTACCTCCAAATTATATAATTTTTGTTAGTTAAATAGAAAAATATAAGAATGCAAGAATAATAAAGTTCTTAATCATCATAATGTAGAGAAATAAATTTTAAGTACTTTTGAATCCACTAGGTGGAGCTATATGTGCACTTAATAAAAATTGGTGGCAAATTTTTATTTGCCAGATGAAGACCCTCAAAGAATATGCTAGAGTTAAGTAGGTTGAACTTAAATACCATTTAGTCTTGACATGAATAAAGTTTTACAAGATCAGGTATTTGTTTAAAATAAAAGCTAGTGCTTTCCTAGCATATGTTACACTGCAGTGGTCCTCTTCAGTGGATTTACTTGAGAAAACTATATATGGTAATAAAACAAACAAACAAAATAATCTATAGGTAGCCACATGTAATTCTTGCTTTCCTTTTCTAAATACAAAATTCCAGTCAAAGTCCCTAGTCTGTACCTTGTCAAAATAATAAATTGTGCTTAAGTATTTAATGTTAGGCAAGAAGGCTATTCATAAAGGAAGATGGATTATAATAAAAGCCAGTTTGTAATATGTTTTTCTTGGAACAGTTACATTTCTTTTTTACAAGGAGAGAGGTATTTGTGTTCCTGTTTAAGTAAGCCTAATGAGTTTTTCCCCCTTTTTAGGGCCTCTAGAGAAAAACTGAGAGATTATCAATTCAAACGACTGAAATACTATTATGCAGTAGTAGACTGTGATTCTCCTGAAACAGCTGCTAAAATTTATGAGGATTGTGATGGCCTGGAATTCGAAAGTAGTTGTTCGTTTGTAGATCTAAGGTAATTAGTGTGTGTGGTACCAGTTTAATCTTGTAGCACAATGTAACTGTAAGAACTGAGATATTAGAATTGGTAGTGCTCTCTGTTGTTTCATTTTCTAAGAGGATTTCTCCCTTTTGGTAGAGTGCTCTTGTAGAAATCACTCTTAAGAAAGAAAACTGAAATGAGAAAATGCTAAAGTGTCAGATAGAAGTCACCTCACATTTATGTGCTTTCAGATCTGTCAGATGTATTTTTAGGATGGCGGGTTTTATGTAATGATGTTTCTTGGCAGCTATCTTTTAGAACTAGAGAACCAGGGTGAAGTAACTTTATCAAAAGCATTGAGGTGGAGGCAAAGGAATTTGCTAACAGACTAGTGTCTCTCGATCTGTGCTGTCTAGTACAGTAGCCAGTAATCATATCTGGCTTATTTACATTTAATTAAAAACTTAAAAAAATTAAAATTCATCTGCTTAGTCACACTGGACACATTTCAAGTACTTAATGGCCCCATATTGGGCAGAACAGGAACAGAACTTTGATGACATCATCATAGAAAGTTCTATTGGACAGTGCTGATGAGTAGATGGTCTTGCTGGCCTTGTCTTCAGACTTGGGCATCATTTACACTGTGTGCTCAGGATTCACTGACCCAAGCTGAAAAACCTTACATGATTGGGAATGTCTGTTCTAAAGAAACCAGGAAGCTAAACTGTCATATCATTTTATCATTAGCCTAGTTCCTTGAACCCAGTAAACCATTCTACTGTAACACTGTCAATAGAAATCACTTTTTTTTTAAGGTTTTTAATTTTAAATTAAGTATCAGTATATTAAGGCTTCTCTGGTGGCTCAGACAGTAAAGAGTCTGCTTGCAGTGCAGGAGACCTGAGTTCAGTCCCTGCATCGGGAAGATTCCCTGGAGTAGGAAATGGCAACCCACTCCAGTATTCTTACCTGGAGAAGTGCATGGACAGAAGATCCTGGCAGCCTACAGCCCATAGGGTCACAAAGAGTTGGACACGACTAAGCGACTAATACTGGAGAAGGCAATGGCACCCCACTCCAGTGTTCTTGCCTGGAGAATCCCAGGGACGGGGGAGCTTGGTGGGCTGCCGTCTATGGGGTCGCACAGGGTCGGACACGACTCAAGTGACTTCGCAGCAGCAAGTGACTAATACATAGACACATCAATATATTAAGAGCGTGCTTCACAATCATTGATTCTTTTTTTTTTCTTTTTTGTTTTATCTTCTACCTCTTGAAATCACTTCTTTGTATCGAAGTTTGTTAGAGGCTTTCTTGTCAAGATGAAATATTTTAGGGGGAAAAAAATGCATCAGTTGATAGTCGCTGGCTTTCATACTTCAAAAGCATTCTGACTCAGAAAAATACAAATAAAATTTTTTTAATTGATAGTTTGGGGTAAGATTTTAGCATGCTTAAGTATATAGCAAGAAGGACCTATCTTATCAAACAAGCTGTTTCCTTCTCTTTTTAATAATTTCAAAAGGAGGTGCTTGTTTTAAATGTATTAATTGTAGTTACTAAACATTAGAATGTCAGACCGCCTGTCATGAGTTCATGTTTACATGTTCTCAGGATCATTTTGTTCTTTCTTTTCCTTTTTGGGACATTTCCATGTAGTGTTAGAATAACCTCTGGCAGTACCTAGCAAATAAGATCAATGACCAGGGAAGAAACTTACGTACCCTGTTTTATTTTGTCATATATTTTCTTCATAAGAGAAAATTGAGTTTTCTGCTGCTATCCTACTATCTAGGGAACTCTTTATTCATCTACCTCAAAATCATGCCTATTGACAATGTTTAAAATATTGGTCTCAGAACCGTTTCTTCTACTAAATCTGTGCAAAAGTATATGTGGTGGAGGATATTCTGTAGACCTAGTAAACCTTAATTTTTCATTCCTTCCCTCAAATATAATTTTTGGTATAATATATAGCTCATGCTTTTTTGTGTGTGTGAAAATAAAATTTATAAAAATGATAGAACCTAAATATAATAACCATGGATCATTTCTCTTTGCTTTTTTCCTCCCATTCATTAGCCTGATGGCTAAGGATTATCAAACAGTTACAGTAGCTAATTTACATTTAACTGCTATTATTTGTGATAGAAATTATAAGATAATAGCAAAATTTTTAGTGTTGAAGAATCAGGCTTAAGCTTTTCATTATTTCAGTGATAGTGATTTCATATGATACTTTATTTTCAGAGTACTTCCCCTTTAATAATTTTGTCTGATCTTCAGAATATCATGAAGCAAGTCAGTGACTATGTTATCAGGAATCTAGGTCTTTTTGAAGCATGAGGGACTCGTGTGTGTTTACACCAGACTCACATTAACTGACTCCTAATGCAGGGTTTCTACCTATAGAGTTCACTTAGATTTAGTGGAATTACAGATTTATAACTTATGAATTTCAAAAGTTTTGTGCCAAGATTATTTCTAGCATTGTTTACTTCATCTGCATGTGTGTTCTGTAGAACCTCTATGTGGTATATATGTATAAACTATACTTAATTAGAAGACAATCTAAACTCTGGTTGTTTATCACTGCAGCATATGTTTAAATGAATTCATTTTTTTCCTTTGTTTCTTAGGTTTATACCAGATGATATTACTTTTGATGATGAGCCCAAGGATGTAGCCTCAGAAGTGGATTTAACAGCATATAAACCAAAATATTTCACATCTGCTGCAATGGGAACATCAACGGTATTTCTTCACTTTAGAAAGTATATAGCTGAACTCCATTGTTGCTTTAAGAAAAGACTTTGTTATTTACTTACAGCATCTTTAGAAATGGAAAGTATTCAAAGTTTTAATGCATAAGTACAAATAGAAATGAAACACAAGTGTATTTGCATTTTTATCTACCCCATCTATTTGAACCTGTTTCCAGATTTTTGTTACGCCTTTAAGCCTGAGTCAGTTACCTGCAAATGTTTCTTTTTTCTCTTCTATCTTTCCCATACAGTCTTACTTACCTAGATTCTTTAATAAGTAATATGTCAGTTATTAGTATCCTAGGGAGTAGGGGGAGGAGCTAACACTACTTCAAATCACAGAAGCAGTGCAGATTTAAAATAGGAACACATTTTTTTCTGCAGATATGACCCCAAATTGTAAAAACAATTGAAGTAGAATAATTCTGGACTACTCAATGTCACATTAATGCTTAATAATAAACAGCCAAAAGATTTTTATTGAATTAGTTTGTTACTTAGCTGCCTAGCTTGTCTGCTTTCCTGCCCCATGTACCTTTTACCCATAGCTGAACTCTGCAGCAGCCCCACAGGCTTCTCATTGCCTTTCTTGTGACAAACTACTGTGCTTTTCTGAGGCCAGCCCGGTGGCAGAGTTGGTGTGTCTGCCACCTGCAGCCTGCGGATGCTGTGTGGCCTTGATTAGTCACTGAGTATAGGGAACCCCCACCAGTGTGCACTAAGTGAAGTCTGAAAGATTCAGTCACATAAAACCTAAGTTCATGTTATTTTCAAGCCTAAAAACTAGGCAGGCCTATCCAGTCAGCCAGTCTTGAGTTCCTACGGCCTGACTGTATCATCCATGTCTGTCTCAGTTTAGAAGTGATTTTGTGGTCATCAGCTTAGTCTTAATGATCAGAATAGGAATAATTCTGAATTTTGGAACTAGCAGTAATTTCTCCAACAATGGCAGTTATTTTAAGGATTGAATCTCTTAGTTAATCTGGGGAGATTAGCCTGAGAGGGAAAAAAAAGTAAGGATGTGGAACCTGCCCTGTGATGGATATTAAATCTCTAACAAGACTCAGAATGGGGGCTTCGTAGAGGACAGGAGCATGTCCCCAGACCAATCATGTTATAGATAAATTCCTGTGTCATGAGGATTTCCTGTACTTTGAACCAGTAAATGCCTTTCTAATCAGTGGCTTTTAATATCTTTTGGAAAAAGGACCACACTGAGATTGTTCTAAAAGCTTTATCAGTAAATTTCAGTTTGTAGACCTCCTGAAATGCCTAGAACTCCAGGTGAAAAACATGTTTTGACTCATTCACAATAATGTTAACTTTTTCACTAGTGTAGTTTCTTATTTTCACCACAGTCAGTCCATATACTGATAAATTTTTACTCCCAGTAATGAAGTGCCTTGCATATAGTAGAGAGTTAGGATACAGGCACAGGTTAACTGAAATGCTTTCCTTTCCACAGGTAGAAACTTTTGCCTTAACGATGCTATATAGTATTGATTTTAGTATGTCTTTATTAGTTTACTGTTAAACATCCACATTAACAATAAGTATTCTTTACAAGTTTGGGTTGCTGACATTTCCATTTTTACATATTATTTTATATTTTTTATTTTTTATTTTATATTTCAATTTTTATATGTCATTTTTTCTTATTCGTTGGTGGAAGGTGGAGATCACTTGGGATGAGACTGATCATGAAAGAATTACAACACTCAACAGGAAATTTAAAAAGGAAGAACTTTTGGATATGGATTTTCAAGCCTATTTAGCTTCTTCTAGTGAAGATGAAGAGGAAATAGAAGAACCACAAGGTATTTGTTTGCCTTTTGGTGTTCTACTTTTGTAAGCATTTGAATACTTAATCTAGACTTACTAATGACAATATGTCTTTGGCAGTAGCTTGAAAGAGAATATCTAATCCTTAAATTGTCTGTGAAGTATGCTCACATTTACAGTATTATATATACTTGTAGATAGTAATTGAAGTTTTTTATTTAGAGATATTTTTTTAGCCTGAATTTCTTCAACCAAAGACACTTTTTTTAAAACCCTAACCTCAACAAAAAAAAGGGTCTGGTCTTTTAGACGACACATGATTCTTACAGTTAGGCAATCACCTAAACAAGTAAAATGCTTTATCACCATCCCTTTTTTAAACTAAGAGCTTTTGGATTGTTTTTTACGTGCCATTTTTCTGCTCAGTTAGTTTACAAAGTAGACTCTTCCTGTTCATTTAGTGATTATCCTAAAAATCGTGGCTTGCATCCTTATTAAAGTTGAATACTAATTAATACTTTTACCCTCCTAGAGAAGACAAGGAGTCTTAAAAGAGCTTTCATGCTGTTCTGTGTACCTTACTTCTTAAGTACCGCAGGACATTAATATTACTGTTTGGTTTACATTTACTCACATTTTCCCTACTTCTTTTGCTCCTTGTTCTTTTCTAAATCTCATACTTCCGTTTGGGATCATTTTCTTTCTACCTTAAGTATATCTGTGGTAATTTCCAAAATTGAGTTTTAGTTTAGTCTAAAAATGTCCTTATTTGGCCTTTATTTGTGAATATATTTTCATGATTAAAAAAAAATTCTAGGTGGACAGTCCTCTTGTTCCCACATTGATGATAATATTCTGCTGGCTTCTGATTTTGTTGTACTTTCTTCAGTCTTTTGAAGGTTGTCTGGATTTTATTCTTTGCATTTAAAAGTTTTCTCTTTCCTTTTGTCTTTCTGCAGTTTTAATATGAACTAAGAATAGATTTTTAAAATTTATTATGCTTGGGGTTTATTGGGTTCCTTGAATTTGTGGCATGGTATCTTTTAATCAGTTTTGAAATATTTTCAGCCATTATCTATTCAGGTATTTCTTCCCCCTTCCCTGGGACTCCAATTAAATATATATTGTATCTTTTCACTGTAACTTCCATGTTGTTTCTCTCCTATATTTTTTTTATCCACTGTCTTTCTATTTCTATGCTAGTCTACTTCTGGTTGATCCTTGCCCTGGAGTATGTCTTTCGGGGTCCCTACTAAATATGGGGTACTAGCCTGGAGAATCCCAGGGACGGGGAGCCTGGTGGGCTGCCGTCTCTGGGGTCACACAGAGTCAGACACGACTGAAGCGACTTAGCAGTAGCAGCAGCATTTGGTTTTTTAACTTTTGTCTTACTGGCCTGCGAGACTGCCAAAACTGTTGGTTAGTCTCAGGGCTATTTGTTTGGTAGACCAGTATGTGCATTCAGGGCAATGGGGTCCTCTCGATAATGATCATCTTCTCCTTAATTTTGATTTGGTAATTCTTCACTAACTTGTCAGTTCTTTGAAGTTTTCTTCTTTCTTTTTAAAATAACTTTGAGGCTTGGATTAGATATTCTTTGCCCCAGTGCCTTTCTTTTCATAGCTATGAAATGGGAATCATAATAGTACCTGCTCATGGTTGAAAAGATTGAGATAATATATATAAAGTCTTAGCATACTACCTCATATCATATATTTTTACTTCTAAAACTTTAAGGATTAATAGCTTTTTGTTTGAAATGTACTGATTAAGTTTTTAAAAACGTACATTTTTCTTCAGTATTTTAATTGATTGCAAGCTTACTATAATCTATAATTTAGTACCTCTGATAGATGCATTAGTGTATTTGAATGCTTTGAAGTTACTGGATGTTCCTGTTGTAGTTTATAAGAGATCATACCAGGGCTTTTTACTGTTACATTTTTTTTTCACTCCTTATATAGAAATAAGTCTTTCACAAAGTATTGTCCTTGAATTGGGAGAAAACAGACTTACATGAGTTAACCCACATTTTAGAGCTTCAGAAAGTAAAATTTTAGTACTGGAAAAAATCAATTTAAAGTAGGCCATCAGAGACTTACCACTAAAATTTCAACCTGGAAGCAGCTTGCTTCTAATTATGTTTTCAGAAGTAAGCTTTTAATAGAAAGAAATACATTGCCATTTTGTTAATGCGTTCCTGATGTTTTATCCATTGAATTACGGGATATATGACAGAATTCCATCCAAGATTATTATTGTGGCATAAAGCACAAACAGGAAAAAAATGAATTTCAGCTGTTCAAGTGAAAATGTAAAAGTGTGATAGGATGGAAAGAATGTTGTGGACTAGTTTTTATTCATTCAGAGGAAAAAAAACGTATAAAAACATTTATTTAACCAATTTTTTTCACATCACCTTTTGAAGATATAAGGACAGTCTGTTAACATTGATGTTTCACAGCTAAATGCTTAATAATATCGGATGTATTTAGTGACCAGTTAGCTATAGCTCATAGAAGAGAGAGTCTTCTGTAAAGTTTCCCTTTACTGAGGACATTTACTCAATTCAGTTAGTCTGTATGTTTTGCGTTAAAACCTAGGTTCTTAATTTATGTTTTGACGTGGAGAATTACAGTGGAAATACAGAGCAAACACACTTTTCATCTATTAGTTTTCTTTGGTATTTGTTGCCCGTGAATTTTATACCGTTCCTTTGTATTATGATTATTTTTATAAAATTGGGAAATGGAAATGTGAAGCTTTTCTACATGGGAGAATTAAATGCACAAGCTTATAATTTGTTCATTTTTATTCTTCATGTGCTAATGAGACCCTAAGAGTAAGCATGCTTGCTCATTATCAGGTGGAAAGGACTCGTTATTCTTTTGTTTTAGATAACAGGCAGCTTCCTTTATCTGTGTCATTGAACAGCTAAGTCCATGTATCAGATGCATCCCAACACTACTCAGACTCCTTTTATTGACCATACATGTGTTGGATGGTAGGAGACATAAAGGGGGAAAAAATGCCATCCCTGCTTTCTTGCTTATAGGGTGGAGAAGTTCAAGGATGTTACATGACTACAGGATTATTTTGAGATGTGAATTTTAATAAAAAACAGTGATTCCCAAGTATACTGTTGTTACCGTACTAACTTATATTGCAGCTGATTTTTATTGTAAATAAGATTTAAGTCATTTAATTCATTTTGTGTTAAGTTTAAGTCTGATTTTGATATTCTGTTGTTATAGTGTGTCTGACAGCTTTGAGAAGAGTGCTGCAGTGACTGAAATTGAACAGTGAAGTTAGAAGTGAAATTATTTCTGTATATTAAGTGAAATTGATTTTTTTGTTAGGTGATGATGGAGTCAGTGTAGAAGAAGATGGGAAAACAAAAAAAAGTCAGAAGGATGATGAAGAACAAATTGCTAAATATAGGCAACTCTTACAAGTTATTCAAGACAAAGAAAAGAAAGGCAAAGAAAATGATATGGAAATGGAAATTAAGTGGGTTCCAGGTAAGAATTAGATACTAACCAAATGTTCACTGTTTTCCTTCATTTGGGGACATCAGATAGAAAAGAGGGTCAACTCTTTGGAAACATTAACTTAAAAAAAATCACATTTTCAGGAATGTTTTCATGAGGAAGTTAATATGATATTTGCATATATCATTTAATTCACTTCGGGACTACTGTTTTAGACTCTTACTGGCTTATTCTTGGTTTCTTTAATTTACTCACTATAAATTACCGATTTATGAAAGTAGCCGTTTCCTAGGCTTGATTCCAGTGTTCTCAGAATATAGAAACTTGATTCCAGGCACCATGTATTCTAAAGTCATTAAACTTCTTTTCAAAATATGTAATTCATAAGTGGATTTTTCTCTAGTAACCACTAGTAGACTTTACTTAGTGAGCATTCACTAACACAAAATATGTAATACGTAGTTTTCCATCTCAATTAATGCAATTTTAAAATATTCTTGGATAGTCCAAGAAGTATATATAACGTTATGATTTTTATAACTGCCTTGAAGGATTCAGGAACTTTTTAGAGTAGTAAAATACTACTACGATAATAATTAAAACCTTGTCAAAGCTAAACCAAGGTAAGAGGATAAATGAGGGTTATTTTCTAACATAGGTATTTTTTCTTAACAGTCTTGGGCAAATCAGCATGTATCTTTCCGAGTAATACTGTTCTTGCAAATTACTGCTTTTTATGTATACCTTAAAGATAAATACGATTTTGGGCAATGATTCAATTATTTTAGCCTCAGTTTGTCTCTAGATGAAAGAATACTGATAATAACACCATTGCTTAAAAGTTAAGTGTTCTGTATTCATTTAGTTCTGTTTCTTACAACTCATTTGTTTTTGCACTGAGAGTAAAATAACTGTTTTCATAGATTTCATCTATATTTGAGGATAGATCCTTAGAGTAAATTTATCAGGATGTCCATATGTCTCCTACATGTTCCGTAAGAATTCGGTGCTGTGTTTTAACTCATTTGTTTTAAATGTTTGGCTTTTGCAAGAAGTGGTGGAAAGAAAAAATGAAGTTTAGTAGTATTAGCATATGAACAGTGGCTAAGGGAACACAATTAATTTAGCCTGGAGAGGAAAAATCTAAAGTGACTTAATATTTTCAAGTACTACTCGCATGATAAGTATGTAAATGAAGACTTAATCTCAGTTTCTACCTCAGAAGTCAGTGTTTCACCAGTGGATAAAAGTTGAATGAAAGGTTTCAATGTAGTATACAGAGGAATTCTCTGTGTTAGAATTGTTCAGTAAAAGAGCACAGAGGCTGCATTAAGGGATTGTCAGTAAGTTTCGCAGTAAGGCAGTTTAAACCTACCACTCAGAGGTGTGTGAAGAAATTTTTTACTTGAGGTCCTTGGGTTAATGATTCTAAGAAATGTTGGAGTCTATCTTTTAAATCAAATATGTTGGAATTGTAGCTTAATTCTAATCTTAGGATGAGCTTATTGAATGAAGATATTTTAAGTGAATGTACTTTAAGTTGAGATATTCAGGTGATAATATAAGAAAGAAGATTTAAAATAAATTGATTGAAAAGTTTTCTATTAAATATTTTGGAGAGATATTGAGTGGACCAGATATAGCTGTTGTATTTATTAATATAGTTTATATAGTGAAAAATACCAAAAAGTGATGCGTAGGAATATTTAAGCAATACAGTTTTCCTAGGATAAACCTCACTTAGTCATGGTGCATTATCCTTTTGATTCCTAGACTCAGTTTAATAATGTTTTGTTAAAGATTTTTGCACTTGTGTTAATGAGGAATACTTGCCTATAGTTTCCATTTCTTGCAGTGTCCTTAGCTTTTGGTATCAGGGTAATGCTGACCTCATGTAATAAATTAGCAACTGTTCCCTCTGATATTTAGCAGTACATTTTTATCTTGACTTTGCTATTTGTGGATGTGATATTAATGTCATGTAAAATATTTTGAAATATAAAATGAAAAATTATCATCTGTAATTCCATTTCCCTTATTCAGCCACTGAGTGATTAGGTAGATTGTGGTTTAATTTATCATTTCTCTATTGGCAAATATTAAATAATATTTCTAATATTAATCATATTTTAATCATATTTCTAATCTTTCACTTCAGTAGGTCCATGGTATTGGAAAGAAATGTGATCTAAGGCTGTTACAAATCCCAAAGCCAAAAATATCAGTACTTTCTTAGATCTCTTCACTTTCATCCCCAGCCAAGTAATAGGCTTACTCTTTTAGGGTCTTTCACTTATAAAAACAATTTTTTAACAAAGATGCTCCTCCTCCCTCCCCAGCCCCCTGTTTTAGAAATGTCAGTGCATGTGAGAACCTGCAGAGACCACAAGGAGAAGCTGAGGCTGGCACGTAGACTCACTTGCCAGTCAGTAACATGACTTCCTCACTCACATAGCAGCTTGACATATGCTCTGGATCAACCTGTGGTTCTCTCACAAGCTGCTGAAACTACCAGGGTCCAAGCCTCAAAATTTAAATCTCAGATGCCAAGGATCTAGAATGTTATAAATAATCTATAGCTTTTTCCATATTTTGAATTGTTTTCATAGGATAGCTTCCCAGAAATAGAATTACTAGGAAAGGACACAGACACCTTTTGTGTCTTGAGATTATTGCCAAATGCTTTCCAAAGGGGTTGTACCAGTTTTTAGTGCCTTCAACAATGATGAAAGTGCCAGGTTCATGGAATTATCATCAACATTCACAATATAATTTTTGCTCTTAGTTGAAGGAAGGAAAATTGATATTCTGCTGTATAATGCATTTTTTTAAGGTCTTTAACCACAGTATTTTTTGAAGGCCCCATATGGGGTATTATTAACCTGTAGATCCTTGGTGTGGTTGTGCACACGAGTACGTGTGTGCACTTTCTGTGTGTGTGAGAATGTAAGGGGTCTGTTACACACTGACATGTTAGATGAGCCAAATGAACTTCTCTTTCAGGATCTCGGTTTACTTATTTGGAAAGTGGGGCTAATAATACCTTTCTGGCTTAACGAGGTACTATAAATGTACTTTCATAGTTTAGAGTACTATTCATGTCATAGGTGTATTTTGTTGAATTTGTCTCTTAAGGAAGGTATGTTCCCGGTAACAATTACCCTGAACCACAGAACTTTTTTGATGTTATACTTCAGTAAACCACAGAGGGTCAGTATAAGATTGTACTTTATCACACATCAGTTTTTCTATGACTTGCATTTCCCAAATATTAAACTCTTTAGAAAAATAATAAGTACTCTTAATAATCACTAACACTTGTTGAACTATGGCTTCAGTTCAGTTCAGTTGCTCACTCGTGTCCGACTCTTTGCTACCCCATGAATCGCAGCACGCCAGGCCTCCCTGTCCATCACCAACTCCCGGAGTTCACTCAGAGTTGCGTCCATCGAGTCAGTGATGCCATCCAGCCATCTCATCCTCTGTTGTCCCTTTCTTCTCCTGCCCCCAATCCCTCCCAGCATCAAAGTCTTCTCTAATGAGTCAGCTCTTCGCATGAGGTGACCAAAGTACTGGAGTTTCAGCTTTAGCATCATTCCTTCCAAAGAAATCCCAGGGCTGATCTCCTTCAGAATGGACTGGTTGGATCTCCTTGCAGTCCAAGGGACTCTCAAGAGTCTTCTCCAACACCACACTTCAAAAGCATCAATTCTTCGGCACTCAGCCTTCTTCACAGTCCAACTCTCACATCCATACATGACCATAGGAAAAACCATAGCCTTGACTAGATGGACCTTAGTCGGCAAAGTAATGTCTCTGCTTTTGAATATACTGTCTAGGTTGGTCATAACTTTCCTTCCAAGGAGTAAGCATCTTTTAATTTCATGGCTGCAATCACCATCTGCAGTGATTTTGGAGCCCCCCAAAATAAAGGCTGACACTGTTTCCACTGTTTCCCCATCTATTTTCCATGGAGTGATGGGACCAGATGCCATGATCTTCGTTTTCTGAATGTTGAGCTTTAAGCCAACTTTTTCACTCTCCTCTTTTACTTTCTTCAAGAGGCTTTTTAGTTCCTGTTCACTTTCTGCCATAAGGGTGGTGTCATCTGCGTATCTGAGGTTATTGATATTTCTCCCGGCAATCTTGATGCCAGCTTGTGTTTCTTCCAGCGTGGCGTTTCTCATGCTGTACTCTGCATATAAGTTAAATAAGCAGGGTGACAATATACAGCCTTGACGTACTCCTTTTTCTATTTGGAACCAGTCTGTTGTTCCATGTCCAGTTCTAACTGTTGCTTCCTGGCCTGCATACAGATTTCTCAAGAGGCAGGTTAGGTGGTCTGGTATTCCCATCCCTTTCAGAATTTTCCACAGTTTATTGTGATCCACACAGTCAAAGGCTTTGGTATAGTCAATAAAGCAGAAATAGATGTTTTTCTGGAACTCTCTTGCTTTTTCGATGATCCAGCGGATGTTGGCAATTTGATCTCTGGTTCCTCTGCCTTTTCTAAACCCAGCTTGAACATCAGGGAGTTCACAGTTCACGTATTGCTGAAGCCTGGCTTGGAGAATTTTGAGCATTACTTTACTAGCATGTGAGATGAGTGCAATTGTGTGGTAGTTTGAGCATTCTTTGGTATTGCCTTTCTTTGGGATTGGAATGAAAACTGACCTTTTCCAGTCCTGTGGCCACTGCTGAGTTTTCCAAATTTGCTGGCATATTGAGTGCAGCACTTTCACAGCATCCTCTTTCAGGATTTGAAACAGCTCAATTGGAATTCCATCACCTCCACTAGCTTTGTTCGTAGTGATGCTTTCTAAGGCCCACTTGACTTCACATTCCAGGATGTCTGGCTCTAGATGAGTGATCACACCATCGTGATTATCTGGGTTGTGAAGATCCTTCTTGTACATTCTTCTGTGTATTCTTGCCATCTCTTCTTAATATCTTCTGCTTCTGTTAGGTCCATACGATTTCTCTCCTTTATTGAGCCCATCTTTGCATGAAATGTTCCCTTGGTATCTCTAATTTTCTTGAAGAGATCTCTAGTCTTTCCTATTCTGTTGTTTTCCTCTATTTCTTTGCATAGATCGCTGAGGAAGGCTTTCTTATCTCTCCTTGCTATTCTTTGGGACTCTGCATTCAGATGCTTATATCTTTCCTTTTCTCCTTTGCTTTTTGCTTCTCTTCTTTTCACAACTATTTGTAAGGCCTCCCCAGACAGCCATTTTGCTTTTTTGCATTTCTTTTCCATGGGGATGGTCTTGATCCCTGTCTCCTGTACAGTGTCACGAACCTCATTCCATAGTTCGTCAGGCACTCTACCTATCAGATCTAGGTCCTTAAATCTATTTTTCACTTCCACTGTATAATCATAAGGGATTTGATTTAGGTCATATCTGAACGGTCTAGCGGTTTTCCCTGTTTTCTTCAATTTGAGTCTGAATTTGGTAATAAAGAGTTCATGATCTGAGCCACAGTCAGCTCCTGGTCTTGTTTTTGTTGACTGTATAGAGCTTCTCCATCTTTTCCTGCAGATAATATAATCAATCTGATGTTGGTGTTGACCATCTGGCGATGTCTTAGCTTGACTTAAAAAAAAATTTAGACTGTTTAAACTCCCTGTCTTTTTACATTGGATTGCGCAATATAGGGGGCTTCCCAGGTAGCACTAGTGGTAAAGAACCTACATGTCAGTGCATGAAACGTAAGACACACAGGTTCAACCTTAGGTCAGGAAGATCCCCTGGAGGAGGGCATGGCAACCCGCTCCAGTCTTCTTGCCTGGAGAATCCCATGGACAGAGGAGCCTGGCAGGCTGCGGTGCATAGGGCTGCAAAGAGTTGGACACGACTGAAGTGACTTAGCACGCATGCAGTATAGTCACATTCGGAGTTTTAATTCCGTAAGAGTAAGTATAAAGAGAGGCAGATAGCAGGTACATGGGTGTAATAACTAGAACGAACTGTTCTTTCTGTTGATACTCTAGTTCCTCATGGAAATGTGAGAGGATGTTATTAATGTTATAAATAATTTAAAATGTTAAATTATAAGATTTTTAAGGAAAGCTGTAATTCATTGTTTTGATGTGGGATATTGTTTCCCATCTCAGTGTGTTGCTATTAATAGAAAAGTATCCTATCTGACTCATTTTGATGAGCAGAGAAGGTGACACATGTAATTAGCATATTGAGCCTTCGTTAATGAACTTGCCTCATTGGGGAATTTGTGATATACATAAAAGTGAAGCATAATGAGTTTTATCTCACAAATATATAATAACCTCTCCTGTATTAATAGTTCAGTTAATCTGTGTGATAATTTTTTGTCGTAGATAATGCAAGCTGTATATTTTGACCTTTGACATTTCATCCAGAATATGAATAGACGTGTTCATAATGACGTTTCTTTCTCTATCATCTTAAAGGAGATTGTTACTGTTGTTTAATCACTGAGTCATGTCCCACTTTTTTGCAACCCCAGGTGCCTGTAGCCTGCCAGGCACCTCTGTCCATGGGATTTCCCAGGCAAGAATACTGGCGAGTTCCAGGTGCCATTTCCTTCTCCAAGGTATCTTCGCGACCCAGGGATCAAACTCGTATGTTGCATTGGCAGGCAGCTTCTTTACCACCGAGCCACCTGGGAAGCCAGTATATTAATGCTCACCTGTTGCTAAGCATTCACTTTTATTTGGCCTAGATTGACAAGGAAACAGATGTTTGCAAGACTAGACGTGTGTGTGTGCTCAGTCACTGAGTCATGTCCGACTCTTTGCAGCCCCATGGACTGTAGCCCGCCAGGCGCCTCCGTCTATGGAATTTTCTAGGCAAGAAATAGTGAAGTGGGTTGACATTTCGTCCTTCAGTCTTCCCAAACAAAGGATGGAACCTGTGTTTCTGCATCTCTTGCATTGACAGGGGGAGTCTTTACCACTGAGCCACCTGGGAATCCCTAAAGGAGATTAGTATGATTAAATGTCCTCTGTTTCTTAGTTACCTGCTGATTAATGGACACTGGTGAAAGGACATCTAGTCTTTTTTCTATTCAGCGTCTTTCAGTGCCTAAGCTTTCCTTCAAATACTTATTAAGCATATGCCAAGAACCATTCTAGATACCATTTGTATGAGCAAAACATAAATCCTTGACTTCTTAAAGCTTATATTCTGGTTAAGGGGAGACAGATAAGTCTTTAGTAGGAAAATATTTAGAAAGTAGAAGCCTTCCCAGGTGGTTCCATGGTGAAGAATCCGCTGGCCAGTGCAGGAGACACAGGTTTGATCCTTTGGTTGGGAAGATCCTTTGGAGAAGGAAATGGCAACCCACTCCAATATTTCTTGCCTGGAAAATTCCATAGACAGAGGAGCCTGGTGGGCTACATACCATGGGGTCACAAAGAGTCAAACAGGACTGAGCAGCTAAACAGCAGCAAAAGTAAGTAGAGGTCAGAGGGTGAACCATGAGAGGAGAGTGTGCAAGCAGAGAGGTGACAAGTGACTGGCTTTGAAGTTGTGGCTTATATATTGTGTTTGAGGAGCACAGGGAGAGCAGTGTGACCACAGGGAGGGCGTGAAGGAGAGAACAATGGATGCGGTCAGACAGGTAACAGGGCCAAGTCAGAAGGTCTTGCAGGCCAGTTTTAGGCCTTGATGTCTTCACCAAGTGAGATGAGAAGCAATTGGATCTATGCCAAAACCAATACAGAATTGTAAAGTAAAAATTAAAAAAAAAATAAATTAATTAATTAAAAAAAAAAGAAAATGAAATAGATTATGCAAACATATTTTGTTTAAAATATATTAAGGAAAGGAAAAAAAAAAAGAGAAGCAATTGGAGTGTTTGAGCTAAGGAGCAGTGAGATCTGACTTGGGTTCTTTTCCAACTTTACTGAGATATAATAGACATATGTTACTTTGTGAGTTTAAGGTGTACAGCATAAATCTTGTTTCTGGTATCTGTTCTTTATTCTTTGTACTTCCTTTCCCCCATCTTTATCCTGTCTCCCTTTTTGTATTCAGTGACCCAATGGGAAGTGTAAACAGACTGTGACTATGGTATTATTCATTCTTTATTTAGAAATAAAATGTTTTTGAATTAGTTGGGCATTCATTTTACTAGGCAGCCCGGCTTCAAACAGTTTAATTTTCAGACTTCTCAAAATCTGTTCACTATTTACTTTTGGCTGTGTGTCTATTTCCATTTATTGCCAGTGTATCCATTATTTGAGATAGTCACAAAAAAATGTTTTTTTGGTCAGAACTTTTAAAATAATCAGATGTTTAAAATTTTGAGTTCATTGTAGACGAGAGCATTAAATGGAAAACTGAACTTCAAATAAGCTGAAAAGAGTTTGCATTTTGCTTCATATTTTGGTCAGGGGGAGGACACCAGTTTGCAGTGCACTGTTGTTACTTGGCCACAGCTAGTTGATGGCTCAAATTTTAAAACTTAGGTGTACACTCCTTCTGTAAATCATCCAGTTAACAGATTGACTGTAAGGGCCTTGTAAGGTAATAAGCTGAAACTTTTTACTGTGCAAAAAGGAAAAAAAAAAAAACAATAAACATTTGAATCATTTGTGGAATGTGTCGTAAAAATGAGAAGCAGCTAAAGTTATCTAAAAGAACAATGCTAGCACATTTTCTCCATAGAGTTGCCAGTAAATTTCTTAGAATTTCCTGGATTATTTTAAAGATAACTTTCTCTGTTGAGATTTAATTTTTTTTAAAAGTTTTCCAGGAATCTTCAAAAAAAAAAATCTAAAGCAAAACTGAAGATATTTTTATAATAACACTATTTTCAGAAAGTACTCAAGATTCTCATACGTTTAGAAGTTTCAGGTGAACTGGTCTGCTATTTTAGGATCCCAGTTAAGTATGTAAATCAGTAAGGGCCTCTGGTTGCCAGCACCTAGGCCATTGCTCTTCATGTGGTCCTTCCGTCCGTTTGCATCTGCAGCCACAGCTTCCAGACAGTAGTACTTTTTTGGACTTTGCCTTAGATTTACAATCTGCCTGAAGTTGATTCAAGAACAGAGAGTGTGTTTCATGTATTGTTTTCCCACAGCTATGCTGATTTGTTTGAAGTTGTGAATTCTTTGGTCTTTAAAACAGAGCTTTTGCTTTTTCTGTTTGAGATTGTCCCACATCATCATTCTACATCCTAACTGCCTGGCTAACAAACTGTCATTTTTCTCACACATGTTCCATATGTTATTTTGACAGAATTCACTCAGACTGCTTTCAGCAGTTTCATTATTGCTCATCTTTTTTTTTTTTTTTTGTCCCCCTTAAATTGAAAAGCCATATATCCTTACACTACTTTAACATATTTGGTTTTTTCCCCAATTTTTTTGTGATAAAATACACATAGCATAAGCTTTACCATCTTAGGTGCGTTTTAAGTGTATCGTTCAGTGGTATTAAGAACATTCATACTATTGTGCAGCCATCATGACCATCCATTTCCAGAAGCATTTATGAAACTACATCTCTGTATCCATTAAACAACTCTTCACTGGCCATCCCCCAACCCCTGAAAACCACCATTCTACTTTCTGTCTCTCTGATTTTGGCTCCTGTAAATATCGCATATAAATGGAATCCTAAAATATTTATCTTTCTGTCACTGGCTTATTTCAGTTAGCAGAATGTCCTCAAGGTTCATCCATGCTGTGGTATAAGTCTGAATTTCTTTCCTTCCTTCTTAAGGCTGAATAATATCCCATGGCGTGTGTGTATGTGCATACACTTTGCTTATCCAATTCATCCATTGATGGACTGGATGCTGTCCAACCATCTCATCCTCTGTCACCCCTTCTTCCTCCTGCCGTCAATCTTTCCCAGCATCAGAGTCTTTTCCAATGCATCGGCTCTTCACGTCAGGTGGCCAGAATATTGGAACTTCAGCATCAGTCCTTCCAATGAATATTTAGGGTTGATTTCCTTTAGGATTGACTGATTTGATCTCCTTGCAGTCCAAGGTACTCTCGATGGTCTTCTCCACCACAATTCACCAAGATCTAAGCATCGTCAGCTTAGATTGTCATAAAGTATATTTCGCTGTAGGTTACTGTTACTCCTTCTCTCTGTGGAGGCATGGAGAGATTTAAAAATATTTTTAAAGTAATTTATTTGGATGCATAATTTTGAGCCAGAAGCACAGACTTCTCAGCATGAGGGAACATTTTGGTCCATGGCCAGGATCACATGTGTGACAATGTCTAAGAAGCCTGTCTTCTGAGAAGCCGTCTTCTGTTTAGTAACCTGTTCTGAAGGTTTCAAAAAAAAGGCGGGGGCAAGGGAAAGCTTTTGCATATTTGCTGTTGAATACTGCAGGTTTCTAGGCATACATGTTAGTGTTCCAAAATTCTGATATCTTTTTGGACACAAAGAATGCTTGACCTGTCATAAATTAGTAGATTTCTGTCAATAGAGAATCCCTAAGAATTGCAACAACGCTCGCTTATAAAAGCAGCCATGGATATAAATCGAAGTCCTAAATTTTCTAAATTTTAATGTTACTTTCATTCTCTGTTAACTCTTATTCTATAATTTTTTCAGTGTTGCAGGACATTGCCAGTGAAATAAGATGTGGGGTAATTGCAAATATTAGAAACGTTGAAAGAGTAAACCTTAAATGATATTCTGCTTCAGAGATTCCCACCCAGCATACCACCTGTGAGTTTCTGATTTGCCCAAGGATTGATCCCTTTCTCCTTGAGGCCAACCAGAGACCCCAGCTGCGTTTCCTCCTCTGGTTGTCTCTCCTATTTACTCCATTGTGCCGTACAGCATTATTTTATGTATCTATCATCATAGGAAAAAGGTTGGGAATACACTGCTTTGCTAATAGTTATTTGGGAAGTCTTTTTAACAGTAGTCTGGTCAGAATTACAGTTTACTTATGTAAACTTATCCCAGTAAAGGTAGAAGAAAATTCTTAAGAGTGCAGCAGCAAGAAAAATCTAGCTAGTTAAATGCTAGTGAGGCCAAAGTGCTTTTCATTTCTTTTCATTTTTCTTAAAGACGGGGTTTTTTGGTTTAATTGATTTAGAAATGCTATTTTGGTTGTACTGCAGCCTCAAAATGCCATTATGTTAGTGGCTTCTCTAGTCTCTCCCAGGGAGGAAAACAGACACCTGAGTTTCAGGCCATTAGTTTATAGGTGGAATTTTTTAAAAAGTGTATGGATAGGGACCTTATAATGAAGTTTGTATGTGTGAAGTCACTCAGTCATGTCCGACTCTTTGCGACCCCATGGACTGTAGCCTACCAGGCTCCTCCCTCCATGGGATTCTCCAGGCAAGAGTACTAGAGTGGGTTGCCATTTCCTTCTCCAGGGGATCTTCCCAACCCAGGGATTGAACCCTGGTCTCCAGCATTCCAGGCTGATGCGTTAACCTCTGAGCCACCAGGGAAGCTTAACGTTAGTAGTTTACTGTGATCGTGGAAAGAGCACAGAGGGCTTACATCAGAAAATCTGAGTTTAAGTACCTGTAATTTTGATGGGAATTAAATGACAAAGGTTAGTGAAAGCCAGTTTATTAGCACATAGTTGTCAAAGAGTGAACATTCACACACACACACCCCTTTTTTTTTACACTTTATTGTGGGGAAGAAGAACATAGACACAAAAGGTAAACACAGTGTATGTATACAGTTTAAAGGAAAAAAATTAAATGAATACCTGTGTATCTAGCTTAAGAAAGAACATCACCAATGTCTGTAGTCCCTGTTATACCCTCCTCCTTCTCCCAGAAGAAAATGTGAAACTACATTCCATGTTAACCGTTCCCCTTTTCTGTATAATAGTTTTACCACTCATGCATGTATCCTAAAGTCTTTATTTAGTTTTATTAATTTTGAAGTTTATGAAAGCATCCTCTGTGTATTCTTCTGTCATTTCTTTTTGCTGTTAACATTTTATTTTTGAGAGTTATCAATAATCCATATGTGAGGACATGGTCCATTTATTTTCACTGCTACATAGAATTCCTTTATGGATATATCACATCCGTTCTGTTGCTGGCTATTGTGGTATTTTGCTCTTATAAGCAGTGTCTTTGTGAATATTCTTGGACTTGTCACCAAGGTATATATAGAACTTCTTGGATATGTGTCAGAATTTTTTGGTTGTTTAGCATAGTCACAGTTACCTTAACAAGGTCATGCTGGATTGTTTTCCTAGGTGCTTGTAGCATTTTACTCTAACTGGTAGTGTGAGTTTGCCTAGCTCTTTATCCTCACTGTTAAATGATAATTGTCGGGTGATTTTTTTTCAATTGAGTATATAAGTAATGATGTTTCATTATGGTTTTAATTTGTGTGTTAGGCTCGCAAATCAGTTGAGCTCTTGCTGTGTGTGCCAAACTCTTCTTTAATAGCACTAAACAAAACAGAGATCTAGGCCTTTGTAGAGTCCTCCATTTTAGTGTGTGCATTGAGGGAGAGCAGGGAGGAACGGAATTAGTAAACTAATAAATGGGTAAAATAATCAGATGACGGTTAAGGGCTGTGGAAGCAAAAGGATAAGAGCTGGATAGGACATAGGAAGTTCAGGGGTGGGAGTGGGTAGCAATGTGAACAGGACAGTCAGGGAAGGCTTCATTGAGAAAATGACATTTGTACAAAGAGCTAATGGGAAGTATGTTGTACCTTATGTGTTATCCTGGGAAAGGACATTTCAGGCAGAGGAAGCAATAAATGCAAAAACCCTGAGGGGAACGCATTTCTGATTTGTTCAGGAATAATGAGGCAGAATGAGCCAGGGAGTGGAGAGTAGTGGAAGGTGAGGGCAGAGAGGTGGCCAGATCACAAAGGGCCTCTGATGATCTTCAGCTTGTACTAGAAAGACAATGGGAAATGGAGATGATGTGGCCTGACATGTTTTTAAAGGATTGCTCAGACATTTGCCTAATTACTAATGAAAAAAAATTTGTTTCGTGCTTTCTTACCTGTGAAATACCTATTCATATCTTTTGATACCATTTTTAGTGTAGTGTTCTTTGTGCTTTAGTGATTCTTAGGAGTTCTTCCTGTATTTGGCGTTCTCCTATATTTTGGGCTCATCTTTTATCAGCGGTATATTTTGCACATAACTTTTTCTAGTTGGTGATTTTCCTTTTTATTTCCTCTATAAAGTTCTTTGCAAAACAAAAGTGGTATAGGCAAATGTACTAAATGTGTCCTTTTATTCTTATGAATCTCTAGTTCATGTGAGTTCATTAACTACAGTCTTTGGATTAGGACACTCTTATTGATCCAGCATGACTCTCTTTTATTTATTTTTAGTAAATAAGTGAAAACACTACAAAAACTAGAATTGTGCAACAACTTAAATCCATCTATTTGATCTCTCCTGCTTCTCATTGCCTAAGAATAACCATCATCCAGATTTCAGCATTCACTCCTTTGCTCTCTGTTGTATGTGTTTTCATCTCATTTATTAAATATTTCTAAAAAGTACGGGTATATATAAAGAATGAAGTACTGATGCATGCTATAAAGTGAATGAACCTTGAAAGTATTATGCTAAGTGAAAGAAGCCAGTCACAAAATGGCACAGATTTTATATTAAATATCCAGCACAAACCATAGAGATAAGTGGTTGAGGGGTGGGCAGTGTTGAAGTGTCTTGAACGCTTCAACCTGAAGGGAGGGACTTGAACACTTCAACCTGATGGAACCTGAAGAAAGAAAGGTTCCTTTTTGAGAAGAATTAAATGTTCTAAAATTGATTGTGGTGATGGTTGCACATAACTGTGAATGGACTGAAAACCATCGAATTAGATTCTTTAAATGGCTGAATTCTGTGGTAAAGCTCTTAAGTTTATTAACATTGGTGTGAAGGGTGGATTTGTATCATTTGGGACTGATTTTTGACTTTTAAGTGCTTGATTTATCAAGAGTTGATTTTTTTTTATGATATAAGGTAGAAATTCAATTTCAACTTCTTCAGCATGGCAGATCTTTTTAATTTTTTTAATAGAATAAATCTCTCCTTACCCCCAGAACTCAGACATACCACCTCTGTCAGGTACCAGAGTTTCAAACCTATAAGGATCTATTGACTGGGTCCCTGATTTCTTGGTCAGTAAGTTACTCTGCCTAACCCTGGGCCACTAACACTTTCTAAAACTGGATAGAGAGCTTTACTGATTCATACACCCACCCTTGCCCTAGGCTGACTGCTCTGTGAAGAAACCAGATGCCCCCACCACCATAAGCAGCAAGTGCTTGAAAGTGCTGCCTTGTGCAGACCCTTCAGGAGAGAGCCAGGTTTCAGTTAGAGCAAGAAGATGCGGAAAGCGTTCAGAGATACAGTGGTTGGGTTTTTGCTGATGATGTACCATGAATTCCGGAGAACTCGGTGATAGAGAACTGAAGGGAGAGGGAGATGTGACAGATGAGTGGCTGTGTGGATAACTTCTGAGAATTAGACTGTGGTGAGGCTGTGAGTGATGAGAATTAGGGAGGGAAGAGTATCTGCTGTTGCCATGGATGCACCAACATTGTTCTATTGCTCAAGTCATGTCTGACTGTTTGCGACCCCTTGGACTGCAGCAGGCCAGGCTTCCCTGCCCTTCACCATCTCCTGGAGTTTGCTCAAACTCATGTCCATCAAGTCAGTGATGCCATCCAAACATCTCATACTCCCTTGTCCCCTTTTCCTGCCTTCAATCTTTCCCAGCATCAGGGCTTTTTCCAATGAGTCGGCTCTTTGCATCAGGTGGTGAAGCTTCAGCATCAGGCCTTCCAATGAATATTCAGGGTTGATTTCCTTTAGGATTGACTGGTTTGATGTCCTTGCAGTCCAAGGGACTCTACGAGTCTTCTCCAACACCACAGTTCGAAGGCATCAATTCTTCAGTGCTTAGCCTTTTTTATTGTCCAGCTCTCACATCCATACATGATTACTGGAAAATCCATAGCTTTGACTATATGCCAACCTAGTCACCTCTTAATCCTTTTCTAGGGAGGGGCATATTTACCTTACATTCAAGGCTTCCCCTTGACTCCTCTTCATGTGAGGAGGCCTTTACAAGTGAGGCCAGTGTAACTAAAGAATATACTCTTTTAATCCCAGGGCCCAGCAGCCCACTTCTGAACCCTGTCATGGAAAGAGTTGACCTTATTCCACAGTGCTGTCTTTGTCCCTGGCTTTTAAAATACTTTCATATTCTAGAGTTTCACTATGGTATATATCTAGGTCATTTTTTGCTTGGTAGCTTTAATCTTGCTTAGAATTAATTGGATAACCAGAAGTCTGAAGATCAGTAACTCCCCATTCATTTAAACATTCCAAAAACTTCTTAGCCCTTTTCTCTTAAAATATTACCTATCTGTCATCTTTATTTTCTCCTTCTGAGAATCCCATTTGATTTGTGTGGTACGTTCTCATTCTGAATCTTAACTCATGGCTTCCATACCTTTGAGTCTGCTGTGCAGCATGCTAGGTAATTTCTTCAGTTCTTTCTTTCAGTTCATTAATTTTTTCTTTACCTCGGTCTGCTGTTTATCTTGGTTGACTTTATAATTTCAGTTTTTTTTCATTTCTGGAAGTTTTTTCCTTCCTCTAATCTGTCTTATACCTTTAATAATCTTATCTTTTAATTTCTTTTGTTTCTCTAAAATGTGCTGACATTATATTCTTTATAATTCCAAAATCTTTAGTCTTTGTAGGTCTGACTTATTTTCAGTTTACTCTGGTTCGTATTGAATTTTGATTATGATCTCATTGTTCTTGGATCTTTCTTTACCTATGGGAATTCTCAGAGGCCTGAGTCAAAAAAACATGCTTCTTTTAGAGAGTATTTGCCAGGTACCTAAGGGCACTCCCAATCCTGGACCAATTGAAACCAAATTTTTGGATTAGGATTTTGGAGCCGCACAAATAGTGTGAATCCTAGCCACAAACCCATGGATATGTGGGCCTGTGGTTATAAATTCTCCGAGGGAGAAAATATGTTTTTACTTCTTTTGTTCTGCCCGTGGCCAAAGCCAAGAAAGGCATGTATTCCTTCTAAACCGTTGGAGGAGGAACATCATCTCCTAAAGGACCCTGGCCTCGTGGTGGTCTCTGCTGAGACCTGCAGTCAGATCGAGGTCCAAACTCAGTCCCCTGCCTCCTTGGCTAGCAGCCCATTAAAACCCAAGATCCATGCTGAACCAGAGCAGATTAGTGTATGTCCCCAAGGAAAATCCCTACTTCTAAGCTAGTTAAACATTTCTCTTTGAGCTTTCTTATTTTGACTAGATTCCAAAAAATTCCCTTAGCTTCCTTATGTCTTAGCCATTCATTTAAGTTTTCATTTATTTTCTACCTTGTCTGTAAACATTATGTATAAAAAGTGACAATAGAAAAGTAGTTCTTCAGTCTTCTTTGCCACAGATTAAAGAACAGAATGGCTTCATCAGAGTTGGCCAGAGTTTTACTCTGTGAGTATTAAGGACAGCTTGCTATTATGTACATTATGATCACAAGCTACTTGAAAGGCAAAGACAACATACAAATAAAGTACAGGCAAATATAGAAAACAATAGCTTCCTAATGAAGCCCAAATGTCTTGTATTTGAAGTCAGCTTTGTAAGAACATTTGATTCTAAGAAGCAGGGACAGCTCAGTTCACAGTGAAATGAATATACTTGCAAATGGAAGACATCCTTCTATGGAAGAGTAAAAGGGGTTTCAGAAGAGGGTAGAGGATGATAAGCTCAAATTCAAGGCAAATGTAGACCAGTTGCTACCCACTGAAATGGCTTCTGGACAGTGAACAACAATAAAAAGCCTTAACATCTATTCATTTAGTGCATATTTTGGAATGTCTTCATTGAATACCTCATTGACTTTTTTTAGGAGAAACAGAAAAATCGAGTGTTACTTGAGAAGCCTTCCCAGTCGAAGTAGCTTACCTCTACTACTCTCTTCTCTTTATTATAACTGTGTTGTTTCCGTGTGGTAGATGTACTGGTATTCTGACAGTGCATACAGAGAGCTTTTGTTGGCTCTATCTGGCTGATTGTTAAATTCTGTTTTTTACTATTGTTCCCAGAGCTAGTTGTTATTTTACTTTTTAATTTCATGAATTATTGCTCCCTGTCTGTAAGGCTGGGAACAAATTTGACTTATGTATCCCTTCAGTTGCACTTGCATTCATTCACCAGAGCATGTGCTATGTAGTAGGCCCTCCACTAGCATCGGGTTACCTTTGTTGGGGTTAAAAAAAATAAAGCAAGCTGCAGCTTCTGCCATCATGGAACTTGCAACCTAGTAAGGGAGACAGCCATTAACAACAGTTCACACAGATAAACCTAAAGTTGCAACTGTGTTAAATAGAGCAGAATAAAAGAACATTATATACTGTAAGAGTTCAGGAAAAAAAGTTACAGAAGTTCAAATTATGAACCAAATTGTGAACAATGTTCTAAACAACTTCTTGTTATAAACAAATCTTGAACCAAGTTGAAATCACTTCAAATCTTCATCTTTCTCATTATAAAGATTTGTAGTTTTGCATATATGATATACTTGAAGGATAAGTAAATCTCTCTCTCCCCCCACCATTGGAGAAAACTGACCAGTTTGAAGGGGTATTTTTGATGTCAGTGTTCCTCAGGGCATTGTTGGTTATTTTACTCTGAAAACCCTTACATCCAGAGTGAATTCCTTGTTGGAAGTTCAGTTGGTGATGGTAGTTAGTTACATTTTAGAAGCTACTTTTGGAATTGAGTATTACCATGGCCTCATTTAAACATGCAACATACATAAATAAAGATTGAACCATAAGTGTTCATAAATATTTTCAGTGTATCCTGAGTTCTCACATACAGTTTTTAAAAGTGCCAGTTTCAGCCTATATCAGAAATCTTAAAATATTTATTTTATTTTTATAAACAAAACCAACTATAGTACCTAGTTGAGTTATTATGTTATTATTCATGTCCGGCCCTTTGAAGATTTTTCAAAATTTGAAATGAGCTAGGTCAGAAGAAATGTATATTCTTATTTTAGTGGCTTTTGAAAGAATATTTGAAAGTATTTTTGTGTGTATGCAAACTGCCAAAATAATTCTGGATAAATTGCACTTAAATTATTATCATTAAAATTGAGTCATCTGTGTTCCTGGTTGGTTTTAAAGAGTTTCTCACCTCTTATTTGTAGGATTATTAATGTTATTTTTAACTAATTCAACAGCCCTTGACTATATACTTAAAATTTTTAAAAAACAAACTTGCACAAAACTAGACATTTATAATGAAGTTGTTTTTCAGTCATAGTGGCTGCTCTCAAATGAGGCTAAAACTGTTTGAAGAATGTTCTTGTGCTTATGCCAAGAAGCTTCTGGGATGGGCATATTTTTAAGAATTTAGAATATAAACAGCTGTGATCTGTGGCAAAGAGATTTAAATGACCTCATGATGACAGCAAGAACAAAGCATTTTTAAGTTATCATGGTGGTGTATTAATTCATTGCAATGTGTTTGTCATTCTACTATTTTGGTGTATTAAGTGAGAGCCAAGCAAAAAAATTCAGACTGGATTTAACTGAAGATGCTATTTCTTTATTGTTATAAACAAACTAAATACCAGAAAAATATTTCCCAAGAATGATATTTCATGAACTATTCTAGAGCTTTAGTTCCTTAAAAAAAAAAAAAATCATGAACAACTTCGGGATGAAGGCCATTTATTTAGATCCTAAAGTTTTGATTCATTTTCTGTTGGAAAGACTATGTTCCAAACATGAAAGATCAAACACTTGGCTTAAAATAAGAATTCTTTCTTCAAGACAGATCAATTAAGTGCTTACTAAGTACTTACTATGTGTCTGGCGCTATGCTAAATATTATGGAATACAAAAGAAGGTGACTTTAGCTGCCTTTGTTCTGGTTGAAAGAAAAGGCATATTCAGTTGAAATTGCTAAAGTAGAAAAGACATTGTTATAATCAAGTACCAAATAAAATAATACATAGTTTATGTGAGACAAATATTGAAATACAGCCCTTCTTTTCAGAAGTGACTTCTAATCATTGTCAAGAACAGTGGTTCTCAGCTCAGAACCACTGAGTTGAGATTTTTCTCCCCAAGAGGACACTGGCAATTCTGGAGAAATTTTTGATTTTCGTGACTGGAGCTACTGGCAACTAGTGTGATAGACCAGATACATTGCTTAACATCCTACAATGCACAGGATAGTCCTTCACAACAGAGAATTATCTGGTCCAAAATGACAGTCATACTGAAATAAGAAACCTTCATGTAGCGCCTACAAATGTCAGGACCAGTAAGTCTTGAAGTTGGAAGACAGACTCCTGCCTTCCTCGAGACCTCTGTTGTCCCGTAATGCTGTTTGCCTGAGGCCCTTTGGGTCCTTCCACAGAAATGAGCGTTGAAGATCTATAAACTTTTGAACATTGTAGACAAGTTTTTCTAGTACAGTGTTTCAGAGAGAGATTCCATAGTTCTTATCAAATTATAAGGATATCCATGCACGTCCCCCAAAAAATGTCAGGACCCAGTCGTCACATTGGAGTAGTTCTTAGAGATTGAGACCCATTAAACCAGTGGTCTAGTCGTGTAAAAGAAACACCTTTCTTAACATCATGCCAAGATAGGAGTAAAGTTTATGTTTCAAGGATTAAAATTAACCATAGAAGACATTTTGGTGGGGTGGGGGACTCTAAATATATTGCTTAATTTAGTATTTTGGAATAGTAAAATCTGTCTTCATGTTTGAGGAAACTGTAGTACAATACCTTAAAGATTATTATTTAAACATATAACCGTACTATGCATTTAGAATTTGACTGGACTGTGTGCTGACCCACAGGCATAATATATAAATTATTTTATTTTCCTATTTGAAATCAACTTGTTTTGTCAGGATTTGCTGCTTTCTCCCAAGTGAGTACCAGTGTTTACATTTCCTAAGGTGCTTTGTATCTATTGCTTCCGTCAGAGATCTGGACGTTTTCTACAGTTCACATTTCTCCTGAAAACTGCTTAGTAAAGTGAACTATGTTTTTCTTACAAGAAACATTTTTGAATTAAGAGTTGAGTTTCTGATTTGGCATCCCATAAATCAGAGTATTCTCATAAATCAGACATATAGCAGTAGTGTGTCGTAAAAACTAAGTAACATTGAGTATCAGTTCAGTTCAGTCGCTCAGTCGTGTCCGACTCTTTGCGACTGCATGAATGGCAGCACGCCAGGCCTCCCTGTCCATCACCAACTCCCAGAGTTCACTCAAACTCATGTCCATCGAGTCAGTGATGCTATCCAGCCATCTCATCTGCTGTCGTCCCCTTTTCTTCCTGCCCCTAATCCCTCCCAGCATCAGACTCTTTCCCAATGACTCAACTCTTCACATGAGGTGGCCAAAGTATTGGAGCTTCAGCTTTAAGCATCATTCCTTCCAAAGAACACCCAGGACTGATCTCCTTTAGAATGAACTGGTTGGATCTCCTTGCAGTCCAAGGGACTCTCAAGAGTCTTCAACACCACAGTTCAAAAGCATCAATTCCTCGGCACTCAGCTTTCTTCACAGTCCAACTCTCACATCCATACATGACTACTGGAAAAACCATAGCCTTGACTAGACGGACCTTTGCTGGCAAAGTAATGTTTCTGCTTTTTAATATGCTATCTAGGTTGGCCATAACTTTCCTTCCAAGGAGTATGCATATACCTTAAATCTTTTCTAAGTTATAGAAATTTAGAGATTAAGTCTTGGTTTATAAGCCAAAGAGGGGATCTTTGAAATCATCTGTGGCACCTGTTTCATGCTATTCTTTGGGGCTTAGGACCCAAAGTATGGCTTTCAGTTTTTTTATGCATTTGGACTTTTACCAGATATTTTCTTTAAGAGGAAAAACAGTGTATGTGGGAGGAGGAAGTTGTATGCTTCTGATCCAGCCCAGCCGCACTTTGCAGATAAGGAAGCTGAGACCCAAAACTTTAGATTTTACTCGTGGACTATATGTTTCTTTATTCTCGATCAAATGAGCATTTTAGATGGATCTGGTAATAGTACAGAGGATAATTAGGAGTTAAAAGTCTAGCTGTATATAGCTTCCTTATTCTGTGTTCTTAGGCAAGTTGCTGAATATCCTCAGTCTCAGTATACTCATCAGGGAAGAAGGGAATTATATCCTTAGAATGGTTTTCACTTTCTTAGAATTTGGAATGTATCTGGGAAGATGATCTGGGTTGACCTTGTCTCTCGAATCATTCCATTAATTTTGTAATGGATTTTGTGTTCTCCAAATATTAAAGACCCCTCTTTCCAAACTGAACATGATCTTCCAAAAATACTCCAAAATAAACATTTGTTTTATCAAAGGTCACACAGTCATTATATTTCCTTTACTGTGGCAGTAGTAAGGTCTTCATGAACTGATAGATCAGCCTTGGGGCTTTTTCTTTCTTCTCATCCCTCTCTAGTTATTGCATTAGCCACTGAGAAATATTTCAGGAACCGCAGAATATAAGGAACAAGAACCCTATACGAGCGAATAACATCACTGAAAGAACTTAAAGCGTACAAAGTGGAATCTGAACTTGATGGCTCTTTTGATCTTAAAGATGTGTACTCACTGAATGAGTACTTGATAAGAAATTACCAGAATTCTTTCCTCCTGGGGTATTTCCACAGAGATTGCCTTAGTAATCAATTTTTGTTACTCACCTATAGTTTCCAGGGAATATAAGCTTTTACTTGGGCAACAGAAGCAAGTAGAAATAACTGTGTTAAAGACAGTTGCCTTTAAAGTCTCAAGTGGTTAAATTACATACCAAGAAATACAGTTTGAGCCTAAGTAAAGGAGTTTTCTTTAGTAGCTTGACCATATATTTAGCTGCTGGGTTGGTTTGTTTATCTATTTTGGTTTGGTTAGGTTTATAGTTGTTTGTTTTTAGTAAATAGCTCTGATGTAAGTTGATACTACGTTACTCTGTGACATTGGAGTATTGCATTTTTTCTTGTTTCTCTAGTAAATATATTAAAATAGTCCTTTTTGGTTAATTACATCTTTAAGTGAGTGAAGATATAACATTTTAAACTAAACTATTTGTATTTTCCTTTACAGGCCTTAAAGAAAGTGCAGAAGAGATGGTCAAAAACAAATTGGAAGGAAAGGATAAACTGACCCCTTGGGAACAATTTTTAGAGAAGAAGAAAGAGAAAAAAAGACTGAAAAAGAAACAAAAGGTATCAATAATTGTGATTGAATAATTATTGAACAGCCACTAAGTATCAGAAGGTACCAGTGCTTGGCACCCATTGTCTAATAACGTAACCACTCACTGGCGTAGGTTAAGTGTTTTCTGCAAGGCTACACAGTGATGCATAAAACCTTTAAAAGCCCAGAGCCACTGTAAATGCTGTGCTCTAATATTTTACATTTATGTGCTACCTCAATAAAATGCATAGTTTAGTAGATTTCTAGATGTAAGACAGTTTGATTCTGTTCTGTGTTTGTGAGAGAGATATAGACATTTTTACTTGAGCATATATAGAGAGAGACAGTTTCAGAATGAATGAAATTTTTTCTGTATATTTCTCAAGATGCTTTTTTCATGATTTGTGAAATTTTTCAATATTTGTGTATAGATCTTTTAACATATTGTCATTAGATCCCTTTTTTGAAGATATTTTGTCTGTGGTAATATGTTGTCTGTGTTAAATCTGATTTGACTCCCATGATTCAGAAATAACATCTTTCCAGAGTTAGAGTCCTTAGTAACAACCGACACATTTAGGGTTCCTGCCAATAAAAATGTTCTGTCTTGTCAATGAAATGCAGCATCCTAATAGTTCCTTCATTATCTTAAGATTATATCACTACTCAGAGAATTTTTCAACCTGAGGAATCTTAAATGATTACTTTTAGTCCAACCCTGATGTTTTATATTGATAGTTGTAGAAAATGAAGTGATTCATCTAAGAATATGCACCTCGTTAATTGCCAGGCTGATGCCAGACTCCAGATCTCTTGCTCCAGTGCTCTTTCTGCTGCACCGTATTGTTTCTCTATGCTGTACAAGAACTGGAGTATTGAAAGAGGGCTTCGGAATTGAATGATGCAGTGGAGTGATTTTTGTACTTCTTTTATACTCCGTGTTTCTGGAAATGGATAGAAAAATGAGGAAATGAGGTCAGAGCCCTGCCTGCATTGATATTCTGCCTCTCCCAGGCAGTAAAATATCTTTAAAATGGAATAATTCCACAAGTTATTAAGCCATCAGTTTAATGGAAGACTTCCAAGTGGGTCTTCATGGGGTCAGTAAAAGTAGTCACTCTTCTGTGAGACATTTAGCAGCTGTTTGCTTTGATTTTCGTTTGATTGGTACTTTGATATTATCTTGTGCTTTTCCCTTTTCCTTTTATTGAGCTTAGACTGGACTAGTTGTATCAATGATATTACAAATAGGTTTGCACAGTGCTCAGTTTGTTCTAGACTAAGTGCTGGACTTGGTGATTCAGCAGATCTCTTCCATCTCATGAGATTCTCCACGTACAGGAGAATCTGAAGAACTCAGGTTAAAAATATTTTTCCCCCAACTCTTTGTCACTTCAATTTGATACTGAGAGATTATTACTGAAGAAATGAATACATGTTTATTTGCTATAGTTGATACAGCTGTAATTTAGATCTAAAAGAACAGTTTTTAAAAATGTAAATATGTAATTAGATATATAAGTATTTTAGAATCTTTGCTATAAACATCATATTACTGCTAAACCAATTATAATAATTTGGTGAAATATTCTTAGAAGTCCTTGTTCTTAAAAGGATCAGTTCAGTTCATTCGCTCCGTCATGTCTAACTCTTTACGACCCCATGAATCGCAGCACGCCAGGCCTCCCTGTCCATCACCAACTCCCAGAGTTCACTCAGACTCATGTCCATCGAGTCTGTGATGCCATCCAGCCATCTCATCCTCGGTCGTCCCCTTCTCCTCCTGACCCCAATCCCTCCCAGCGTCAGAGTCTTTTCCAATGAGTCAACTCTTCGCATGAGGTGGCCAAAGTACTGGAGCTTCAGCTTTAGCATCATTCCTTCCAAACAAATCCCAGGGTTGATCTCCTTCAGAATGGACTGGTTTGATCTCCTTGCAGTCCAAGGAACTCTCAAGAGTCTTCTCCAAACCACAGTTCAAAAGCATCAATTCTTTGGCGCTCAGCCTTCTTCACAGTCCAACTCTCATATCCATACATGACCACAGGAAAAACCATAGCCTTGACTAGCCGGACCTTAGTCGGCAAAGTAATGTCTCTGCTTTGAATATACTATCTAGGTTGGTCATAACTTTTCTTCCAAGGAGTAAGTGTCTTTTAATTTCATGGCTGCAATCACCATCTGCAGTGATTTTGGAGCCCCCCAAAATAAAGGCTGACACTGTTTCTACTGTTTCCCCATCTATTTCCCATGAAGTGATGGGACCGGATGCCATGATCTTCGTTTTCTGAATGTTGAGCTTTAATTCCAACTTTTTCACTCTCCTCTTTCACTTTCATCAAGAGGCTTTTTAGCTCCTCTTCACTTTCTGCCATAAGGGTGGTGTCATCTGCATATCTGAGGTTATTCATATTTCTCCCGGCAATCTTGATTCCAGCTTGTGTTTCTTCCAGTCCAGCGTTTCTCATGCTGTACTCTGCATATAAGTTAAATAAGCAGGGTGACAATATACAGCCTTGACGCACTTCTTTTCCTATTTGGAACCAGTCTGTTTTTCCATGTCCAGTTCTAACCGTTGCTTCCTGACCTGCATACAGATTTCTCAAGAGGCAGGTCAGATGGTCTGGTATTCCCATCTCTTTCAGAATTTTCCACAGTTTATTGTGATCCACACAGTCAAAGGCTTTGGCATAGTCAATAAAGCAGAAATAGATGTTTTTCTGGAACTCTCTTGCTTTTTCGATGATCCATTGGATGTTGGCAATTTGATTTCTGGTTCCTCTGCCTTTCTTAAAACCAGCTTGAACATCAGGGATTTCACAGTTCATGTATTGCTAAAGCCTGGCTTGGAGAATTTTGAGCATTACTTTACTAGCATGTGAGATGAGTGCAATTGTGTGGTAGTTTGAGCATTCTTTGGCATTGCCTTTCTTTGGGATTGGGATGAAACTGACCTTTTCCAGTCCTGTGGCCACTGCTGAGTTTTCCAAATTTGCTGGCATATTGAGTGCAGCACTTTCACAGCATCATCTTTGAGGATTTGAAATAGCTCAACTGGAATTCCATCACCTCCACTAGCTTTGTTCGTAGTGATGCTTCCTAAGGCCCACTTGACTTCACATTCCAGGATGTCTGGCTCTAGATGAGTGATCACACCATCGTGATTATCCGGGTCATGAAGATCTTTTTTGTAAGTTCTTCTGTGTATTTTTGCCACCTCTTCTTAATATCTTCTGCTTCTGTTAGGTCCATACCATTTCTGTCCTTTATTGAGCCCATCTTTGCATGAAATGTTCCCTTGGTGTCTCTGATTTTCTTGAAGAGATCTCTAGTCTTTCCCATTCTGTTCTTTTCCTCTATTTCTTTGCATAGGTCGCTGAGGAAGGCTTTTTTATCTCTTCTTGCTATTCTTTGGAACTCTGCATTCAGATGCTTATGTCTTTCCTTTTCTCCTTTGCTTTTCGCCTCTCTTCTTTTCACAGCTATTTGTAAGGCCTCCCCAGCCAGCCATTTTGCTTTTATGCATTTCTTTCCCATGGGGATGGTCTTGATCCCTGTCTCCTGTACAATGTCACAAACCTCCGCCCATAGTTCATCAGGCACTCTATCTATCAGATCTAGGCCCTTAAATCTATTTCTCACTTCCGCTGTATAATCCTAAGGGCTTTGATTTAGGTCATACCTGACTGGTCTAGCGGTTTTCCCTACTTTCTTCAGTTTGAGTCTGAATATGGTAATAAGGAGTTCATGATCTGAGCCACAGTCAGCTCCTGGTCTTGTTTTTGTTGACTGTATAGAGCTTCTCCATCTTTGGCTGCAAAGAACAGAATCAATCTGATTTTGGTGTTGACCCTCTGGTGATGTCCATGTGTAGAGTCTTCTCTTGTGTTGTTGGAAGAGGGTGTTTGCTATGACCAGTGCATTTTCTTGGCAAAACTCTATTAGTCTTTGCCCTGCTTCATTCCATATTCCAAGGCCAAATTTGCCTGTTACTCCAGGTGTTTCTTGACTTCCTACTTTTGCATTCCAATCCCCTGTAATGAAAAGGACATCTTTTTTGGGTGTTAGTTCTAACAGGTCTTGTAGGTCTTTATAAAACCGTTCAACTTCAGTTTCTTCAGCGTTACTGGTTGGGGCATAGACTTGAATAACTGTGATATTGAATGGTTTGCCTTGGAGACAAACAGAGATCATTCTGTCATTTTTGAGGTTGCATCCAGGTACTGCATTTTGGACTCTTGTGTTGACCATGATGGCTACTCCATTTCTTCTGAGGGATTCCTGCCTGCAGTAGTAGATATAATAGTCATCTGAGTTAATTTCACCCATTCCAGTCCATTTTAGGTCGCTGATTCCTAGAATGTTGACGTTCACCTTTGCCATCTCCTGTTTGACCACTTCCAATTTGCCTTGATTCATGGACCTGACATTCCAGATTCCTATGCAATATTGCTCTTTACACCATCGGATCTTGCTTCTCTCACCAGTCACATCCTTAAAAGGATAGTAATACCAAAATGAACATTCTTTAGGGTTTGGCAGGTCGTCTTCAGCAGGTAGGATAATGTTTAGCAATGTGCCTTCTAAATGTTTTTCTTTTTTTAAAATATAAATTGATTTATTTTAATTGGAGGCTAATTACTTTACAGTATTGTCTTGGCTTTGCCATACATTGACATGAATCCACCATGGGTATACACGTGTTCCCCATCCTGAACCCCCCTTCCCACCTCCCTCCCCATCCCATCCCTCAGGGTCATCCCAGTGCACCGGTCCTTAGCACCCTGTCTCATGCATTGAACCTGGACTGGTGATCCATTTCACATATAATATACATGTTTCAATGCCATCTCCCAAATCATCCCACCCTCGCCCTCTCCCACAGAGTCCAAAAGACTGTTCTATACATCTATGTCTCTTTTGCTGTCTCGCATACAGAGTTATCCTTACCATCTTTCTAAATCCCACATATATGTGTATACTGTATTGATGTTTTTCTTTCTGACTCACTTCACTCTGTATAATCGGCTCCAGTTTCATCCACCTCATTAGAACTGATTCAAATGTATTCTTTTTAACGGCTGAGTAATACTCCATTGTATATATGTACCACAGCTTTCTTATCCATTCATCTGCTGATGGGCATCTAGGTTGCTTCCATGTCCTGGCTATTAAAAACAGTGCTGTGATGAACATTGGGGTACACGTGTCTCTTTCAATTCTGGTTTTCTTGGTGTGTATGCCCAGTAGTGGGATTGCTGGGTCATAAGGCAGTTCTATTTCCAGTTTTTTTAAGGAATCTCCACACTGTTCTCCATAGTGGCTGTACTAGTTTGCATTCCCACCAACAGTGTAAGAGGGTTCCCTTTTCTCCACACCCTCTCCAGCATTTATTGCTTGTAGACTTTTGGATCGCAGCCATTCTGACTGGCATGAGATGGTACCTCATTGTGGTTTTGATTTGCATTTCTCTGATAATGAGTGATGTTGAGCATCTTTTCATGTGTTTGTTAGCCATCTGTATGTCTTCTTTGGAGAAATGTCTGTTTAGTTCTTTGGCCCATTTTTTGATTGGGTCTTTTATTTTTCTGGAATTGAGCTGCAGGAGTTACTTGTATATTTTTGAGATTAATTCTTTGTCAGTTGCTTCATTGGTCTTATTTTCTCCCATTCTGAAGGCTGTCTTTTCACCTTGCTTATAGTTTCCTTTGTTATGCAGAAGCTTTTAATTTTAATTAGGTCCCATTTGTTTATTTTTGCTTTTATTTCCAGTATTCTGGGAGGTGTGTCATAGAGGATCCTGCTGTGATGTATGTCGGAGAGTGTTTTGCCTATGTTCTCCTCTAGGAGTTTTATAGTTTCTGGTCTTATGTTTAGATCTTTAATCCATTTTGAGTTTATTTTTGTGTATGGTGTTAGAAAGTGTTTTAGTTTCATTCTTTTACAAGTGGTTGATCAGTTTTCCCAGCACCACTTGTTAAAGAGATTGTCTTTTCTCCATTGTATATTGTTGCCTCCTTTGTTGAAGATAAGTGTCCATGGGTGCATGGATTTATCTAAATATTTTTCTTAAAATAACAGATATTGTAGATTCCTGGGGATAAACTCCATTTGGTTAGTCTGATCTTAGTTTGCATATATTCTATTTACTTTATAGACTTGATTTTTTTTTAATTTAAATATACTAACTTAGTAAACTGTTCAAATTTGATTAAGGAAACTGTAACCAATTGATGTGCCTAAAATTAGTACAGAAGTTTTCGTGAATGGCTTATAGATAAAACAAAGTAATTGTTGAAATTGGGTGATGAGAACAGGAGGTTCATTATAACTTCCTTAATGCTTTTGTATTTTTGAAATTCATAGCAAAGAATCATTATTCTTTTCTTCGAATGTGTTTTATTTTTGTCTCTTCTGGAACTTCCTATCTTTAATTATTATTACTATATACCTTTGTTGTTTAGGGCTTCCCTCATAGCCCAGTCGGTAAAGAACCTGCTTGCAATGCAGGAGACCCAGGTTCAATCCCTGAGTCAAGAAGATCCCCTGGAGACAGGAATGGCAACCCACTCCAGTGTTCTTGCCTGGAGAATCCCACGGACAGAGGAGCCTGGCGGGCTACAGTCCGTGGGATTGCAAAGAGTTGGACACAACGACTAAACCACCACCATACCTTTGTTTATGTAGCTAATTTCTTTTAATAGATCATAAAATTTTTGAAGACAGAAACCATATATCTGATAACTGTTGTCTCTCTCAAAAGCCCTATATAAAGTATTCCATAAGTATTTGTTGAACAAACAAAAGAGTTAATCAGAAGTTATTTTGTAAACTTAGCCATTTTTAAAAACTACTTTAACTTTAGATTGAGCTGCTTGATTTAAAAAAATTAGGTTTTTCTTCACATTTATTTTGGTCCTTACAATAAACTATTTATTTTTATATTCATTTTTAAGGCTCTTGCTGAAGAGGCCAGTGAAGATGATGTTCCCTCTGATGTGGATATGAATGACCCGTACTTTGCTGAAGAAGCTAAAAAAATAGGTAAGCCAACCCATAGTTGTAATTTTCAGTTGGAATCTAAAGCAAAAAAGGTGACATGGGTAGAAACAATGTAAACTATGCATTCTTTCAAAATCCCTAGAATTTGTGTAGCTTCCTGGTGGCTTATAAGCAAGTTTGTCCTGTTAGTTGTAACCACTGATCAGATAGGAGGGTCAGCATGTCCCCTGTACATACAAGAAGTCATTTCATTATAGGAAGCTTTGGGTGAACATGATTAATTTCATAGTTTACTAGGGATTCCTTTCTGGATTCTAGGTAGATTGATTATAAAAGGATGAGGAAATAAAGGAAGTCATATCTTTGTGTGCTTTCACTGCTTTTTTATAACACATCCACTCCAGGTCTCTCTTTGCAAAGTCTGTGAAGAATTGAAAGTATGGAATAAATCCATTGGTGTTTATGTGGATATGTTAAATTTTTTACATGGCTTGCATGTGTGAAACATGTGTACATAGTGTGAAAACTTTTTGGCTCCAATTGACCCAGCATCTATGTTTCATTTTATCCCATTTCATTTATTCTGCTTCATGATTAGCTTTCATGTAGCTGAAAAGCCAGCTTCCTCCTCTTTTCCCTTGAATCCCTAAATAAACTCTCAGGTAGCTGATTTCCAGTTTCCAAGGAGCCTTGTTTCCATTGCACATGCACCAGTCAATTCTCTCCTGAATGCATTCATTCTTACCTTTTTCATACGTGTAAATGTGTGTGTGTATAAATATGTGTGGTAAGGCTCAGACCATACTTGGACAAGTCAGTACGGGAACACTGTAAGCTTTTTCATTTGTTCTCATGCATTTTGCCCTTCCCTGCTCTGCATACCACACACATGAACCCCAAAGGCTTGCTCCTGGAGCAACTCCAAGCTAGCATTGTAAAGAGAAGGATTTTATGAAGTTTCCCTCCTTCTCGTCCCTTGTGACTAGTGGGCCAGAATAGTTCTCTACAGGAAAGTCAAAATTGCTCAAAATTATTTCCTGGTTGTTACAGCCTTTTAGTACTGATGTTTTATTGATGAAAAGGAGGATCAAGATGAATAAAGTCTATTATAGGATGTGAGATTCTTAGGAATTGGAAAGGGAAATGGAAACTTAGCATATTCTTCTTCTTATCATACCTGAGCAGTCATTTCTAGAAGATGATGGATTTTAGCCTTATCCTCGCATTTCAGGAAACCAAGTTTATAATGGCGAAATGTGAAGCATTGTCGTTTCCTTGTTCTCATTCCAAAGTGCTTCATTTGGCTTGTGAAATCTGGTCAAACTGCAGAACTCAGAGTAGAATTCAAAGAGTAAGTTATGTAGCTTGGTGGCTTAGGGTAGCTTGTTTCTTGGAATCAGCACATTCAAATTGTGAAATAGTGGGAGAGGGCAAGGGTGGGATGATTTGGGAGAATGGCATTGAAACATGTATAATATCATATAAGAAATGAATCGCCAGTCCAGATTCAATGCAGGATACAGGATGCTTGGGGCTGGTGCACTGGGATGACCCAGAGGGGTGGTACGGGGAGGGAGGTGGGAGGGGGATTCAGGATGGGGAACATATGTACACCCATGGCAGATTCATGTTGATGTATGGCAAAACCAATACAGTATTGTAAAGTAATTAGCCTCCAATTAAAATAAATTAATTTAAATTTTAAAAAAATAAATAGTGAATAGTTTCCTTGAAAGTTAGTATCAGAAGTTCCAAAGGAAAATACAGATAAAGTTTGCTTATTTTCAACATACTTTTGATTTCAGAATACTTCCTAGGAATAATAATTGACATCTTGTTTTCTTTTAAGGAAAAAGTGATTTTTTTTTTTAAATTTACGTAACAATTAGACCAAGAAATGGTCTCACCGTATGTTTGTTTGTTCATTCTGTCAATAAATATTTTTGAGTGCCTGCCAGGTGCTAAGCACTCTGGTATGCTAGAGATACAGTACTAATAATACAAGCAAAGTTACATCCCTCAGAGTTTATGGTTTTAAGGAAGGGAAGACATGAAGTGGTAGTTTAGTCACGAAGTCATGTCCAACTCTTGTGACCTCATGGACTGTAACTCACCAGGCTCCTCTATCCATAGGATTTTCCAGGTAAGGCTACTGGGTTGCCATTTCCTTCTCCAGGGTATCTTCCCAACCCAGGGATTGAACCTGGGTCTCTTGCACTGTAGGCAGATTCTTTATAGGTAAACAGATAAGAATGTTATGAGAATATGATCCGTGTTCTAAAGGAACTAATAAATAGGATAATACAGAGCATGTACCTGGGAAGAAGAAGGAGAGAGGCTTTCTTATATAGGGTGGGTGAAGCAAGCTTCTTGGAGATGGTAACATTTGAGCTGAGACCTGCGGAATGAGGAGGAGTTAGGCATGGAGAGCTGGGGGAAGGAGCGTTGCAAATCAGGGGAAGGTGGGTAGAACAGCTGTGAGGTGAGAAAGAATGTGTGGTGGAATTGAAGGACACCATCATGGCTGGAATGTGTGCAGAAGGTCAGTTTAGTATGAGGCACGGCCTTGTGTCACAGCAACAAATTTGGATTTTACTCATTGACAATGGGAGGGCCACTAAAGGATCTTAAAAGACGCTCCTGGGAAGGAAAGTTATGCCCAACCTAGACAGCATATTCAAAAGCAGAGACGTTACTTTGTCAACAAAGGTCTGTCTAGTCAAGCATATGGTTTTTCCAGTAGTTGTATGGATGTGAGAGTTGGACTATAAAGAAAGCTGAGCACAGAAGAATTGATGCTTTTAAACTGTGGCGTTGGAGAAGACTCTCGAGAGTCTCTTGGACTGCAAGGAGATCCAACCAGTCCATCCTAAAGGAGATCAGTCCTGGGTGTTCATTGGAGGGACTGATGTTGAAGCTGAAACTCCAGTACTTTGGCCATCTGAGAGCCAACTCCTTTGAAAAGACCCTGATGCTGGGAAAGATTGAGGGCAGGAGGAGAAGGGGACGACAGAGGATGAGATGGCTGGATGGCATCACTGACACAATGGACATGGGTTTGGGTGGACTCCAGGAGTTGGTGATGGACAGGAAGGCCTGGTGTGCTGCGGTTTATGGGATCGCAAAGAGTTGGACACAACTGAACGACTGAACTGAACTGAAAGGGTCTTAAAACAAGGATGTGACATGGTATGGTGTGTATGTAAGCCTACTCCTCTGAGTCCTGCAAAGAGAACAGACTGAAGAAAGCATGGTGAGAGCTGAGAGTCCAGGCTTTTGCAGAGGTCTAGACAAGAGGTGATGGTTAGTCTAGACACTTACTAGTAATAATATTGGAAGAAGGAAACTGAATGGGATTCTAGATATATTTTGGAAGTAGACTTACCAATTTTTTATTTGGATAAGGAAGAAATTTAGCATAACTCCTAGATTCTTGTTTTGAATCTCTGCAATTGTTGTTATTGTTCAGTCACTCAGTCATGTCTGACTATTTGTGACCCCATGGACTGCAGCATGCCAGGCTTCCCTGTCCTTCACCATCTCCCAGAGCTTGCTCAAGGTCATGTTTATTGAGTTGGTGATACCATCCAACTATCTTGTCCTCTGTTGTCCCCTTCTCCTCCCACCTTCAATCTTTCCCAACATCAGGGTCTTTTCCAGTGAATCAGCTCTTCACATCAGGTGGCCAAAGCTTTGGAGCTTCAGCTTCAGCATCAGTCCATCCAGTGATTTTTCAGGGTTGATTTCCTTTAGGGTTGACTGGTTTGATCTTGCAGTCCAAGAGACTCATGAGTTTTCTCCAACACCACAGTTCATAAGCATCAGTTCTTTGGCACTCAGCCTTTATAGTCCAACTCTCACATCCGTACATGACTACTGGAAAAACCATAGCTTTGACTAAACCCACCTTTGTCAGTAAAGTGATATCTCTGCTTTTTAATATGCTGTCTAGGTTTGTCATAGCTTTTCTTCCAAGGAGCAAACATCTTTTAATTTCATGGCTTCAGTCACCATCTTCAGTGATTTTGGAGCCCAATAAAATAAAGTCTGTCACTATTTCCATTGTCTCCCCATCTGTTTGCCATGAAGTGATGGGTCTTAGTTTTTTGAATGCTGAGTTTTAATACAGCTTTTTCACTCTCCTCTTTTACCTTCATCAAGAGGCTCTTTAGTCCCTCTTTGCTTTCTGCCATAAGGGTGGTGTCACCTGCATATCTGAGGTTATTGATATTTTTCCCAGCAATCTTTGATTTTAACTTGTGCTTCATCCAGCCCAGTATTTCTTGTGATGTACTTTGCATATAAGGTAAATAAGCAGGGTGACAATATACAGCCTTGAGGCACTCCTTTCCCAGTTTGGAACCAGTTTGTTGTCCCATGTCTGGTTCTAACTGTTGGTTCTTGACCTGCATACACGTTTCTCAGGAGGCAGGTAAGGTGGTCTGGTATTCCCATCTCTAAGAATTTTCCACAGTTTGTTGTGATCCACACAGTCAATTAGCATAATCAATGAAGCAGAAGTAGGTGTTTTTCTGGAACTCTGTTGCTCTTTCCTGTGATCCAACGGATGTTGGCAATTTGATCTCTGGTTCCTCTACCTTTTCTAAATTCACCTTGAACATCTGGAGGTTCTTGGTTCATGTACTGTTGAAGCCTAGCTTGGAGGATTTTGAGCAATGATGTTTTCTAGCATGTGAAATGAGTGCAATTGTGCAGTAGTTTGAATGTTCTTTGGCATTGCCATTCTTTGGGATTGGAATGAAAACTGACCTTTTCCAGTCCTGTGGCTGCGATAATGTTCTTCTAATTACTGAGTTAAGGAGAATCTTAGGAAAGTATCAGTAGTATGTAATTGGTCTGAGATGTCAATCGGATATCTACATGAGGTATTAGGTTAACATTTATATATGAGCCTTGGAGATCAGCTGAAAAGTCAGATTGCAAATATATACTTAGGAATTTTTAGCTTGTAAATAGTATTTCAAACCACAGAATGAGAGGTAGGAAGCATTGGTGAGAGAGGAGGATGCAGGTTTGGGCTCTGAAGTCAAGAGCCTGCATAAAGTACCCTATCCTGGAGAAAGGTATACCTGGAAGGTAGGAAAGTTTAAGAAACTGAGAAGGAACAGCTGTGAAGTAGGAAAAGTGTTTGTGTTTGGAAGGGTATATAGTTCAGTTCCCACAGTTGAGCAGGACAGAGACATTCTAAGCCAGATGGACTTGGGTGTGTTTATAACACCTTTACCCTAGGCAGTCCCAGAGCTAACTTACACACTGTTCAAAAAATATGGAGAAATCGAGTTCACTGACTGATGCCAGACCTGGTATTTGGCTTGGGTTAGGAGCCAATATGAGTACCAGAAATCTTTTAGTTCTTCCTTCTGTTTCTTCCCCATACACTGTAAATTTTATTTGAAGATGCAAACTCAATATTAGATGAAAGTTTTGAAAATGTACTTCTAGAATGAGTTAAAACATTTTTTTTTTTGTAGAAGTGAGATGGTGGGATAATGTGCTTATTGCTATCTAACTGCATAAACTCTAATAAGATTTTGTTTTTTAAGAAGTAGAAGTGAATTAAAGTATATCACATGTAAATATACCCTATTAGAGTGTATCTTTTGTCTTGACAACTTTAGATTATCTAATTTTATAAAATACCAAGAAAATCTAATAAGGTGAGCCTTCCTGGCAGTCCGTTGGTTAAGACGTCGTACTTCCAGTGCAGGGGGCACAGGTTCAGTCCCTAAATGGGAACTAAGGGGGAACTAAGATCTCACAGACCACACAACATGACGGAAAAAACCCAAAATCTAGTAAAGTATATGTATTTGGTTCATTTAGCCAGTATGGTGAGTACTTACAGTATACTACTCATATATTGTTTTATAGTTTACAAATGCTTTTAAAAACATTTTGTAACTCTTCAAGTGCATTGTAAAGACCAGAGCCAGGATCCATATGTGTCAGAGCTGGACACAAGGACTTGCTGGGTTTCCAGGAAAGGCCGAATGCCTTGGTTCGGAGGAAGATACACAGACAGTATATTGTATCTGATTATGAATCAGCACTCGTGGGTGCAGGAGGTTGCTGCTAAGTGTGGATCATTAGGGGACTTACCACTCCCGTCTGGTCAGTACAGAGACCAGTCTGCCCTCCAGTGAGTTCTCTTAACTGCTGTCCCACAAAAAGTGCTCAACTGAACACTCTGAAAGAACTTTTTTACAGGAACAGTTCTCTGACATTACAAGTAATGGAAAATGAAATTATAAAGATAACATTTCAGAACAGGGACTTTCATTTCCCCAGTAGTCTTCATCTAAATTAGGTCTGAAAAACTTTCCAAAGGGAAAATGCTTTTTTTATATAAATAAATAAAGATGTGCCCGCTTACTGCAATCTTGTTAACAGTGCAGAAAGGGTCTCTACACGTTATTTATCTTCGGACTAAACAGTTCAGTTTAGCACACAGTAAATTCTTCTTGAGCAAAGAAATTTTCATCACAGTAAAATTAGATACCATTTTTAGTCCCAACCATCTTGGAGATTTTTTTCCTCCTTTACTGAAGTCTTCCTTTCAAGTTTATTTTTATGGCTTTTCACCAGGTTGTTATAAAAATCTGAAACAGTTCAATGTGGGCTCTTTGAAACGATTTCCCACAGCTGTGTGAAGATCTTCATCTCCTTCCTGTGTTAATCATGCGCAGCCTGATATTCTCCCATGCCACAGAGAGACCTTCTGCATGTGTCACTTGTCTGTTCACTTCAAAAAGAGCCCTGGCCTTACGGGTACAGGAGCAGAGGCAGACTGAGGGTGTGGGAGTCAGACGCTCAGAGAGTGGAACCTTGAGGATGCTTTTATATGTGTGTGTATGTGTATATATACCCACACGTACGTGCATGTACTTCACAGCAGAGAAAAGGCTATAATCTCAAAACAGATGGATCATTCCCTGAAAAACATTTGAGATAAGGAGCACAATCTCACTTAGAGAAAGGACTATATACAATAGTGTTTCTTCTTGAAAGTGCAGTCAGATAGATGCCTTGGTGCCAGTGAGGGGTGAACCTGGCCACACTTTATACACCGTCATCTTCTCTCAGCTGGGCAGGGCTGCCCCCATGCAGAGGGCTAGTGCCCACAAGGCAGCTTCTAAAGTGGTTCAAGAGGGAGGGAACATATATATTCCTGTGGCTGGATTATGTTAATGTATGGCAGAAACCAAACAGTGTAACAATATTTGCAACTATTATAAAGCAACTGTCCTCCAATTAACAATAAATAAATTTTTAAAAAAGGAAGCTTCTCTTGACTTCCTGTTATCCCCCACTAGATGTGGTTATTCAGCCATCATTATATGTTCTCTGAAATTTATTATTTCACAACAAAGTGCTTTTTAAAAGGAAAGAACTACTCAAGGGAGAGTGACATTTGGTAGTGAAGGGTAGAGTGTGGGGGTGACCAGAGCCTGAACTGGAGTGCTAGGGTTTGACTCACGGTTCCTTTGCTTACTCAGCTTGAGACAATCACTCAGTCTCTCTTTCAGTTTCGTCAACAACAGAGTGAAAATTGTAATAAATAATAGAATCTACTTCATAGGGTTTTTGTGAGGATTAAAGTAGTTCATATATAAAAGGAAGTAAATAGCACTATTTCCAGATGCATAGTAAGTGCTGTAGCAGTATTAAATTGTTACTATTTTCTAAAGTAGTAACCATTGGTTTCTCTGCATTGGAAGGACAAAACTGAGCTCATCCAAATACAAATAAGACAGTGTCCAGTAGCTCAGAGAGCGACTTCACTTTCACTTTTCACTTTCACGCATTGGAGGAAGGAAATGGCAACCCACTCCAGTGTTCTTACCTGGAGAATCCCAGGGATGGGGGAGCCTGGTGGGCTGCCATCTATGGGGTTGCACAGAGTCGGACACGATTGAAGCAACTTAGCAGCAGCAGCTCAGAGAAGGTTGACATAGTGTAATAACATTCTAGAAGGTGGCTTTGTGGATTCTGAACCTTCTTACTCTTTAGTCCTCACAGTAACCCTAGATGCTAGGTGAAATTAGTTGTTATAATCCCCACTTCACAAAGAAGGGCACACTCCAGACTCAAGTGCTCTTAACTGCCATTGGTTACTACCTCTCCTTCAGGAACATCTCATCTAGCATCTTGTGGTCTCCAGAAGTCCCTGCATCCTTGGAAGTTTTTCTCATCAGGAGCCACTTTTACCATAAGTAATTTTGTCTAATAATAGTAGACACAGGAAGTTAAACAAAGATCAACTTTGTCTTTGGAGAAGAAGAAAGGGTTTTGTTAAACTTTTACTTCCAGGTAGTTATTGTCAAATTGTCATTAAACAGATGAATTTTTCATTTTGCTGATGAGGGTTGAGTTTAGATATTTAAATTACTTTTTTTCCCCCTTTGATCTCTTCTGTTGTTCTTATGCTAAGAAAATGTTTCTTCTACTTAAGATCAGGTAGCTGTTCCCCTGTATTTTCTCATAGGTTTTTTAGTGTTTAACTCTTTAATACATCTGCATTTTGTTTTTCTGTACATTATGCAGTATGGCTCCTAGGTCAGGAAGATCCCTTGGAATAGGAAATGGCAGCCCATTCCAGTATTCTTGCCTGGGAAATCCCGTGAACAGAGAAGCCTGGTGGGCTATAGTCGATGGGGTTGCAAAGACTCAGACATGAATGAGTGACTGAGCATATGCACACAGCTATAGCTCAAGGATTATTTTGCAGAATAGAACAAATTGCCCAGCACCAGTTATTGAGTAATCCCTTCTTTTGCCAGTGATGTATGATGCTACATTTTATTAAATACTAAGCCATACTGTTCTATTTTTCTCATTGTATAGTTCCAGCATTTTTTGTTTTTTTCACTTTGTAGTACACTGTAGCATACTGTATCACTAGTAAATCAGATCTCTCATTCTTTACAAAGATTTCCTCGAATAAAATTTTATTTAGAATTGTATTAAATGTATATATATTCTGCTAAAATGATCTTGTAAGTTTTCTTTTTAACTGAGGTAGAATTATACATTACTTTCAGAAGAAATTCCTTTTTTATAATATTCACTCATCATGTCCAGACTATTATTATTCTATTCATACCCATAGTCATCTCAGTAATACTTTTTTTAGTTTCTTTAGTTTCTATATGTTTATTGGTAAGATTATTTCTAGATACCTTGCATTTTTGTTATAAACAAAATTTTTAAAATAAATAGTATAAGCAAATTGTTGTTGTGATAGTCATAATTTTTAACCCGTCTATGTTGGTTTGTTGTGCCAGGTATAAAAGAAAAGAAAAAATCAACAAAATCTGCAAAAGATGACATATCTCCAGAGGAAAAAGCTGAAATAGAAAGACAAAAGGTAATGGTCATGTTTGCATTTTTAATGGAAAAGTGATATGTACACTTCAAGTGAAGGTGTCCATATGAGTTTCCAATATGTCTAATAAAAAATAACTGATTTTAACAATGAAATTTATAAATATTTTAGCAGCATAATTTTAAAATACCTCCTTTTCACCAAACATTTCTCCAAGTACAGAGTTAAAGTTTAGTTCACACCCAAGGCATGTCTCTTTGTGATTAAGAGGAATATCTTATCTTTTAAAACCCTTATTATAACTGACAATAAAGGACAAAACTGACAATAAGAGACAAAAATACTAATATTAAAACCTCAAAATAATATTGACATGGTTTTAATTCAGTCTGAAGCTGTCCTGTAATACAGAGTTTGCTTTATGGCTTGTTAAATGCTCCTTTCCCTCTTTTTATTATTGAAAGTTAATGTGCAGAATTAAAGCCTTTCTTGGAAGTGTAGTGAATATTATCCTTAAGCACCTCCATAATCCATGGCACAAGGTAGTACGTGTTTTTGCTGAGACAGGAATTGGAGTCAGCAGCATGCCTGAGTCTGATGTTCACAGCACTGTCTAGGAGGGAGCCAGACTGGTCACCTAAACTCATGCAGGTGACTTAAGGCATCTTTTATTGCATATGCAATAGTGTTTATAGAGTTAAGGAACACAAAGAAAATCTTCGTAGGAAATCATTCTAAAAAGAAAGCCAACTGTAGGTACCAGTCATGGAAAGGAGAGGAAATTAAAGGAGTCTAAATGGGTAGTGGAGGAGGATTGTATTTTCTTTAGCATGCATGGTTGTTTACTTGATTCTTGAAGATTTACATTTAATCGCACGGTCAGTAGAAAATACCTGTTGAGTGGAAACAGGCATTATATTAGATTTCAGAAGCAAATATTAAGATCTTGCCTTCATAGAAGTATATCAATATTGGAAAAGTAGAGGCAAAATCAGCAAAAGAAAAAAGGAATTCATTGTTTCTAAAGCACATATTTGGAGAGTCTAGTCTGTATCAAAAACTACTACACGTTGACAAGATTTAGTGTCTGCTTAAAAAGACCAAAGTGAAAATGAGGAATTTTTATTTGGGGAACTTGAGGACTTTTGTTTCTACCACCTACAGATCAGTTACATAATGTGCAATAGCGTTCACCCCTCTCCTGTTGTCAGTGATGTTGCTCCAAAAAATTACACCTGTTGCTGTACAGCGGTCTGTGGATTTCTTTATGAGTTTAGTGAGCCACAGTCTGTGATGGAAGACAGGTGTCATCCCAGAGCACTGATGACTGGCTTCTCCTTTTCTCAGGGGATTTCTGTGCTCCATACTCCTGTCTGAGGAAAGAAAAACACTGTCGTATATTTGAACTGTTTTTTTTCCCTCCACAGGCTGAAATGGCTTTGCTTGTGATGGATGAGGAGGAAGAGAGCAAGAAACACTTCAATTATAACAAGATTGTGGAACACCAGAATCTGAGCAAAAAGAAGAAAAAACAGCTCATGAAGAAGAAGGAATTATTGGAGGATGACTTTGAGGTAACCAGTGACAAAAGTCATTATTGTATTAAAAGCTGGTGTTGAATCTAAAGTCAGCTCTTTAGATGAAAATTGAGCTTGGCCCCTTGATCTCAGGAAGGACCCATTGTGTAGCCAAAGCTACCGTCTTTTAGTCCAGTGTAACCAGTTCATCCCCAGGGTGGTTCTTTGAGCATCAGGTGAAGTAGTAGGCTTCTGTTTTGGTAGCTATGCTGCACCAAAATATGTAGCTTTTAGTGTTAGAATCACATGCAGTGTGATGCTCACACTGGGAAAGTTCTGCATCGTTAAGCCTGACTGCGAAGTAGCAGATTCACCTCACACTGTGTGCAAGGGCCAGTGCAGTAGGCACGACTTTTTTTTTTTTTTTTTTTTGGCTGTGCTGGGTCTGTGTTTCACTGCATGGGCTCTTTGTTGCTCTGCACAGGCTTTCTCTAGCTCTGGTGAGCAGGGCTGCCCTGTAGCTGTGGTACTCAGGCTTCTCGTTGTGATGGGTTCTCTTGAGGAATATGAACTCTAGGGTGCATGGGCTTGGCAGTTGAGGCACGTAGGCTTAGTCGTCCAGTTTGTGACGTCTTCCTGGACCAGGGATCAAACCCACATCCCCTGCATTGGCAGTCAGTTTCTTACCCACTGGACCACCGGGAAAGTCCCAGGCCACACTTTTTTAATTGCTCTGTTTCTTGTTTCCACTGTTCCCTCTTTTCCCTCTTTTTTTGCTAAGTACATATTTCTAGTGGCCACACAGTCTCCCATGCATGAGTTTGAGTCCTCTACAGAAAACCTATGGACAGCTATCAGGAACCATTTGATGACTTCCATCCATTAGCATGGAAGAATAGACTCAGAAGAAAATGGGAGAGATTTTGAATTTGTTTAGAGAATTGAGAGAAGCATACAAATAACTTATAAGCAGCATTGAGAGGGATTTTGAGACCACTCTATAGCTCTGGTTTCTATAAGTCAGCTCCAAGTGTGGTGCTGTTCCACTGAATTGATTTTTGTTAAATTAGTTTTCTTAGAAAAAGTTAAAAGCAGAGAATGATTTATAGTCAAATCTTCTATTATGATAACTAATCATCATGCAGAAAATGATGTCTTATGCATGATGACCATCACGTATAAAAACATTTTTTTGTGAGTGTGGTAGTAGTGTCACACCTGTGGTCCTTATTACAAATAACTCTACAGTCCATCTCTGGGTGGGCTCTTTTTCACAGAGCAATGATGAGTGGCAGTGAGGGAGTCATGCTCACTTTTTGTCTGGTCACTCCTGTGCCCGGCAATACTTGAAGGCCTGGCTGGAGTTAAGAGTATGCTCTTAAAATGTGGGAACGCAGTGTTTTTGTAGAATGATAAAGAATAAATTTGGAGCTTGTATCTGATCAGATCTTAGTCTTGGGGGTACCATCTTTCCCATTATGGTCTTTAAATCTGCTGTATGAGTCACTCTCAGTAGCTGCTCATTTTGGCACCAAGGTTGAAAAAAAAAATTTATTGTGCTAAGAAGGCAGTGACTTCGCCTGAAATTCCAACAGGAGATACCATCACTGGCTTAATTATCTCAGCCAGAAAGAGATTTCACACTGTAAGCATAGGTGAGCTTGCATCTCCTGTGGTCACTCCTGCAGACAGTCTAAGAAGAGGCTGAGGTAGTAACAGGCCACTGTGTAACATATAGACTGTGATAATTCCCTTCCAAGGATATTGTCATTGTGTGATAAGAACAGTGTGCCCTGCACATGTGGTTCAAGAATAAAGCTAAAACACTTCACTGAAGGTCTGTGGAGGAATGGCTTTCTAATGAGTCAATGCAAAATACATTTGTATTTTTTATCATCAACTCACTGACTTTTTGAACTCTGGTCTCATTTCTAGGCCTTTTGGTTTACTAATTTTGAGTATCTATACTTTCCTTTTGGGTTTGCAGGTCAATGTGAAGGATGCAAGGTTTCAGGCAATGTATACTTCCCACCTGTTCAATTTGGATCCTTCAGATCCTAATTTCAAGAAAACAAAAGCCATGGAAAGAATCCTGGAGGAGAAAGCCCGTCAGAGAGAACAAAAAGAACAGGGGCTGACGCAGGCAACGAGTGAAAAGGAGGGTGAGGTTCAGAAGGAATCACACAAGAGGTCCATTGATCCTGCCTTGTCAATGTTGATTAAATCTGTAAAAAACAAAACAGAGCAGTTTCAAGCAAGAAAAAAACAAAAAGTCAAATAATTGCATGTTGTTTCTTTTTGAATTGAGAATGTAGAAAGTATACAGAGGTGGTGGAAGGATTACTTATTGGGAATAGTCAACTTTTCAAGAATATAAGTAAGATCTGACAGTCATACAATTTATTTTCCATGTATAACAGACCAAATTGTGAATGGTTGAAAGATTTGTACTGTATATTTCCACAAATTAATCATAATCAATCCAGACTATAAGGTTTGTAAAGTTTTAATATTTTTTCCTGTTAGCTTTTTAAAAGACTGTTTACAATTCCTATACAAAAATAGAGTACTACCCAAGTCTTGAGTTGGAATAAGAGTTGGGAACAATTTGAAAATATGTACATGCAATCCATTAATTTCTCTGGAAGCAGGAGTTCAAATTGTTCAAATAATTTATTTTTCTAGTCATAATGAATAGAAGCCAGTAACTTTCTTTGTTGTTTGGTCATGTTTATTATAGTTTGCTTATTAATTTATAAATAAAAGTTTTTATTATTTTGTGTACACTGATTTATTTCATCTTATTCACCTCAAATAAACTACTCTCTGGAAAACTATCTAAAAACCTAACTAACTTTAAGAGAACACCTCCATGAAAAGGCAGTTCCAGGGTTGCATTACTCACAATTGTATTTGAAATATTTGTGAACTCTGTGATGGTTTTTCTGATTATAGTAACAGGAAATCTTTCTGTCTGCCCTTCAGATTTTTGGAATGCCTGGAATGGTAGATATGCTGCTGTAGAGTTTAAGGAATCTTAATTTTTTAATTAAATTAAAACATACCTTTGAGGCCTTAATACTCCTGGATCTCATCTGGTCTAGATTTTATAAACTGTTAACTGACCACTTAGAAGAAGTAGGTGTGCTATATAGGTAAATGAAAATTTCAAAACCCAAAATGATCACTTGAGGAAAAAAAAGGCAGTAGGAATTTGGCCAAGTTTTTGATTAACAGTAAACTTGACATTATCGGTACAAAAACTCAAGCCTGCCAATGTACTATATATTTTCGAGAATAAAAGGATATAAGACATAGAATGATGTCAAGATAATAAGGGCATATAAACAGTCTCTGAAAGGGGAAGGAAAGAAGAAGATATCTAAAATTGCTCATAATAACAGAAAAATGCAGAGTATGTGCAGGGCATGATATTCTTACCATAAAGTGCTGACATTGTTAGGTAGTTCAGCCAAATAAAGCAGTATTTATATACTCATCACTAAAAGATCATGAATCTTAATGTATTTTTGAATATTGTCTATAAACAGTTGTATATATTTCATTATGCAAGGAAAAAGACTTTTTTCTTTTAAACTTTAATCATAGTGTGGGGATTACTCGGTTTGATTTTTAAATTACTGTGAAATTTAGCTCTTTGGTTTTGGGGGGGAGGTTTTAGCCCTTTGGTTTTTTAATTGATTTGGTTTGGATTTTTGTTTTTGAGCCCTTTGTTGTTAAGTCACTATATTTAATTGTAAGTCTCATTTTTCTAGTCAGGCACACACTTGATTATAACAAATAAATGGAACATATGCACAGCCCTGGCTCATTTTCTCAGAAAGTTGATATTTTTTTAAGTAGAAAAAAAAGAATAGCATTATCAGGTACTTTGTTAAACATTCTACACCAAAAATATTAGGTTCTCAATAATTCCTGGTAGTAAAACTCAGGATAAAAAATGGCCACTGTCACTTCAGTACACAATGTGAGGGTAGTTTGGGTGACTCTTAAGGTCACATTTAGTTTGTTGTTTGTGGTATCCTTAATACAAAGACCAAAGACAGTACAAATAATACCTGCACACTGGTGTTTATTGTTAATATGTAGAAATGAGATTGCTTCTGGAGAATCCATCTGTCTCTAAAACTTAAGCATAAAAATCCTCAACAAAGTATTAGCATATTAAATCTAACTGTATAAAAAGAATTATACACCAAGAGGGTTTAATTATATGGCCTGCTGCTGCTGCTAAGTTGCCTCAGTCGTGTCCTACTCTGTGTGACCCCATAGACGGCAGCCCTCCAGGCTCCCCCGTCCCTGGGATTCTCCAGGCAAGAACACTAGAGTGGGTTGCCATGTCCTTCTCCAATGCATGAAAGTGGAAAGTGAAAGTGAAGCCACTCAGTCGTGTCTGACTCTTTGTGACCCCATGGACTGCAGCCCACCAGGCTCCTCCACCCATGGGAATTTCCAAGCAAGAGTATTGGAGTGGGGTGCCATCGCCTTCTCCAACTTATATGGCCTAGGAGGTTTAATTCCAGGTATGCAAAACTGGTTCTTTCACAACCAACCAAAGTAATCCACTGTATTAACAGGTTTAAGAAGAGAGAAAGTATTTGACAAAATTTAATATTCATTCGACTCGATGGACATGAGTTTGAGTAAACTCTGGGAGTTGGTGATGGGCAGGGAGGCCTGGCATGCTGTGGTTCATGGGGTTGCAAAGAGACACAACTGAGCGACTGAACTGAATATTCATTCATTAAAAAAAAAAAAAGTTTGGAATAGAGGGAAAGAGACTCTTCAGAGTCCCTTGGACCTCAAGATGATGCAACCAGCCCATCCTAAAGGAAATCAGTCCTGAATATTCATTGGAAGGACTCATGCTGAAGCTGAAACTCCAATACTTTGGCCACCTGATGAAAAGAACTAACTCATTGGAAAAGACCCTGATGCTGGGAAAGATTGCAGGCAGGAGGAGAAGGGGATGACAGAGGATGAGATGGTTGAATAGCATCACTGACTCGATGGACATGAGTTTGAGCAAACTCCAGGAGTTGGTGATGAACAGGGTAGCCCAGTGTATTGAAGTTCATGGGGTCACAAAGAATCGGACACAACTGAGCAACTGAACTGAACTGAAATCATTGTCAAGCAGGAGCCAAGTGTTCAATCCCCAGGATGGGAAGATCCCCTGGAGAAGGAAATGGCAACCCACTCCAGTATTCTTGCCTGGGAAATGCTATGGACAGAGGAGCCTGGCGGCCACAGTCCATGAAGTTGCAAAAGAGTCAAACATGACTTAGCAACTAAGCAACAGCAACTGGTTCCTCTAATACCCTGTTAAAATGATTATTTAAACTTTGCTTCTTCAAATTTTTTCTTTCTCCTGATTGGATGCTGACACTCAAGGATACAAAGATAATCTCACCTGAAGAATATTGGGTCCTGAATGATCCTTCTATTCCTCTTTTTTTTTTTTAATCACAACTTGTGGGATCTCAGTTCCATGACCATTGGTTGAAGCCTTACCCTTGGCAGTGCAAGCAAAAGTGAAATCATTGGTCCACCAGGGAATTCCCAGTCCTCCCGTTCCTAAATCTACAGTCACATGCTCATGAGGCCTAACTTTCACCCTCCAAGATCATGTAAGCTTCCTTGATTCCTGACTGTGGTGGTGGTGGTTTAGTCACTAAGTCATGTCTGACTCTTGTGACCCCATGGACTATAGCCTGCCAGGCTCCTCTGTCCATGGGATTCTCCAGGCAAGAATACTGGAGTGAGTTGCCATTTCCTTCTCCAGGGTATCTTCCTGACCCAGGAATCGAACCTGGGTCTCCTGCATTGCAGGCAGACGCTTTACCGACTGAGCTACAAGGGAAGATCCTGACCATTCTGGTGACCTATTGCTTTATAACAAACCACCCTCAAACTTTGCAATTTAAAACAACCGTAATCATTTGTTTTCTTAAAAATACTCAGTTTTCAGAGGGCTCAGTGGAGAAGGCTCATGTATTCTAAAATGCCTCCTTCAGTGACTTGCAAGTTAGTGCCAGCTGTTGATTAGGAGCTTGGGAGCTGGGTTCCAAAGGTGATCAAGATGGAGGCTCTCACTTTTTTTTGATCTAGACTCTGATGTCACAGGGTCACTCCTGCCATCCATACTTAACTCACTGAGGTGGTTGAAAAGGTCTTCCCACATGAGAGGATATAAACTCCACCTCTTAAAGAAGAGAGTGGCAAAGTCCTTGAAGAATATGCATGTCCAAAAATATGGTTGCAGCCATTTTTGGAAAATGAGGCTTGCCTCACCAGCCACTTCATGAAAATCTTCCCCTGCACATTAATTGTAATATATAGTTGTATTAATTGTAATATATATTACAATTATAGTAAGTGCTCCGTTATTTGAGATCACCTGAGTCTGTAGTCTTTGCAATCATGAGTATAAGCAACAGGTCAAATCAGTGAAGAAAACTCTATACCAGTAGTTAGACCATAGTTGATAGGATCATTAAGAAGATCAGACCAATAAAAAAGGTTATACATGCTCCTCAAGGGACTTTCAGTGACTGTGGGTGAAACTAATGGTTATTTCTCAATATGTGTTCTTTCCATCTTCCATGTTAAACATAGGACTTTCCAGAATAAAACAATTTTACCCAACCTTCTTCACAGCTTTTTGTGGAAGCAAATGACAGCTTCTAGGGACCTTCCTTTGATGTTAGCACACTAGTAAATTTTGCCTCTTCTCTCCTTCTACCTGATTGCCTGGAATGCAGATGTAATGCCTTTAGTTCCAGCAGCCATATTGGATCCTGAGTACAAAACTCCATTTTGTAGAAATAATATTAAATTGATTATGTAGAAATAATGTAATCATAATAAAATTATGTACTACTAGTAATTTCATTATTTAGACTGAAGATTACTGGCTAGTTAGCTGGAAGGAGCCAGGATCCCTGAGGACTTTGTGGCGCACAGCCACCATATCATCCATTGACTGTCTTTCTTGAGATAACTATGTGACAGAATGGATGTGAGAGTTGGACCATAAAGAAGTCTGAGTGATGAAGAATTGACACTTTCGAACTGTGGTGTTGGAGAAACCTCTTGAGAATCTTTTGGACAACAAGGAGATCAAACCAGTCAATCCTAAAGGAAATCAGTCCTGAATATTCATTGAAAGGACTGATGCTGAAGCTGAAGCTCCAATACTTTGGCCACCTGATGTGAAGAGCCGACTCATTGGAGAAGACCCTGATGCTGGGAAAGATTGAAGGAGAGAGAAGGGGACAGCAGAGGATGAGATGGCATCATCAACTCAATGGACGTGAGTTTGAGCAAACTCTGGGAGAGAGTTAAGGACAGGGAAGCCAATATGTTGCAGTCCATGGGCTCACAAAGAGTCAGACGCGACTGATCAATTAAACAATAATGTGACAGGAAAACAAAATACTGTTTAAGCCACTATTTTCTCAAGTCTATTACTTGCAGTTCTACCTATATCTTAACAGAACAATAAGCAGTCCTGGGCCATCGTCTATGGACTATTTTGCCCTGCTTTGCAGATCATTTCTCCATATTCTTAAGGAAACTTGATATTAAATTATAGTCAGAGTACTTGCAGCTTGAGAGGGCCAAAACAGGATGCTCAATCATGTAAGTTTCCAAGATTTCTGGATATGGACATGAGTCAAGAAAAGTTAGACAAACCTCTTGGACGGCAACTGAGAACCTTTGTTCCACAAACCCCACTGACATTAGAGTTATAAACTCTATATTCAGCATCTCTGGGTTCACATTATCACTTCCTTGAAAAGTTTATGAAAAAGGAGTTGCCAAGAGTAACCAGAATCAGGCACATGGGAAAATGAAAGAGTGTGAATGAGAGTCTGTGCTCAGCCTAAAGTATGGATTATGCATTACCCCAAATTTGCAAAAATGTAGAGATGAGAACTTCATGCTATATGACAATGCCAAAGCAAATAGACTAAGATTATATTGTGTTGAGGCAAGTTGTGAGAAATGCCAGCTTTGGGGTTATGAGCTGTTTCCATGAATTTTTAAAAATTAAAACTGAGTCATTATCCTTCATACTACACATGATCTTGTCTTGAGTAGCCAGTCGTGAGTTTTTTAACTCTTTTTACTAAAATCTGAAATTAATCAGAAGTATCTTTTCTCTCAGACTAGTAAGAAATAATGTACTCTATCATGTTTCAAGAAGTTCATCTGATGAATAAGGCAAGAAATGGCCAATAAAGTACTTTAAATTTTTAAAATCCTTTTGGAAAAATCATTAAACCAAGAATTAGTTAGGAAAGACATTTAAGTTACAGTGGAATGACTCTAAAAGAAAAAGTTTCATCTGGCAGCAGCTCATTATTTGATGAAAGAAAAACTCTGAAAACGATTGGATTTGTGTATGTTCTTCTATTTGGCTCTGTTATAAAGCTTTGTTTAGAACAATTTTACAGTTCTTCCGGAGGGCCCCAGCAGTATCAGAAACCACCTAGGTATTGTGATCCTTCAGATTTATTTGGATTCAAATGAACCTCAATCCCCTGACCATTGCCTTAGGAATGTTGCAAGAAACATAAAACAATTCAAACTACCTCAAGCAAAAACTTTAAAAGATGTGAGGGTGGATTTTTATGATAAAGGCCCTGTGGGATCTCACAGCACTGAATCCAAAGCAAAAGGCAGTCAGTTCTCAGGAAGAGGCTGAGAGCAGGAACTACTCAATGTCCTCAGAAACTCTGCTTTACTCCTCTGTCTTCTATTAGCCTTGTTTTACTCACATTGACACCAATAGGCCAATCTCCTTAGCCCATTGAACAAGAGGAGTAAGATGACACCATCAGCGTTTCCACATTTTAAATTATAGGTCCACTTTTTATGTTATTAGAAGAAGAGATTTTTGCCTTATGTTTAAGATTCAGGAATGAATTTGGAACTTTCTGTCCTGATACTATTAAAGTGAAGATAACTTGTCTGTTCGATTATATGAAAAGTGAAAGTGTTAGAGCTCAGTTGTGTCCAACTCTTTGTGACCCTATGTATTGTACCCCACCATGCTCCTCTGTCCATGGGATTTTCCAGGTAAGAAGACTGGAGCTGGTTGCCATGCCTTCCTCCAGGGGATCTTCCCAATCCAGAGATCAAACCAGGGTTGCTGGCAGATTCTGAGCCACCAGGGAGGCCCTGGTTATATACAATTTATATAATTATAAATATAATTTTAAAAATATATTTATATACAGTTATGTAAGGTAAAATATTAAGAGCAGCTTAGTAAATTTCCTTGTGAATATTATATACCAACCAAGGTATATAACTAAACAATCAAAACTAATCACAGTCACAGAAAACTAATCATACTGATCACATGGACCACAGCCTTATGTAACTCAATGAAACTATGAGGCATATTTAACTTATATGCAGAATACATCATGTGAAATGCTGGGCTGGATGAAGCACAAGCTGGAATCAAGATCACTGGGAGAAATATCAACAACCTCAGATATGCAGATAACATCACCCTTTTGGCAGAAAGTGAAGAGGAACTAAAGAGCCTCTTGATGAAAGTGAAAGAGGAGAGTGAAAAAGTTGGCTTAAACCTCAACATTCAAAAACTATGATCATTTAAAAAAAAAAAAAAAAGATCATGGCATCTAGTCCCATCACCTCATGGTAAATAGATGGGGAAACTGTGGAAATACTGACAGATTTTGTTTTCTTGAGCTCCAAAATCACCTCAGATGGTGACTACAGCCATGAAATTAAGACACTTGCTCCTTGGAAGAAAAGCTATGACCAGCCTAGACAGCATACTAAAAAGCAGAGACAGTACTTTGCCAACAAATGTCCATCTAGTCAAGGCTATGGTTTTTCCAGTAGTCATGTATGGATGTGAGAGTTGGACTATAAAAAAAGCTGAGTGCTGAAGAACTGATGCTTTTGGACTGTGGTGTTGGAGAAGACTCTTGCAGTTCCTTGGACAGTAAGGAGATCCAACCAGTCCATCCTAAAGGAAATCAGTCCTGAATATTCATTGGAAGGACTGATGCTGAAGCTGAAACTCCAATACTCTGGCCACCTGATGCGAAGAACTGACTCACTGGGAAAGACTCTAATGCTGGGAAAGTCTGAAGTCAGTAGGATGACAGAGGATGAGATGGTTGGATGGCATCACCTACTGGATGGACATGAGTTTGAGCAAGCTCTGGGAGATGGTGATGGACAGGGAGGCCTGGTGTGCTGCAGTCTATGGGGTTGCAGAGAGTCAGATGTGACTGAGTGACTGAACTGAACTGAACTGAACTGAAGACAGAGCAATTTTACACAGTTATGACTTACATGATAATCTAAAAATGTTCTAGGCATTTGAAAGCACTAAACAACAAAGGATCCTTAATGTCTATAAAGAGGGAAGGAAAATGGAAATCTTCTTTTCTTTAACCTTTGTCTTGATGTAAAGTTCTAACAGATATTCAACATTCCCTGGCAGTCTGGCGGTTAGAGCTCTGCACTTCCTCTGCAGGGAACCCAGGTTCAGTCCCTGGTTAGGATAGTAAGGTCCCACAAGCCATGAGGCAAGGCAAAAAGCAAACAAATAACATTCTTAATGGAGGAATTTCAACACCTGATCTTAGTTTTTTGGGAGCTGAGAGGAACTTAGACTAAGAGAAGTGCACACAAGATGCTGATAACAGGGAGTACCTCTGGGGAAGACTTTCCTCTGGAAACCTTTGTATATGGGTTTGTTTTACTATATGTCACTTCTGCTGTTCTTTAGTCGTTCAGTCTTTCCAACTCTTTTGCATCCCCATGAACTGCAGCCCGCCGAGCTCCTCTGTCCATGGGATTTCCCAGGCAAGAATACTAGAGTGGGTAGCCATTTCCTTCTCCAGGGAATTTTCCTGACCCAAGGATTGAACCTGGGTCTCCTGCATTGCAGATGGATTCTTTACCACTGAGCCACCTGGGAAGGCCACATATCACTTTTAAAATTCCAAGCTCTAAAAAGGGAAATGTCATAATTCTTAACTGGACCCTTTAACTATAAAGAACATGGAATGCTGGAAGAACTTGAATGGCCTGAGGATGAACTGGTAGCCGTTATCACTGTTAATTTCCTGCTTTTGATGACTGAAGTTCAGTGAAGAGCATGATGTGGCGTGATGAGGCATCATGTCAGGAGCTTGCTTTCACACTATTTAGGAAGCAACAAATATCTTTGTACTGTCTTGTAAATTTTCTGTAAGTTTGAGATTGTTTCAAATAAGGATATTTTTTCAAAATTATTTTTTAAATAGTCTAAGTTCTAAATTTCCAGAGAGACAATGTGATTGGCCCAGCTTGTGTTCCCTGCTCACCCATCAACTACGGTCAATGAGAACTAGTTTCCAAAAAAAGAATTAAGGAATTGCTCCAGTGGATGTCCACTGTACAAACCACATCATGGGTCACTGATTTTGAACTGTTGGATTTTTTTTAGTAACCCATCAGTATTTCTTAATTAACCCTTTTAGTTCTTTGTCTCTTTTCCTCTTTGGGGAAGTAGAGAGGGCCAGGGACTATATATGTGAAATACAACAAGAATACAAGACTAGCTTCAAAGAGGTATCCAGCATGGAACCCTAGGCTGCAGACAATGTAATGATTGCTGCACTCCAGAAAAATCCCATTCCAATGATCGTAGACAGTATTTCCCTGTCAGAGAACATTTAACAGGAGGATTCCTGCATGCTGTTTTCTATTTCTTAAGGATTCTCTGTTCCTTATCAGTTCCTATTCCAAGAACGAGTAAAGCTGCATGCAGTTCTCAGGACTGAGATCATGAGAAAGGGTATCTGATGGATTCCTTACAGTAACTCCCTTCAGTGACTCTTTTCAGCTTCAGCAACCTTGTATGTATTAGACAATCCATATGGTGGCTATTGATAAAATTTCATCCTGTGTGATAGCTGAGTAATCATCTTACTAAAGATATATAAGCCTGCATTTCTGCTAATAAAGTACCCTTGCTCCATCAGAGCTTGGGTCCCCGTGTCTTTCTCTCTCTCTCTCTCTTTCACTTTCTTATCATCAACTCCAGACCACCAGGTTCCGATCCATTAAAGGACAGCAACAAGTGGTGCTCGAACAGGGACATGGCTACAGAGCATGGCTATTATTATCCAGCTATGTGTATTGTCACCCTGCTTATTTAACTTATATGCAGAGTACAGCATAAGAAACGCTGGGCTAGAAGAAGCACAAGCTGGAATCAAGATTCCCAGGAGAAATATCAATAACCTCCGATATGCAGATGACACCACCCTTATGGCAGAAAGTGAAGAGGAACTCAAAAGCCTCTTGATGAAAGTGAAAGAGGAGGGTGAAAAAGTTGGCTTAAAGCTCAACATTCAGAAAATGAAGATCATGGCATCCGATCCCATCACTTCATGGGAAATAGATGGGGAAACAGTGGAAACAATGTCAGCCTTTATTTTGGGGAGCTCTAAAATCACTGCAGATGGTAATTGCAGCCATTAAATTAAAAGATGCTTATTTCTTGGAAGGAAAGTTATGACCAAACTAGATAGTATATTGAAAAGCAGAGGTATTACTTTGCCAAAAACCAGTGGTCATGTATGGATGTGAGAGTTGGATTGTGAAGAAAGCTGAGCACTGAAAAAGTGATGCTTTTGAACTGTGGTGTTGGAGAAGACTCTTGAGAGTCCCTTGGACTGCAAGGAGATCCAACCAGTCCATTCTGAAGGAGATCAGTCCTGGGTGTTCATTGGAAGGACTGATGCTGAAGCTGGAACTCCAGTACTTTGGCCATCTCATGCGAAGAGTTGACTCATTGGAAAAGACCCTGATGCTGGGAGGGATTGGGGGCAGGAGGAGAAGGGGACAACAGAGGATGAGATGGCTGGATGGCATCACCAACTTGATGGACATGAGTTTGAATGAACTCTGGGAGTTGGTGATGGATAGGGAGGCCTGGCATGCTGTGATTCATGGGGTCACAAAGAGTTGGACACGACTGAGCAACTGAACTGAACTGAACTGATGATAGCCTAATACTCGATGATAGGCACATAATAGGAGCTCAGAAACTGTGGAATAGAATGCACCCATGTGCTTTATAGATGTGGTTTTTTTTTTTTTCAGATGCATACTGTTTGATCAGGTTGATTTTTCCTTGTTCCTCTTAAGTGGCTATATCATGGAACTGTTAAATCCAATAAAATTTCATGTCATGGAATTCTATAATTGCAACAATCATCTCTGAGCCTAGACACTGAGACTGTTCATTTTTAAGAGATTACTTTCCCAAGATCTCTGTACTAATGCTGGTAGCAGCTGAATGATCTGTATGTCAGAATATTGTTTGTGACCAAGCGTGTGCTGCATAAAAAGAAAACCTTGGTTTAAAAAAAAAAAAAAAAGAGGGGACAAAAAGACCGTTTAAATCTTAAAGCAGAAAACTATGAGATCTCTGTCTGTCTGGATATATATATATATGGCTCAATGTATGTCTTTGTCTCTAGATAATATTGCTGAGGTTAGTTTATAAATGAGCTTCCCAGCACCGTGAGACACAATGGCCATGAAATGTCCCCCAAACATGGTCAAATATGTGGCTATGAAGGGACCCTGCTGACTGGAAGTTGGTACTTGCCAGCTGCCTCCACAAAGATTACATCATGACCACTACAAGCTGCTGACCTTCAACACCCCCTGAAAGGAGTTCAAGGTGGAAATCAGAAATAAGGCACTCTGTGCTCTGGGAAAAACCCAGAAGAACAGGCCTTCAGACAGTCAGATGTTTTCAAGTAAAGATTTTATGAGCCCAAATTCTTGCACCTTCTCATACCTAGAGAAACACTAATGTCATGAACCAATGTGTGGTCCTAGTTCTCCTGGTAGCCCCAGAACAGCTTTTCTACTTCTATTAATCTTTGAGCCATGTACCTTTAACTTTCTTAAGTTTGTTTCTTCCAGAATACAACAGATCTCCAAATGGTAGTATGACAAGAATATTCCCTGGCCAACAACTAGACATTGCTGAAACAAGTCACCTTATCATTCCATGGACTCTCATCTCCCTCTGTTAATGCACCCTGACAGAGAGCAGGCAAAGGGAACCCAGAACCCCATGACGCCCCTGTACAGCCTGAAGAAACCAGAGCTGTCATCGCCCCTTTTTCCCCTGAGACTGGGTTCCCAAATGCCTGAGAAGGAAAATAGGTAGACAGTTAGACATGAGCAGGGTATCAAAAGGGACCAAGATCCAAAATCAGGATTTCCAAAATCAGGAAAATTAATGTTTATAGCTAATCATACAATTGTCGATGGGGGACCCCATGGTATGTGGTTGTCTAACTGCTCAGATGGTATTAATAGTACTGTGTGTGACTATGCCACTCAAGTAGCGTGGGAAGTTACTAACACTACAATGGAGCATTACCATGACAAAGGACTTCTTCGGTGGCTTGACGGTGGAACGGCCCCCTCGGAACTGTCCTCTACAGATTGGGCCTAAACAACGGGACATCTAGAAACTTGCTGTGAGCGCCGAAGAACTTGGGACTTGGACAGGACATTTCACAGAGACCAGTCATAGTCAGAGCAACTACTTCTTTCCTTATAATCAGTCATATGTCATACAAGCTTGTGCTCCCCTTCCTTTTGTTACAATTATATTTGTTGTTTACCATTGCCCTTATGCAAAAATTGTTAAAACTAAACAAACTCAATTGGTCAAGACCCTTTTCACAAATATAATAAATAAGGGGGAGTTGTCAGGGAAGATTTAACAGGAGGATTCCTGCATGCTGTTTTCTATTTCTTAAGGATTCTCTGTTCCTTATCAGTTCCTATTCCAAGAGCGAGTAAAGCTGCACGCAGTTCTCAGGACTGAGATCATGAGAAAGGGTATCTGATGGATTCCTTACAGTAACTCCCTTCAGTGACTCTTTTCAGCGTCAGCAACCTTCTATGTATTAGACAATCCAGATTGTGGCTATGGATAAAATTTCATCCTGTGTGATAGCTGAGTAATCATCTTACTAAAGATATATAAGCCTGTATTTCTGCTAATAAAGTACCCTTGCTCCATCAGAGCTTGGGTCCCCGTGTCTTTCTTTCTTTCTTTCCCTCTCTCTCTCTCTTTTACTTTCTTACTGTTGACTCCAGACCACCAGGTTCTGGTCCATTAAAGGACCGCAACATTTTCCCACAATATTGTTGTTAATTTTTATTGAAATTTACTTTATTTGCAATGTAGTGTTGATTTCAGGTATACATCAAAGTGATTCAGTTACACATACATGTATATTTATATTTACTCTTTTTTTCTGCATTCTCTTCCATTATAGGTTATTACAAGATATTAGGTATGGTTGCCTGTACAATACAGTAGGTTCATGTTGGTTATCTATTCTCTGTTTATGTAGTAGTGTGTATCCATTAATCCCATACTCCTAATTTATTCCTCCCCCTTCCCCTTTGGTAACCATATGTTTGTTCTCTATGTTTATGAGTCTGTTTCTGTTTTGTAGATAGGTTCATATGTACCATATTTTAGACTTCACATGTAAGTGATAGCATAGAGCATTTGTCTTTCTCTTTCTAAGTTACATCATGATAATCTCTAGCTGCATTCACGTTGCTGCAAGTGGCATTATTTCATGATTTTTTTATGGCTAATATCCCATTGTATAGATGTACCACATCTTTATCCATTCATCTATCAGTGGACAGTTAGGTTACATCCATGTTTTGGCTACTGTAAATAGTACAACTGTGAACATTGGACACCATGATGTTTTATCAGATTCCCTGTCCTGGACAGAAAAGAACTAACCTTGACAGATTGTTTAATTTTATTTTTCCTGTACAATATATATTTTAAATTTTATTTTTAATTTATTTGGGTTGTTTTTCAGAACTATTAGATTGGTGCAAAAGTAATTATCCAAGGGTTTGGACCTTGAATTTTAAATCATTATAATTATGCTCAAACATGTCTTTATTAACCAAAACAGGAACCAGTAAAATCAACACATTTTTGCAAATGAGAAATAAATGTGTTTATTTCCACAGCATAAAAATCCATGCCTCAGAATTTGACGAACTCTCGGAAAGCATTTTCTGCAGCCTGCTGGTTGTGGAAGCATTTTCCCTGCAACAAGTTGTTGAGATGCTTGAAGGAGTGGTTGGCAAGAGTCTGGGTCATTATGGTGGACGAGGCAAAACTTTGTAGCACAATTTGCTCAACTTTTGGAGTATTGGTTGTGTGGCCTGTGGCCAGGCATTGTTGCAGAGAAGAACCGGGCCCTTTCTGCTGACCAGTTCTGGCTGCAGGCATTGCCGAATTCAGTGCACCTCATTGACTTGCTGAGCATGCTTCTCAGATGTAGTGGTTTCACCGGTATTCAGAAAGCTGGAGTGGACCAGACCAGCAATAGATCACCAGAGATCAGGAAGCTTTTGGCTTTGGTAAGTGCTTTGGAGCTTCTTCTTGGTCTAACCACTGAACTTGTTGTCACTGGTTGTCGTATAAAATCCACTTTTTGTCACTCACCACAATCCAATTGACAAATGGTTCTTTGTTGTTTCATAGGATAAGAGAAGCCTACACTTCAAAACAATGATTGTTTTGATTTGTGGTCAGCTCAGGAGGCACCCACTTATTGAGCTTTTTCACCTTTCCGATTTGCTTCAAATGCCAAATGAACATAGAATGATCAGTAATGAGTTCTTGGGCAACTTCTCAAGTAGCTTTGATGATCCTCTCAGTTGGTCACTGTCAACTTCCAATGGCTACTCACTGTGCTCCTCATCCTCAAGGCTCTAGTCTCCTTTGCAAACTTCTTGAACCACCACCACACTGTATGTTCATTAGCAGTTCCTGAGCCAAATGCATTGCTGATGTTGCAAGTTGTTTCTGCTGCTTTATGACCCATCTTAAATTCCAATAAGAAAATCGCTCAAATTTGCTTTTTGTCTAACATCATTTCCATAGTCTAAAATACGTAAAAAATCAACAGCAAGTAGTAATTGATTGGCAAAAACGTAAAGCAAGAAATGTGCATAAAAACAGAACTGTGCATTAAAATGAAGTGTAAACATATCACATTTATTTAAGAATGTGTTCTAATATTAAAGGGCAAAGTTCAACAGTTGCAAAACCGAAATTACTTTTGCATCAACCTAATACAAAATGCCAAAGCCTTTGACTGTGTGGATCACAATAAACTGTGGAAAATTCTGAAAGAGATGGGACTACCAGACCACCTGACCTGCCTCTTGAGAAATCTGATTGCAGGCCAGGAAGCAACAGTTAGAACTGGACATGGAAAAACAGACTGGTTCCAAATAGGAAAAGGAGTACGTCAAGGCTGTATATTGTCACCCTGCTTATTTAACTTATATGCAGAGTGCATCATGAGAAACGTTGGACTGGAAGAAACACAAGCTGGAATCAAGATTGCCGGGAGAAATATTAACAACCTCAGATATGCAGATGACACCACCCTTATGGCAGAAAGTGAAGAGGAACTCAAAAGCCTCTTGATGAAAGAAAGTGGAGAGTGAAAAAGTTGTCTTAAAGCTCAACATTCAGAAAACGAAGATCATGGCATCCGGTCCCATCACTTCATGGGAAATAGATGGGGAAACAGTGGAAACAGTGGAAACAGTGTCAGCCTTTATTTTGGGGGGCTCCAAAATCACTGCAGATGGTGATTGCAGTCATGAAATTAAAAGACGCTTACTCCTTGGAAGGAAAGTTATGACCAACCTAGAAAGCATATTCAAAAGCAGAGACATTACTTTGACGACTAAGGTCTGTCTAGTCAAGGCTATGGTTTTTCCTGTGGTCATGTATGGATGTGAGAGTTGGACTGTGAAGAAGGCTGAGCACTGAAGAATTGATGCTTTTGAAGTGTGGTGTTGGAGAAGACTCTTGAGAGTCCCTTGGACTGCAAGGATATCCAACCAGTCCATTCTGAAGGAGATCAACCCTGGGATTTCTTTGGAAGGAATGATGCTAAAGCTGAAACTCCAGTACTTTGGCCACCTCATGCAAAGAGTTGACTCATTGGAGAAGATTCTGATGCTGGGAGGGATTGGGGGCAGGAGGAGAAGGGGACGATAGAGGATGAGATGGCTGGATGGCATCGCTGACTCGATGGACATGAGTCTGAGTGAACTCCAGGAGTTGGTGATGGACAGGGAGGCCTGTTGTGCTGCGATTCATGGGATTGCAAAGAGTCGGACACGACTGAGTGACTGAACTGAACTGAATTGAAATACAAAATGAGAAAGTCACCAATGTTTCTTCATTGATTCATAGCACTTAGATGTCCAAGGTTCATGTAAAAAAGAAAACTTATTTTAAGCCACTCAGTTGGAAATTAACTATTTTGCAGCATGACCTAGCCCATCCATTTGGACTGAGATGCTTCATTGCCCCAACCTCCACCCTTTGGGACTCAGTACTGAGAGAGTCATTTCCTAGGCAGGTTGATAAGAAGTCTAGGGATCCCCAAGGAGAGAGGAATTCTCAAGGGGGAAGAAAGGACAAACTTTTTTTCCTTCTCTACATTCCTTAGGATTATATAACAACAATGTATTATGCCCGAGGACAGTCTCTGGATTAAACCTTCTGGCTAATTCTGTAAATTATGGGAGTAGACCTGCTCTTTACAAGGATTATGTAACAACAATGTATTCTGCCTAAGGACAGTCTCTGGATTAAACCTTCTGGCTAATTCTGTTATCTTAAAATGTAAATTATGGGAGTAGGTCTGATGAGGTCTTTACAACCTCCAGACATTCTTTGGATTTACTGGAGAGTATATAACTTCATTGCTAATACTAACAAGCCGGTACTCTTTCTAACCCTTCTGATGTCTATGTCAGAAGCTTTCTCTCTCTCCTTTATACTTTAATAAAACTTTATTACACAAAAGCTCTGAGCAATCAAGCCTTGTCTCTGAACAAGAATTCTTCTCCTCCGGGGGCCAAGAATCCCGGCATCGTGATTCAACAACAACTTTTCAGTACCCTTCCTCATCCCGGTCTTTTTGTGTGTATCTGCAAGGAAGCTCTCTTCCACCCCTGAGAACTTAATTAATTTTTTTGGCACTGCCTATTTAATTTAAAAAAATTTATTGATTGCAAAGCAACTCTACTGCAATAAAAATTAATTTAAAAAAATTATTGGAGTATAGTTGATTTACAATGCTGTGTTGGTTTCTTCTGTACAGCAAAATGAATCAGTTATATATACATAAATCCAGTCTTTTTAAGATTCTATTCTCATATAGGTCATTACAGAGCATTGAGCAGAGTTCCCTGTGCTATACAGTAGGTCTTTATTAGTTATATATATATTTTTATAGTAGTGTGTATATGGCAACCTCAATCTCCCAATTTATCCCTCTCCTGAATTTGATTAATCTTAAAAGTTATGCATAATTTATTATTATTGTTTATATTAATTATTTTTCTTTTGATGGCCTACTTGTAGGATGTCTACTGCTGTCACATCAGACTGTATCCTTCCTATTGGGACAATCCTGAATGAGGGGCTTTGTTACACTATGGTGGGCTCCCACCACTACATCATTGCTGTGCAGAATACAAAGGCTGGGAAAAATGGGACTCTGACCAGGCCAGCATTTACCTTTAGGACCCAAGACAAATAATGAGGGTGTCCACAGCAACGAATATGTAGGAACTAACTTGCTAGTTAAGAGTATAGGATTTATTTTTTTAATTAATTTTTTATCGGCATAGAGTCGCTTTACAATGTTGTGTTAGTTTCTGCTGTATAGCAAAGTGAATCAGCTATACATGGACACATATCCCCTCCTTTTTGGATTTCCTTCCCATTTAGGTCATCAGAGAGCATCAAGTAGAGTTCCCTGAGCTATATGTAGGTTCTCTTTAGTTATCTGTTTTTATGTGTGCAGGCATGCATGCTAAATCGCTTCATTCATGTGGACTATAGCCCACCAGACTCTTCTGTGCGTGGGGCTCTCCAGGCAAGAATACTGGAGTGGGTTGGTATGCCCTCCTCCAGAGGATCTTCCCCACCCAGGGATCAAACCTCTCATGTCTCCTGCATTGGCAGGCAGGTTCTTTATCACTAGCACGACCTGGGAAGCCCATCTATTTTATACATAGTATTAATAGCATATTTATAGAGTCAGGAAATCTGGTTTTGAATCCCAGCTCTGCCACTTACTACTAACATGTGATTTAGAGCTAGCAATTTAACCTCTTCAGGCTTGATGTTTCACCTTCAATATAGTCTTGCTCACAATACTTTGCTTTTAAGGATTAAATAAAATGATGCTTGAAAAAGCCTCTTGAACATTGCCTGACACACACTGATTGTTCAGGAAGTCTTAGCTCTTATTCATTTTATTATTATTATTACATTCCAGAAAATAATCCCTCCTCCCCCTCCACCCCCCTCACTTCTCCAAATCAATCCATTTTGACATAAGATTGGTAGAGTTTCCCTAGATTGGGAACATGGTTTTGCCATTGATTTAAACCAATGCCTCTGGATTTCCCTGGTCAGCCAGTGATTAAGACTTTACCTTTCAGTTCAGGGGACCTCAGTTTGATCCCTGGTCCAGGAGCTAAGATCTCACATGCCTCACAGCCAAAATAAAACCAAAACACAAACAGAAGCAGTATTGTAAACATTCAATAAAGACGTTAAAAATGGTCCACATCAAGAAACAAAACAAATACACACCATTGCCTCTGGAGGTAATTTTATGTGAATCCAAACGTGAAACTGCTGGTCAGACTCATTTAAGATCTTTGTATTGTTAGATGGTACAAGATAAGAAAAAGAAGAAGAAGAAGAAGAAGCAGCAGCAGCAGCAGCAGCAGCAGCAGCAGCTTTATGGGGATTTCCTCGTGGTCCAGTGCTTAGGACTTGGCACTTTCACTCCTCGGGCCTGGGTTCCATTCCTGGTAGGGGAACTAAGATCCTGCAAGCTGTGGGGTGTGGACAAACTTTAAAACAAAAAAAGAAAAAGCTTTACATTTAAAATATAAAACCTAGGAAAAGGGACTAAATAATGGCCAAGGCCTCTACTACTATAAAACTTAATACTTTGAAAGTGTGTCAAAAGTAGCTTTCCCAGGCTCCTTGGTATTCTCAATTTGGCTGTTGGGACTTAGGGGCTTGGAAGACAGATGGCTGGGGCTGGAAGCCCTCTTCAAAGATCCGCTATGATTGACTGTCCTGAGATCCTAGCTTTCCATTTTGACACCCTGGAGAGAAGCTCCACTGGTCTTCTCCTTCTTCAGATTATGCTGATTTCCTCCACATTAGTGTTCAACAAAGCAGGAAGTCATTTCTGGGTCAGTTAGGGTTCCTGGGTTACAAGCAAAGGAAGAGGTTTATTGACAGAATAATGCTTAGCTCGTGGATTCACAGGAAGAGCTAAACTTTCCAAATGATGGACCCAGGTGCTTCCAGGAATCTCTGTCAGCAGTGGCTTGGAAATTTATCCCAAGAATGCTGCTCCTAGTTGTCTCAAAGCAACTGTTTCACATCTTGACAACTCTACTTAATGGGCAATTTTCTGGAATAGAATATATGATTGGTTCAGCTTGGGTCAGGTGGGCCCATTTATTTCATTCTCTCGGACTCTGACTGTCACTCACTGGGGCTGAGGGCAGATGGGTGAAGTTTGGATCTATTTCCATCAGGAGAAGAAAGAAGGGCTGAGCAAACCAGCCAATAACCCCTGGTTTTCTTTCTTTCCTTCTTTCTGTTTCCCCCCCTTTCCTTCCTTCCAAGCAAAAAAGCACAGGTCATTTTTAAAAAAGTGAAAAAGAAGACAGCAGTGTTATTCTTTGTTGTTTTTGATTAAAGCTCACCAATACTGTGTTGAGTATAGAGTCGCTGATGCAAACTTAGGGGAGCAGTGTGAGAGGCTGGAAGAGCAGAGGCAACCTGAAAACCTTCCCAAACTCCACAGCTATCGTGTGGTGATATTTTTTGTACTTGTGTGTGTCTGTGTGTTAGTCGCTCAGTCATGTCTGACTCTTTGCAACCCCATGGACTGTAGCCCACCTGGCTCCTCTGTCCCTAGAATTCTCCAAGGAGGATACTGGAATGGGTTGCCATTCCCTTCTCTAAGGGATCTTCCCTACCTAAGGATTGAACCTGGGTTTCCTGCATTGCAAGCATATTCTTTACCATCTGAGTTACCAGGGAAGCCCCCGCCCTTTTTTTACTTAAATATAGTTTAATGTGATTGTATTATATTTAAAACCATTCTTCTGGGAAAGGTCCATAAGCTTCAGGAGGCCATAACAGGAAAAAAGTTCAAGAACAGGGACTTCCCTGGTTATTTAATGGTTAAGGCTCTGTACTTCCAGTGCAGGGGGTGCGAATTTAATCCTTGGTTAGGGAACAAAGGTATCGCATGTCACATGGTCTGGTCAAAATATAATAAAAATTATATATATATATTTTAAAAAGGTCAAGAACACCTTGATGTGGTATGTTCCAGACAGAGGCCTCTCCACCAGCTCCATGATCCAGGTGGGGTGCAGGGTCTATAGGCCCACTCCCCAGCCACAGCCCCTGGCTCTTGCCCTAAGCCCAGACCTATTGCTGAATGTTTACATCAGACATGCAGAAATATGAGATTATGAGTCAAAACCACAAGAGGTTTTGATTCTTAAAATAATTCAAAGAGATGAGCCAGAGATGAACAGCCCCATGTGATTTCTATCACTCTCGCCTTCTGAAATTAAACACATTGTTTCCAATTAATTTTGACAGCTGGCTTTTGTCTTCCTTTTACACAGTTGGGGATTTCAAAATTAACCTAGGCGATAGCACCCCACTCCAGTACTCTTGCCTGGAAAATCCCATGGACAGAGGAGCCTGGTAGGCTGCAGTCCATGGGGTCGCTAAGAGTCGGACACGACTGAGTGACTTCACTTTCACTTTTCATTTTCATGCATTGGAGAAGGAAATGGCAACCCATTCCAGTGTTCTTGCCTGGGGAATCCCAGGGACGGGAGAGCCTGGTGGGCTGCCGTCTATGGGGTCACACAGAGTCGGACACGACTGAAGCAACTTAGCAGCAGCAGCAGCAGAGCATCACTGACACACATTTTTAATAACCAAGGTGACTGAGGGACAAAATCCTGGCTGTGGAATATCCCTTGACATGTGACTTGGAGACTGATTTTGGTATTTCACCCTATTGCCTGTATCTTTTGGAAGGAGTAGAGAACAGACAAGGTATAAAGGAGAGAAGATAAGAAATGAAACAGATTATCAGCTGTTGGTGAAAATGATGGAAACTGGAAATGGCGGGAGAGATGACACTGAACCTTAGGGTGAGCATAGAGCCAGAGGCAGAGTTGCTGGCCCCCCTTTGTGCCACCAAGGTCCCAGAAGGAAACAATTTGTCTCAGGCGGTTCAGAGGAGGAGGCTGCAGGGCAGGGTCTCTTCACCAAGGGACAGTCAGAAGCAGGAATGCACTCAGAGCAGAGCAACTGTGGGGAGCTGTGACCTGCCATTTTCTGGATGGTTGTGGGAAGGAAACAGAGTTACAGGAACTCAGGACAGAGGAAGCCATGCAGCAGGGACTTTCTGTCTTTGGTGAACTGCTAGTGTAGAGGCAAGCCTGCCCCTAACACTTGTGGAACCCAGCCCCTTACAGACAGGTTCATGTTTAACCACCATTTACATGACCAGCCTGGATGTGTAGTGTTTGCTGACTTCTCTACTGGAAATACACTCATCATGATGATTTCAAGCTACCAAACTGATACCAGAGAACATCAAATTTAAAAGAGATACCTACAGTCTGTTACAGATCCTAGTGAACTGCTCAAGAGCACCATCGGACAGGGGAGCGTGCCATGGGGCTGTAGACTTAAAAAATATTAATGACCTAGAAGTTGAGAGTTATGTTTTATTTGGCAGGAATTTTTAGGACTTTCAGTTTGGGAGGCAGAGTCTCATTTAAGTCTGAGATAACTGCTCTGAGAAGTCCAGGGGAAAGCCAGGTTATACAGAAGTTTTGCAACAAAGGGCAGGTAGTCTGAATGCCAAAGGTTATCGTTAATTAAAGGAAAACCTGATATGCCAAATTAAGGAATTTAATGCTGTTTTATGGGAAAAATGCAAGACTCTGGGCTCATTGAAATCATTCCTTTGATATGTACCTAATCTATCTGGGACCAGTATCTTGGGTTTTCACATGTTGACTCCCCTTGGGGCTCACTGTGGGGAATAGCCACCATCTGAGGTCTTTCCTTCCTCAGTCCCCTGGGACTCGCCGTGGGGAACAGCTGCCATCTGAGAGCCGCCGGTGGGTATTCTTTCCTTCCTGAGTCCCGGCGTGGCTCACCACTTCACTCACCCTCCATGGCAGCTGCAGTCGCTGATGACTGTGACATCCCTTGTTTACTGATATGGCAGGAAATACTTCATTTCTCAGAGCCCATGTGCCATACACTTGAATATTTAAAAGTTGCAAAGCAAGATTACACACTATGCGTGTTCTGTCCTCCTGTTTTGACAGTCATAGTAAACATCCTGTGTGTGTCACCAAGAACTCTTCTTTGAGCCAGGGTTCTCCAGAACCAATAGGACGTATAACAGAGAAATGTACGTTAGGGAATTAGTCATTTGACTGTGGAGGCTGACAAGCCCACAGTCTGCAGGGTGGCCCATCAGGCAGGAGACCCAAGGAACAGGCAAGCTGTGACTCTAGTCTGAAGGCTATCTGCTGGCAGGTTTCCCCCTTGCTCAGGTGAGTCAGCATTTTCTTCTGTTCAAGCCTTCACCTGATTGCATGAGGCCCACCTACATTATGGTGGGTGGGGGGAGCGGTCATGAGCTTTACTCGAAGTCCAGCAATTTAAGTGTTAGTCTCATCCACAAACACCACACCTTGCAGTCCCTGTCCAGGGCATGTGGAGGTATAAAGGCCAGGCCCCTTTGCCCTGAGCTGGGGCAAGACTAAAAGGCCAACCCTGAGGGCCAGCTCCCCAATGGGTCAGCTGAGGCGTCTACTGTGAGTACCCCCAGTTCAAGCTCTCTTCCTGCCGAGTCCTACCCTCCTGCAGTAAATTTTTCTGCACACAAACTTCCATTTCAGAGTCTCACACAGTCTGCTTGCTCTAACACAGTCCAGTTCAGTTCATTTCCCTGTCCATCACCAACTCCCAGAGCATGCTCAAACTCATGTCCATTGAGTCAGTGATGCCATCCAACCATCTCATTTTCTGTCATTCCTTTCTCCTGCCTTCAGTCTTTCCCACCATCAGAGTCTTTTCCAGTGAGTCAGCTCTTCACATCAGGTGGCCAAAGTATTGGTACTTCAGCTTCAGCATCAGTCCTTCAAATGAATATTCAGGACTGGTTTTCTTTAGGATTGACTGGTTTGATCTCCTTGCTTCTTTGGCACTCAGTTTTCTTTATGTTCCAACTCTCACATCCGCATATGACTACTGGCAAAACACAGGGATCAGCAAATTACAGCCTGCAGACCCAACCCAGCCCACTGCCTGGTTTGGTGTTTTCGGAACACACCTCTGCCCACTCTTTCACGTGTTATCTATGGCCACTTAACACTCCACTCAGTAACAGCTGTAACAGAAACTGTCTGGCCCACAACACCAAAGTTTACAACTTGCTCCAGAACAACAAATATACCTTTATAACCACAAAATTGAAAACATATGCAAACCTGTGTTTTTTATGTAACTGAAAGTCAACAAAATATTAAAGAAAACTACATTTAATTATGATGACATATGATTGGCTTTTTATGCCCGACAACATTTGGATGAGTAATAAAGACATAATCAATTTATAAAGTATTCCCTATATATAGTCCATAAAATTAATTTCTATCTTAATTTCAGGAAAATCACTATGTTCTATTATCTAGATTTCATATAATTTATATTTTGTTGATAATAAAGGTGAAAAGATTAAAGCTAAAATACAATTGTGTTGTACTTGACATTTCAGCAAAGTTTCATAAAACTGGCAAAGTAAATATAAAAACTTTTAAATTATTTTTCATATTTTCCTTCAAAAACTTTTTGTTCTAGACCCTTCAAAAATTATTACTTTTCAAAATCTAAGCATTTTTAAGTTTAATAGAACCTTTAAAAATAGTTTTATAACACAAATCTATTTACCATCTTAGCATTTGATGTTCATCCAGTTGCCAAATGTAGAGAATCAGTTTCATGCCTCACTCAGGTGACGTCTGGACTGCACATACACAACCTTCCTTGGCCAACAGGTGACAGTGTTGTAAATATTAAATACACAGAGCTTGGATTAAAACAACCAAAGAGAAGCAAGAAAATGGGTACCTAGCACCACCAGAAAACAATACTTCATTATTCTAAAACCTGTTGTGCTTCTGAAAGGGGACAAATTTAGTAAGCTAATGCTTTTTTCTCATCTAAGGTCTCAGCCATTAAGTTCACCTGCCCATTGAGCATTGTTCACTCTGATGGTAGTGCTCTCTCCCAAGAAACAAAAGTGCCCATGTGTCTTTTTTTAAGAATAATAATTATTTATGTATTTATTTGGCTGCAGCTGGTCTCAGTTGTAGCATACAGGATCTTTTGTTGCATCTTGTGGACCGTGGGCCTAGTTGCTCTGAGGAATGCAGGATCTTAGTTCCCTGACCAAGGATCAAACCCAGGTCCCCTGCAGTGGGAGGACAAAGTCTTAGCCACTAGACCACCATTGTGGTGGCCCCATGTGTCCCCCATGTGTCCTTTAATCTTTATATACATATATATATATATTTACTTATTTATTTATTGCATGTGTCTATGGCCTAGGTTGCTATATAAAACATCCGGCCCAGGGCTGGCCCCTGTTGCCTGGGTCTAAGGGCAGCATTACCAGGGGCTCCCTCTGTCAAAGCCCAACCAGAAGAGTTGCTTACAAAGAGCTCTGGTCAGCAGGGGCCAGATTGCCGTAGAACAGGGGAGGGAAGGGTGGAGAATGGATGGGGTGGGAGTGGGTGTGGTGTGGACAAACACAGACTATTCTATAGGCATTTACCCTGTAGAGCTAGTCTGTGGGCCAGTGGAAATTGTCGTACATGTCACCTCTGGAGTGTATGCTAAAGGTCACTGATCTGGTCCTATTTCATGCTTCATCACCAGAGAGTTGAGCATTCAGGTTACATGTCACTTCAACTCCCAATCAAGATTTAGACTTATTTATAGCAGAGTTAACACAAAAGTCATCCACAGCCCTCACCTAGGTGGAGGTTGAATGGGTTTTTTATTCTTTCTTTTACTATATAATAAAATCATAAATTGCAACTTTGGGGATATGAAAATAAACACCTTCTCATGGCCACAAAGTATGTTGATTTAAGAAACAATAGTGACCTGGTTCAATCTTGTAGATTTGCCAAATTGGTCAGAATTTCTGAGGTCTTTCCAGAAGGGTGCTTTACCCAACTGGAAGTATTTTCTCTACATTACATATGTGGAGGGCAGGGAAAAGAATATTGCTTCATGAACCCACTATCAAACAAACATTCTTTTCTACTCCAATGGTGTTCATTCTCTGAAGGGGGAAAAAAAATTAATATTTATTAAGTGTCTACCAAGTGATTCATGGGTATTTACTTTTATTGAGTGTCTACCAAGTCAGTTAATATTTATTGAGTGTCTAAAAAAGCATCTCCAGGGAGAGAGAAATAAAGTCAATTAGCCAGACTGGAGGGTCACATAGACTCAGCCCAAAGCCATCGAGTGGGTTGATTGGCACCAGGCTACCTAACAAGCAATTGGAGAGAATTAAGCATTGGAGAGAAATGAGATGGAACAGAACAGGCAGAAAGTGACAACGCCGAGACACCATGGAACTCTGGAGACAAGGAGAACGTGGCTTCCAATTGTCTTTCCTCTAGTTGAGCCCCTCAAGTTTCCCTGGGATCATTACCTAACTCCATCTTTCCTTGAGTTAGTTTGGGGAGATTTCTGTTCCTTCCTACTCCCTTTGTCGTGAGACAGCTGAGTGGTGTCACTTCTTTTTAAAAAATATAATTTTATTTTTATCCTGCCATAATTTTTTGAAGGTGGACCTCAAAGCATGTGGGATCTTAGTTCCCGGACGAGGGATCAAACCCACACTCCCTGCAGGGGAAGTGCAGGGTCTTAACCACTGGACAATCTGGGAAGTCCTGTGTCACTTCTTAATTCACCTGTCACATGTGGGTTTACTGAAAATACCCCATTTTCATACACACACACACACACACAAATTGTTAGTCATTCTAGGAATGGATAAAACTTTCCCTTGGACAGAATTCTCACTCTCCTTGGATTCTGTAAAACCAATCTAATTTCCTATAGTTTTCAGATGTTGAAATAATAATGAAGAAAGTTGGAAAGTTAATTTAAATACCTACCTGTTTCCACTTTAGGGCTGTTACAAACAGTCTAGCTCTAAGCACTTTTTGTTTGTCTATAGTGGACATGCATGACAGTATCTTTCTTTTTTTGTATTTTCTTGGCCATGCCCCATGGCATGTGGGATCCTAGTTTCCCAACCAGGGACTGAATCTGCTCTCCTTGCATTCAAAGCTCGGAGTCTCAAGCACTGGACTGCCAGAGAAGTCCCTGAATGTCTTTCTGCTAGGTAGGTACCAAGAGGGGATATGTTAGGTTCCTGGAGATACATTTTTTTTTTTAGCTACATCCTTCAAAAGAATGGACAGTGATAAAGCAATGACAATAATGAACAGAAGACAAGTCTGTAGCTTCACAAGCCTTGCCTTGAGAGAAGCAACCTGAGGACACGATTTAGGCTGATGCATAAAAGATACTTCCTAATGTTTAAATTGTGAAACAACTTCACCAGGAGAAGGGATTCAATAACCACAGACCTGAGCTCTGCTTGGAACAACCTAAGCCTCATTCCATGACACTATATATCACAAGGTCCAAATTTACCATAAGTAGGTCCCATTATATTTACTTTTTCTGCTTGGGAAATCTGGAGCTGGGTGTTTGGCTCTCAAAGTCTCTTTCATTGTTTGATTTAGCATTAGGCTTTGCTCTGGAGAGCAGAGACTATTTTTCTTAATTTATACCTTTCCTGAGCTTTTTGGGTCAAAGACCATAAGTTGGGGGTTGGCAACACAGAAGTAGAAATACCATCTTCATTAAGATTTCTGTGGAGTTCTGGAGACTTTATGCTTACCGGTGGGTTATACTTTTGTACTGGGTTCTATTTCAACATCCAAGGGTGCATTAGGCAGGATAAACTGTTCACTGAATGTCTCTGGAGGCACCAAAATTTTTTTCTTTTTGTATAGCATCCATTCTGCCCTAAAAGACATCGAGCTGCTGCCCAAGAGAGCACAGGCCACTGATTTTTAATAACTTTGAAAAACAAGTAGAGTAAGCATTTTTCTTCCCATTTCACCATGGGGGAAACCTGAGACTCAGAGAACTTATGTAATTTCCCCCAGATCACACAAATAGTTCATGGCAGAAGTGGTATTAGAAGTTAGGACACCTCTCTCTGTGCACTAAACCACCATGAAATGCCCCAAACAGCATTCAAGCATGCAGGGTCTAGACTATCTCACCAAGATACATTACCAGGCATGACTGTTTTGTCTAAATCGACCATACCATGTCACAATATTCATTAAGTTCTAACCGTGCGCAAAGTACTGAGACCCATTTTAATAACTGCTCAATATGAGCCAAACCATCAATCTGTCATGTTTGTAGACACAGTGATATTCTATCCATCCTACTGGTCAGCTTCATTAGCTTCTCGTGGGTGATAGTTATCTGTCTGGGTATGATGGAGTCCAATTTAATAAACCAGCAAAACGTCTCTTAAAAAAGTGTTTTTTTGCAAAAATGTTCCTTGAAAGTCCTTTAGGAAAGTTACCTTTGAAAAGCCTCCAGAAACAAGCCACACTGGAGCCTGACCTGTGCAGTTAGTGCTGCTCTGCCAGGTCTTTCTCCAGCCATTCTGATCCTTTTGTTGAGTACAGGCTATAGCAGGGGCTGGTATGGGGCCATCTTAATGAAATGTACACTAGAATCACATAATTCTTGGTGATATAGTCACACTTTGGGAGGAAAGACAGGACAAAGATGGGCTGGGGGAAGAGCTGCTCACTTTGGCATCTCCAATGGTGAGTGGATTGGTGGGCAGTGCCACCCCGGCTCTGTTACTGTCCTCTTGTATAAGCTAAGTGTCCAACCTCTCCCTGAAGGTCAGGCCACTGGTTTTCCTCTCTTCACTATTCCAAGAGGATGCCTTTAGTTAACATTCTTTGGCTATAAGTAGCAGAAGCCAATGGAGATTAAAAAGGAGGAATTATCAAAATGTGAAGTTGTCTGGCCAAACAGGAAGATGGATATGGTGTACATTATTTGATTCCATTCCCACTTCCCTCTTGCCCACTTGCCTATAATCCCAAGTTTCTACTAGGGATCTATGTGGGCCTGGGGGTGCTGATCTCTGCTCTGTTTCTATGGGTGGGACACATGACTTTGACTCATCTAATGAACATAGTCTATCCTGCTCATCTCCCTGCTTGCCACAGTAACTGATGCAGAGATGACCACGTGACCTATGTCCATCCAATCAGCAAGACTTGGGGGACTTTCAAGTGGAAATTCTGGATCTATTTCCTTTTGGGTGAAAGAAAAACAGTGCATAGCCCTGAGGGCTTGTGGTGATCGCCTTGATCCTGTCATAGATAGAGAAGAGACCAGAAAAGCCTGGTCCTTGGGGAGGTCATTGACCTACTTGATCAGGCCTTACCTGAAGGTAGATTCCTCTGTCTTTTCACTCATATAAACCAAGAAAGTCTCTCTCCCTTCCTCCCCTCCCTTTCTTTCTCTTTGTCTCTTTAACTTCCCCCGTCCTTTCTGTCCTCTCTTCTCCTTTTTCTTTTCAGGTTATGCTCACTGACCATATCCAAACATGTTTTCCCCAGATGACTAATGATTCCTCAGTCCACCTCAATTCAAATGAACAAGTCAGACTGAATTAGAACGTCTTCTACCGTGATCATGTTTCTGGGAATTGGGTATTTGATTGGCTCAGTCCATAGTAGCCTTGAGGGAAGAACAAGAGAGGAAAGAGATTCAAGGGGCAGAAGGAGATACAAACTCCACTGCTGATCCACCGTGTCATGGAGGGAACCTGGACAGAACTCACACCATATTTGCATCCTCATAAACTGGGTGAGTCAAGAACCCCAAGATCAAAATGAACTGAAGGTGATGAGACCTCCTTTTAAGGTTGTCAGCAGATAAATTCTCCAATTGCTTGATTTTTCTTCAACAGAAATCAGATGAAACCATGTTCTTCTGAAGAAATGTATGCAGTGAGGATTTTATCAAGTAAGCCAAAGGCAATTCCTAGAAGACTTTTGAAAAGAAAATCTGAAGTTCCTTTGACCGCAAGAGCTGAAAGATGGATGGCAGGAAGCAAATGTTGAGAGAAGAAATACAGAACAGTATTTGTGTTTAAGGTCTTCTGTTCAGATGGCTTGCTAAAAATGATTATCCAGTGATTTAGGAGAGAGATGGTTTTTAAAGTTCTAATTCTTTCACGAACACAGTGCTATGAATTTCTATAAATCTGGCACATGCAAAAAGCTTCTGATTCAAAAGCTCTGTGTTATGATTATCCTGTTGTGGTGGCAGATACAGTTCAGGAATGTTTTGTGCTAAACTGAAATCATTCTTCTAGTTCAGAAATATTTCAGATTCTTATTCATTTCAAGTTTCTTGGGTACAGAAGAGTGTTGAACTTCAGAAAATTTTACTTGGCTGTGTTTCAAAAAGATATTCTTAATGAACAGATTTTCCCCCTAACCACATAGATCCAAAAAACAACATTTTGAGATCTATTTTAAAGTTTGTAGCAGTCAGGATTCTTCCAAGTTGACAGAAACCAAACCCAATCCAACTCACACACAAAAGAGAATTGACTTGTATATCCAAGAAGTCTAAGCTTAGATATACTTCAGGCATGTCTATCAATAAACATTAAAAACAAGAATTTAGGTGTTCTATTATTAATACGTACATACCCATGTTCATAACAGCACTATTCAATTGCCAAAAGGTGGAAAGAGCCCAGAGATTTCTCAACAGATGAATGGATAAACAAATTGTGATATAACTATACAATGGAATATTATTTAGCCATAAAAATGACCTATTGGTAACATGCCACAGCATGGATGAACCTCAAAACCATTATGCTAAATGAAGTAAGCCAGACATAAGAGGACACACATTGAATGACTTCATTTATATGAAATATCCAGAATAGGCAAAGTTATAGAGGCAGCCAGAGGCCAAGAGAAGGGTGAGATGGAGAGTTACTGCTTAGTAGTTCCTGGGTTTCCTTTAGGGATGATGAAGCATTCTGAACTGGACAGAGACGGTGCTGGTACAACGGTCGAAGCACAAAATGCCACTGAGTTATTCACTTCACAATGGTTATGTTCATATTATGTGACTTTCACCTCAGTAATAATAATAAAAAAAAAGTGGGGAGAGGGGAGAAGAAAACCTTTTAAGGGACTTTCCTCGTGGTGCAGTGGAAAAGAATCTATCTGCCAATGCAGGGGACACCGTCTGGATTCCGGTCCAGGAAGATCCCACATGCCTAGGAACAACTAAGTCCGTGCAGCGCAACTACTTGTGCCTAAAGCCCATGCTCTGCAAGAAGAAAAACCACTGAGATGAGAAGCCCGTACACTGCAACAGAGAGTACCCCTGCTCGTTGCATCTAGAGAAAGCCCTTCAAAGCAACAAAGATCCAGCACAGCCAAAAGCAAGTAAGGAAATTTTTTTTTAAGAAAGACTTTTAAAATAGCTTTTGGGTGTTCTGCTTTAAAAATTAAGTTTTAAATAATTAAAAATTACTACTTACTGGAATCATAATTATGATTATGATAGTAGTGTGCTTATTGTTGGTTTGCCCTGTTTCAGAAAAAACTTTTAGCTTTGAAATAATGTCAGAGTAAGGTTGCAAGAATAATATAAACAACTTTCACATACCAACATTCCCGAGTGGTTCAAATGTTGCTGCATTTGTGAACTCAGAGAGTAGAGTGGTCATTACCAGGGGCTGGGAAAATGGGGAAATGTTGGTCAAAGGGTACAGACTTCCAGTTATAAGGTGAATAAGTCCTAGGGATCTAAACTGCAGCATGGTGACTATAGTTAGTAATTCTGCATTGTGTAATGGAAAGTTACTACAGATCTTAAATGTCCTCACCATTTTACACAAAAAAGGTAATTATGTGATGTGATGGATATGTTGGCTAAAGCTTTGGTGGTAATCATCTTGCAGCATATAAGTGTATCAAAGCAACTCATTGTAACGCCTGAACTTATGCAAGTTATGTGTCAATCACCTCTCAATAACACTGGACAAAAGCAAAATAAAAAACTTTGAAGTTCTTCCCACATTTGCTTATTTTCTGCCTATCGACCATCATCTATTTGCATCTGTTATCTGTGTGCCTACCTGGTAAATGTGTGTGTGTTTCCTTGTTTCTGGCTGTGCCGTGTCTTTGTTGCTGCAGGCGGGCTTTCTGTAGTTGAGGCCAGCGGGGACTGCTCCTTGCTGTGGTGCATGTGCTTCTCATTGCAGTGGTTTCTCTTGTTGCCGAGGACGAGCTCTAGAGTGGGTTCTCAGTAGTTGTGGCACGTGGGCTTAGTTGCTCCAAGGTGTGTGGGATTGTCCCACACGAGGGATCGAGCCTGTGTGCTGTAAATTGGCAGGCCAATTCTTAATCACTGGACCACCAGGGAAGTCCTGTGTGTGTGTTTATATGTGTAAACACATATGCATTCACAGTATTATTTTATTTTTAAGGAGGCCTACAACTATGATAGTCTATGACTCTCTGAATAATAGTGGAAACTGGGGTAGGAGCAAAAGCAGGCCTGAAATAATTCATAAATTGTAATGCAGAGGTTAAGTGGACCCTCGATGATGTGGTTTGGGGTACAAGTAATGGAATGGGGGAAGGGTGGGAAGGTTGTGGGAAGAGGGAAATTCCCAGCCATCTGAAACAGATTTGCAAGTGATGGGTCACTGCCAAGATGAGTGCTGGGGACCACCAGCACAGGAAACAGGACGTGATGGCCCTGCTCCAGCTCCCCAAGTGGAGGAACCTGCTAATCAAGCCACCAGCCCCATCTGCCCGCATTTCTGGTTCTTCTTTGGACTGTGTTCCCTGTCCTCTGCTTTTGAAGATGACGCCACCAGTAATGCTCCCCAGCTGGGGCAGCAAGTGTCACTGATAAGACCAGCGGGGCCGGTAGTCCTCCCACACTGGAAACACACGGCGAGTCCTCTTTGAGGGCTGCGGTTGCTACTCCCAGTCTCATGGTAGGTGCAGTTAGTTTTTAAACTTGCGGACTGGCTTATTAAGAGACGTCTCACTTCTCATCCTCCCAAGATGAGAACCTTGTGCAAGAGCCTCTCTAAGCCACAGTAAATACTTTTTCACCCAGCACAGTTCTGTGGGATTCTTGGTTGTCATGTGGGAATGTATCCCAGCTTCAGTCACATTAATGTGGTACGTGTAATTGATTCTATAAATGTACACATACTTTCAGCTGTTTTTAAAGTAAGACAGCGTGTGTAGAATTCCCCTTATCCTTTTATCTGAAGAATCCATTGAAGAGGACACTTTTGGAGAGTTATCTTTAGGAGACAGACATATCTTTTTTGGCCACGCCACACAGCATATGGGAACTTAGTTCCCCCACCAGAGGTTGAGCCCACGTCCCCTTCATTGGAAGCATGAATTCTTAACTCCTGGACCTCAAGGGAAGTTCCCTGGGAGTGTTATCTTTAAAATACACATAATTGTGTATAGAATAAAATGAAGAGCTTAACAGCATGGCTTCAAGGTGAGACTGCTTATCACAGCTTTTGTGTTTGCATTTGTGCTTCATTGTTTACTTGAATTTAAACCACATCCCTGGTGGCTCAGATGGTAAAGAATCTGCCCGCAATTCAGGAGAGCCAGGTCCAATCCCTGGGTCAGGAAGATCCCCTGGAGAAGGGAAAGGCAACCCACTCCAGTGTTCTTGCCTGGAGAATTCCATGGACAGAGGAGCCTGGCGGGCTACAGTCCATGGGGACACAAAGAGTTGGACATGACTGAGAAGTAACATTGGGACAGGAATCTGAGTGTCAGCAGTCTATTCGGGATTAGATGCAGGAAATGCTGATACGTGTGCAGAGAAGGAAGACAGGGAAAGCGTGAGTCCGTGGCTAGGAGGGTTACCACTGTGGACAGCTAAAGCTTAACCTCACTGGGGAACTTTTGAGGACAGCACTGGAGACTGCCTTACAGTGATCCCCCCAATGCCCCCGCCCCACGCCAGGGCTGAGGAAGTTGGGGAAACTGTATACTTGCTGCTCGGGGTGAGTAGATGGGGCAGAAACTGGTTTAGCTAAGAAGACTTCTGGCAAAGATACTAAAATGCTAGCAGTTGGAATTCAGGTGAACCTGTAGCTTGAGGGAACCTGTAATACTCGAGGGAATATGACAACATCAGTTCCCTTTGAGGTAGGCAGGGTTTTACCCTTTTGCTACTTGGGAAACAAGTTCAAGGACATTTAACGACTTTCCCCAAAGTCACATAGTATGCCAGAGTTCTAACTACAAGTTCTTTTATTGAAAACTCACCTCCAACTGGCACAAGCGAAACAGGGAACATACAGATGCCTGTAACTAAAAAGCTCTGGGGGAGGTCTTCAGGTTCAGCTGGATCCAGAAACTCAAACCATGCTATTGGCATGATGGTCTGGCCATTCTCTTCTGTGTATATATGTATTCATTAAGTACATTGAATATTTATTTCTAGAAATGAATCCACAGAAGTGGAGGACAGGACACTGTAACTCAGCTGAGAAAGTAAATTACTTGTGGACAAATTTTAAGTTAATTTAAAATAATTAAATATTAAAAATAAATAAACAATAGTACAACACTATGAGTATATATATATATATCTACAAGTTGAGGAATGGTGATAAGCTCAGAAATTCAAATGAATTTAGGCAAAAAGCAGACAATTGGGGATAAGTAGAAAATTTTATTTTCTATCAAATTTCATCTGAGACCTCACAATTTTAGGGCCTCCCCTGGTATTTCAGCAGTGGCTTTGTGGTTCAGAGTCTCATCACGGGATTTCAAGCAGTGCCTGTGTACTTGGATGGCTGTCACATCTTCTGTCTTGGATTGTGGTTATTTTTATCCCATTTCAGTGGACCCAATGGCTCTTTTAGGATGCTAGCAGCGTACTTTCTCTGCTCATCCATCCCAAACAGAGGATTTGGTCTTCACCCTGTCCCAAGGCATGAACATCAGGGTTCCCACAAATAGAGCCTCAGCTAGTAGGATTTAGCAAGTGACTGGAAGCTGTTTCCTAGTGCTGAGGCCAACAGAGAACAGCTGAACTGGCTGGTTCTGGGAAACCCAGAACAGAAGAACACGTGGTCAAGTTAATTCTTGAAAAATTGGGAAGAGGTGCCATCAGCAAGTCAAGAAATAGGGAACCCAGAAGCACAGATGAAACAGCGGGGCAAGGGAGTGTTCTGCAAGGTGGGCTCCCTGGAGAGCAGACTCTGAGATGTAGTTTGATGGGCAGGAGGTTGACTGGGGAGTGTCCGGGGTATCAACACCTGAGGAAAGGGAGGTACAGAAGCATATGTGGACAGAGGGAGAAGTTGAACAGTGTGGGACTAATGACAGACTCAGCCAGGCCAGAGGCAGAGCAGAAGTCAGGGCGGGTCTTCAGAGTTGTCCTGAGTCAAGCTGAGATGGCCTGGCCTTTGTGCTGTTTGTGAGCTAGCTCCCTCTACTGGGAAAATCTGTAAGGCTTGAGTGACCCCAAAATATATCTCTGAGCTTCAGATCTCTGCATGCCACTGCCAACATGACATTTCTAAAGTCTATTATTTTAGAAATTTGTTCATTTTTGGCTGTGCTGGGTCTTTGTTGCTATGCTAGGGCTTTCTCTAGTTGCAGTGTGCAGGTTCTCATTGAGGTGGTTTATCTCTCTCTCTCTCTCTCTTTTTTCTTGCAGTGGCTTCCCTTGTTGCAGAGCACCAGGCTCTAGTTCACGAGAGCTTCAATAGTTACAGCAAGTGAGGTCAGTAGTTGTGGCCCACAGGCTTAGTCGAACTGAGGCATGTGGGATCCTCCCAGAGCAGGGATCGAACCTGTGCCCCATGTGTTGGCAGGCAAATTCCTAACTGCTGGACCACAAGGGAAGCCCCAACTTGACATTTTTTCCCATCTCAAGATGTGTGATGAGATTGAGAGCCAGGAGTAGGAATAGAGAGAGCAAGACCGTGATGGTGGCTGTAGAAAGGTCACAGGAGACGGGCCAGGTGCCAATGATTGTGCAGTCCTAGAAATGGCTCCATAAAGAGTGGACCCCGTCTTCAAACATTCCACTCCTGTTCGTGTACTCCTCACGTTTCATATAGTTATGCGGATGTTTTCTCCTGTCTCTTTGAAAGTCGATCTTCTTTTATTACCTAGTTCAATGTTTGTGAAAAAGATCTGCAGGAATTAATACAAGACCAGTGTAATTTAAAGCTCTCAGAGCCGAGAGACTTTGGAAGAAAGAGTCTTAGGCCTTTGAACAGAGGTGGCAGCCAACAGCTTCAGCTATTGAGATTTTCTTGGGCAGGAATGCTCTGGAATACTGGAAGAAGAATTTCCTCCTCTCTCTCTCCTTCTTCTGTCTGAAAATTCTTCCATTGGTCAAATTTTGAAATGGAGAAGACTTCAAGTTTGATCCCCAGAACTATGGTTTATCTCCAAAAATTTAGAAGAAGAAAAAACACAGAGAAAAACTTCAGAAGTAGAAAATTGTGAATTTGTGGTATTGGAAAGAGTATGGGATTGGAAGCCAAGAGACTTAGGTTTCTGGTCTTGATCCCGCCACTGAAGTAGCTATGTAACCTTGAATAAAACATTGATGTTTTCTTGGCCTCGTCTATAAAAAGAAGGGGTCTGGGCATGGTTATCTGCAAGTCCCCTAACCCCCACCACTTGCTCTTTTTCTTTTCTTTTTAACTTGTTGAACAGTTTTATTCTTGGTTCTCCTTTATCCCTGTAAGTTTACTCAGGAGAGCTAGGTAGAATCCTGTCTCTAGATGAGAACTTTGGACTGCCAGAACAGCTTTTCTGGTAACTTGTAAGTAATACAGTTTCCAGTCTAAATTTCCTTTTAATGCTAGGATTCCTAGTAGTGAATCACAGTATCACACATGGCAGAATTATGTTGAAGTCAGCCAGGTGCTTCTATACTTGGTAGTTCAATTGAGCTTCACAAATGTTAACAGGTCTGACAAGGGAATAAAATTTAGACACATTTAGTTCCATAGTGTATTGGGATTCTTTCAGTTGCAAGTTCCTCCTAAAAACCCAATTCCTAGCCCAATCAAAAATGAAAGTTATTTATAATGAAAGCATACAACTGCAAAGTCCAGGGATAGCACAAGTGGTTCACTATCTCCTGTCCATAATCTGATCACTCTCTTCTTTGCATAGTTTTAATTAAATTAACAAATATTTCTTGAGCACTGCTATTTGTTAATCACTGTTGTAGGTACAGGGGGTGCAGTGAATGAAACATTTAATCACAACAGTGACTAACACACAGCTACATTCAAATAAATATTCACAGAACTCACATTCTTACATACATGGAAATAATCATAGGACTTACTTCTACTGGAAGGAGAGGGCATAAACAAACAAATAAATAATACGTGTTATGCCAGGTGGTGGAAAGAACTATGGAGCAGAAAACACATGGTGTGATTGAAGTGAGTTACCTGCCCACAGTGGAGTTGCCATGGCAATGGCTGGAATACAACAGTGGGCCAAGAAGATGTGAGCAGAGACATAGGTATGTTTGATACAGATAACATCTCTCAAATCTATCTGCCTAAGGATCCCATTTTTCACTTGGTGACCGCCATTATCCCATATGCCACATGCAGAATACACCTGAGCTTGCATGGGTTGAAATAGCTACTAAAGACAGTGTTATATGTGTGTGCGCATGTGTTCTTAGCTGTTCAGTCGTGTCTGACTCTTTGTGACCCCGTGAACTGCAGCCTGACAGTCGCTTCTGCCCAAGGGGATTCTCCAATTAAGCACCCTGGAGTGAGTTGCCATGCCCTCCTCCAGGGGATCTTTCCAACCCAGAGATCGAACCCAGGATTCTTTATTGAATGAGCCAACAGGACTATATACAAGCAGCAATAAAAACCACTATCACTCAGTTACCATGCCTGATTTCTTCAAGAATATTCTTTCTGACATTCTCACTGAGACTATCTTAGCATTGACTGAGCATCTAGGAACACACCTGTGCAGAGTTTCCCTTCCCCATAAACACACTAAACTGCACTTCTGCTTCTAAGGATTCCAGCTTGAGGTGGACATAGTCACCTGCATATGCAGAGCCCCTTTCTCCATCTCCCTAACAGCACCCCACATATGAGCTGGTGACAGCAGTTTAACTCTCAGCTCCAGAGGTGAACTGTGATTGGCTTAAGGCAATCAGTGCATTCCATAGTCTAGCCTGAGTGACTGAGCTAGAGACAACTTTCAGTAATTTTCTGGGTGTAGATAAAAAAACATGTCACACCAGTTGCTACTGGTAACCACTCTTTGACCAAAGGGAGAATCAGCCTTGGGATGAAACCGAACAGAGGGAGATAGAGTTTAGGTAAAAATACCCTAGAAGTCCTGGGTCAGGAAGCTCTTGCCTGAAGTTCAGCCTAGCTCCAGATTTCTCAGTTACCAATGGGCCAATACATCTTCTCAGTGGGCCAATACTTCTTCTTGAGTATTGCTTGAGCAAACTTGAGTTTGCTTCTTCTTTTGTTTGCAACTAATTAAATTCTACTTGATGGCTTTTTTGAAAATGATGACCAAATTTCAGACTCAGTCATATAAGCTTTACGAAATCAGTAGCATGAGGCCCTGTATTTCAGTATGTCCCTAATGTGTAGAAGAAATAAATATTTGTTTGGCATAGTTTCACCATGTTTGCTCACAGGAGCAGAACCCTAATACCCTTCCAGAATTTGGGTTGGAGAAGCATGAAAGGGAGAGGCAGTACTTTAAGATTAGATTTAAAGACTTCCCTGATGGTCCACTGATTAAGAATCCACTTGCCAATGCAGGGGACATGGGTTCAATCCCTGGTCCGGGAAGATTCCACATGCCCCAGGGCAACTAAGCCCGTGCACCATAACTACTGAACCCACATGGTGCAACTACTGAAGCCCAAGCACCCTGAAGCCTGTGCTGCACAGCAACAGAAACCGCCACAGTGAGACGCTGCACGCCACAACTAGAGACAGCCTGTGTGCAGCAGCGAAGACCCAGCACAGCCAAAAAAGCAAAAAGCAAAAACCAAAACGACAAAAAAAGATTTCCGAGGCTTCCCTGGTGGCTCAGTGGTAAAGAATCCGCCTACCAATACAGGAGACATGGGTTCAATCCCTGATCCGGAAAGATCCCACATGCCTTGGAGCAACTAAGCCCGTGCTCTGAAGCCTGTGCTTTGCAACAAGAGAAGCGACAGAAATGAGAAGCTCATGCACCACCAGTAGAGAGTAGCCCCCACTCACTGCAGCTAGAGGAAAGCCAGAGCAGCAACAAAGACCCTGTGCAACCAAAAATAAATAAATAAAACACTCCACAAATCTCCTGAAGGTCAGGATAGTGTTTTCTGGTTCCCCAGCTAACACTCAATAAATGTCTGTCAGATTAATTAATTAAAAATAGATTTCCTAATTTGAGGGGTATTCTACAAAATAACTGCCCCCCAAATAACTGACTCTTCAAAATTGCTGAAGTCCTGTAAATAAAGAAAGATTCCGTAATGGTTCCAAATTGAAGCATACTAAGGAGACATGACAACTGAAGGCAAATATGACCCTGGACTGGAACTTGAAGCAGAAAAAGGAGATGAGGGGGACAGTTAGCAAAACTGAATAAGATACATTATATGGAGATAAAAGCAAAAGTAAACAAGTGGGGCCTGATTAAACTTAAAAGCTTTTGCACAGCAAAGGAAACTATAAGCAAGGTGAAAAGACAACCCTCAGAATGGGAGAAAATAATAGCAAATGAAACAGCTGACAAAGGATTAATTTCCAAAATATACAAGCAGCTCATATAACTCAAAGCCAAAAAAACAAACAACCCAATCAAAAAGTGGGGAAAAGACCTAACCAGACATTTCTCCAAAGAAGACATACAGATGGCTAACAAACACATGAAAAGATGCTCAACATCGTGAATTACTAGAGAAATCCAAATCAAAACTACAATGAGATATCACCTCACACTAGTCAGAATGGTCATCATCAAAAAGTCTACAAAAAATAAATGCTGGGGAGGGTGTGGAAAAAAGGGAACGCTCTTGCACTGTTTGTGGGAATGTAAATTAATACAGCCACTATGGAAGACAGTATGGAGATTCCTTAAAAAACTAGGAAGAAAACCACCATATGACCTAGCAATCCCACTCTTAGGCATATATCCTGAGGAAACCAAAATTGAAAAAGACACATGTATCCCATTGTTCATTGCAGCACTATTTGCAATAGCTAGAACATGGAAGCAACCTAGATGCCCATCAACAGATGAATGTATAAAGAAATTGTGGTACATATACACAATGGAATATTACCCAGCCATAAAATGGAAAGCATTTGAGTCAGTTCTGATGAGGTGGATGAACCTAGAACCTATTATACAGAGTGAAGTGAGTCAGAAAGAGAAAGATAAATATCGTATTCTAACGCATATATATGGAATCTAGAAAAATGGTACTGAAGAATTTGTTTACAGGGCAGTAATAGAGAAACAAATATAGAGAATAGACTTATAGACATGGGGAAAGGGGAGGAGAGGCTGAGATGTATGGAAAGAGCAACACGGAAACTTACATTACCATATGTAAAATAGATAGCCAACAGGAATTTGCTGTATGGTTCAGGAAACTCAAACAGGGGCTCTGTGTCAACCTAGAGGGGTGGGATGGGGAGAGAGATGGGAGGGAGGTTCAAAAGGGAGGAGATATATGTATACCTATGGCTGATTGATGCTGAGGTTTGACAGAAAACAACAAAATTCTGAAAAGCAATTATCCTTCAATAAAAAAATAAATTAAAAAGAAAAAACTGAATAAGATACTTTATAGTATTGAATCAATGCTGATTTTCTGATTTTGATCATTGCTCTGTGGTCACATAAATTGTCAGCATTTGAGGAAGCTGGATGAAAGCTATACAAACATTTTTGAAGTATTTCTACAATGTTTTTGAAAGTTAGAAATTATTTCAAAATGAAAAATGTTAAAATTTCTCCAGTTAAAAAATAAATGAGTGGTACTTTATTAATGCATTGATTAGAATTTACACTGTCATGATATTTCATGAATACACAGAGGATATAGATCTATAGCACAGCCTTGGAAATTCATGCATTTGCAAACTCGAAATTCACAATTCTACTCTAGAAGATGCCAGAGTAAAGGCAGATCTATTTCTTTTATGATGCCTCATTAAGGGTCTCTGAGCTGGTCTTGGAAGAACGCAAAAAATGTTTTGGTTTGAGAGTAAGACAGATGTCAATCCAGAAAATTTTAAAAGCAGGCAGTTGTTCAAATAAGACTTTAAGTCAGCTTGGAGAGCAAAAAGATTTGACAAAGAAATGCAGAGATGGCACATCTGAGTGGGTTGTTTTGGCACCCACGAGGGAGCTGTAAGCCAGCATTTAGAATGGGTGAGCATGGAAAATAGATTTGGTGGAAAAAGATGGTGATTCACTCACCAATAATAATAATGATAAATACTGCTGACAAGGAACTTTTAATTAGCAAATGGAAAATCAGCCCAAGACACATATGCTGAGTCCCTTAGAGGTGAGGTCAGAACAAATTCTTTTTAAAAATGGGAACATTTGTAGTAGCTCCTGGCCCTGGAATCGATTGATCTTGGTGGTTCCCCACCCCCCAACCCCTTGCCTTCAATATGGAAGATAACATTCTCCTCTTTCAGAGAAAATCAGATTACTTTCTCACTGAGTTAACGTGAAGATTACTCTGAAATGAATCAGAAAAATCTCTGTGTGGTTTCTTTCTTTCTTTCTCCAAGTAAAAGAAGTATCAGAAGTTCTGTTTTTCAGAACCATTAACTATGATTCTGATTCATACTGCACAACTGGAAAAGGTGGCCAGGAGCAAATTCTGGGAAATGAGCTCAATCAAAAGCCTGAATTTAGAAACTCGTTTGGAGGACTTCCTGTCCTAGAATGGGGCATTGACAGGAGTGGAGGGTAAGATACCCTCCAGACATTTACAGGAGAGAGATGCAAGCTTTGTGTGTGAAGCCTCTACATGAATTTCCACCTCAGAGTGGGCAATGCTATTGATCATCTCAGCTTTTACCTTTTTTCTACCTTCTGATAGTAAATTCCCTTAAATTTCCTCTTCTAGTCCTTGTATTCTGCCCCCACTCCTTCTTCCTCTCTCTTCTTTTTTCGGTCAGTGACCTCTTGATTCAAGTCCATGACCTCAGTCTTCTTTGCCATCATCGGTAGACTTTCATTTTGCTGATTCTAGGGAATAAGAAAGATATTGGGAATAGAAGGAAAAAAAAGAAAAGACAACTAACTAGTCTTAAAAGTCTTCTTCCCACTGAGGCTTCCTGGATACTCCAACTGCAGGTCCCATCCAGGGTTTGGTGTAACCTGTAACCTAAAAACATTATCATTTGCAACATTCCCTTGAAAGGCCATGCTGGTTTCCAACATGGCCCCATCCTTTGCTTAAGTCAAAGCCTCCCCAGTCTTGATCCTTCTTTTATAGCCTGGAGGGCCTGGAGTTGATTATATCATTATTCTTCATTCTTTACTGTGTATAATAAGTTTTTTTTATATTGATGCATTTGCCAGGCAACTTTCGAATGCTTCCCATCAGAACAGACAAAGTATACCCCCCATCCATCAACTTTGAACTTGATGAGACTTACTTTGGCCAATGAAGTGTTAACAGATATACCTGCAGTGTGTGTGTGTGTGCTCACTTACTCAGTAGTGTCTGACTCTTTGAGACCTCATGGACTGTAGCCCACCAGGTTCGTCTGTTCATGGAGTTTTCCAGGAAAGAATACTGGAGTAGGTTGGCACAGAGGTATTAAAAATTTTTTTTATTGAAGTATAGTTGACTTAAAATATTGTATTAATTTCAGGTGTACAGCACAGTGATTCAGTTTTTTATGGTTACATTCCATTATATGTTATTGTGAAATACTGAATATAACTCCTTGTGCTATACAATAAGTTTTTATTGCTTATTTATTTTATGAATAGTAGTTTGTATTGGTTAATTCTATACTCCTAATTTATCCTTCCTCCCCACTCCCCCTCTGGAAACCACAAGTTTGTTTTCTGTGTCTCTGAGTTTCTGTTTTGTGTATGGATTCACTTGTATTCTTTTTTAAGATTCCACATATAAGTGATATATATGATGCTGAAGCTGAAGCTCCCGTACTTTGGCCACATGATGTGAAGAGCCAACGCATTAGGAAAGACCCTGATGCTGGGAAAGACTGAAGGCAGGAGGAGAAGGGGATGACAGAGGATGAGATGGTTGGATGGCATCACTGACTCAATGCACTGAGTTTGAGCAAGGTCTGGGAGATGGTGAAGGACAGGGAAGCCTGGAGTGCTGCAGTCCATGGGGTTACAAAGAGTTGGACATGATTGAGTGACTGAACAACAAAAAGTGACATAATTTGATATTTGTCTTTGTCTGTCTGACTTACTGGTCTACCCGGGTGGCGCTAGCGGTAAAGAACTTGCCTGCTAATGAAGAAGATGTAAGAGATGTGAGTTTGGTTGCTGGGTCGGGAAAATCCCCTGGAGGAGGGCATGGCAACCCACGCCAGTATCTTTGCCTGGAGAATCCCATGGACGGAGGAGCCTGGAGGACTGCAGTCCATAGGGTCGCACAGCAGTCAGATGTCACTGAAGCAATTTAGCACATCTGACTTACTTCACTAATTATAGTATTCTCTAGGTCCATCAATGTCACTGCACATGGCAACAGTTCATTCTTTTTTATGGCTGAGCAATATTCCATTGTATTTGCAAATACCACATCTTCTTAAGCCAATCATCTGTTGATGGACATGGGTTGTTTCCCTGTCTTGGCAATTGTAAATAGTGCTGCTATTTACATTGCGGTGCATGTATATTTTCAAACTGGAGCTTCCCTGGTGGCTCAGTGGTAAAGAATCTGCCTGCAGTGCAGGAGCCACAGGAAACATGGGTTCAATCCCTGGGTTGGGAAGATCCCCTGGAGGACGGCATTGCAATCCTCTCCAGTATTCTTGCCTGGACAATCCCGTGGACAGAGAAGACTGGCGGGCTATAGTCCATAGAGTTGCAAAGAGTCAGACACAACTGAAGTGACTTAGTAGGCACACACATATGTTTTCCTATTAAAATTTTCTTTTTTTTCTTGATATATACCCAGGAGTGGGATTGCTGAATCATATGGTAACTCCATGTTTAGTTTTTCAAGGAACCTCTATACTGATTTCCAAGTTGACCAATTTATATCACATCAACAGTGTACAAAGTTTCCTGTTTTTGCACATCCTCTCCAATATTTGTTATTTGTAGATTTTTTGATAATAGCCATTCTGACCAGGGTGACATGCTACCTCATCGTGATTTTGACTTAAATTCTCTTATAATCAGTAATGTTGATCATCTTTTCTTATTTTTAATTGGAATATAATTGCTTTCAAAGTTGTTTTAGTTTCTGTGTGTTGACCATCTTTTCATGTGCCTGTTGACCATCTGTATGTTTTCCTTAGAGAAATGTCTATTTAGGTTTTCTGACCATTTTTTGATTGGGTTGTTTGCTTTTTCAGTGTTGAGTTGTATGAGCTGTTTGTGTATTTTGGATTTTAACCCCTAGCCAGTAGCATCATATGCAAATATTTTCTCCCATTCAATAGATTGCCTTTTTGTTTTGCCAGTGGTTTCCCTTGCTGTACAAAAGCTTTTAACTATGATTAGGTCCCATTGCTTATTTTTGCTTTTATTTCTTTTGCCTTGGGAGACTGATCTAAGAAAGTATTGCTACAATTCATGTCTGAGAATGTTTTGCCTTTGTTCTCTTCCAGGAGTTTTATGGTGTCATGTCTTATATTTAGGTCTTTAATCCACTTTGAGTTTATTTTTGTATATAGTGTGAGAGAATGTTCTAATTTCATTGATTTACTGGTAGCTGTCCAACTCTCCCAACACTATTTTTTGAAGACACTGCTTTTTCTCCATTGTATATTTTTGCCCCCTTTGTCATAGATTAATTAGTCATAAGTGTGTGGGTTTATTTCTGGGTTCTTTATTCTGTTCATTGATCTATATGTTTGTTTTTGTACAAGCAGAGGCTTTAAATGTGCTTGCATGGTTTGACTTGGTCTCTTGTGCTTTTGCCATCTCCATGGGTGCATCCTAGGTAGGTATTGTTTCTAGAATGAGAAACATGTGGAGAAGTCCTGAACCTGACCTGCAATCTGGGGCCACAGTAAGCAAATTCACAATCTGGATCAGAATTTTCCCAGCCCAATCAGCAGACCAAGATTGTGAAAAATAAGTATTCATCATGTATTTTTTGGTTGTTGAATTTTTGTTGTTGCTATGTTGTTCAGTGGCTGAGTCGTGTCTGACTCTTTGTAACCCCATGAACTGCAGCATGCCAGGCTGCCCTGTCCTTCACTATCTCCCAGAGTTTGCTCAAATTCATGTCCATTGAGTCAGTGACACCATCCAACCATCTCGTCCTCTGTCGTCCCCTTCTCCTCCTGCCCTCACTCTTTCCCAGCATCAGGGTCTTTTCTAATAAGCTCTTCACATCAGGTGGCCAAAGTATTGGAGCTTCAGCTTTGACATCAGTCCTTCCAATGAATATTCAGAGTTGATTTTTTTAGTACTGACTGGTTTGTTATTGTTACACAGCATTATTTCAACAATAGCTCATGGACACAGGGGCCTCTTTTCTTCCTAGTAATGAATACATCCTTAAGCTTTACCTCTAAAATTTGCCATTGTGTGGATTTTGGTGGGAGGCAATTCCTCTCTGACCACTCCCCTTCCCAACAGCAATAACAAAGCCATGTGATCTGATTCAGGCAATTAGATGCTGTCCTTCTCTCAGACTCTTGAATCTGGAGTCAGTGATACAGAGAAGAAAGGACAGTTTAAATTTAACATCTTTGGTGGTAGCAAGGAGTGACCAGTGAGAGTGACATCATAACCACAGACTCTTCCTGCAGTAAGATTTTGGTTGCAATTTTGCAAGCCTAGCCTCCATCGACTGTTGCTCATTTTCCAAATTTCTTGTCAATTCTATGACCAATCAACTAATTTCTAATGAATTTCTTTTCTGCTTTCAGCTAGCCACAATCTTTCTGTTATTTGTATCCAAAATATCTGACTGGTACAAACAACTCATTTGCAATACAGTCACTCTCAAACACAGCAAACTCTTAACTTCATTTCTAAGGCTTTATAACCTGTAAGGTGTGGGAGCTTTTTTGCCTCTGAAAACGATAAAATTCCATTAAACTATATCAAGCTATATTAACAAAGAGTTAATCAGATTCATAATTTTGGGAAAAAAATCTTTCTTCCTGTAGACCTATATTAGCACTATCTCTCTAGAAGGGACCAAATTTTTCAACAAAAGTTTAGTATGCCTTCATAAGGGGCTCTTTGGCTTAACTATATGAAAATCAGCACTGGTGCTCAGGGGAATGATTCAAATGATAAGGTTTTTGTGTTTTTAATTTTCAAAAAGTTAATGATTCAAATGATAAGGTTTTTATATTTGTAAATAGAGCTATCATAACATCCAGAGTTCCACTTCTGTATATTTATCTGAAGGAATGAAATCACAGTCAAAGAGCTATCTGCACCTCTATGTTTACTGCAGCATTATTTACAATGGTGAAGACATAAGAACAACCTAAGTGTTCATCTAGGGGTGAATGGATAAAGAAAATGTTCTTATTCAGCCATCAAAAGAGAAGGAAATCCTGCCACTTGCAAAATCCTGGATGCATCTTCAGGGCATTATGCTAAGTGAAATAACTCAAAGATAAATACTTGTGCAATCTATAAAACACACACACACAAATGCCCAAACACTAAGTCAAAGGAAAAGAGATCAGATTTTTGGTTACCAGAGGTATAAGGTGATGGATGGAGGAAGTGGTACAGATATCTAATTATAAGAGAGATTATATAATGAACAAGATGACAACTACAGTTAACACTGTTGTATGGCTAACAGACTAAATCCTAAAAGTTCTCATCATAAGGAAAACAACTTTTTTTTCCCTCTCCTTTCTCTCTTTTTTCCTTTTGTATTTATGAGATGATGGATGTTAACTAAGTTTATTATGATAATTTTGCAATATAAGTAAGTCAAATCATTATGTTGTGCATCTTAAACTTATAAAGGGCTGTATATTTTTTAAAAAATTAGAATTCAAAGACCTGGAGTCCTGGCTTACTCTCTGTGAGCCTCAACTTCCTCATGTTTATAATGGGCATAATAAATTGGATACGGAAGGGTTTTAAACCCCAGACAGATATACAGAAGGAAGTTGTTATTGTCACATTCTAAACATATATTGCTATACTCATCTCCTCAATGAGAAAAAAAAAAAAGAACGCTATGGAAATATCGATTGCTAGTGGCTGTTTCTGGCAATTGATGAAAACTGCAGAACAAAAAGAAAAAAAAGATTCAAGACTCGGGCATGTTGAGATTTTTTGGCTTGGCCCCCAGCTAATTGCAATTCCAAATGCTGGCCGGCAAAACAACGCAATCAAACTGAGTTAAGCTGCTTTGCGATGTTATGGAACACGCATCGGAAAAGAGCTGGTTGGGAGCGTGAGGCACCTGGGACTCCCAAGAATACTGCAGAAGCTCAGCCAGAAGAGGCTGGCTGGGCGTTCCAATCGTGTCAAGGTGATGATCATGTGAACCAACCGTTTCTACTTGGCGGGACATCTGAAAAATGGCAGTGAAGGTAGTGTGCCTGCAAAGGTAGACTTAGGCTGAGTGACTTCTTGGAAGCAAGGAGAAGTGACTTCTCCTCTTGGTAGATCACACAGTCTAAGACAGAGGTTGGCTGTGTTAACAGTTTTCATCTTCTTGACTGCATCTTTCCAACATAAGCCCTCCTGTTCAGTTCAGTTCAGTCACTCAGTCGTGTCCGACTCTTTGCGACCCCATGAATCGCAGCACGCCAGGCCTCCCTGTCCATCACCATCTCCCGGAGTTCACTCAGACTCACGTCCATCGAGTCCGTGATGCCATCCAGCCATCTCATCCTCGGTCATCCCCTTCTCCTCCTGCCCCCAATCCCTCCCAGCATCAGAGTCTTCTCCAATGAGTCAACTCTTCTCATGAGGTGGCCGAAGTACTGGAGTTTCAGCTTCAGCATCATTCCTTCCAAAGAAATCCCAAGGGCTGATCTCCTTCAGAATGGGCTGGTTGGATCTCCTTGCAGTCCAAGGGACTCTTAAGAGTCTTCTCCAACACCACAGTTCAAAAGGATCAATTCTTCAGTGCTCAGCCTTCTTCACAATCCAACTCTCACATCCATACATGACCACAGGAAAAACCATAGCCTTGACTAGATGGACCTTAGTCCGCAAAGTAATGTCTCTGCTTTTGAATATGCTATCTAGGTTGGTCATAACTTTTCTTCCAAGGAGTAAGCATCTTTTAATTTCATGGCTGCAATCACCATCTGCAGTGACTTTGGAGCCCCCCAAAGTAAAGTCTGACACTGTTTCCACTGTTTCCCCATCTATTTCCCATGAAGTGATGGGACCGGATGTCATGATCTTCATTTTCTGAATGTTGAGCTTTAAGACAACTATTTCACTCTCCTCTTTCACTTTCATCAAGAGGCTTTTTAGCTCCTCTTCACTTTCTGCCATAAAGGTGGTGTTATCTACATATCTGAGGTTATTGATATTTCTCCTGGCAATCTTGATTCCAGCTTGTGTTTCTTCCAGTCCAGCATTTCTTATGATGTACTCTGCATAGAAGTTAAATAAGCAGGGTGACAATATACAGCCTTGATGTACTCCTTTTCCTATTTGGAGCCAGTCTGTTGTTCCATGTCCAGCTCTAACTGTTGCTTCCTGACCTGCATACAGATTTCTCAAGAGGCAGGTCAGGTGGTCTGGTATTCCCACGTCTTTCAGAATTTTCCACAGTTGATTGTGATCCACACAGTCAAAGGCTTTGGCATAGTCAATAAAGCAGAAATAGATGTTTTTCTGGAACTCTCTTGCTTTTTCGATGATCCAGTGGATGTTGGCAATTTGATCTCTGGTTCCTCTGCCTTTTCTAAAACCAGCTTGAACATCAGGGAGTTCATGGTTCACGTATTGCTGAAGCCTGGCTTGGAGAATTTTGAGCATTACTTTACTAGCCTGTGAGATGAGTGCAATTATGTGGTAGTTTGAGCATTCTTTGGCATTGCCTTTCTTTGGGATTGGAATGAAAACTGACCTTTTCCAGCCCTGTGGCAGCTGCTGAGTTTTCCAAATATGCTGACATATTGAGTGCAGCACTTTCACAGTATCATCTTTCAGGATTTGAAACAGCTCAGCTGGAATTCCATCACCTCCACTAGCTTTGTTCGTAGTGATGCTTTCTAAGGCCCACTTGACTTCACATTCCAAGATGTCTGGCTCTAGATGAGTGATCACATCATCATGATTATCTGCTTCGTGAAGATCTTTTTTGTACAGCCCTCCTGTAGAGATACTTTAATGAATGGATCTGTTACGGCAGACTAACAGAGGGACTCCTGTTTAGAGTCAACAACCCCCTTCTTGATACCCCTAGTTCCAAAAGTGTGGCCTGTAAAACTGCGGCATCAGCGTGACCTGGGAACTTAGAAATGCAAACTCTCTGGTTGCATCTCAGAATCAGAAACTGTGAGGGTGGGGCGAGAATCAGCAATGTGTGTTGTCACAGGCCCTCTAGGGGATCTTGATGCACACCAAAACTTGGGAAATACTGGTCTATAGCATCTCCTGTTCAAGAACAGAGCTCCGTCAATTCTGCCCTCTGCTCTGACACCAGCAATTTCTCCCTGTCCAATGGATCTCTCCCATCAGCACCCTTCCTCATGTTGGTATTTTTCCTGCTGTAAAACAAACATCTTCTTGACCTCACGTCTCTTGCTATAGCTTCTTTTTTGCTTTACTTGAGTTTGGGTAAACAAAGCTCTTTCTAAAGAACTGGCCGTGTTTTCCTCCCAATGTCCTTTAAACCAATTCACATTAGGCTTTGCCTTGAGTGTTCCAAGAAACTGCCCCAGTCAGGGTGAACCAAGGACCTCCAGGGCTGCTAAATCTATCCGGGAACTTTTCCTCACTTGGCTTTTAGGTCTCCACACTCTCCTGGTTTTCCTCCTAGCCCATCAACTCCTCAGTTTTCTTCACGGGCTCTTCCTCATCTCCTTGCCTTCTTTAATGCTGAATGCCATCAAGCTCAGGTTTTGACAGCTTCCTTTATCTTCACCCTCTCTCGTAGGTGGTCTCATCTTTATTCTCATGACTTTAAGCAGGAACTATGTTTTGACTCTTCACGATGTATTTCCAACTCAGAAATGTCTCCTCAATTCTAGACTCATGAATCCTACTGCCAAGCTGATAACATCTCTTGCATATCTATTGTGCTGTGGTAAGTCGCTTCAGTCACATCCTACTATTTGTGACCCCACGGACTGTACCCTGCCAGGCTCTCTGTCCATGGGATTCTTCAGGCAAGAATGGCACGAGTGGGTTGCCATTTCCTCCTCCAGGGGATCTTCCCAATCCAGGGATCGAACTTGTGTCTCTTATGCCTCCTGCGTTGGCAGCTGGGTTCTTTACCACTAGCACCACCTGGTAAGGCAGGATATCTACTGGACAGAGCAAAGCTAATCCTTCCCAACCTGAACTTCTGATCTTCCCCTCCCCTGGGGAGTCTTCCTTTCACAGTCAGTGACTGAAAATGCCATCCTTCCAAGGAAGTTTGGCATCCTCTTTTACCCTTCTTTTTCTCACAGAACACACATGTGTTCTAATACGAAGTTGTGTTGGCCTCACCTTCAAAATATAACTGGAATCTGACCACCTTTTACCACGCCCGCTGCCACCACCCTGGCACTAGTGGCTGTCAGCACTCATTGCAGTTTGTAAAATCGCCTCATCAATATGTCCTGCTCCTCCACCGCTGCTCTGTAGTTGAGTCTCAGCAACTAACACAGTCCATTTAAAACATTGTAAGGTCCTGTCACTCCTGGTCTTAAAGCCAGCCATGTAACGGCTCCTGTGATATGGTGAGTTTGAATAAGAAATATATACTTGGTCTGTGTCCTCTTCCTGAACAGAGCCCCTAAAACACTTGGAATTTCCTAAGTGATAAAAACAGTCCTTTGGCTTCCCTGGTGCTTCTGCGATAAAGAATCCACGTGCTAATGCAGGACAGGTGGGTTTAATTCTTGGGTCGGGAAGATCCTCTGGATAAGAAAATGGCAACCCACTCCAGTATTCTTGCCTGGAGAGTCCCATGGACAGAGGAGTCTGGCCGGCTGTGGTCCATGGGGTCACAGAAGAGTCCAACAGAACTTGGGGACTAAACAATGACAGCTACCACAGAGAGGAGTCCCTATAGGTAATTTTTGTGATATCAGTGAGGAGACTTTTGGAAGCATCTGAAGATGGCAGCAGATTTTCAGGAGAGCCAACTGAGTGATTAGAGGGTTAGACATTTTAGTCCTACTTCTCAGCCTCTGTGGAGGGGTGAGAGCCTGGAGAGGAGTGCAATCACCAGGGAGAAGAGTTAAAGGTGATCGTGTAAAGCAGCCCCCGTAAAAACCCGAAAGGACAGGGTTTGGAGAGCTTCTGGGTGGTGAACACTCACTGCAGAGAGAAGCCTCCCCAGACAGACCCTGGAAGCTTCGCCCCCTTTCCCATGCACCTTCCCCGTGCATCTCTTACGTCTGACTGTTCTTCGGTTCTATCTGCTCATGCCAGACTGGCAACAGTAAGATATTTCTCTGAGCTTTGTGAGCTGCTGTAGAAAGTTACTCAAACCCGAGGAGGGGATCATTGGAGCCTCTGATCTGTAAGCAGCGGGTCAGAAGCACAGGTGGCAGTCAGGACTTGCAGCTGGGGTTTGGCATGAGGGGAGGGCAGTGTTGTGGGATGGAGCCTTCAACGTGGAGGATCCAACAGTCTTTCTGGGCAGAACTGGGGTGAATGGTAGGACACCCAGCTGTTGTCAGAGAATTGTTGGGTGTGGAGGGAGGAAACACACCCACACGGTGTAACTGAGTGCAGAATTCTAGGTCCCGTTTCATTCCGAATCAAAATCCTCTCCTCTGGTGCCTCCGTGCCTCTCTCTTCTCCCCACTCGCGCTTCTGTTCCAGCTACACTCAGCTTGCAACTCCTTGAGCTCTCAAGCTTTTTGTCACCTCTTGGCTGCTGGACTGGTTGCTTCTCAGTCATTTCAGACCCTTTTCTTTTTCTGGCCATGCTGTGGGACTTGGGGGATCTTAGTCCCCTGACTGGGGGTTGAATATGGGGCCATGATAGTGAAAGTGTTGACTCCTAACCACTAGACCACCAGGGAAGTCCCAATTCAAGTCTTTTATCAAACGTCCCTTTTTAAAGTGCGGCTGACTTTGTCCACCAATTTAAATGGTATCATCCCTACTCCAGGGCTTCTCTGCTGGCTCAGGTGGTGAAGAATCTGCCTGCAGTGCGGGAGACCTGGGCGGTCCCTGGGTTGGGAAGATCCCCTGGAGGAGGTCATGGCAACCCACTCCAGTATTCTTGCCTGGAGAATCCTGTCGAGAGAGGAGCTTGATGGGCTACAGTCCATGGGGTCGCAAAGAGTCAGACGTGACTGAGCAACTAAGCACAGCATCCGTATGCCATCACAAATATCCTGCTCTTTTTTCTCATCGATTATTCCATCTTCAACATATTATATTATTTACTTATCTAGTTTAGTGCCTGCCTTCCTGCTTCCTCAGTGGTTCTTGTAGTAAAGAATCTGCCTGCCAGTGCAGGAGACACAAGAGACACAGTTCAGTCCCTGGGTTGGGAAGATCCCTTGGAGAAAGAAATGACAACCCACTCCAGTATTCTTGCCTGGAAAATCCCATGGACAGAGGAGCTTGGTGGGCCATGGTCCACAGGGTCACAAAAGAGCCAGACATGACTGGGCACACACACACATCCCTACTCTATCCCAAATATCCTGCTCTTTTTTCTCATTGATTATCCCATCTTCATCACATCATATTTTTTACTTACCTAGTTTACTGCTTGCCTCCCTGAACCAGAATATAAGTTTCACAAGGGCCGAGATCTCCATCACAGATGAAGCCCCAGCTCCTAGAGCAGTTCTTGGCACATGGTCAGCTCTCAGGATTTGTTAATGTACAGTTAAATGAATAAATGAGTCTGTGAGTAAATGCATGTGGAGTTATTTGGGGCCTTGGTGATACTGATGTCATCACTCTGTGCCTTTGATCTTAATGTATCTTGTCCAGAGAAGTTGGAAATTTTCTTCCAATCGTCATAAAGCCATCTGGATTTCATTTTTTATTGCTATCATCACGGAACATCATGTCTGCAAAATCTCAAATTAAACAGAATATAAAAATGGAAGGGGAAGCCAAAAAGGAAGCTGGACATAGAAAACTGTAAACTGCAAGGGAAACGAACACTTCTAAGCTTGAAAATATTCTCTGTGGTTGGTGTGAGTTTTGTATTGAATCCAGAAGAATGTGAAGGCACTTGAGATCTGATTGCAGTTGATCTGAGTAAAAAGAGGGTCAGGGAAAACACAGAGGACCCAGAAGGAATGGCAGGACATTTCAAAGACAGGGCAGCGGAGTAAAAACTGAGTGAATAAGAAAAGAATTATGGCTGTGACCCTGGAGTAGCTTCTGCAGTTTCTTCAGAAGCCGTCTTTAACCTGGAAGGCAGATGGTCTATCAGTTTCCTATTGTTGCTGTGACAAATTCCCACAACTTACTAGCTTTAAACAACGACATTGATAATCTTACAATTCTGTTGTATGAAATGGGTCTCATTGGGCTAAAATCAAGGTGTCAGCAGGGCAGTGTTCAGTTTTGGGGGCTCTAAAGGAGAATCAGTTTTCTTGCCTTTTCCCACTTCTGGAGGTGACTCACACTCTCTGGTTCATTCCCTAACCCCATTCCCTTTTCCATCTTCAAAGCCAGCAATGATCATTCAAGTCTTTCTCACATAGCATTATTCTAATGCTTTTGATTCCCTTTTCCATATTTAAGGACCCTTCTGATGACATTTGGGGAAGATCCCCTGAAGGAGAGCCTGGAAACTCATTCCAATATTCTTGCCTGGAGAATCTCATGGACAGAGGAGCCTGGAAGGCTATGTTCCAGAGCATCAGAAAGAGTTGGACATGCCTGAAATGACTTAGCACCCATACACTGATGACACTGATCCCATTAGAGCAACGTATGATTGTTGTTCATCATTCAGTTGCTAAGTCGTGTCTGACTCTTTGCAACCCATGGACTACAGCAAGCCAGGCTTCCCTGTCCTTCACTATCTCCCAGAATTTGCTCAAAGTCATATCCATTGAGTTAATGATGCCATCAAACCATCTCATCCTCTGTCTCCCCCTTCTCCTCCTATCCTCAATCTTTCCCAGCCTCAGATTCTTTTCCAATGAGTTGGCTCTTCACATCAGGTAGCCAAAGTATTGGAGCTTCGGCTTCAATATCAGTCCATCCTGTGAATATTCAGGGTTGATATCTTTTAGGATTGACTGCTTTGATCTCTTTGCAGTCTAAGGAACCCTCAAGAGTCTTCTCCAGCACCATAGTTTAAAAGCATAAATTTTTTGGCACTCAGCCTTCTTTGTGGTCCAACTCTCACATCCGTATATAACTACTGGAAAAACCATAGCTTTGACGCTATGAACCTTTGTCAGCAGAATGTTGTCTCTGCCAACTGTGTACTAGATGGTTGGAACTGTCAGTCCATGCTGTCTAGGTTTAACATGCTGTCATAGCTCTTCTTCCAAGGAGTGTTTTTTTATTTCATGCCTGCAGGCACAGTCCGTGGTGATTTTGGAGCCCAAGAAAATAAAATCCATCACTATTTCCACTTTTCCCCACCTATTTGCCATGAAGTGTTGGGACCAGATTCCATGATCTTGAGTTTTTTGAATGTTGAATTTTAAGCCTCCTTTTTTTTCACCCTTCTCTTTCACCCTCATCAAGAGGCTCTTCAGTTCCTCTTCACTTTCCACCATTAGATATTTTAAAATTGGTTGATCGGCAATCTTAGTTCTATTTCTAATTTTATTTCCCCTTTGCCTTGTGTGATATTATGATTTTTAATAGGAAACATTCATTTGATCTTGGATACTATTCCTGGCACAGAACCCCAAAACCCTTGGAATTTCCTAAAGGATGAGAGCTCCAAAGGTGTCTTTTATTATGTTAATGGGGCAACTTTTGGAAAGCTACCGAGGATGGGACTGGTAGCCAGAAGAGCCAGCTGTGTGCTGGACAGTGGGAACTGTCAGTTCCACCCCTCTCCTGCCCCCTAGGCCTCTGGAAGGCCAGTGGCTAATGATTTAGTCAATCAAGACTATAGAGTGAAGCCTCCATAAAAATTCAAAAGGGAAGTGCTCGGAGAGCTTCTGGGTTGGTGAGCACATGGAGGTCTGGGGCCCGCTGTCTGTCTGGAGAGGGCATGGATGCTCTGGGCTCTTTCCCCATACCTCGCCCTGGGCATCTCTTCCATCTGGCTGTTCCTGAGTTATAGCCTTTCACAATAAACCAGTCACCTAGTAAGTAAAGTGTTTCCTGGGTTCTGTGAGCTACTCTAGCAAGTTAATGGAGCTTGAGGAGGGGTCATAGGGGCCTCCTGTCAATATAGCAGGTTGGTCAGAAGCACAGGCAACAACCTGGGCTTGGGTTGGGCAGCTAACATTGGGGGCAGTTGTGGACTGAGCCCATAACCTGTGGGATTCGATGCAGTCTCCAGGTAGACTGTGTCTCCAGAACTGAGTTCAGTGATAGGATCCAGCTGGTGTTTGGAGCTCTGGTTGTTGGTGGGGGGAAACACCACACCTCCATACACCTACATGTGGGAACTGGCGGTGTAGACCACTTCATCTCATAAAAGAACATCTTTGCAGCTTCCTGGCAATAGGACATCAGGCATTCTGCCTACCACAGATGGTATCTGAATCACAACAGTTTTTTTTTGTTGTTGTTTGTTTGATTAGAAATGACTAATCAGTTTCTAGGCCTTTGTTTCGACTAGGAAAAAAAAACAAAGGCCAGCCTGGACAGATGCTCTTCATCCCAGTTTCTCAGTAATATTTACTGGATGAATGACTAGGAAGCAGGGTGAGATTAGAAGTACTTTTAGAGACAGTTTCTCATAGAAGTGTTCAGGATCTTCTGGGCGAAATAAGACCACTTCCTACAATTTCCTATCTGTCATTATGTTTAATATTTGCAAACTTTAAAGACAAGTAATAGAGACTAGAAGAAAATGATTCAGTAATCAGATCACAGTGTTTCAGCTTCTCAGTGAATGTTGTTGGACTCGGGGAAATTTATTTTATTTTATTTTATTTTTTCGGGGAAATTTATAGTTTAGTTTTCTACAGGGCTATTTTCCATGGGTGTAACCGATTTACATAACTTTCCAAGACGTCATCATTAGGTTTCTCTTTCCCAGCTTCCATGTACATTTTTTAATAACTTAATAAGCACTGACGTGCAGGAGAGAATTCATGCATGTGTCCTTGGTGACACCCTCCGCAGGACTCTCACACCAGACCTGACAGAAGATAATGTGGGCCCTGGGGATTTACACTTAGCCAGAGGGCCCCTACTCCATGCCTACCATGGGTCTGGCACATGGGGGGCCTTCCACAAATATCTGTGGGCTGATGGATGGGGTTAACCATCTGTGAACTGAGTGGACTGGGGCTGATGAACTTCCTATCAGGTATGTGTGGCTCTTAGGAAGTAGACCCTGAGTTGAGGATTTGCATGCAATTAATATGTGAAAGGGGCTTCCCTGGTGGCAGAGTGGTACAGAATTCACTCGCAATGCAGGAGGTGCAGGAGACTTGGGTTCGATCCCCGGGTCAGGAAGATCCGCCAGAGGAGGGCATGCAACCCACTCCAGTATCCTTGCCTGGAGAATCCCATCGACAGAGGAGCCTGGTGAGCTATAGTCCAGAGGGTCACAAAGAGTAGGACAGGACTGAATGATTCAGCTCTCAGGCCCACTGTATGTGAAGGAAGGATTTCCCAAAGAAACAGGTGGAGGAGTGGAGGAGACAGGCTGGGGAAGGGGGAAAACTAAGTGAAGGAGTGATTTTCAGCAGAGCGAGCCCCAGCTTCTGCTTGATTGTACGAGGAAGCTCTAGAGTCGAAACCACACCTCTGAGTTTGTACTTTTTCAGGGGAAGAAGCTGGGCTTTTGCATTTCTGTACCAGCCCTTGTTGGCCAAGGGTGCCCCCAGGGGCTATGGCCCCCGGCATTTGGCACTCTCAGCAGTGGCTCCAGCTGCCAGGCCCTGAAGAGAGTGGGGCACGCTGACTGGTAAAAGCAAGAACACAGAAACCAGGGGAGAGGCCCAGAAACAGCTACAGACATCTGAGGGCACCAGCAGCATCCAGCATCTTCTGGCTCCGCAGCTGTAGAAATGTGACCATGTGTCCACATTTGCACATGCAAAAATTCACATTTTGAGAATCCTGAGGGGCACCCTTGTCATACATTTGTCTTTAGTAAATATGGCTTTGCTCCCAGGAAATAAATTTTTCCAGTGGTAAACCTGGCTTTCAGTGACCATGGTGTATATAATTTCTGCATTTAAGAAATTCCATGCAGTTGTTTCTCAGGATATTTGGACTTTTCTATTCCAATTTTACTATGCTATACTTGTAGAATTGGACTAGAAAAATGCAGCTGACTACACGCTCGATCCAAATGTCCTCCTGATTGCTTATGGTATTAATTCGGTTTAATATTGATGTTTTGGACATTATTCACAGCATGGTTAAAAAGCCATAAAAATAAAACTTGAAGCATATGTTCTGAACAAATATCTCCACAATTAAAGAAAAACAATTACTGAAAATAAAAGAAACGAAAGAGGCCTATCTCCTCACGACCTGGAACCACTGAGGGCAGATCAGTCCCCCAGCAGATTGATATTTCACCTACAAAGCTTTAAATTAATCTGGTTTCCACTGAGGGCAGGTCAAAAAGACACTTGAAAGCAATGCAAAGTGTTGGTTTTGGACCATTTTAATGCTAAAACACATATTTAAGCCATTTACACTAGATAAACTAACAATCTTTTGGCCAAGGGCCTGCACATTATGATGTTAAAAGAGCAAGCCCAAGAAACCTTGAGCTGTTTGGGATGTAATTTGAGACAGTTCTCTGGACTAGCGAAATTGTGAAAGACCAGCATGTTCGGCTTTAGGACCAGCTTGTTTCTGTAGGCTTATGGGGCTTCTGTGTGTCAAAACTACTCCTGGAGCTGTTTATCTTTGTCTTGAAAGTGACAGGCAGGGTTACAGATATACCATTTGGCTAACAGTTACAATGACATGTAATAACTGAATTCACCTAGAAATGGCAATGACTGATTATTAAATAAATATATCATCAGTACTGCCAGTCCTATTGAAGATGCTAATGATGATAAGGGCAGGGGGAGTCTGGTTACTGTAATCCTTTTTCCCTTCCAACCCAGCTTTGGGAACTCAAAGAATGCCTAGTCCACCCTCTGTCCCCTCCCCGCCCCCAGCCCCCTCCAGAGTCCAGCTCATACACTGCACTGTGTGCTCAGTGGTCATGAGTATCCACTGGGAAGCGACATCCACGGCTCTCCTGTGAATGACCCCATCAACTACGTGGCGATGCTCTGTCCCCACCACCTCCATGCCACAGCATTGCACTGGGTTTAGGGCAGCCGAGAGCAGAGAAGAGACTTGTATGACACTGTATGATATCACTAACGTGCAATTTAAAAACAATACAAATGAATACACAAGCAAAACAGAAACAAATTCAGGTTTAGGGGCTTCACTGGTGGCTCACTGATAAAGAACCTGCCTGCCCAGCGCAGGAGATGTGAGCTCAATCCTGGGTCAGGATGATCCCCTGGAGGAGGAAATGGCAACTCACTCCAGGATTCTTGCCTGGAGAATCCCATGGATAGCGGAGCCTGGCAGGCTACAGTCCATGGCATTGCAAAGACTCGGACATGACCTAGCAAATACACAGATCATCAGTACTGCCAGTCCTATTGAAGATGCTGCTGATAAGGACAATGAAGAGGAGGAGATGGGAAGTACTTTTGCCTAGCTTCTTTCTGATGCTGGAGTACCCCATGGCCTTTGTCCTGGCTCTGGCTTCTGCCTGAATCTTGTTCCTCCAATCTCATGTCATGGTTGGTTCCTTTCTTCCTTGAGGTATAAGCTAAGTCAGTTCCTCCATGAGGCTTTCCTAGGATTGATCTTATATTGTGTTCCCTGACACACAGACATGCACTATGACAATCTCTGCTTTATTTCCTTCACAGCGCTTTTTGCTAACGATATTATATGGTCCACTTGTGTGTTTACTTATTGTGGGTCTCCTCCAGGCTTCAGTTCAGTTCAGTTCAGTCGCTCAGTTGAGTCTGACTATTTGCGACCCCATGAATCGCAGCATGCGAGGCCTCCCTGTCCATCACCAACTCCCGGAGTTCACTCAGACTCACGTCCATCGAGTCAGTGATGCCATCCAGCCATCTCATCCTCTGCCGTCCCCTTTCTCCTCCTGTCCCCAATCCCTCCCAGCATCAGAGTCTTTTCCAATGAGTCAACTCTTCGCATGAGGTGGCCAAAGTACTGGAGTTGCAGCTTTAGCATCATTCCCTCCAAAGAAATCCCAGGGCTGATCTTCAGAATGGACTGGTTGGATCTCCTTGCAGTCCAAAGGACTCTCAAGAGTCTTCTCCAACACCACAGTTCAAAAGCATCAATTCTTCGGCGCTCAGCTTTCTTCACAGTCCAACTCTCACATCCATACATGACCACTGGAAAAACCATAGCCTTGACTAGACGGACCTTAGTCGGCAAAGTAATATCTCTGCTTTTGAATATGCTATCTAGGTTGGTCATAACTTTTCTTCCAAGGAGTAAGCGTCTTTTAATTTCATGGCTGCAGTCACCATCTGCAGTGATTCTGGAGCCCAAAAAAATAAAGTCTGACACTGTTTCCACTGTTTCCCCATCTATTTCCCATGAAGTGATGGGACCAGATGCCATGATCTTCGTTTTCTGAATGTTGAGCTTCAAGCCAACTTTTTCACTCTCCTCTTTCACTTTCATCAAGAGGCTCTTTAGTTCCTCTTCACTTTCTGCCATAAGGGTGGTGTCATCTGCATATCTGAGGTTATTGATATTTCTCCTGGCAATCTTGATTCCAGCTTGTGCTTCTTCCAGCCCAGCGTTTCTCATGATGTACTCCAGGCTTACCCCTCTCATTTAGGGAGGCTTCTGGCTCACAAAACAGCTACATCCTTTCCCATCCTTGGCTCCATCCTGCACCACAAGGAACCATTGTGCAAGCAAGTGGACAAACCAGCTTGCCCATCCAATCCACACCCGAGACACCACCATGCCTGTAAAGGCTGAGGTAGGGCACAACAAAAAGAGAACTGGTTGCAATGCACCTGGCAATCTATTTATTTATTAATTTTTGGGAGCACGGAGTCTGAACCACTGGAGCACTGGGCACGTCCCTGAAATGTATTTTATTTTGAAAAAATAGACAGGTTTATGCCCAGATAGAGAAATGGCTAGATATGTGATAAAGCAAGTCCTGTGAAGTGTAAATGGCAGAATCTAGGTGGTAGATATACATTCATTTTTCAAGCTTTTTGGGTGTTTGGAAATTTTCCTCATACAAAGTTGGAAGAAACACAAAGAATAAAAGAACTGGCTTGGAAATCAGAAGTCAGAAGGTGATCGGGCCCCAGTGCCTTGGACACATCCCAGACACTATGCGAATTATATTTAAAAAATTGACTATGTATTTGTCAGGACTCTTTTGGTTGGAAGTGACAGAAAGCTATCTCAAACTGAGAGAGAGAGAGAGGCATGTATAACTGGGAGGGAGGGGCTTCACACCAGACCTTTTGAAATCTCTCCCCGTCTCTTCACTCTTCTCTCCATGTGCGGCTCTCAGCTTTTCCAACTTCAATGGATTTTCTCCACGCAACAGTAAAAGGGAATGACCACAGATTTTATCTCCCTCAATCGGATAACCCAACGTGTAAAGAGGATTCTCTCTTCAATACTATACAATTCTAGGGAAGAATTTGGATTGGCCTGAAATGAATCATGAGCCCAGACTTAACAGCCCCAGGGATGGTGCGCAATTAGCTAGACCTGGGTCACCTGCTCATACCTGGGCCAGGCTGCCAGGAGACTGATTGGGACACCCAGCAAAGCTACCTAAAGTGGGGGTGGGGGTCACTTTCCATAGTCCAAGGGATGTTGTTACTGAGAGAAAAAGGAAGAGATGCTAGAAGAGAGAAGAAAAGAAATGCCTACTACAGCCTGGGTTCTCTAAGGAATCTTCTCATGCTAATATTTTGTAAGTGCTGACTGGACTGTTCAGAAAACATTTGTTAAGTGAAAGAATTTATGGCTGATTCATGGTGATATTTGGCAGAAAACAACAAAATTCTGTAAAACAATTATCCTTCAATTAGGAAATAAATAAAATCAGAAGGAAAAAAAGCAGAAAAATCACAAATTATTTAAAATGTTAGTAATGGGAAATCTCAGCTAGCTTAATACATTCATTTCACAGATAAAGGGAAATGAGACATTTTAATATCACTTAAAGGTTAAGCGCTATTCACAGGGACATATGGTTACAGCTAATACTCAAGCATTCTGAGCCTCCACCCTGCCTCTCTTTAAGGGATTCTTATTTCAAACAGATTCCTTTGCCTTCAACTCTTAACAGATTAAGCATCAACAAATACCACCCAGGCATCCTGAAAGCAAAGAAAATAGGGGCTAAATATTACAAAGAAAAGAAAAAAAAAAAATCCACCTTTGTTTAATTGCTATTCTGATGAGTTAAGCCTTGGATTCAACACAGGCAGACTCCCGCAATAGAAAAGAAGACAGATTCATTGGTTGCCCCCACAGTCAGCTTGTGGATAAAAGTGTGTTTGTACAGCTGGATCTATCCAGAAGGAGCCAGGGCTGAAAACAGTCAGTGAGCAGGCTGATGGCAGGCGACAGCTGGAAGCATCTGTTTCCCATCAGAGACCCTAGGCTATGATAGTTCTGTCCCCTGACCCCTGGGCCTTGCTTCCCTGGAGGCCTGGGTGTGTTCCCAGTTCTCAAGGTGCTGACAGCCAATTCACTTGCTAACACATCCGAAGGGCACTCATGGGTTAGAAGGTTCTGGTCTAGGATTTGGAAGGAAAGCTCAGAATTCAGGTTGGATGGGTCAAACTATTTATATTCAGCTTTAAAGCACATTTTAATTCTGTAGTAGGAACTGTCAGAAAGAACAGGTTATCTGTTTCTTTCCTTCCGTTCTCATCCCTTCTCTTCCTTCCTTCCTTCCACTTTTAACTAAGCAGGAATATTGAAAGAGACTATCCTTAATTTTTTTGTAGAAAAGCAGAATTATGTTGCAGCTAATTCTCCCTCCAGCAATTAGCCACCTTGGCCGGTGTCCTAAAAAATATCTTGTGTCCTGTCTGTAAAATGAGCTTCATAGGAATGTACGTTAGATTTTGATGGTAACCAAAAGATATAACTGAATGAAGGCAGCCAATCTTCATTTGCATTCCCCTGTAAACAGACCCTGAGAAAGAATCAGGTGCAGAAAGTTTTTGGCAGGTGGTTTAAGGAAGTAGAAGTAAGGGACTATGAAGAGTGAGGCAAGGAAGAAGAAAAGAAGAGGATGCTTCATCAGCTGCTGCGGTAGGCGACCCTGAGAACTCTGAGAAGCTTACAGAACGCCTTTCAGACTGGCCTGAAGGGCCAAGGCTGGAGCGTCCGAGGAGGTGTTACTGCCCAAGCACTTCTGGGCAAGGCTTGGGCGTTAAGGCAGAGCAAGCGACTGTAGCGTCAGAAGCGACGCTGGGCCAGAACGCTGACAGTGTAAGTGGGAGCTGCCTACCAGAGATGGGATCCAAAGCAGCCAAGGGGGTAAGGCACAGCCACCAGAAACAGATACAAGCTTATAAAGTGTGGGCAGGCAGAACAAATCCAGAAAAACTACAGATTGATTAGTGATTGGGATATGGGATGCCATGATATTATCCTCGCTATTAAAAACAAAAATCTTTGAAAATTTCTATAATAAGTTTAAAAAGTTATAGCTTAATATACAAATTTCCTTCAATGTCATCCTCACTCTTAAAAGAAGCATTGAAATAGATGCTAAATACATTCATTCCACATCCCACCCTTCCCCGCACACCATCATGTACACTCTTCTTTGTAAAGATTATAAGGAAGGAGAAACGGTCTCGGTTCTAGACTATATGAAAGTATAAGGGTTAACAGTTCCAAACAAACAATATGCTTTAAGTTTGCTGAAATCACATTGAATTCACAGAAACAGGCAATATTACATAGGTAGGTAGTAAGAAGGGAAAATCATAGGGGGGGAAGATCCTGACCGATCCTCTTATTTTAGGCAGGGATCTTCCTGACCCAGGGGTCAAACCCAGGTCTTCTGCATTGCAAGCAGATTCTTCACCATATGAGCCACCAGGGAAACCCCTATTTTAGGCAAAGTTACACTCAAAGCTTCCTGGACAGTGACCATCTGTTATTTTCATAGCCTAGTGTTCATGTATATATATAATGTGTGTATATATATATATATATATATAATTTTTAATCCTGGAGTTTAAATATTGAACAAAGGGATACAAGTAGCAGAAACAGATCAAATCAATTCATCCCATGATTGCATCTGGAAAATCTTGTCCATCAGCTCTTACAAGGTAGTTAGAACTTCTCTGGATCTTCTCTTTTCTGAAAGTTTTCCCTTTGTTTCTGTGAGTTATCCCATTCATTCTATACATTCATATTTTGGCTTTACTTAGCAAAGGAGATCTTGGTCATATGCAGCCACTGAACCATTACTGAGCATGGCAGCTTGTCTCCAAGAATGCTGTCCTCAGTCCTCCAGCCCTCTCTACTGGCAGGGGCCATTGTCCCCATCAACACGTGGAGGGAATGACACACTCCTTTTTTTAAACTTTTTATTTTGCCTCAGTGTATAGCTGATTAACAATATTGTGATAGTTTCAGGTGAACAGCAAAGAGACTCAGCCATATATATATGTGTATCCATTCTCTCCTAAACTCCCCTCCCATCCACGTTGCCATATAACATTGAGCAGAGTTCCCTATGCTATACAGTAGGTCCTTGCTGGTTATCCATTTTAACTATAGCAGAGTGTACATGTCCATCCCAAACTCCCTATCACTTTCCCCCATCCTTCCTCTCAGCAACCATAAGTTCATTCTCTAAGTCTGTGAGTTTGTTTTGTAAATAAGTTCATTTGTATCTTTTTAGATTCCACATACAAGGGATGTCATGTGCTATTTCTCTTCCTCTGGACACACTCCTTCAAATTGGATCTCCCCTTTGACTGGCCTTCTGTATGGTGTTAAATGGCACTCTGCTAGTTCTGGGTCTAGTTTAAGAGGACTGGTGGTGTTCACTTATGCTTAGAATGTTTATGCAAGGGCTCAGTCAGCTGCAGTGTATGAGGTCCAACTGCACTGTGACCTCCACGTTGCAAGAGAGCCTGAGTCCTATGGAGAGGCTGCAGACAGAGAGAGGCCTCACTCGTGCCCAGCTGTTTGGGTTACACCAGCCCAGGCATCAGAGGTGAGTGAAGAAGCCTTGAGATGACTCTAGCTTTAGATGCCCTGTACTACAATAGCACAAGAGACCCCCAAGTGAAAACTGCTCACTGATCCCAGTCAACCTCTAGTACTGTGAGCATAAAAAATGTGGGTGGAAATGTTGTGGAATCTGGAGTCACAAAACACACCTCGGAGGGCACTCAAGACAGTGGAGTACAGTGTATTATGCCAGCGGGTGCAAGGGGAATCAGTTCCCAACAAGGTCCCTGATGTTTCTGAGAGGCCCAGTTTTATACCCCCCACTACATGACTGGTTACATGCTAGCAACCTCTTTGTTGTATATGATTGAGTTTTACAAGTAGGTGCTAGGAGAACCAACAATTAAGGTTAAAGTGGGGGAAACAATGATTATACAACAAGGGGGGGATGTCTCCATGGTTAATCTAACAGGGGCAGCCTGACCTCAACTATAACCTCCATTTGTCATCTGTAGGGAGGGAAGTCTCCAGGAGACCTGGTTTTCACTAGCAATGGTTTCCTCACTCTTGGGCAGGGTTCAGGCCCAGTTTACATCCTGTCTTTAGGACGCATGACAGGCTTCAAGATGGAGTCTCTCCTGCTTTCCTCACACTGGCCCCAACATAACTCAGCAAAAGACACATACTAGAGAGTTCTTGTCTGGAAAATCCCATGGACGGAGGAGGCTGGTGGGCTGCAGCCCATGGGGTCGCTAAGAGTTGGGACGACTGAGCGACTTCACTTTCGCTTTTTACTTTCATGCATTGGAGAAGGAAATGGCAACCCACTCCAATATTCTTGCCTGGAGAATCCCAGAGACAGAGGAGCCTGGTGGGCTGCCATCTATGGGGTCGCACAGAGTCAGACACAACTGAAGCAACTTAGCAGCAGCAGCAGCAGAGAGTTCCCTGGTGACTGAGTGTTTAAGAATCCACCTTGCAATGCAGAGGAATCAGGTTCAGTCCCTGGCTGGGGAACTAATATCCCACATGTCGTGGAGCAACTATGCCTGCGTGACTCAACTAGAGAGTCTGTGTGCCACCAGGAAAATCCCACATGATGCAACTAAGACCTGACAAGTCAAATAAGTAAATCAATATTTTTTAAACAGGCAAAGACTAGAATGATCTTAGCAACACTGTTTGCACTAGTTCCCTAGGACTGCTGCTGTAACAAAGTTCCATGAATTGGGTGGTTTGAAACAAGAAAAATCTATTTTCTCATAGTTCTAGAGGTTAGAAATTCAAAATTAAGGTGTCAGCAGAGCCATATTCATTTTAAGACCTTGGGTAGTGTGGACCTCTAGGCGGAGGTCATAGGGCAATAAATCCAGAATTAGCCAAGTTCCATGGCAATGATTGTCATGATCCATCCTGTTTGTCATGAGCCATCCGGCCCCTCTAACCAGCCAGTTCTTGTCTCCATATTAAGGCAAGGTGGGCACCAAAAGACCTCCAATCGATTACTTAATCCCACCCCTCCCCATAGGAATTTTCTTTGTCCTGAGACCATAAAAATTGGCCCCAAGCCCACGAAAGGGGTTGGTTCTCTCTGGTCTATCAGGATGGTGGCCTGCTGTCTTTACAGTTGCCCTCACCACTTCAGTCCTTTGTTCTCAATAAATTCTCTCTCTTCTAAAACACTCTGTGCCTGGAAGTTATTTTCCAACCTGCACTTGGACATCCACAACACGAAGATCCCATCCTTGCTAACCTTCTGGTGTTCATTTTTGATTTCTGGCATTCCTCGGCTTGCAGCTCCATCATCACTCCAGTCTTCGGCTCTTGTTATGTGGTGGTTGCTCCTCCTGTCTGTGAAGCCTGGGCCAATTTTCTGACACTATGAATGAGAGAGCCTTTCCTCTGTCTTTCAACAATATTCTCCTTAGTCTTTTTTAAGCCTCACTGCCGTCTATGGGGTCACACGGGGTCGGACACGACTGAAGCGACTTAGCAGCAGCAGCAGCAGCAGCAGCATCAAGGCCTTTTGAAGAGTGCAAGATTCCGTTCTCCAGGGGATCAAGGCTTTACAGGCTTCTGCTAACATTCTCTCCTAGGATCCTCTCCCACCTTTGGTCTTCATGGAGTCTCAAAGCCTAGGCCATGTGCTTTACTTTTGTTCTGTTATTATGTTATTTTATTAGGATAGATTCCATTTGTTTTGTTATTATGTTATTTTGTTAGGACAGATTTCACTTCCAAGTAATCAAATCTGTTACAGTTACTAGTGCAATGTAATAAACTGTTACTATTACTATGTAACAAACTTTCCCTCCTATTCCTAGAAGTCAGTGGTAGAAAAGTAACTAAGAAAAAAAGCTCTTCAGGGGCTGTAAACTGTGGCACTGTTGTTGGAGGCTGTGATCAAGTACTGGGGGAAGTATAAAAACCCAGAGGTGTAAAACAAAAACCATTTGATTATACTCATGGGTTCCGTGGGTCAGGATTTGGAAAGGACTTGTGAAGATGAGTTGTCTCTGATGTCTAAAATCTACACTGGGAAACACACAAACCACCTTCAGTAAGAACAGAAGGCTGGATTAGGCTCTGGAATCTTCCAAAGGCCATTCCCTTGCTGGACTGGCGTTGGTGCTGACTGCTGGCTGGACCCCTTACCCAGGGCTGTTAGTCATGTTTCCTCATGGGGCCTCTTGGGCTTCCTCAGAGCATGGTGGCTGGGATTCAAGGGTAAAGCATCCTAAGAGAGAACCGCAAAGAAGCTGCATTGCTTTTGTGATCTCTCCTAGAGTCACTTCTCCTACAAGTCAGAAGCCAGCCTGGATTCAAAATGAGAAACATGGACATAGCTTTAGAGGGGAGAGATATTAATATGCAAATATGATCATCGTCACTACTGAGTTAAAAAGTGATACCATAGCTGCCCACAGACTACAGGCTAAAAGTCAGACTCTGCAGAATGGTGTAAGCCTTCCATAAGTTATTCCTCATGTAATATCCAGCACTTCCTTCTGCTTTATGATCCCAGGAATGAGCTGTTTAGAGTTCCCAGAATTCGGTTTTTTGCAGGTTTCTGTGGTTTTCCATATTCTGTTCTCTCAGCTTGAAAGGTTTGTTTCTTCTTTCTAGGCTTTTCCTTCTCTATTCTTGTGCTTTCTCAAATATTCTTATATGTTACATTTTTTATAGTCAAGTGCTAAATGCTTGCTCATTGTAGTTACCACAATGCCAATAAGCTAAATATTTTACATGCATTAGATTAATTATTCTTGAACAATTCCATGAATTAGGTATTGTTATTCCCATTTTCTGGATAAGTAAAACAAAGTTAGGAAAGATTATGTAACTTGTTCAATATTAGGCATCTAGTAAGTGGCACACCTAGGAGGTAAACCCAGGTTTATTTGATTTCAAAGTCCCTCTAAATATTACTATCCTATACAGACTAAATTTATAATAATTGTATCAGTGGTTATGCAGCTTTTTGGTCTAAGGACACTTTTGTGCTCCTAAAAATAATTGAGAATACTCCATATATTTGTTAATGTGAGTTATATTTATTAATATTTATTATACTAAAGATATACCAAAAATGTAAAATAATATATTTATTTTAAAATAAAATAAATCCATTGCATGTTATATAAAAGACATATTTTTAGTAAGTAACTATATTTGTTGAAAACAAAAATGGTAGAAAAGTGTTATTTTTGCATTACTGCAAATTGTTTTGTCTGGCTAAAAAAAGCCAGCTCTATTCTCCTTATTGCCTCTGCATTCAATTTGATGCTATATGTTGTACTGGCTGAAGTTTATAAAGAAAACTCAGCCTCCCACAGACTGTAGCTGGAAAAGGAAAGGATATTTTAATAACCTTGTCAGATAATTGTGTATATACTGTGAGAGTACACCAAAACTGGACTACTGGTGGGCATTTCAGAGTCAAAGGCAGTATGAAATTTGAAATCCTATCCATAAACTTTTGGTACATTTCATGCTCCTAAGAGAATAAGAATAGAAAGATAAATAAGCATTTTAGTATTATTATAAAACAACAATTTCATGGTAACGATCCCTTGACATGGTGTGTGGACCCAACACATGGACACACACATGTCTGCGTGTACATATGACCTCCATTGAACATTTAAGTTGGGTTCTTTTGTCTCTCTATGTGTTCACCTGGAGCCGGTACAGCCATTTCTCAGTGTGCCACCTTCAGGGATGGGTGTGCTTAGCTCAGGTTACTGACCTCTCTGGTCCTCCAACCCTCCTTCCAAGCCTTCACACGCTCAGAACCTCTCATGTATAATGCATACGATCTAATTATATGTTTAATACATGAATGCCTATATTATACAGGATTTACCTTCTAGTTATCAAGACCATCCCCATGGAGAAGAAAGGCAAAAAAGCAAAATGGCTGTCTGGGGAGGCCTTACAAATAGCTGTGAAAAGAAGAGAAGTGAAAAGCAAAGGAGAAAAGGAAAGAGATAAGCATATGAATGCAGAGTTCCAAAGAATAGCAAAGAGAGATAAGAAAGCCTTCCTCAGGGATCCATGCAAAGAAATAGAGGAAAACAACAGAATGGGAAAGACTAGAGATCTCTTCAAGAAAATTGGAGATACCAAGGGAACATATCATGCAAGGATGGGCTCAATAAAGGACAGAAATGGTATGGACCTAACAGAAGCAGAAGATATTAAGGAGGTGGCAAGAATACACAGAAGAACTGTACAAAAAAGAGCTTCACCACCCAGATAATCACAATGGTGTGATCACTCACCTAGAGCCAGACATCCTGGAATGTAAAGTCAAGTGGGCCTTAGGAAGCATCACTACGAACAAAGCTAGTGGAGGTGATGGAATTCCAGCTAAGCTGTTTCAAATCCTGAAAGATGATTCTGTGAAAGTGCTGCACTCGATATGTCAGCAAATTTGGAAAACTCAGCAGTGGCCAGAGGACTGGAAAAGGTCAATTTTCATTCCAATCCCAAAGAAGCAATGCCAAAGAAAGCTCAGACACAATTGCACAGTTGCACTCATTTCACACGCAAATAAAGTAATGCTCAAAATTCTCCAAGCCAGGCTTCAGCAATATGTGAACCGTGAACTTCCTGATGTTCAAGCTGGTTTTAGAAAAGGCAGAGGAACCAGAGATCAAATTGCCAACATCCAATGGATCATGGAAAAAGCAAGACAGTTCCAGAAAAACATCTATTTCTGCTTTATTGACTATGACAAAGCCTTTGACTGTGTGGATCACAATGAATTGTGCAAAATTCTGAAAGAGATGGGAATATCAGACCACCTGACCTGCCTCTTGAGAAACCTGTATGCAGGTCAGGAAGCAACAGTTAGAACTGGACATGGAACAACAGACTGATTCCAAATAGGAAAAGGAATACGTCAAGGCTGTATATTGTCACCCTACTTATTTAACCCATATGCAGAGTACATCATGAGAAACGCTGGGCAGGAAGAAGCACAAGATTGTGGGAGAAATATCAATAACCTCAGATATGCAGAAGACATCACCCTTATGGCAGAAAGTGAAGAGGAGCTAAAAAGCCTCTTGATGAAAGTGAAAGAGGAGAGTGAAAAAGTTGGCTTAAAGCTCAACATTCAGAAAACGAAGATCATGGCATCTGGTCCCATCACTTCATGGGAAATAGATGGGAAACAGTGGAAACAGTGTCAGACTTTATTTTTGGGGGCTCCAAATCACTGCAGATGGTGACTAGAGCCATGAAATTAAGACGCTTACTCCTTGGAAGGAAAATTATGACCAACCTAGATAGCATATTCAAAAGCAGAGACATTACTTTGCCAACAAAGGCCCGTCTAGTCAAGGCTATGGTTTTTTCTGTGGTCATGTATGGATGTGAGAGTTGGACTGTGAAGAAAGCTGAGCACTGAAGAATTGATGCTTTTGAAGTGTGGTGTTGGAGAAGACTCTTGAGAGTCCCTTGGACTGCAAGGATATACAACCAGTCCATTCTGAAGGAGATCAATCCTAGGTGTTCTTTGGAAGGAATGATGCTAAAGCTGAAACTCCAGTACTTTGGCCACCTCATGCGAAGAGTTGACTCATTGGAAAAGACTCTGATGCTGGGAGGGATTGGGGGCAGGTGGAGAAGGGGGATGACAGAGGATGAGATGGCTGGATGGCATCACTGACTTGATGGCCATGAGTCTGAGTGAACTCCGGGAGATGGTGATGGACAGGGAGGCCTGGCATGCTGCGATTCATGGGGTCGCAAAGAGTTGGACACGACTGAGCGACTGAACTGACTGACTATAGAGCACTAATTTTCTAAATTTTAATAACAGTTACTCCAAGAGCAAAGTGGACATTTTTGGTTTATTTCGTACCATGTGTCATTTATTTGAGAAACAAGTTTGAGTCTTCACATATTTTCAGGTAACAAGCTGAAAGTAATTTTTTCCCCCAAGTATCATTTATGGATCTTACTATTACTTACTTATTACTTTCCTAAGTAATTCATGTAGCTTAATTTACTCCACAGAATAACTCAATGAGAGATTTTATTATTATCCTCATTTTACATCTGTGGAAACAGTCACAGAAAGTTAAAGTAAATTGTTCAAGGTGACTCAGTTGGTAAGGGGTAGGGTTGAGATACCAACCCAGAGTCTCTTGATTCTAGAATCCTTGTTCTTAAGCACTGCACTACCACTGTCTATTCTGCATTAAACACTCTTTTTCTTCTTATTTAAACCATTTAATATAGGGCCCTACATTTCCTTTTAAGTCCAAAATTCTGTTTTTATAGATAACTTTCACAATAGACCTTTTAAATACTATTTCATCTTTGTTTGTAGAGAAGAATATTAGCAGAAAAATATGTTGGAGAATACAAAAGTTAATAAAATGGATTTGGAATTACTGGAAGTTGAGAAGTCTTTCCTGTACATTTAAGACATACTTTCATCTAGGAATCCCAGGGGAATCAGTTCTGCTGTCTCACTCCCATACTAGCCCCAAACTGCCTTCCTGACTTCCGTTCTTGATTGTTGGCATTACATGTCTTGATGGCTCCTCTCTCCAGAGATACTCCTTCCATCACCCTCCCCATTCCACCTCTGCAGTTAGGCTAAAGAGAAAGTCCCTCTGGTTCAGTCAGTCAGTTCAGTTGCTCAGTCGCGTCCGACTCTTTGCGACCCCATGAATCGCAGCACACCAGGCCTCTCTGTCCATCACCAACTGCCGGAGTTCACTCAGACTCACGTCCATCGTGAGTCAGTGATGCCATCCAGCCATGTCATCCTCTGTTGTCCTCTTCTCCTCCTGCCTGCAATCCCTCCCAGCCTCAGAGTCTTTTCCAATGAGTCAACTCTTCACATGAGGTGCCAAAGTACTGGAGCTTCAGCTTTAGCATCATTCCTTCCAAAGAAATCCCAGGGCTGATCTCCTTTAGGATGGACTGGTTGTATATCCTTGCAGTCCAAGGGACTCTCAAGAGTCTTCTCCAACACCACACTTCAAAAGCATCAATTCTTGGGTGCTCAGCCTTCTTCACAGTCCAACTCTCACATCCATACATGACTACTGGAAAAACCATAGCCTTGACTAGACGGGCCTTTGTTGGCAAAGTAATGTCTCTGCTTTTGAATATGCTATCTAGGTTGGTCATAATTTTCCTTCCAAGGAGTAAGCGTCTTTTAATTTCATGGCTGCAATCACCATCTGCAGTGATTTTAGAGCCCCCCAAAATAGTCTGACACTGTTTCCACTGTTTCCCATCCATTTCCCATGAAGTAATGGGACCAGATGCCATGATCTTCGTTTTCTGAATGTTGAGCTTTAAGCCAACTTTTTCACTCTCCTCTTTCACTTTCATCAAGAGGCTTTTTAGTTCCTCTTCACTTTCTGCCATAAGGGTGGTGTCATCTGCATATCTGAGGTGATTGATATTTCTCCTGGCTATCTTGATTCCAGCTTGTGCTTCTTCCTGCCCAGTGTTTCTCATGATGTACTCTGCATATGGGTTAAATAAGTAGGGTGACAATATACAGCCTTGACGCACTCCTTTTCCTATTTGGAACCAGTCTGTTGTTCCATGTCTGGTTCTAACTGTTGCTTCCTGACCTGCATACAGGTTTCTCAAGAGGCAGGTCAGGTGGTCTGGTATTCCCATCTCTTTCAGAATTTTCCACAGTTTATTGTGATCCACATAGTCAAAGGCTTTGTCATAGTCAATAAAGCAGAAATAGATGTTTTTCTGGAACTGTCTTGCTTTTTCCATGATCCATTGGATGTTGGCAATTTGATCTCTGGTTCCTCTGCCTTTTCTAAAACCAGCTTCAACATCAGGGAGTTCATGGTTCACGTATTGCTGAAGCCTGGCTTGGAGAATTTTGAGCATTACTTTACTAGCGTGTGAGATGAGTGCAACTGTGCGGTAGTTTGAGCATTCCTTGGCATTGCCTTCTGTTTCAGTGGTTCTCAAATTTTAGGTGTATCTGAATCACTTGGATGGCTTGTTAAAACAGACATTTCGGTCCCAAACTATTGCCAAAATCTTGCCTCTCTGTGCATCAATGCCAAACAGAAATATAGAAACAGTTATCGAGGGGAAGGAAAGAGTGGTTTTATTACATCATCAGGCAAAGTGGAAACACAGTAGGTCTCATGAACTGTGTCCACCTCACTGGTGAGCAGGGAGAGGTCATAAAGTCAGGAAAGAGTATGTGATAAGAATCAAAAGATTAGAGTCTTCTTTCCTTCTTCTGCTGTTTCAAAAGGGTGGCGTTGCTGACTAGATTAGGGTGTGTGCAGGGTCCTGGGTGGTCCTCTCCTAATCTTGAAGAACCACTCTGTTCTCTTTAACCTTGCCTCAGGTAGTTTCCTTGCTGTTTCTCCTTTGATCAGCAACTATCCTGCCCTTTGGAACTCAGAGAAGGTCGTGGAGGCGAGTCTTAGCTACAGAATGGGTGACAAAAAGACCTCCATGCCCAGGAGCCCCGCAGGGCCCTGTTATGCTAGCAGAAAACCCAAAGTTTCCGACTGAGGAAGTCTGAGGTGTGGCCCAAGAATTCATATTTTTGCTAAGATTCCAGATGATGCTGAAGCTGCTCATGTTGAGGACCACACCTTGAAAACTATTAAGTACAGAAGGGGTTTAATGGTGGTTACATGGTAGATGATTCATGTTCATAGTTACAAGGAAACATGAAAGAGATTACAGGTTACTATCAACAGATCTTGGTTTTAGACGCTAGATGGTAAAAGAAAGGCCACTCCCACTTTCATCCTCCCCAGAGCAAGGCTAGCCTCTGTCTCCCACGTGTCATTCAGTCAGAACTCTAGTCATCCCTACGGTGTAGTGGGGAGGGGAGGCCTGCAAGGACTGGATGAAATTAAGCTCGTCAGTGACACCTCAGTAAGTGGTGACTGGTTTAATTTGACATCACGTTGCTAGGATACCGACCACTCCGATCAGTAGATCACAGCCTTCTGGCTCATTAAAGGGCTGGGAGAGAGGCGAGGGCGCTTGCGAAGCTCAAAAGGCGGCTCTAGGTGGGGTCTTCCCGGCACCTCTGCGGCCAGGTGAGCCGCGCCAGAGTAGGGGGCGGGGGCAGAGCCGCCTGTGGGCGGCTGCTTCCGGACACGTGGCTGCGCTCGAGCCCAATGGGGGAGCTTGACGTCATCCCCGCTTCCTCACCCTGGCAACGGGAGGGTGGCTACTTCCGGTGCTCTGAGGGCTCTGGGCTGATGCGGGTGAGTGTCCCTCCTTCTCACGCTGTCCGCGCCGCTGCGGTCGCCGTGCGCTCGCTCTGCCCTGGCGCCGCGCGCTCTCCAGGACGTGCTCTCTGGGCCGGGGGCGGGCGGCGCGCAGGATGCTCCTCGCCGAGGGCGGTGCCGGAGGAACGGGACCCGAGGCGTCCCTCTTCCCGGAGCCCTGGTCGCGCGTGGGGCCCGTCCCGGCGCCCGCTCCCAGCGGCTGCGGCCCCGGCGGCCTCCTCCCCTCTGCGGGGAAGGGGCCGTCTGTGTTTGGGGAGGGGGTCCTGGCAGTCCCTCACGCTCAGTGCGGTCTCGGGCTGCGGTTTCTCCGAGTTCCAGGTTCCCGGAGAGCAGGGAGTGTGTGCCCCGGTCCTGTGTGGCCGGTCGGGGCGGAGCAGCCCCGTAGTGTGTTAGAGCCCTGGTTAGAGACCCGCGGGAAGTTAGCGTTTACTGCTCAGCTGGAGAAGGGAGAGTAAAGGACCGAGAGGATGGAGCAGGAGTAACCTGAGAGGAGGGTGGGGAACAGGAATTGGAGGTGCCTTGGAAATAGAGGGCATCGTGTTTCCGGGAGGAGGGCGTTCAGCTTCATTCGCCTCTGGAGGGGAGGGGAGGGGAATGCAAAGTGTTTTTGGGGACCGTGTGACTGGGATCACTGTACACGAAACTAAGGAATTTTTATACACTTGGGAGTTTAATAATTTGCTTTTGTGTTTGAATAAAGCTCCCCCCGCCCCCCGCGCTTATAAAAAAGCAGTGCATGCTTATTAACGAATATCTGGAAAACGCAGAAATATTTAAGAAGAGATCATCTGTGATTCCACCAGCCCAGCATTTTGATCTTTCTACTTTAAAAAAAATTGCAGATTCTTAACCTACATAGGATTATGAAAGTGAAAGTGGCTCAGTCCTGTCCAACTCTTTGCAACCCCATGGACTCTCCAGTCCATGTAATTCTCCAGGCCAGAATACTGGAGTGGGTAGCCTTTCCCTTCTCCAGGGGATCTTCCCAACCCAGGATGAACCCAGGTCTCCCGCATTGCAGGTGGATTCTTTACCAGCTGAGCCACAAGGGAAGCCCACCTAGGATTATAGTGTGTATAAAATATGATTTTAACTAAGAAGCATATGTTTTGTACATTGCATCTGTTGCATGAATTTTTTGAGATATTCATAAAATTCCACCCTTTTAAATTTAAATTTCAGTGACTTTTAGTATACTCACAAAGTTGTGCACCCATCATCAGTATCTAATTCCATGACGTTTTCATCACCTCCAAAAAACTACCCATTACAGTTGTTCCTCATTAGATCTCCTTTCCCCTTGTTCCCCCATCTTTTGGCAACCAGTAGTCTACTTTGTGTCTATGGATTTTCCTGTTCTGGACATTTCATGTAAATGGAATCATACAGTATGGGGCTTTTTGTTGTCTTGCCTTCTTTCACCCAGCATAGTGTTTTCAAGGTACATCCACTTGTATTACGTTTCAGGACTTAGCCTTCTTTTTATGGTCGAATAATATTCCATTATATAAATATGCCACATTTTGTTTATCCATCATCAGTTGATGAACATTTGGATTGTTACCACTTCTTGATTGTTATGAATAATTCTGCCATAAACATCCATGTACAAGTTTTTGTGTGAACGTGTGTCTTTAGTTTTCTTAGCTATGTACCTAGGAATGAAATTGCTGGGTCATGTGGGAACTGTTTATCTTTTTGAGAACTGCCAAGTGTCTTCCAGAGTGGCCTGCACAAGCGGGATATAAGGGTTCTGATTTCTGCTTATCCTTGCTGGCATTTATTCTGTCTTTTTGATTATAGCCTTCCATTGGTGTGAAATGGCATCTTGTAGTTTTGATTTGCATATCCTTGATGTCTGATAATGTCGAGTGTCTTTTCTTTGTGTTTATTGGCCCTTTGTATGTCTGGAGAAATGTCCATTCAATTCCTTTGCCCATTAAAAAAATTTTTTTTTAAATAAAATTTTAAGGTGTATGAGTTCTTTATATAGTTTGGACACAAATCCCCTTTCAGATTTGCAATATTTCTTCCATTCCATCCCTCCACCCCCCACCCCCCACCATTTTGTGGAGTATCTTCACTCCTTGAATGGTGTTCCTTGAAGTGCAAAAGTTAAAAATTTTGATGAAGTCCCATTTATATGTGGGTTTTGTTGTTGTTTGTGCTTTTGGTGTTATGTGTAAAATCATTACCAAATCCAAGTTTATGAAGGTTTACTTTTTCTTTTTTCCATAAGTTTTATTTAGTTTTAGCTCTTACATTTAGGTCTTGATCTATGTAGAGTTAACTTTTGTATATGGTGTGAGGTAGGAGTCCAACTTTATTCTTGTGCATGTGACTCTCCAGTTTTCACAGCACCATTTGTTGAAAAGACTGTCTTTTCCCCATTGAATGACCTTTGGCACCTTAAAAAAAAAAAAAAAAGTTGACCAAAAATACATAGATTCTCTAAGTTAGGTATTTAAGTCACTCCAAGATTTTTGTTTTTCTAAATTATCCTATGTTAAGCACAGCTTAAAAGGCATAAAGCTTTTACTATATTTAAAATTATTTTGGTAGAAAGCGTCCTCAGAAGTGGAATTACCGGGTCAAAGATGAAATAAGTATGTTTTGGAGCTTATTTAATGAGGCATTAAAGCTTCAGTCTCATGATGAGAGCAACAAGCTTCATCAGCTGCTGTAGCTTAAGGGCTGGATTTCTCTAAAAGCCTTTGCTGTAATGGATGGATTCCATGACTTCCTCCTTCAACTGCTTCTAAAAGGCTCAGTAAACCTAGAATGAAAACCTTCAACACCAGAGGCAAACAGGACATGTGGTAGTCTTCTAAATGGCTTAAAAAAAAAAAAAAAGAAAGAAAGAAATAGTGTCATCACATGCCGTAGGAATATGAAACAATGTTTGAGAGAAATGGAGTCAAGATTTAGACCTTAAATCAGTGCCATGAAAGTCCCTGAAGCAAAAACAGTGTTTTATTCTGAATTTCTCTTCTGGTCTTGATAATCAGGTTAATTTACATTCATCTTGGTCACAGAGACAGCGAACTTAAATCTTCTGTTTTTAGTAAATCAGTTCAGTTCAGTCTCTTAAGTCGTGTCTGACTCTTTGCTACCCCAGGAATCGTAGCACGCCAGGCCTGCCTGTCCATCACCAACTCCCAGAGTTCACCCAAACTCATGTCCATCAAGTCAGCAATGCCATCCAGCCATCTCATCCTCTGTCGTCCCCTTCTCCTCCTGCCCTCAATCCCTCCCAGCATCAGGGTCATTTCCAATGAGTCAACTCTTCGCATGAGGTGGCCAAAGTACTGGAGTTGCAGCTGCAGCATTAGTCATTCCAGTGAACACCCAGGACTGATCTCCTTTAGGAAGGACTGGTTGGATCTCCTTGCAGTCCAAAGGACTCTCAAGAGTCTTCTCCAACACCACAGTTCAAAAGCATCAATTCTTCAGCGCTCAGCTTTCTTCACAGTCCAACTCTCACATCCATACATGACTACTGGAAAAACCATAGCCTTGACTAGACAGACCTTTGTTGGCAAAGTAATGTCTCTGCTTTTGAATATGCTATCTAGGTTGGTCATAACTTTCCTTCCAAGGAGTAAGCATCTTTTAATTTCGTGGCTAGAATCACCATCTGCAGTGATTTTGGAACCGCCCCCCTCCCCCCCCCAAAAAAAAGTCTGACACTGTTTCCACTGTTTCCTCATCTATTTCCCATGACGTGATGGGACCAGATGTCATGATCTTCATTTTCTGAATGTTGAGCTTTAAGCCAACTTTTTCACTCTCCTCTTTCACTTTCATCAAGAGGCTCTTTAGTTCCTCTTCACTTTCTGCCATAAGGGTGGTGTCATCTGCATATCTGAGGTTCTTGATATTTCTCCTGGTAGTCTTGACTCCAGCTTGTTCTTCCTCCAGCCCAGCGTTTCTCATGAGATACTCTGCATATAAGTTAAATAAGCCGGGTGACAATATACAGCCTTGATGTACTCTTTTTCCTATTTGGAACCAGTCTGTTGTTCCATGTCCAGTTCTAACTCTTGCTTCCTGATCTGCATATTGGTTTCTCAAGAGGCAGGTTAGGTGGTCTGGTATTCCCATCTCTTCCAGAATTTTCCACAGTTTATTGTGATCCACACAGTCAAAGGCTTTGGCATAGTCAATAAAGCAGAAATAGATGTTCTTCTGGAACTCTCTTGCTTTTTCCATGATCCATTGGATGTTGGCAATTTGATCTCTGGTTCCTCTACCTTTTTAAAACCAGCTTGAACATCTGGAAGTTTATGGTTCACGTATTGCTGAAGCCTGGCTTGGAGAATTTTAAGCATTACTTTACTAGCATGTAAGATGAGTGCAGTACAGTTAAGTTCAGTTCAGTTGCTCAGTCGTGTCCGACTCTTCGCGATCCCATGAATTGCAGCACACCAGGCCTCCCTGTCCATCACCAACTCCTGGAGTTCACTCAGACTCATGTTCATCGAGTTGGTGATGCCATCCAGCTATCTCATCCTCTGTCATCCCCTTCTCTTCCTGCCCCCAATCCCTCCCAGTATCACAGTCTTTTCCAGTGAGTCAACTCTTTGCATGAGGTGGCCAAAGTATTGGGGTTTCAGCTTTAGCGTCAGTCCTTCCAAAGAACACCCAGGACTGATCTCCTTTAGAATGGACTTGTTGGATCTCCTTGCAGTCCAAGGGACTCTCAAGAGTCTTCTCCAATACCACAGTTCAAAAGCATCAATTCTTTGGTGCTCAGCTTTCTTCACAGTCCAACTCTCACATCCATACATGACCACTGGAAAAACCATAGCCTTGACTTGACGGACTTTTGTTGGCAAAGTAATGTCTCTGCTTTTGAATATGCTATCTAGGTTGGTGAGATGAGTGCAATTGTGCAGTAGTTTGAGCATTCTTTGGCATTGCCTTTCTTTGGATTGGAGTGAAAACTGATCTTTTCCAATCCTGTGGCCACTGCTGAGTTTTCCAAATTTGCTGGCATATTGAGTGCAGAACTTTCACAACATCATCTTTCAAGATTTGAAATAGCTCAACTAGAATTCCATCACCTCCACTAGCTTTGTTTGTAGTGATGCTTTCTAAGGCCCACTTGACTTCACATTCCAGTATGTCTTGCTCTAGGTGAGTGATCACACCATCATGATTATCTGGGTCATGAAGATCTTTTTTGTACGGTTCTTCTGTGTATTCTTGCCACCTCTTCTTAATATTTTCTGCTTCGGTTAGGTCCATACCATTTCTGTCCTTTATTGAGCCCATCTTTGCATGAAATGTTCCCTTGGTGTCTCTAATTTTCTTGACGAGATCTCTAGTCTTTCACAGTCTGTTTTCCTCTATTGCTTTGCATTGACCACTGAGGAAGGTTTTCTTATCTCTCCTTGCTGTTCTTTGAAACTCTGCATTCAGATGCTTATATCTTTCCTTTCCTCCTTTGCTTTTCACTTCTCTTCTTTTCACGGCTATTTGTAAGGCCTCCCCAGACAGCTGTTTTGCTTTTTTGCATTTCTCTTCCATGGGAATGGTTTTGATCTCTGTCTCCTATACAGTGTCATGAACCAGCAACCATAGTTCATCAGGCACTCTCTCTATCAGATCTAGTCCCTTAAATCTATTTCTCACTTCCACTTTATAATCTTAAGGGATTTGGTTTAGTTCATATCTGAATGGTCTAGTGGTTTTCCCTACCTTCTTCGATTTAAGTCTGAATTTGGCAGTAAGGAGTTCATGATCTGAACCACAGTCAGCTCCTGGTCTTGTTTTTGCGGACTGTATAGAGCTTCTTCATCTGTGGCTGCAAAGAATATAATCAATCTGATTTCGGTGTTGACCATCTGGTGATGTCCATGTGTAGAGTCTTCTCTTGTGTTGTTGGAAGAGGATGTTTGCTATGACCAGTGCATTTTCTTGGCAAAACTCTATTAGCCTTTGCCCTTCTTCATTCTGTACTCCAAGGCCAAATTTGCCTGTTACTCCAAGTGTTTCTTGACTTCCAACTTTTTCATTCCAGTCCCCTGTAATGAAAAGGACATCTTTTTGGGGTGTTAGTTGTAAAAGGTCTTGTAGGTCTTCAGCTTCTTCAGCATTACTGGAACTCAGTTAAAAGAAAAAAATCAAATACAGAAGGTTATTAGATAGAGAAAAATCAAAGTTCCCTTTCATCCTTGCCCCTTCCTCTTCTCTAGTCTCCCAGTACTCTTTAAGAGGAATTTGTGGGACTATTGTTTGTGTCTGTGTAGGCTAGTTCATATATAAGTATCTCTGGAGAGGGTATATAGAACATTATACATTTTAAGGCTCTTGATACTTTCTGACACATTCCATTTCAAAATGGTTACATCAGTTTATGATGGCAGTACAGTGCTAGTTTTTTTTTCCTTTTTCGTAGTTCTTTGAATATTCTTTCTTTAATATTGGCTATCCAGTTTATATTTCCTCTTTTATGTGTTGCCTGCTCATGTCTTTTGGCATGCTATTTGTCTTGATTGGCATTGTCCTTTATGAGATTTACTTTGGCAGCCTTTTTTAGATGATTGTTTTACGACAGCATGGATTTGGGGAGAAAAGTTAATATGCTTTCTGTAACACTTAAGCTAAGAGGTATGTGAGCTGAGCAAAGGTCAAGGCAGTAGGAAAAAGGAAGTTAAAAGCTCGAGAAGAAATCTATAGGATTTGGAAACTGGGCAGAGTCCAAGATGACAATAAGGTGAGTTAGGAAGGATTGGGCTATTAAAAGTAAGGTGTAATATAGACAGAATTAGATTTCTAGGGCAAAGTGAATTTGTTTTGGGTAGGCGAAGAGTTTTGAGGATCCAGGTTAGCTCTCCAGGAGACTTATGGCTAGAGCTTAAGAGGCAGAATTAGGAATCATCTGGTTTACTGAGGGGATCATTTTGAAAGCTTGATACTGAATGAAATTGCTGAAGGAGGCATTTGAGACTTAAGCCTTTGGACATTCTGTTTGAAAGTCAGGCAAGAGAACAAAGCTGGGAGGGGTCAGAGGGGCCTTGAAGAGCTAGGATAGTCGATTGGCATGCTTGCCAAGGAGAACAGGACATCTAGAGAATCAAAGGTTGCAAGCTGAAGACTATGTTCAAAAACACCATTAGGTTTGGTAACTTGGAGAAGATACATCTTAACAGGTAAAGATACAGTTTGTTGGGAAGAAAAAAATACACCCTCCCCCTGCAACAGTTTTGTTAAGATAAAATTCATTTATCATATTATTACCCATGTAAAGTGTACAATTCATTGGTAGTTACTCAGACTAAATACCATGCAACCATGACCACAGCCAATTTTAGAACATTTTTATTGCCCCTCTCCCAAAGAAATCCTGCCCCCATTAGCTCTCACTCCTCAGTTCCCCTCTGTCCTTCCAGCCCAAGGCAACCACTAGTCTACTTTCTATCTTTTTAGATATGCCTACTCTGGACATTTCATATAAATGGAAACATATGTGGCCTTTTGTGTCTTACTTCTTTCATTGTGAAACGTATGTGGCCGGTTGTGTCTGACTTCTTTCATTGTTTTCATGGTTCATTCATGCCATAGTGTGTATCAACCCTCCATTCCTTTTTATGGCTCTATAATGCTCCATTGTCTAAATATACCACATTTTGTTTAACCAAGGTCTGCTCATGGACATTTGAGTTGTTCCCACTTTTTGACCGTTATGAATAGTTCTTTTTTTTTTTTTTAATTTTACTTTACAATACTGTGTTGGTTTTGCCATATATCAACATGAATCTGCCATGGGTGTACACGTGTTCTCAATCCTGAACCCCCTTCCCCCCTCCCTCCCCACACCATCTCTCTGGGTCATCCCAGTGCACCAGCCCCAAGCATCCTGTATCCTGCATCAAACCTAGACTGGTGATTCATTTCACATATGATAATATACATATTTCAATGCCATTTTCCCAAATCATCCCATCCTCTCCCTCTCCCACGGAGTCCATATACAGCTGTGTCTCTTTTGTTGTCTCGCATACAGGGTTATTGTTACCATCTTTCTAAATTCCATATATTTGTGTTAGTATACTGTATTTATCTTTGACAAAGGAGGCAAGAATATACAATGGATTAAAGACAATCTCTTTAACAAGTGGTGCTGGGAAAACTGGTCAACCACTTGTAAAAGAATGAAACTAGAACACTTTCTAACACCATACACAAAAATAAACTCAAAATGGATTAAAGATCTAAACGTAAAACGAGAAACTATAAAACTCCTAGAGGAGAACATAGGCAAAACACTCTCTGACATAAAGCACAGCAGGATCCTCTGTGACCCACCTCCCAGAATACTGGGAATAAAAGCGAAAATAAACAAATGGGATCTAATTAAAATTAAAAGCTTCTGCACAATAAAGGAAACTGTAAGCCAGGTGAATAGTTCTGCCATAAGCATCCATGTACAAGTTTTTATGTGGATGTATTCTCAGTTCTAATGAATATATACCTAGGAGTGGAATTGCTGGGTCATATGGTAACTTTGGGCTTCCCAGGTGGTGCTGGTGGTAAGGAACTTGCCTTCCAGTGCAGGAGACATAAGAGATAGAGGTTCAGTCCTTGGGTCGGGAAGATCCCCTGGAGGAGGTCATGGAAGCCCACTCCAGTATTCTTGCCTGGAGAATCCCCTGGACAGAGGATCCTGGTGGGCTACAGTCCATGGGGTCACAAGGAGTCAGACACGACTGAAGTGACTTCACACACACACACACACACACACACAGTAACTCTATGTTGACCTTTTCAAGCTACTGTTGCAGACGATGGACACATTGCCAGTGTTTTTTATTTTTTATTTATTTTTTTGTTTAATATAAATTTATTTATTTTAGTTGGAGACTAATTACTTTACAATATTGTAGTGGTTTTGCCATACATCAACATGAATCTGCCACGGGTATACACGTGTTCCCCATCCTGAACCCCCCTCCCACCTCCCTCCCCATCCCATCCCTCTGGGTCATCCCAGTGCACCAGCCCTGAGCATCCTGTATCATGCATCGAACCTGGGCTGGTGATTCGTTTCACATTTGATGCCAGTGTTTTTTAGATAAAATAAAATGAACTTTAGTACCATCACCGATAGGAAGTTGCAAAATGTCCATTTTCAAACTTATCATTCAGGAACACAGGCATTATAAAAATGATGTATAAAATTGTTTTCTGTTGTGTAAAGCTATAACATGCTTATGTATCTTTGATTGGAAACTTTTTGTGTTGACTGTTATCTCAAAGACTTAGCTGAAGAGTTAAACATTTTCCTTATGGATCAATGTATTGATGTGAATATGATTCATCCATTTCAAGTAATTGTAATAATGACTACAAATGTGATAAAAATATCACAGGGATATCTGATGTCAGTCTACATGATTTATTTTTTACTCCTTAGTTTCAACTGTAGAGATCAAATAATTTTATTTTTTTTTAATTTAGGATTATCTGTGGTTTGTGTGGCCCTAGAAGTTCAAGATCCAGAAAAACAAAACCAAAAGAGACCTCTCAGCAGTATTGTTGACTGGCCGCGTTTTTGTCTGTTCCTTCTCTGGGTGGGTTGAGTGTTGAGAACCTTCAGAATATGACATTTCTCCTCTTACTGAAGTGGGATCTCATCGGCTTGCCCTATTTTGAGACCTGAACTTGGCTAGTTATCTTGTGTTCTCATAAAGAAATAAATGAATAAAAACGTTTTTTGTTTTTAAGTAATACATTCAGATTGTTCAAAATCAAAGGATGCACAATGGTGACTAGTGGAATTTCCATTTCACCTTTGTCCACCAGTCACCCGAATCTTTTGGTAGCTACTGTTGTGCTAATTTTTGATATATTCTTCCAGATTGCACTTTGCATATATATTTAGTTGTATTATTTTTTCTTGTCTCCCTCAAAATATGGTACTGCATACGTTTCTGTACCATGCCCTTTTTACTTACCAAAATATCTTCAACATTGGTTGTTTCATGTTTGTGTATCAAGAAAGTTCTCATTTTTTCCAAGAGCTGCTTTTATTTTTAACTACTTTTTTTATCAAGACTTACTATTGGTCTATAGCTTTACCATTACAGACCACCCTTTGTAATTTTGGTTGATTTTGCCAAATTGACCTTGTTGCAAAGTATTAATCTGTGCTGCTCCTCGGAACATGTGAGAATGACTCTCTAACTTGGCCAGTCCCGCTGATATGTGAGTGTAGTTTTATTTTACCTTTTTCTTTTGAGTGAGGTTTAGCATCTTTTGATCTGTTTAAGTTGTTATATGGTTCTTCTGTAAACTGGGATTTGCTCACTTGCCCCCTTCCGCCTTTAGTGTCTTTTTTGGGACATTTGTTGGAGTTCTATTATGAATGTCAGTCTTTTAATGGGTTCTGAGTTAAACAAAAACTGATGTTGGAGTAGAAATTGCTTCATTTCTAATTGAATTAAAAATATTCCAGTAACCATTGGAAGTTGGAGGCCAGAGTTGTACATTGGCTAGCCTGTCTCCTTGAGTTCCTTTCTCAGTGCTGCAGAACTTTGGGGCCAGCAGTTTTGGAGGAGTTTAGAGAGATGACATGGTTTGCTAAATAAATAAATTTCAACTAGTCTCTGAGAGACGGTAGATTGCTCAAGAAACAGCAATGTATTCATCTTCCACATTTAATTTTTTTCAGACAAGCTTGAGAAGCAAGCAAATCTCTCACATACATTAAAAATGCCTATTACATCAAACCTTATTTGTTATAATATGTAGATGTTCTAATTTGTTATTCATGAAAAAAAATGCATCTGATGACAGTGAGTCAGAGAAAGTTTTATAACTCATACTGCTTGGATGTGTTTTCATTTGAACTGAAGCTTTGAATTTTCCAAAGCCTGAGTTTTCACACAGCTGTTTGTGGGTCTAGTGGGCCCAAGCTCATTTCATGACTTGGTCAGACATCATGGCCTATATAGACTGGAAGATAAACTGCTAATCATTTAAACTGACTTTGTCAGCTGACACAGAAATAAATAGTAACCTATCTCAGAGAAATAACCAAAGTCAAATAAAGGTAATTGAGGCAGACCCTTATGAAGCAATTGGAAGAAAATCCATCCTCAGAGAGATACTTATCACTACAAAACAAAAGCGGGCATTTTAACTTACTGTTATTTAATAAACTTTAGTACTCTTTTATAATCAAAATTTATGATATATGTAAACATTTTAATACAACAGCAAATTATATATATATGATTTTAAATTATTTGTCCTTTAAAATAAGTGATACATAATAATAATTAAATGGGTTCTTTTAAACCAGGAATTAAAGGAAGTTAAAATACGATGTTGGGCTTCTCAGGTGGCATTATTGGTATGGAACCTGCCTGCCAATACAGGAGACATAAGAGATGTGGGTTCAGTCCCTGGGTTGGGAAGATCCCCTGGAGGAGGGCATGGCAACCCACTCCAGGATTCTTGCCTGGAGAATCCCATGGACAGAGGAGCCTGGCGGGCTGCAGTCCATGAGCTTGCAAGGAGTCACACATGAGTGAAGTGACTTACCATGCATGCACACAGAGTACCATACTGCAGTGCTTCCAGACCATCTCTGGTGTGAAGAACCAAGTTAAAATTTTTTCAATCCATTGTTGACCATTACTTTCATAAAATGCAAAAACAAAACAGAATACCACAAAAACCTCAAAAGAAAACTATGAAAGAAAGATAAAAGTAAAAGCTCATATTTTTATCTGATGTAGCACATAAAATTATTTAAAAAATATAATTATACCACTGGAAAATATAAGTTTTAGAGTGAATTAATGTGCCTTTTGTACTTCGAGTCTTTTCCTTGTGAATCTCCAATTTTTATAGATGGTTTTAATTCTGTTTTATTAAATACATTATAAAAATATGTAATTATAAACAAAACTTGGGGAAATAGAAAAGAATTACAAAAACTGTCATTGTTTATTCAAAACGTGGTTGTAAGACAGTTTGTATATGAATAAAAAATAATCTCTTCCAGACTGATAATCAGCCTGTAGACCACACTTTGCGTGACACTATTCTTTTGAACTAGTTGGCTGTCACTCTTTAAAGCCTTGTGTCCCTCCCCATTTCTCAATTTAGAATAAGGTACATATTTTTACCTTATAGTGTGAATCTAGGTGTTTAAGTAGTTTCAATCATGTGACTTTGGGATTTTTTTTTTCTTCAAATCTCTGTTGATTTTTTAAATGATCCATTTTTCCCCAGTCTGAAGTGTGCTTTACCATCATCATTGTTATTAAGTCAAGATTGCTAGAAGCTTGTGAGCTTGTGAGAAAAATTAGAAGCTTTGTGGTATATGTTGCTTGTAATTTCTTTTATTGTTTATCTTTTGAGAACCTCAGAAATAATGCCTTTATGAAAATGAATAAGTATTTGCACAAGTATTATTTTAATTTTGTGTTTTAGTCTTATAAATTTGATAGCATTTGTTTTACATTGAGCTCTGAGGCATTAAACTGTTTTTCATAAAAAGTTCTCCATAGGCAGAAGTAAATCTGTATGTTGGTTCATTTTTTAAGCAAGCACCATTCTTGAGCTCTTATATGTTCTTACCACACACAAAAGATTGTACTTATGTGAGGTGATCGATGTGTTAACTAACCTTGTGGCAATCATTTTGCAGTATATATGTGTATCAAATCCTCAGGTTGTACTTCTTGAACTTATCCACTGGTGTATGTCAATTATATCTCAATAAAGCTAGAGGAAAAAATAAGCAGCAATCTAGGCTTTAAATCAAGGCTTAGTGATGTTGCCAGCACTGCCTATGGTTCTAGAATGTCCCAGAGGTTATTAGCGTTTGGTTTGGAGGGAGTAGAAAGTGATATTTAAGATGAGGTTTTCTTCAATGTAGATAAAATGTAAGATAAAATATCTTTTGGACTCAACATGAAGTCTTTTTACAACAGTTCTTTGTTTATACGACTTCAAGGACTGTCAGTATATAAAGGGATTTAAATTCTAACCTTTTTATATTCTTTGTATTACCCAGTTAAATAACTTTAAAATTAGGGGTTTTTCTTGAAAGTTATCTGAGCACAAATTTGTATACGTGTGTGTTAGTGGAAAGAAATGCATGCCATCTTTGCCTGTTTTCCTTTAGGGTAATTCCTCTTCTGCAATTACTTTTGGATGGAAGTATGCACTTTTCCCAATAGAAGATGGTAATCTTGGAGAATGACCATGGAGAAGGGGATGAGTTCTGGAGAAGGGCTGCCTTCCAGATCATCTCAAGTTTCGGCTGTTAAAACAACAGCGAAAGAGTTGGAAACGAAGCAGTCCCATAAAGAGAAGCGAGGGGGCTTTGTGTTGGTGCATGCAGGTAAGCTCTGAGTAGCTGAGTTGGCAGGTGAAAATAATGGTTTCCTTTCCTTTGCCTTGAAGTACACCAGGAACTGAGTTTCCTATCTGGGGGAGGGACGCAGCAGGAGGAGCTGGGACCACGGCTGGCTTGCATAGAGTGCAGGCCTCCCCTGAGCTCCCCACGTGGAGGATCTTACAGTGGCGGCACTTCCTTTGTGCCCTTTATTCACCTCCTCTAGTACTTTTACTCCACGTGTGTGTGCCTGTTAAGTCGCTTCAAGTCATGTCTGACTCTTCGCTGTTCTATGGACTTGTAGCCTGCCAGGCTCCTCTGTCCTTGGGGATTCTCCAGGCAAGCATAACTGGAGTGGGTTGCCATGCCATCAGCCAGGGAATCTTCGTGACCCACGGATCAAACCTGTATCTTTTCGTTTACCTGCATTGGCAAATAGATTCTGTTACCACTAGTGCCACTTGGGAAGCTCTTTACTCCATATGGTAGATATATTTAGATGTTGTTAAAACCAGGCAAAGTAATTGTTTAAACTCTGGTTTGTGTTTTTAAAAATAAAGTTGTTGAAAAAATTTTACTCACCCCATATTTGACTTTGTCCATCGTAGAGTGTAATTTATGCAATCTTAAAGGTAGGTTTTGCCTTCTTAATATTATAAATGAGGAACCTTAAATGCAGAGTGGTTAAGTGGCTTCAGGCACACAGCTAATCGGTAGCACCAGGCTGAGAAACCATTAAGTGGGCCCACAAGTCCCATTCTAGTGCTTTTGGCACTCCGTCAGCCTCTGATTTCTGCTTCAGAGGATCTTGAAGACAGATACAGTGAAGTTCAACCCCTGAGTCCCCATCATTGATACAGCGAGGGTTTCCAAGCAGTGCAGCTCTGCCCTGGTCTTTTTTCCTCTCCCTTTTTCTTTGATGTGGGGTGAGTGGCATTGTTTCTTTTTGTCAGACTGGCATTCTGCCTGATCATTAACCTTTGGCTATAGCTAAACTGAACAGACAAGTTGGGAAGTCTTACAGAATTGAATCCAGGAAAATCAAACAGTGAACAAACAAAAGGTTCAATTTTCTTTTCTTTCAAATGACTTTTCAAAGAAATGAGGTAAATTTATAGAAACAACTGAAATTCCCAAGCCAGTGTTCCTTCTACTGCACCATGCTGGTGGTGCAGTAGGACCCAGTGAGTTATTTTATTCATAACGAGTATGTGAAAAATGTGCAAGAAAGCCCTGAGATATGTAAGCAGTAACAACATGGAACATTTGATGACTTGGAAAGGGTTGCCTTCTGTGGCAGTCATTGCAGACTCCGTCCTGTCTCAGACACATACCTGATGGCAGTGACTCTTATAGCTGGTGCTGGGACCAGCTGTAATAGGAGGAAGTCTGGGTTATGGCAGGAAATTGTGTGGATTAAGGATGACTTTCCCCTTCTAACTTCTTAGAAGGTCAAATAGAATGATTAATTATGCAGCATTATATACCTTCCACATTTAAGGGACAAAATTTCAATTCCAGTGTAGAGATTTTAAAACTTTTGCTTTTTTTTTTTTTTCATATTAAAGGAGACTTGCCCAAATTTTAGTCATTTGAATAGTAGTAGATTCTTGCTTTTTCCCTAGATCTGTATACTACCTATACTTTTCATGTTTGTGCTCATCGCTCAGTTTTGTCTCTTTGTGACCCTATGAACTGTAGCCCACCAGGCTCCTCTGTCCATGGAATTTTCCAAGCAAGAATACCAGAGTGGGTTGCCATTTCCTCCTCCAGCGGATCTTCCCAACCCAGGGACTGAACCCACGTCTCTTGCGTCTCTTGCATTGGCAGGCAGATTCTTTACCACTGAGCCATCAGGGAAGTTCATTAGTGCTGCTATCCACACACTAAAGTTATCTATTTGGCTGCAGTATCCCATGTGGGAAATACTGCTGCAAGGTTGGGGTCTGAGATCTAAGATGGCGTTTATTAGAGAACCATGAAGAGACACATCGTAAACATTGGCACAGGTTCTGTGAAGTTTGAGTTCTTTTGAGAAATGGGACTAGAGTTTGCATGTATTATGGATTCTTGTTGTTTGGACTTCTTTTCTACTCCCTCGAGTCCATTAACTATAGCTTCTTGGGCCCATTCTTTGTCTGCATTGAGGAAAGATGGGTTAAGTTTGTGTTGTGAGGCCTGAAGATTAGAGATGTAGTTCTTTAACCTTGCCTGTGTTGGACCTCTCTGGGGCCCAGAAAGGGACTGGGAGTGGGGTCTGAGGGGGAGGTTCAGAGCAAGTTAAGGAACTTTGATGAAAGGCCTTTTCTTGGTTTCTTTCTAGTTTATTCTCAGATCCCTAACTAAGCAAGTATTAATCCTTTTAGGGAAATAAATTTCAGAGCCTTTCTCTTGAAGTTGCTGAGTGATTAGGATAGGCAGTGGTGAATATACCATTCCTGATGTTTCAGACACTCCAAGCTACATTCCAGGGGTGAAAAAAAGGAGAAGTTAGAGTAGGAGGGGTGATATTGGTGGTTGTTGTGGATAGGATGTAACACCTGTCCATTTCAAGTTTTAAATGAAACTACCTAGTTTTCTGAAGTTACTCTTAAGAATTCTGACAAGGACTTTCCAAAGTTCAACAGGAAGGAAATTAAAGGCACTCTGCCCTTGACACTGCCTAGGTTATCAGTTCAGTTCAGTTCATTCGCTCAGTCATGTCCGACTCTTTGCAACCCCATGAATCGCAGCACGCCAGGCCTCCATGTCCATCACCATCTCCGGGAGTTCATTCAGACTCATGTCTATCGAGTTGGTGATTCCATCCAGCCATCTCATCCTCTGTCGTCCCCTTCTTCTCCTGCCCCCAATGCCTCCCAGCATCAGAGTCTTTTCCAGTGAGTCAACTCTTCGCATGAGGTGGCCAAAGTACTGGAGTTTCAGCTTTAGCATCATTCCTTCCAAAGAACACCTAGGACTGATCTCCTTTAGAATGGACTTGTTGGATCTCCTTGCAGTCCAAAGGACTCTCAAGAGTCTTCTCCAACACCACAATTCAAATGCATCAATTCTTTGGCACTCAGCTTTCTTTACAGTCCAACTCTCACATCCATACATGACCACTGGAAAAACCATAGCCTTGACTAGATGGGCCTTGGTTGACAAAGTAACGTCTCTGCTTTTGAATATGCTATCTAGGTTGGTCATAACTTTTTTTCCAAGGAGTAAGCATCTTTTAATTTCATGGCTGCAATCACCATCTGCCGTGATTTTGGAGCCCCCCAAAATAAAGTCTGACACTGTTTCCACTGTTTCCTCATCTATTTCCCATGAAGTGATGGGACCAGATGCCATGATCTTCATTTTTCTGAATGTTGAGCTTTAAGCCAACTTTTTCACTCTCTTCTTTTACTTTCATCAAGAGGCTTTTTAGTTCCTCTTCACTTTCTGCCATAAGGGTGGTGTCATCTGCATATCTGAGGTGATTGATATTTCTCCCGGCAATCTTGATTCCAGTTTGTGCTTCTTCCAGTCCAACGCTTCTCATGATGTACTCTGCATATAAGTTAAATAAGCAGGGTGACAATATACAGCCTTGATGTACTCCTTTTCCTATTTGGAACCAGTCTGTTGTTCCATGTCCAGTTCTAACTCTTGCTTCCTGATCTGCATATTGGTTTCTCAAGAGGCTGGTCAGGTGGTCTGCTATTCCCATCTCTTTTAGAGTTTTCCACAGTTTATTGTGATCTACACAGTCAAAGGCTTTGGCATAGTCAATAAAGCAGAAATAGATGTTTTTTTGGAACTCTCTTGCTTTTTCCATGATCCAGTGGATGTTGGCAATTTGATCTCTGGTTCCTCTGCCTTTTCTAAAACCAGCTTGAACATCTGGAGTTCATGGTTCATGTATTGCTGAAGCCTGGCTTGGAGAGTTTTGAGCATTACTTTACTAGCGTGTGAGATGAGTGCAATTGTGTGGTAGTTTGATCATTCTTTGGCATTGCCTTTCTTTAGGATTGGAATGAAAACGAACCTTTTCCAGTCCTGTGGCCACTGCTGACTTTTCCAAATTTGTAGGCATAGGTTATCAACTCCCTCTAAAAAACACTCTTGACTTTGGTGAAGTTTTCAAAAGGAGGAGAGGTCACCTTGCTGAAGCCTCTTTGGGAACATAAGCTATTTCTGATGCCTCTGGTAGGAAAATAGCTTTTCAAAAAGGAGATAAGGCATGGTATTGAAAACACTTATGGTGCAGAAAGATTTTTAATATTAGATTATTAAGAGTCCATACACTTAGGACAGTAGTTTTTTTGTCACTCAGGAAGCATCAGTTTGTATGAACTATTTATATAATGTTAGCCAGGTCTCTGATATCTTAATGATAGTTAACCATTGATTTTTTTTTCCCCACTATAGGTGCAGGTTATCATTCTGAATCCAAAGCCAAGGAATATAAGCATGTATGCAAAAGAGCTTGTCAGAAGGTATGGAGAGAATGTATTCTGTCTGATTGAAACATTTTAATTTTGACCATAAAGCAGCTTTACCTTGAAATTCAAAATTTTAAGGTTTGATTTATAAGATAGACTTTGGCTTGGACCACAAAATAATTTTGCTTATATTTGTGGAGTCTTTTGTTTTGTTTTGTGTTTTTTATTCTCCAAATCATGTTTAGATCTTTTCTTTCCTTTCCCAGATCAAAGTCCGTATTTTTGGAATTGTGGGCACATAATCATATACCTTTTAATCTTTGCAGCAGTGTTGAGCTCTATAGGAGGAGTAGGGCAAACAGCTCAAAGGCAGCCAATGTGGCTTTCTATGAAGGGAGGAAAAAAATAATAAAAAAATTGAAATGAGTGTTTTTCTTAGGGAGATTATCTTTTTCTTCTGTTTCTCATCACGTAGTTTGTATCATAGCAAATTCATTGTCATTCTGAAGTTTAACTTTGGCTGTGTACTCAGTTGTGCTGTTTTTTCATCTTTGGGTTTTGAGGTTTTGCTAAATTGTTGAATGCTAAATGTGGAGGCAGAAATGGACTCGGAAGAAATATTGTTTGTTTTTATTTTGATCCTGACTATATACTCTTGTGGGCAAACCTTCCATTACCTTTTATGCAAATAGAATGTTAATTGGACATTGCGTATCAAGTAAATAAGGGTCTTTCTCACTCTTTTCATTTATATTTATTACCATTTAAAGAAGATTATGTTTAGTTAGAGATCCAAGGTTTTTCTTATGAATGAAATCTCGTAAATGGATGAGAATATTTTGTTACAGTGATTGCATTGTCTTTTAAAAAAATTATAATAAAGGTAAATATTCTTTAAGCTATTTTATATTTTTAATCTTATTTTTCAAAGTGTGAAATCTTTTTGTTATCTGAAAAGAAATGGATTACCTTTATAGGAATATAGTTCTGTATATAATACATTTAGAGTGTGTAACCAGACTCCTCAATGTATACAATAAATGAACTTCTCAAAAGTTTCCTGAGGAATACAGTTCTTAGTTTTTGATCTTTGTGGACTAAGTTGGAGCTTCAATAATTCATTTAAAAATCAGTTTTTCTTCTCTTTCTTTCCTGTCTTATTTATACCTAAGAAGCAAGGTGATTTTGTGACCTTTACTCTCTATAGATTATATTACAAAATAATATTATATGTTTAATCTGTTGTCAAAAGTATGCTTCCATCTAAGAATTCTGAAATGCCTCTGTGACTGAGTCACTGTTTTTTATAGCTGGAGTAGAGAGAGTAACAGGGGCTTCCCTGGCGGCTCAGACAGTTAAGAATCTGTCTGCAACAAGGGAGTCGTGGTTTCGATCCCTGGGTCAGGAAGTTCCCCTGGAGAAGGGAATGGCTACCCACTCCAGTATTCTTGCCTGCAGAATTCCATGGACAGAGGAGCCTGGTGGGCCTCAGTCGATGGGGTTGCAAACGGCTGGCCACAACTGAGCGCTTAACACACACAGGGAGAGTAGTAACGGTGGAATAAGAAATTATTAGCTTAGTCTATATAAAATATGAATTCAGATTTCAAAGTGGAATTCGTATAATTTCTTAGGCTATGTGAATTGCCCTGTGATGAATGAAGCCCTTTCACTTACTAAATTCCTTGCACTTTGTGTTTAGGTATATCATAAGTTATCCTGAATAGTTGCTTACTTTAAATCTAAGTAGTTTATTTCTTAAAGTATGGAATGGAACTGTAGTGATCAATTTTTGTTAACTCTAAATGTCTCTTACACTTCTTTAAGCCTTTGAAAAGTTTCTGGGTGTGTTTGAGAAGCTGTGGTTTTACAGTGAATAACCTTGCCCCTTGGTTTCATAGGCAATTGAAAAGCTACAGGCTGGTGCTCTTGCAACAGATGCAGTGACTGCAGCCCTGGTGGAGCTTGAGGTATTTCTTTTCTCTATTTGTTTCATTTAAAGTAGTTGTGAGTTTCTGTTTGTTATTCTTAAATGACATGAAACTGTTGTTTAGTCAGCCATCAATGACACGACTAGTGTTTCCCAACAGTATTAACAATGAAGAATGAAGAAGCAGTCGGTGATCTTGTTAGGTTGTCTTATTGGAGACTTCTCTGACTAATATAAAGAAGTTGGTTAAATTTCAGTTTTTCCCCCGGTTTTGCGAGATTCATGAATACAAGTTACTGGTGGCTTGATGCTTGAATTTCCTTAATATTTTCAGAAGAAAAATTCCTGAAGTTCACATCTTCTCAAAGTAATATATATTCTGTTGTTTAGAAAACAAAAAATTCCAACTGTCTAGAAGTATCCCAAGTTTTAGGAGGAGTTTCCTCACAAATGTATCAGCGGGATATATGTATATATACGGAAGCTGTGCTCCGTTAGGCGTGTCTTGTCCAGTGTGATTGTTAGCTTGGTCTCCAGTTAACTGTGGGCATTGAGGAAGTCAGTGAAGAGGTTCTCAAGTTTGCTGTAATCCTTGCTACTTCAGTATGAGGGTCTCTCAATTCTCTTAATCTAGACCCTGAGGATAAGTTTGTCCAGGAGATACTGAGGACTTCAGAAGCCTGACTTATTTTTCTCAAATTTTTAGAAGGTAGATTAGTGTAAGTCAGTTTAGAGGGCAGTGAGTGAATAGTTTTTTGCTTGAAAAGATTGCTAGGGGAATCAAATAAGATGTAGAGATAAAACACAGAGTTTGAGGGAGGAGGTGATAGAGAAGACTGTCTCCAGTTGACTGGATTAGGTTCTTACTAGCAGGGCGCCTATGCTGACATGCCAGGCCTTGCTTTTTACCTGTAAAGATTGCCCAGAGTTTACCAAAAGTGCTAGCCTTGTTTCCCTGATTCATTGCAGAGTTGAGCTTTGGATCATGCTCCGTGGATTGTACACTCTCTTGCCAACACTTTGAGCTTGGTCCGAGGGTATGAGGTCAAGGAAGGGGAATATAGGTGGTGGGCCTGTGGTTTGGTGCCGGAGGCATCTGACCCGGGGCATGGGGCCCTTTCTGTGGAGACTGATTGGTCCTACACTAGCTCCGTACCACTTGGTAGCCACAAAGCGCTGGCTACCTCCCAGCCTCTCCTTGGCTCAGTTTACACATTCATGATATGAGGATGATAATTTCTACTTTACAGACTTGTGAAGGTTAACTGGCTTAATGTATGATAATCACTTAGAACGGTATGAGGCATGTGGTAAGCTACTCATAACTGTTATCAATAATGACTGTTGTGAGGATATATGTGAAGTGAATATTTGTGGAAAGTTAATTATATGTTGTGGATAAAAGGGGAAAAGTGATGCCAGGAAGAAGGTTGATGTGGTTACCACCAAATCTTACCTTTACTCAAAACACATACACAAAGAAAGCCTCATTTAACTTAATTCAATTATTAATTGCAAATGACTTCTTTGTGTAGAAGACAATGTCCTGAGGTTACAGGTACATGGAGCCAGTGTGGGTCTGGGGAGAGATTAATGCATAGCTGGGTGTATACCTTAAGGGCAACTATGAATACAAAACTGAGTAAAATTAAGTTTTCCTTTTTCTTTTCATCTTAGAATAACTTTAATTTTCTCAAGTCCTACTTATGCTGACTATTTCCTTACATTTTTCCCCCCATGATGAATCAATCCTACTTTAAAAGAGTTTACTTATGTATACTTAAAAATGATTTAAAATATACTTTGGAATGAGTTACATGTGAATGAACTTTATAGTTTTGAATGATGACCTGTGGTTTTTAAGAGTGTGGATATGAAGGTTTTTTAAAAAACAAATGTGTTCTATTATTTTGATTGGACTGTGGCCTGAATGAGTTTAGTGTTTTTTCCTCCCTTTAATTATTAAGTTTGGGGAAGAATTTCAATGAATTATCTTTACAAATTCTTTTTTATGTGGAATCTTTGATTGAAATATATGTTAGTAGTTTAAAGGTTAAGGCTCCACTAACTGGAAGAATTTTCCCAAATCTTAAGAATTATGCTGGAAGTCATGCATATGCGGCCTCCTGCCATTGCTGTCACCTCGCATAATTGTGATTCGTCATCTTTGAACAGGGTGGTCTTCAAATAAAGAGTTTAACTGAAGACATATTCTAATAGTTTGAATCAATGGAAGGATATATAAAAATTGGATTCTTATATTTTCTGTACTTAGAAAAAATAAGAGTAACAATATTAAGTCCTTTCAGTCAACTGAAAAGTTCCAGAATCTCACTTATACTGTTATATTTAATTTGGGAGTAACCACTTATCCTTACTTTTGGTCAATCTATTTAGCAGAGCTGAGTTTTGTCTTAATTATCAAATAAATATGGGCAACCATCATACTTACGTCTTTTGACTTTGGGATATACTTTTTGACTTCAAGAAAACCATACTTTTTAAACTTGCTTTTGACATTATTACTTAGGCAGGTGGCTACACTGGGTTTGAGTTCCTTGAGGGCTTTGCTAACTGTGGATTGAAATGGTTTAATGGGTTTAATGGTCCTTATTGGCCAGAAGGGATATCTTGCCTCGTATTTTGAAAAATATGAACATTTGCACTTACCCAAATAGTGAAAAGTACATTGACCTCAACCTGATGCCACAAAGGGGAAAGGGAGAATGTCAAATGAAATTTATAATAAAAAAAAGTCGGGTTTTGGTGACCTCTATCATTTATACAGGCCACCTCAACAAATCATTTTTGACCTTTTCTTGGAATCTTATTCCCTTGTGTGGTTTCATTTTTCTCACCCACCAAGACAGACAACTGCAAAGCCCCAGAGGGCTGGGATGGTGAGTGTGTAAGTTCCTGCCTATGAAACTGACTAGCTTCTCCCTTCTGGGCTTTGGGAGGGAAGGTGGCCACTTGTGTGAGAGGTGTTCTGTAGTGTGAGGGTGAAGATGAGATGGGGATGCCAGTGTGCATTTTGCTTGTCTTCACAATGTGGTGAAGAAAATGGAAAGGTCAGTTTTATAGATCATATTTTAAAAATTTATTGTTGAAGTGATTTGGTCCCATTGTTTCATTATTCATTGTTTTTTAGAGATTCTTTTTGTACCTGATGGGAAAGGGACTCCTATCCATTGGGTAGTGCACTTCTGATTTCCCTCCCAGCAGAGAAGATAAATTTGTGCAGCAACTTGATCGTCATGTCTGGGCTGTGCATTTGGAAGATAGTTGCTTTCCTGCCTGCTTTTGAAATAGTTTTGGTTTGGGTAGTGACAGTGGATTTTAAATTTTAGACCATAGTTTGTACATAATTTGTACATTTCACATGTACAGCTTCTGATATGAATTTTTTCTGTGAGAAAATTGGATTTAGATCTGGGTGAGTCATGATGCTTCTTCTTAAGTAAAGAGTGTTTCATAGATTCTGATAGAAAATGAGCTCATAAAATGCTTACTGAAGCGCTCTTTGCACATCAAAAAATTTCTTTTGGAAGTATTAAGATGAGGTTTAAAAAGTTCTGATAAGGAATAATAGGTGAAATATGACTGACAAACTGATGAGAGGTTACTTGTAGTCTTGTGAGGCAACTAATGAATCTGGCTGGCTGGGTGTATCCTTTGAGAGATTTTGGTTAATTTGTTTTGAAAACTGATTATTTTGGTAAGCAGAGTACTAAGTATTAACACTAGTGATAAGTATAGCCTTTGAATTTCCTGTGGTGAAAGGTAAATTGTACAGGCCTCCATGTTAAAATGTTTTGCTGAACTTAGATTATTCTAAGTGGACCTTGCCATCTTTTGTTGTGTTGACTCTTTCTTTGTGTCTTCATATGGTCAGAGGAGATGATACTTCATGGTTGAAGCTTGTTGATTGTCCAGATCCTTTAGCATTTAAAGAGCAGATTATATTGCACACAGCTGTCTGCTAAAAATGGACCGTTGTCTTTGGATCTCTATATAATCCAGTGTAGTACTTGCTTGTAAATCTTGGTAAATCCTTTATAGAAGTAACTTCTTATCCAGACGGCTGGTAGTTTGGGGTGTGAGGGGAAAAAAGGAGATATTTGCATTATTGTACATTTATATGAATATATATAATGCTTTATGCATTTATCTGACCTCTACATCCTGAGCCGTAGAGCCAGCTCTGCATGCATGTCTAAAAAGCAAGGATCTCCAGAATGTCCTCCATGTGGTTGGTGGACCACAGCCCAGGGCTCTGTGCAGCTATAGGATTAGACCATATGTCCTTCCTTTGGCCTTATTCTTCTAGCTGGAATTGTGTGTGTGCTTCAAAGGGAGAGAGAGCCCCAAAGGCCTATGAGTCTTTGGGCTGCTTCGTGGTCATGAAGATGGTGTGGCTTGCTGCTGGCGCACGGGCATATCTTGGATGGGAGGGGATACTGGGAAGGTCTGATATAACCCCCTTTCTCTCACCAAGCCTGTAGCAAATTCACTTTTAGGGTTTCTTTATGGTTAGAAGCCTAACCACACCTGCTCTTTAGTCTTTGTTGCAAAAACATAGCTGCTTTACTGTCATTAATGTTTATTTTTGAGGTCAACCATTATTTAAAATAAGTGAGCATCTCTGTTCTTCTGCACATTTTTTGTTTTGAAGAAATGATCTTTTCATAAGCAGAAGGGAGCTGAAGATTTCAGTAGTTCCTTGCTTCCTGCTCCCCCTCACTCCCCTACGGGGCTGAACACGCTGGACAGATAGCTCCATGCATCTAGCTCACAGATACAACAAATGCCCTCAACTGTGTGACTGAGGATTCCAATTTTAGACCCACAACTCCCGAAAGTCTCATTTTTCTCTTTCATTGGCCATATATTTTATTGTCTGTAATGAGGAGTGGGGGAGGTCCTGTTTTTATGTGTGTGAAGCAAGGAGTTTTGCCTTTGCTGCTTTGTAGTACTTCAAATGTTTTCATTGCATGAAATTTGGATTTTGACTTCAGATGCTCTTTGTACCTTTATTTTTTTTCAACTTGGTTATCATTGATTATTTCGTCAAAGACTCTACTTTGCTGTCTGTTTAGCAGTATTTCCAGGGGTGCTTCAGTATTTCTGTGTATTCCATCTGCTTATAGAGTCTTTATGTTTCTCTGCATTTTTTGTTTTATTTTTTGAGGTGTACACACACAGTTACACTTCATGGAGTTGCATCCAGCCAAGTGTCCATGTTCTTCTTGTGAAGAGGCAGAGAAAATCACCTCTCCCAAGAATTTCCACCTTCTGACCAAGGCATATGTGTCCTGAAGAGCTGTACACAGATGGGAGGCAACTTGTTTGCTTGTTCTGCTGCTAGAGCATTGATTTAATTAGAAGACAGGCTGTGGGTGGCCAAGTGCAGACAAAGAAGCACCAGACACAGCCCAGTTAGCCTGGGACAGTAAAAGTAAGTTACACTCTTTCTAAAACACTTTTTTTGAGTATTGATGCTGATTCTTGCCTTTAGTAATAAGGGGCAACTTGTAACTTACTGTTTGTGTTTACACATTAGGTGCATCTGTTCTTTTTCTAAGACCCTAGACATTAAATGTGCTCTTTAGCACAAAGTATCTGCTTAATTAAGGAAAAGCAGTGATTTTTTTTCTTCTTTTAATTTTTTCAGAATAAAAAGAAAACTGAATCAATGATTACATTCCAGGTTAATTTTTATACAGCATCAAAACTGTGTATTAGTTTTCGACTGAGTCAAAACTTTTAAGTACAGTGCTTGTTGTGTTACAGAGCTTTTTACTGATGGGAACATGAAAAAAGTTTCACCTTTTTCTAGCTGTTTCTTGATGAGCTGTGTGCACCTTATCACATGAATTCATCTTGACTAAATGTAGAAAATATGGTCCAAGACCAGACTTAGCAGTGTCTAAGGAGCTTGTGGACTTCCCTGGTGGCTCAGACAGTAAAGCGTCTGTCTACAATGCAGGAGAGTCAGGTTCGAGCCCTGGGTTGGGAAGCTCCCCTGGAGAAGGAAATGGCAACCCAATCCAGTACTATTGCCTGGAAAATCCCCTGGACAGAGGAGCCTGGTAGGCTACAGTCTATGGGGTCGCAAAGAGTCGGACACGACTGAGCGACTTCACTGTCAAGGAGCTTGTAGCTTTATATATAAGTCCCTGTTTTCCTCTGGGAGTTATTACTCTCTAAGAATATACTACATTTTAGAATTCAGTTTTGAACTACTAAAAGCTACATTTGGTAATATGATGGAATTGGTGATAATTTGTGTTTTGGTTATGAGCAGCAATTTAGACTTCTGGGTTGAGTATAAAATATCTTCCTTTAAATTAATAGAGATATTAGATTCATGGGCCCTTGCATTTATAGTACTGTGATTATTGAATCATTTTGTATGTGTGTGTGATGTGCGTGTGTGGTATGTGTGTGTGTTTGGATCTGTATCATTTGGGGACATCAATTTTATTATTTAACACCTATTGTTTTTTGCTTTTGGTAGTGAAGGGCTAGGCTTAAGAAGGTTTTTCTGTGTTCAGCAAAGACACAGGCTGATAATCATGAAGGTCAGTCTGAAAGACTGCCTTTGATTTTAAGTTTTTAATCTATCTCTCAAAGAGACTTTATTCAGAATCTGGAAAGGCATGAGAAAGAAATTTGTTATATCATTTTTAGGAGTCTCATCAAGATCACGTCCTAAACCCTGCTACAAAGCAGAACAATGCCTAACTTCTCTTTTTTCCTCCCATTCATTCTCGGTATATAGCTGCCATCTAATTTTTATATGTATGGCAGACTTTAACTGTTAGACTAATGAAGGGTTGTACCTCACTGTAGCACAGCAGATAGCTTAAAATTGAGTCCTAGGCATCCCAGTTGAGAGCAGTGCTTTGGCCATTCCGACTGCCAGGGAGTTTTTACTGGCAGTCATTCCCGCTCAGGGTCCAGCATCCTGCATGGTAATCACATTTCCCGATAGTTTATGACATGCATATAATGCTGGGTATCAACACTACTGCACTTACTAGGCTTCTCAGAAAATTCCGAGTGGGGAACTTATTTTTGTTTTCCTCTTTTGGAAGTGCGTGCAGATGTTAACGTTTCCTAGTGGGCTGGACATCTTTTAAATTAAAAGCATAGTTATCTGTTCCTACTTACAAGTTAGTGGCACTTCCTCGCCCCTCCAGTCTGCCATGTCCTCACTTCACATTTGACAGAAGGATGGTTTACATTATTATAATTTTGTGGTCTGTTAGGTTCTTTTTGAGCGATATTTTCACATTATCATCAACATGGTTAAAAGGTATTGTTGTTTAGGTTATAGGGAAGTATAAGGAGATGCCAAAGTTGGCTTTACCAGAGAAACAGCTCCATTTGTCTTTTCTATTGTAGCTCAAGTGGAAAGGACAATTTCAGGTACCGAGTGTACTAACCTCTTCCTAGACATCATAAAGACTCCAACTAAAACAAAGTTTAAAACTATTTCAGATGTGCAGGTCTGTTGAAGCCAATATTTTTTAGAGATTTGTGTTATGTTTGACAAGTAACTCTTTGTACCAGAATTTGGTGGCTTGCAATAAAAAAACCCATGAAAATAAACCACTGTGATGTCATTTTTCTGCTTAATTATGTTATCTGTTTATTTGCAAATTAGGCAGATTAATAATGGAAAGAAGGTGAATACAGATGGGCAGTGCTTTTTTATTAAGATACTTTTAATAATAAATTAGAGAAAAACCCTGGTTCTATTTTTGGCAGAATATTGTGTGCCGGGTCAACAAATGCTCAAATGAACAAAAGAAGTATTTGATGCATTTATTCTGACTTTCCTAGAAGAGCTTAGATGCTTCAAGAAGATCATTTAAAAGTCTTAGTTCCTAATACATAGGCTGTTGTGAGTTTTTTAAAGAAATATAAAGTATGTGTTTTTTTTTGTGTGTGTAATTGAGCAGTTAAAAAAATGAACTGTCACAGATACTCAAACTGGGTATTCAGCATAGTATATTTGACTTAACTGTTCACAGAGTGTGATGCAAACAAATGTTCTCTTAACTTACATCCAAGATGGCTAAAATATTACTTTAACACATGTTAAAAGTGGAACACTGTAACTCTTTGGCTAGATACAATTCCGGGCTGTCTCAGTTGAGTAATTTCCTCAGGCATTCCAACTTTGATCAACCACAGCACGAACTTTTAGCATGTCTGTAAAGCAGCCAGTGCATCTGTAAATATGTCCTGAGGTAGAGAGAAAAGAGAGAATGCCAAAAAGGAAAGAATACTTTCTGTTGTAAAGGAACAGTTACAGAATGAAAATGGAAAGTTTTTTTGTTTCCCTAGGAACTCTTTTTAGATAATTGAGCCTCTGATGTCTAAGTATGCCCTGTGGTTCTGTATTAATGAATGAAAGATACTTCGTTTGGGGCTAGTAAAAATGCTTTCCTGACTAACTCTGCTGAAACGTAATGGTTAGAGTTCATTAATTCTTAAACTTTCCAGTCTTTATTAATGTATTTAGTATTAATTGGCCAAAACCCTAAATATAAACAATGGCATGTATCTCAGTAAATCATGTCTTAATTGTTTATGGCTGGTATTTAGATGAACATATTCTTATATGACCCTGTTTTAGAGAGTAATTCTCAGAACAGGCACACCACTACCAGAGTATTCTCTTTGTTTTCAACACATTAAGCAAAATAGGTTTTTCTGGGTTTTATTTTCAGTGACCTGAAAATGAATTTGCAAATATGTCTGTTGATTTCTATGGGGCTTCCCTGGTGGCTCAGATGGTAAAGAATCTGCCTGCAATGCAGGAGACCTGGATTCGATCCCTGTGTTGGGAAGATCCCGTGGAAAAGAGAATAGCAACTCGCTCCAGTATTCTTACTTGGAGAATTCCATGAACTGAGGAGCCTGGTGGGCTACAGTTCATGGAGTTGCATAGAGTCAAACATGACTGAATGACTAATACTTTCGCTTGGAGTTTTTTAGTTTGCTTTGCTCCAAATTACTAATTCCAAAGAGAATATCATGTTTTCTTTCATGATTTTGGCAATGACCATTCACCATTGTGTAAAGGTGTAGATGAAGTTGTCTATACTGATGGTGATCAAGATAGTCTTGAGAAAAATTTTATGATATCTCATCATCTTGTGGATTCTGGGTAGAAAGCTTATGTCTCGTTTTGGAGATGCAAAAAAGCATTACAGATTATAATTATCACAATCAGAAGATACGTGGCATTTCTGACTTCTAACCTAGCTCTTAGTAAAGTGCTTTGATGCAGGGTAGTTAGTCTGCAGCACAGATTCAATGGACATGAGTTTGAGCACAAACTAGGAGATGGTGAAGGACAGGGAAGCCTGGCGTGCTGCAGTCCACGGGGTCGCAAAGAGTTGGATGCGACTGAGCGACTGAACAACAACTACTGTGTTTATCATTTGTAAGTAGTAAGAAGTACATATATTCAGTATTTTCATTATCCAGTGAGGCATGGGAATGAAATCATGATTTGTTGTTGGGACTGGCATTTGTGTCAAAGAGCTGCTTTGCCTGAAATCTCTATTGTGGGCAAAACTGAAGACTTTGAATTTGCATCTGGAGAAGCATGAGGCCTTATTAACCTTTACAAAGTGAGGGTCCAGAAGAGATGGTTTACAGATGTATGTTGATTGTTCCATAGACTAGTTCTTAAAAACTGGAATTTGTTGCAAACATTTAAAATCGGGAGACTCATAATAATCTGGATTTCTGATTTCTTTTGAAAGAAAAATGAGATCTGGTCACATGGGACATGTATTCTTTCAGGGTTGCAGTCTGCCAAAGCAGAGTGACAGCTGCCCCTTTTTCAGTATAGGAAGCTGTGTAACTAAGACTATATTTCAGCTCAAGGTACAGCTGAAAATAAGGCCTGGACAGATAAGCCAACTTTTGTCTTGTTGGAAGGCCTGAGGAAATGAACTGATGGTTTAATTGGCCTAAGTTTTTTGCTCCAGGTTGCAAATTGTTACAATAGGGATTTCTACCAACAATAATACTGGAATGAGCTTTGCTTTGATTTTTTAAAATTGGAATTGGACTAAGGTATTAACTTATTACTTTGAAAATGAACTTCAAGCTAAAGACTTTTCAAAAAATTTCCCATAGAAGCAGTTTGAACCAGAACCAAAGTATTAATACATCACTCCCAAGACTTTGAGCTGGAGCTGAAGCAGGCAAAAATACTCTGTGACCTGGCTAAATCCTTCATTTATTTCAGTCCCTGAAGTAAAATATTATTTTCAGTGTTCGTAGTGAAGAATGTACCAGAAGTGACCATAAGTGCAAGCATATTGCACCCAATTCTGAACCTAAAGGATAGTTAGCTTCCAATCTTGATTCCACTACTTCTGGATGGAAAGCACACTAAGATAAATCACTAGTTTGTGCATAATATTTGTGGTTGCATCTGTGATGATTACCCAGAAGCCTTTGTACATCCTTTATCACATTTTATTAATCTTTTCCTGATTCATTTCATTTCTTTCCGGTAGAGGTTGAATCCCGCTTCCCAGAGTGGTTAGCTCTTGTAGCCTCTCACGATCCAGTTTTACTTTCTTTCTCTCCACGTTCTCTGTTCTGTTGCTCATAGATACCTTTAAAAACCTATTCAACGTGGGGTTCGAGGAGAAAGTGAATATAAGCAGTTCATCCAGGTGAGAGTTTCTCAAGGTGAGGGCCATGCTCTGACTGGAGCAGATTCACTTGAGGTAGCTTGTTAAAAAAAAGAGCAGTTTCTGCCTTCACCTTACATGACCTAAGTCAGAATCTTTGGGGATAGGACTCTGGAAATGTTCATTTTTCTGAATTAAACAAAAAAATTACTCTTGAAATAATTGTAGGTTCACATGCAGCTGTAAGAAACAACAGGGAGAGAGCCCTTGGAGCCCCGCCCACAGTGATGACTGCTTCTAGAAAAGCTGCTCTCAATCTTTTATTTTAAGACATTGCAGTGTAGTGTACATATAGAAAAGCATACATATTTATGGTACAGGAGCAGCTCCTTGAATGTTCAGAGGGAACCAGCACCCAGGTCAAGAACCACATTTGCAGCCCTTCAGAAAGCCCCTTCTGCCCCTTCCAGTCAGTTCAGTTCAATCGCTCAGTTATGTCTGACTCTTTGCGACCCCATGAATCGCAGCATGCCAGGCCTCCCTGTCCATCACCAACTCCCGGAGTCCACCCAAACCCACGTCCATCAAGTTGGTGATGCCATCCAGCCATCTCATCCTCTGTTGTTCCCTTCTCCTCCTGCCCCCAATCCTTCCCAGGATCAGGGTCTTTTCCAATGAGTCAGCTCTTCACATGAGGTGGCCAAAGTACTGGAGTTTCAGCTTCAGCCTGTCCTTCCAATGAATATTCAGGACTAATCTCCTTTAGGATGGACTGGTTGGATCTCCTTGCAGTCCAAGAGACTCTCAAGAGTCTTCTCCAACACCACTATTCAAAAACATCAATTCTTCGGCGCTCATGTTTCTTTATAGTCCAACTCTCGCATCCATACATGACTACTGGAAAAACCATAGCCTTGACTAGATGGACCTTTGTTGGCAAAGTAATGTCTCTGCTTTTGAATATGCTATCTAGGTTGGTCATAACTTTCCTTCCAAGGAGTAAGTGTTTCTTAATTTCATGGCTGCAAACACCACCTTCAGTGATTTTGGAGCCCAAAAATAAAGTCTGCCATCGTTTCCATTGTTTCCCCATCTATTTCCCATGAAGTGATGGGACCGGATGGTATGATCTTAGTTTTCTGAATGTTGAACTTAAAGCCAACTTTTTCACTCTCCTCTTTCACTGTCATCAAGAGGCCTTTAGTTCTTCTTCATTTTCTGCCATAAGGGAGGTGTCATCTGCATATCTGAGGTTATTGATATTTCTCTCAGCAATCTTGATTCCAGCTTGTGCTTCTTCCAGCCTGGCGTTTCTCATGATGTACTCTGCATATAAGTTAAATAAGCAGGGTGACAATATACAACCTTGACGTACTCCTTTTCCTATTTGGAACCAGTCTGTTGTTCCATGTCCAGTTCTAACTGTTGCTTCCTGACCTGCATATAGGTTTCTCAAGAGGCAGATCAGGTGGTCTGGTATTCCCATCTCTCTCAGAATTTTCCACAGTTGATTGTGATCCACACAGTCAAAGGCTTTGGCATAGTCAATAAAGCAGAAATAGATGTTTTTCTGGAACTCTCTTGCTTTTTTGATGATCCAGTGGATGTTGGCAATTTGATCTCTGGTTCCTCTGCCTTTTCTAAAACCAGCTTGAACATCTGGAAGTTCACGATTCATGTACTGTTGAATCCTGGCTTGGGGAATTTTGAGCATTACTTTACTAGCATGTGAGATGAGTGCACTTGTGTTGTAGTTTGAGCATTCTTTGGCATTGCCTTTCTTTGGGATTGGAACGAAAACTGACCCTTTTCAGTCCTGTGGCCACTGCTGAGTTTTCCAAATTTGCTGACATATTGAGTGCAGCACTTTCACAACATCATCTTTTAGAATTTGAAATAGCTCAACTGGAATTCCTGGGAGAAGGAAATGGCAACCCACTCCAGTATTCTTGCCTGGAGAATTCCAGGGACAGAGGAGCCTGGTGGGCTGCTCTCTATGGGGTCACACAGAGTTGGACATGACTTAGCAGCAACTGGAATTCCATCACCTCTACTAACTTTGTTCATAGTGATGCTTCCTAAGGCCCACTTGACTTCACATTCCAGGATGTCTGGCTCTAGGTGAGTGATCACCCCATCATGATTATCTGGATTGTGAAGATCTTTTTTGTAGAGTTCTTCTGTATATTCTTGCCACCTCTTCTGCTTCTGCTTCTGTTAGGTCCATACCATTTCTGTCCTTTATCGAGCCCATCTTTGCATGATTTCCTTTGGTATCTCTGATTTTCTTGAAGAGATCTCTAGTCTTTGCCTTTCTGTTGTTTTCCTCTATTTCTTTGCATTGATCGCTGGGGAAAGCTTTCTTATCTCTCCTTGCTATTCTTTCGAACTCTGCATTCAGTTCGGTATATCTTTCCTTTTCTCCTATGTGCTTCACTTCTCTCCTTTTCACAGCTATTTGTAAGGCCTCCTCAGACAGCCATTTTGCTTTTTTGCATTTCTTTTTCTTGGGGATGGTCTTGGTCCCTGTCTCCTGTACAATGTCATGAACCTCCGTCCATAGTTTATCAGGCACTCTGTCTTTCAGATGCAATCCCTTAAATCTATTTCTCACTTCCACTTCATAATCTTAAGGGATTTGATTTAGGTCATATTGGAATGGTCTGGTGGTTTTCCCTACTTTCTTCAGTTTAAATCTGAATTTTGTAATAAGGAGTTCATGATCTGAGCCACAGTCAGCTCCCGGTCTTGTTTTTGCTGACTGTATAGAGCTTCTCCATCTTTGGCTGCAAAGAATATAATCAATCTGATTTCTGGTGATGACCATCTGGTGACCATCTGGTGATGACCATCTGGTTGACCGTCTGGCGATGTCCATGTGTAGAGTCTTCTCTTGTGTTGTTGGAAGAGGGTGTTTGCTATGACCAGTGCATTCTCTTGGCAAACCTCTATTAGCCTTTGCCCTGCTTCATTCTGTACTCCAAGGCCAAATTTGCCTGTTACTCCAGGTGTTTCTTGACTTCCTGCTTTTGCATTCCAGTCCCCTAGAATGAAAAGGACATCTTTTTTGGGTGTTAGTTCTAAAAGGTCTTGTAGGTCTTCATAGAACCATTCAGCTTCAGCTTCTTCAGCATTACTGGTTGGGGCATATATTTGGATTACCATGATATTGAATGGTTTGCCTTTGGAAACTAACAGAGATCATTCTGTCATTTTTGAGATTGCATACAAGTACTGCATTTTGGACCTTTTGTTGACTATGATGGCTACTCCATTTCTTCTAAGGGATTCTTGCCCACAGTAGTAAATAAAATGGTCATCTGCGTTCCAGTCCATTTTAGTTCACTGATTCCTAGAATGTCAATATTCACTCTTACCATCTCCTGTTTGACCACTTCCACTTTGCCTTGATTCATGGACCTAACATCCCAGGTTCCTATGCAATATTGCTCTTTATATCATTGGATCTTGCTTCCATCACCAGTCACATCCACAATGGAGTGTGTTTTTGCTTTGGCTCCATCTCTTCATTCTTTCTGGAGTTATTTCTTTACTGATCTCCAGTAGCATATTGGGCACCTACTGACCTGGGGAGTTCCTCTTTCATTATCTTATCATTTTGCCTTTTCATGCTGTTCATGGGGTTCTCAAGGCAAGAATACTGAAGTGGTTTGCCATTCCCTTCTCCAGTGGACCACATTTTGTCAGAGTTCTCCACCATGACCCGTCTGTCTTGGGTGGCCCTACATGGCACTGCTCACAGTTTCACTGAGTTAAGGAAGGCTGTGGTCCATGTGATTAGATTGGTTAGATTTTTGTGATTGTGGTTTTCTATCTGTCTGCTCTCTCATGGAGAACTGTAGGGTAAAACCTTTTCTGAAATGGAATCATGCAGTATGTATCCTTTTGTGTCTGCTTTTTTGTTTAATTGAGGTGAAATTCATAGAACACAAAATTAGTCATTTCAAAGTAAATAATTCAGTGGCATTAAAACATTCATAATATTGTGCTACTACCACGTCTGTCTTGTTTTGAAATATTTTTGTCTCCCCAAAGGGAATTTTGTACCCTAAACAGTTCCTCTGTGTTCCCTCCTCCCCATCCTTTGGCAACCACCAGTCTCCATCAACTCTCTGGATTTACCTGTTCTGGATAGTCCATGTAAATGGAATCGTACAATGTGGGAGTTTTTGGATCTCCTTTCACTTGGCATAATGTTTTCAAGGTTCTTCCACATAGTGGCATGTATCATATCAGTATGTCATTTATCTTTTTGCAATATTACTCAACACTGTTTGTGTATATACCATGATTTGTTTATTCATTCATCCATTGATGGACATTTGATTGGTTTCCACTCTTGCTGTAAAAGGTGTTGGCTGTGAATAGTGAACAGTGTTCCTGTGAACATTTCCATACAAGTGTGTATTTGGCAAGTTATCGAGTCGTATGGCAATTCTGTATTTAGCTTTTTGTGAAATCACCAAACTGTTTCCATGACAGCGGAACCATTTTACACTGCCCACAGTAAATGTACCGTAGCTTTTGTTTTTGTGATTGTAACAATCCTCATGGGTACAAAGTGGTACCTCATTGTGACTATCATTCTTTTTCTCTATGAATAATGATGTTGAACATCTTTTTATGTGCTTGCCGACCATTTGTATATCTTCATATAAATGTCTTTTGAAGTCTGTTTAAATCCTTTGCACATTTTATAATTTGTTTGTTTTTTTGGTTAATGTTATTGAAAATTATAGGAGTTTTTCATATATTCTTGATACTGTACTGCTATTGCTGGTTTGTCAGTCTGAAATTACATCAAAATGAACACTTGAAAAATAAATTGTAATTGCTCCACCAAGTATTTCCTATCTCTTGTCCTGTTTTGTTTTTCTTCATTGTGTTTACTGCTCATATGCCATCTAATTTATTTAGTTTCTTTTGTCTGTCTCAGCTAGAATGAGGTTCCATCTGGACAAGGATATTTTTCTGTTATGCTCACTGCCATATCACCGTGGGTTAGGGCAAGGATTAGTAAACCATGACCTGAAAGCCAAATCTGGACTGTTGCCTGTTTTTGAATGGTCTGAAAACTGAGAATGGTTTTTTTTTTTTTAATGGTTGAAATGAAGTCAGAAGAAGAATAATATTTCCTGACACCAGAAAATTATATGAAATTCAAATTTCAGTGTTTATAATGAAGTTTTACTGGAACACAGCCAAGTTCATTCATTTGTATATTTTCTCTGGCTGCTTTTCATGCTCTAGAGGCAGAGTTGAGTAGTCGTAGAGTTGTCTGTGTGGCCTGCAAAGCCTGAACTATATAACAGAGCTGATTCTTTACAGCAAGATTTGCCTGGCACATAAAGGAACAATAAATATTTGTTGGATGAATGAATGAATCTTAGCCTACACCACCACAGAGGAATCCAAACTGGAAATCTTTCAACAATCAGCCTTGAAAATTTGAGCTTAATTGGCTGCTTAATAAAAATATCCCCAAATGATTTTTTTGTAATACATTTTTCATTGGTTTCCATTCATTCTGTAAATAATGAGAACTGATGATGAAATACCAAGGAATTTGTAATTTTTAGGATAGTGTCAGGTAGGGTAGGCTTATTGTACAGATTTTACTAGTGTTTGAAAAACACTGTAACAACACAGTAGACATCCTGTTTTTACTATTCGATTAAAAAAAGATTCAATAAATAGTTTGTTTAAAAAGCTGTTTTATCTTTTTTCTCTTTCTCATCAGCATTAGACTAATAATGCTACCTGTTTACTAATGAAGGTCATAATAAAAATGATTTTGATGTCTTAGCATAACTTAATTTTGAATAAGACAGTGTATTATCACATAGTTTCATTCTGCTGTTGGATTTGCCCTTGGATTACAGGGTATGAATACTAACATATTAGTAATTTCCTGTAAATGTCTAACTTCTCCTTAAAGGAAGATTGGAAATTGGACAAACATAAATCATTTTATATAAAAATTATTTTATAATGTTCCAGTCTAGTTTTTGTACAGCATTTGAAAACTAAATTGTTTGCATCTGTGAGAACTGTTAATAGAGGTCTTATAATAGATCCCCAGAGGTAGAGTGTACCCCATAGTCTTGCAAACAGTTCTTATTTTATGCTTTCAGCAAAGGACATTAAATGGGTAATACAGGTTGTGGTTTATAGTGAAAGAGTAATGCTTTGCAGATCTTTGCCTTGGCTCGGTGTTTCCAAATTTCATTACTCAGAAAGGGTTTCCATGTCATGGTGGGGTGTAGCTCCTGACTTGCCTCTTGGCCTTCTCGTGCTCTCTCTGCTGGGTTAAGCAGTCAGAGGGATCTTGCTTTTTATAGCTTTGTCTCCTTTGAAAGTTAGAAGTAAGTTTGAAAAATATTTTGCTTTTAAATGGTATCTTTTAGGAGGTGAAATTCTATTTCCTGAAGTTATTTCACTTCTCTTGTTTCAACTGTGAAAAGGTTGGATTCTTAACACTCTATGACATTTTTTTGTGGCATTTCTCTATAGAGTAACCTGCAAAAATGAGTAAGTATCAGCTTCCTTAAGGGATTATAGTTCACAGTGATCAGTTATTCTATTTATTTATGTTTGTAATTAACTCCTTTTCATTCTGCAAATATTTATTGAGTACCTACTGTGTATCACTTTCGACATTGGGATAAAATACCTAAAAAGACAAACTATTGTATTTATGGGGCTTCCATTCTATGGGGAGAATTAGATAATTATGTATAACATCAAGAAGTAAAAAGTGCCATAAAGAAAAATCAGAGAAAAAATTGTTGGGTCATGTTAGGGAAATGCTAAGCCAGATTTATAGGGACGTACCTACCCAGATTTGCATGGGCTTCCCTGGTGGCTCAGACGGTAAAGCAGTGTTGGAGACCTGGGTTCAGTCTCTGGGTTGGGAAGATCCCCTGGAGAAGGAAATGGCAACCCAGTCCAGTACTCTCGCCTGGAAAATTCCATGGACTGAGGAACCTGATAGGCTACAGTCCATGGGGTTGCAAAGAGTTGGACATGACTGAGCAACTTCACCTGCTCAGATGTCTCATAAGTGAAATAGGGGAGAAAACCATGTAGAGAAGTTGGGGAACAGAGTCTTGAATTTGAAGGGAAAGTACCACACCCCATTTTATTCTTCTTTCTAGTACTTATCACATGGGATATCAGCTATTTATACATGCATACAAATGGTACATGCACATGTTTCTATACACACATGTATGCAGTCTTTATTTGTTGATTCTTCCCTTGCTATCAGTTCAGTTCAGTTCATTCGCTCAGTCGTGTCCGACTCTTTGTGACCCCATGAATCGCAGCACGCCAGGCCTCCCTGTCCATCATCAACTCCCAGAGTTCACTCAGACTCATGTGCATCGAGTTGGTGATGCCATCCAGCCATCTCATCCTCTGTCGTCCCCTTCTCCTGCCCCCAGCCCTCCCAGCATCAGGGTCTTTTCCTCACTAAGCTCAGCATTTCAAAATGCAAAAGCCTGCAGGTGCGACTGTTCCTCCTGTGCCTGGGAGGGGCAAGGAGGTCCTGTGGTTGTGTGGTGCACAGTGAGAAGAGAGGGGGAGAGCCTGGGCCATGCAGGTCCCTGTAAATCTTGGAAAGTGAGACTTCAGATTTTATTCTCAAGGGTGACAGGACATTGTAGGTTTCTGAATAGGAGAATAACAGGATTTTAAAAAGATCTCTAGCTACTGATTGGATATAATGATTTCTAGTTGTATAAAGTGATTCAGCTCAGAAAATCAACAACAAATGACCATGTACATTATAAGGGGAAGGTTAGTATATGGGGTGATCAGTTTATACTAAATGATAGGTACACATTTTTGTCAGTTTCATTGTAATTTGCATACAACAAAACTCACCAATTTTTTAAGTGTACAGTTTGATGAGTTTTGACAAAAGTAGCTACCAATGTAACTACCAATACAGTCTTGACATAAAACATCTTCATTGCCCATGAAGTTTTCTCATAATGTCTATCTACAGTGGATTCCCCTCCTCTCAGTGGCAATTACCCCTGGCAATTACTATCTCTCCTTTTAATCCCAGTTTGGCCTTTTCTAGGATTTGGTATAAATAGAATCATACATTAGGTAGCCTTTTGTGAGTGGCTTCTTTCATTTAGTTTCATGCTTTTGAGATTCCTCCAAATTGTTGGCTGTATAAAGGAATAATAATAAATAATAATAATAAGAGGAATTTGTTCCTTTTATTGCTGAACAGAATTTCACTGTATTGGTATATCACAATTTGTTCATCCCTTTACCGGTTGATGAGCATTTGTGTTGTCCTGTGTTTGGTTGTTCTGATTAAAGCTGATATGAACATTTTCATTTAAGTCTTTATGTGGGCATATGCTTTCATTTTTCTTGGATAAATAGTTAGAAGTAGAATTGCTGGATCTATGGTAAATGTATGCTCAACTTTAAAGAAACTGCCAAATTCTTTGCTATTTTTATTCTCACTAGCAGTGTATGAGGGTTACAGTTGCTCTACATTCTTGCCAAAACTCACTATTGTTGGCCTTTTAAATTTAACCATTTTAGTGGTATTTTGTGGTTTTAGTTTGCATTCCCTAATGACTAATGCTATTATGCATCTTTTCATGTATTATTTGCAATCTGTACATGAAACTGTTTGCCCATTAAAAACTTTGGATTGTCTTAACTGTGTTGTATGATTTTTTTATGTACTGGATACAAGTCCTTTACCTTTATGTTTTATAAAATTTTTCTCCCAGACTGTGGCTTGATATTTTAAAAATAAATCTTCAGTTTTAGAACAGTTTTAGATTTACAGAAAAACTGAGAAAGTAGTTCAGAGAATTTCAGTATACCCAATACCTGATTAGAGTCTACATTAGTAAGATACATTTTTAACAATTAATGAACCTGTATTGACACGATATGTTTAACTAAAGTCCATACTTTATTCAGATTTCCTTTTTACCTAATGTGAAACTCTTTCTTTGCATCAAAGTTTTTACCTTTGATTATTATATTTTTCATCTCTAGAAGTTTTTTTTTTTTAATGGCTTCCTTTTTTTTCCTTCTTCATGTTTTTCCTGTATCTGCTTGAACATACAGTTTAACGTTGTTAGTTAACATTAGAGTTGTTTGCTAATGCTATCAACTGTCATCTCTAGATCTGTTTTTATTGTTTGATAATTTCTTCTGGTTATGAGCCATAGCTTTATGCTTATTTGCGTGCTGGTCATTGTTTTTTTTAAACACTGTGAGTTTTGCATCTTTGGAAGTTGGATATTGTAGTATTTCTTCAAATATTGTAGGACTTTGTTCTGGGACACTGTTGGTTTAGATTGTTTTGATCCTTCTGTGGCATCGTTAAAACTTCGCTAGTGCAAGGCTAGAGTTGCCTTCTTTGTAGGACTGATTTGGCCCAACTCTTGATGTTACCTTCTGAGATATTTCCTGATGTCCTCACTCTGGCTGGTGGGAGCTGACTTACTCTCCCCTCTGTGAGTGCCATGAACTATGTGGCTTCCTCCTTTCTGAGGTTCTTTCATTGGCTTTGGAAGCCCTCTCAGGCACTGTAGGCTGGTGCGCCTGTAGGGTGAGGGCCCTATGGGCCTCTGGCATTCTCTCTGTGTCTCTCTCCTTTTTGCATCTGGTACTGCATAGTCAAGCTTTCCTGGCCTCCATGAACCTCTAACTTTGTCTCCTCAACTTTGAAAGAATTTTGGTTCTTTTTTGGGTTCCTCTTCTTTCTGCTGTGGCCTGAAGAGTATCTCTAGGGATTAATTGGAGGCACCCGATTTGTGTCTTTTTCTCAGGATTACAGTCCTGTGCCGGCTATTGAATGGAGTCTGTCTATTTCATATGTTTTGTCTGATTTTCTAGTTAGGAGGACACATATGATCCCTATTATGGCTTCAGGGTCAGAAGTAGAGGTTTAGTAGACACACTTTTGACATTATAAATGTATTTTGAAGTAGGAGAAATATTTTTGAAAAAAAATTGCTTATATCCTTTTTTCTTGCATATTTTTAAGATATCAAATTTAAGCCATCAGGCAAGAGTCATTTTTAGAATAATTTGGTTTTGTTCACTTTGTGATTTCTAACTTTGTATCCTTGCTCAGTCTCTCAGTCATGTCCAACTCTTTATAATCCCATGGACTGTAGCCCACCAGGCTCCTCTGTCCATGAAATTTTCCAGGCAAGAATTCTGCAGTGGGTTCCCATTTCCTCCTCCAGGAGGTCTTCCCAGCCCTGGGGTTGAATCCTCTCCGCCTGTGTCTCCTGCATTATATTTGTATTTATATTTTTATACTGCATTCGATATTACATTCAAATTAACTTTGTAGTGTGCATGTGCGTCTGTGCTCTGTTATGTCCTACTCTTTGTGACTCCCCAGGCTCCTTTGTCCATGGAATTCTCTGGGCAAGAATACTGGAGTGGGTTGCTATTTCCTACTCCTGGGGATCTTCCCAACCCAGGGATCGAAGCCACGTCTCCTGCATTGGTAGGCGGATTCTTTACCACTGAGTCACCTGGAAAACCCTGATTTTATAGAGCTCATTCATTTTAAAGATTGTTGAGATTGTGTGTATACTGTTATATTGTTGTATGTATATTTTGGGAATTACTGAAGCATCCATAAATTTAAATTTAAAGTTTTCTCACATTTCAATTCCTTTCTCACATATTTTGAAAGATATATGTGATTGGCAAGGTTATGTAGAGTAAAAAAAAATCTTGAAATACGGTGGTAATTCTGGAGAAGGAATGCGACCATAGGGTCACAAAGAGTTGGACGTGACTGAGCAACTAACACACACACAAACACACACAGTGGTAATTTGTGTTACTTGTACAGTTTCTCTCTTCAGTGTCATAGAGGTTTCTGACTTAGGTTTTTATATTTTTTAATATATGGGTTCAGGTTTTTGAGCACAAGCCACCTCTTCTCCTTGCTTGACCCTGCAGTAAACCCTTTCTCTGCTCAAAAAAAAGAAAAGAAAAGAGAAAAAGGAAATAATCTAGGGTAAAAATTCAGTCTTTATCCATTCTAAACCACAGTCTGTCCTAAGTTGGCTCTGTTTCCCAAGATCAAGTTGTGAAATGATTTAGGTAGAATATTTACTTGGAAGGCCTTATTCAAACTCGTTACACCTAATTATCCACTTTCTTCCCTTCATCTTAGAAAGTGCTTTTTCTTAATAATGGTTTTATTTGTCTCCCAAGTTTGGAAGTTATGGTCCTTTCCTTCTCTTTCTTCTTCCTTTTCCCTGTTGGAATCATTTCAGACCTACATTGTCAAAAGGCCTTCCGTTTGGTCTATCTCATTTCAATTTCCTCCTCTTCCTTTTCAAATAATATGTGAATATCAGTTTATGTTTCCTTGATGAATATACTTGACTTTTGTTTCTATAGAAAGCTTGAAGAGCTTCTCAGCATTTTCCCAGTCAAGTCCAGATTCTGATGAGTGACATGGAACAATCTATTTGGCTCCAGCCAACCATATTTCCTAAATGTGTCTTCTGTGACTCTGACACTTTATGGCTGCCTACATGTCGCTTCCAGCATATCCACCAAGTGGAATTTTTTGACCAGTTTTTGCTTTTGTGTTATACATTCTTCAGGAAGACTGCTATTAACTTCTTCATACTGGCCCATTTCCCTTTGAGTTCTCAAAATACTTATTGTCTGTATCATTCATTTTCTATTTAATTTTACAATCCTTTTGTAGTTTTTTCCCCTGAGATCTTATTTGTAAAATCCTATGGACAATTAGGTTTTCTATTTGCATTAGGACAAAAGGCCTGGTCTCAAATCCCTGACTTCTTTGCTCAAGTTATAGGTATTAACACATATGATGGAGATCTTCGTGTTGTGGTCAGTTTTCCTTGGGTCTAGCAGAAATTCAAGAAACTGGGGACATTTGTAGATGATTTTGTACATTTGGTGGTCTTTAGGTGGATAAAGAATTGCCCTGGTTTCCTGGATAGTATTTGTGTTAGCTTAGAACAGAGTTAATTTTCTGGATTGATTGAGATTTCTGACTCAGATATTCTTTTGCATTGGATGTCCAGTTGATCCATCACCATTTTTGGAAAAGACTTGTTGTTTAGTCACTAAATCATGTTCAACTCTTTGATATCGCATAGGCTGTAGCACACCAGGTTCCCCTGTCCTTCACTATCTCCCGGAGTTTCCTCAAATTCATGTCAGTTGAAGCAATCACGTCCATCTCATCGTCTGTCATCCCCTTCTCCTGTTGCCTTCAATCTTTCCCAGCATCAGGATCTTTTCCAATGAGTCGCCATCTTTGCATCAGGTGGCCAAAGTATTGGAGCTTCAGCTTCAGCATCAGTCCTTCCAGTGAATATTCAGGGTTGATTTCCAGGTTTGATCTCCCTTCTGTCCAGAGGACTCTTAAGAATCTTCTCTAGCACCATGGTTTGAAAGCATCAGTTCTTTGCTGCTCAGAATTCTTTATGGTCCAATCTCAAATCCGTACATGACTACTGGAAAAACCCTAGCTTTGACTATACAGACCTTTGTCATGACAAACTACTCCAGTATTCTTCCGTGAGAGCCTTGATGGGTTGACCGTAAGCGTAAGGCTTACTTCTGGACATTTCTAGTGCATTGAGCTATATATCTGTCCTTAGCTGTATGTCTCTGTCACACTGTCTTGATTACTGTAATTTGTAGTAAGTTATAAAACCTCAAGTGTGAGCCCTCCAATTTTGTTTTTTTATTTGAAAGATTGTTTTGACTATTCGTTTGTTGTTTTTGTTTGTTTTGTTTTAATTTTAAAAAGAAGCCCCAGTTTTTCCTTAAACCCCATTCTTAGTTTTTCAGGGACAGAAACTCAACATCATCTGGTGACTTCTGACTTTGCACTAAGACATTTCCTAGGAGTTGTCCTGCCAGTCAGCAAGGACCAGACTGTCCACATGTGGTCCAGCTCAAAAGCATCTGGGCCCACCCTGGCAAAGGGGCTTGTGTGATACAGCATGAAACACTGGATAGATAGCCTAGGACTTCTAGGCCTTACAAAGGTTAATTGGTACCCACCAGGCCTGGGCCATTTCAGGGACCCTAACCAAGCAAACATTCATTTTCCCTGATGTTTTGTGCTACCCACTAGCCCGTCCACACTCCTCTTAGCTTCTACTTCCATGAATCCATAAACATCAGAAGGCACAATGGCTTGGGCTAAAGCATAACTTATGGTTGGGCAGCCTTTGAAAGCTCACCTTTAATCAATATTGAGAAAAGAGAAACAGGGGCTAGGGCATGGGGATTGCCAGAGACAATGAGATGACACCCTCCTTCCCCCCGGCCCCAGTCCAACTCCTAGTATCTCTCTCAGTCATGGTCCTTATGTGAGAGGACGCTAAGGAAGCTGAAAGTTTAAACACTAATGTCATGCGAAAAGAAATGCAAAAAAGCAAAATGGCTGTCTGGGGAGGCCTTACAAATAGCTGTGAAAAGAAGAGAAGTGAAAAGCAAAGGAGAAAATGAAAGATATAAGCATCTGAATGCAGAGTTCCAAAGAATAGCAGGAAGAGATAAGAAAGCCTTCTTCAGCGATCAATGCAAAGAAATAGAGGAAAAGAACAGAATGGGAAAGACTAGAGATCTCTTCAAGAAAATTAGAGATACCAAGGGAACATTTCATGCAAAGATGGGCTCAATAAAGGACAGAAATGGTATGGACCTAACAGAAGCAGAAGATATTAAGAAGAGGTGGCAAGAATACACAGAAGAACTGTACAAAAAAGATCTTCATGACCCAGATAATCACGATGGTGTGATCACTCATCTAGAGCCAGACATCCTGGAATGTGAAGTCAAGTGGGCCTTACAAAGCATCACTATGAACAAAGCTAGTGGAGGTGATGGAATTCCAGCTGAGCTGTTTCAAATCCTGAAAGATGATGCTGTGAAAGTGCTGCACTCAATAAGCTAGCAAATTTGGAAAACTCAGCATTGGCCACAGGACTGGAAAAGGTCAGTTTTCATTCCAATCCCAAAGAAAGGCAATGCCAAAGAATGCTCAAACTACTGCACAGTTGCACTCATCTCACACGCGAGTAAAGTAATGCTCAAAATTCTCCAAGCCAGGCTTCAGCAATACGTGAACTGTGAACTCCCTGATGTTCAAGCTGGTTTTAGAAAAGGCAGAGGAACCAGAGATCAAATTGCCAACATCCGCTGGATCATGGAAAAAGCAAGAGAGTTCCAGAAAAACATCTATTTCTGCTTTATTGACTATGCCAAAGCCTTTGACTGTGTGGATCACAATCAACTGTGGAAAATTCTGAAAGAGATGGGAGTACCAGACCACCTAACCTGCTTCTTGAGAAATCTGTATGTGGGTCAGGAAGCAAGAGTTAGAACTGGACATGGAACAACAGACTGATTCCAAATAGGAAAAGGAATATGTCAAGGCTGTATATTGTCATCCTGCTTATTTAACTTCTATGCAGAGTACATCATGAGAAACGCTGGACTGGAAGAAACACAAGCTGAAATCAAGATTGCCGGGAGAAATATCAAGAACCTCAGATATGCAGATGACACCACCCTTATGGCAGAAAGTGAAGAGGAACTAAAAAGCCTCTTGATGAAAGTGAAAGAGGAGAGTGAAAAAGTTGGCTTAAAGTTCAACATTCAGAAAACGAAGATCATGGCATCTGGTCCCATCAGTTCATGGGAAATAAATGGGGAAACAGTGTCAGACTTTATTTTGGGGGGCTCCTAAATCACTGCAGATGGTGACTGCAGCCTTGAAATTGAAAGACGCTTACTCCTTGAAAGGAAAGTTATGACCAACCTAGAGAGCATATTAAAAAGCAGAGACATTACTTTGCTGACTAAGGTCCGTCTAGTCAAGGCTGTGGTTTTTCCAGTAGTCATGTATGGATGTGAGAGTTGGACTGTGAAGAAAGCTGAGCGCTGAAGAATTGATGCTTTTGAACTGTGGTGTTGGAGAAGACTCTTGAGAGTCCCTTGGACTGCAAGGAGATCCAACCAGTCCGTTCTGAAGGAGATCAGTCCTGGGTGTTCTTTGGAAGGAATGATGCTAAAGCTGAAACTCCAGTACTTTGGCCACCTCATGCGAAGAGTTGACTCATTGGAAAAGACTCTGATGCTGGGAGGGATTGGGGGCAGGAGGAGAAGGGGACGATAGAGGATGAGATGGCTGGATGGCGTCACTGACTCGATGGACGTGAGTCTGAGTGAACTCCGGGAGTTGGTGATGGACAGGAAGGCCTGGCGTGCTGTGATTCACGGGGTGGCAAAGAGTCGGATACAACTGAGTGACTGAACTGAACTGAACTGAATGTCTTGAGTGTTCTTAATTCCTTGTAGTTATATATGAATTTTAAAATTGGTTTATCAAATTCTGCAAAAAAAACTGCAGTGAGGATTTGATATGGGATTGTATTGAATCAGCCCAAGTTGGGGAGTATTACCATCTCTCTCTCTCTCTCTCTCTCTCTTTTTTTTTTTTTTTACTTTATTTTACTTTACAATACTGTGTTGGTTTTGCCATACTTCAACATGAATCCACCACTGGTGTACACGTGTTCCCAATCCTGAACCCCCCTCCCATCTTCCTCCCCATACTATCTCTCTGGGTCATCTTATAGATACTAAGTCTTCTGTTCTATGTACATGGGTCCTTCTTTTGATTCAGGCCTTTAATTTTTTAAAAACATGTTTTATGTACATGTACAAATCTTACACTTCTTTTGTTAAATTTATTCCTAAGAATTTTATTCTTTTTGATGTGATTATAAGTTGAATTGTTTTCTTAATTTCATTTTCAGATTTTTCATTGCTGATGTACTGAAATACAATTGGCTTTTGCATATTGAGCTTATATCCTACAACCCCATTGAACTTTTTTTATCAATTCTAGTAGTTTTTAAATAGAGATTTTAGGATTTTTTTTGTGTACAAATTCATCTTCCAAAAGAGGTAATTTTACTTCTTCCTTTCTGATCTGGATGCTTTTTGTTTCTTTTTCTTGCCTAATTATCCTGTCCAGAATATACACTATAATTTTGAATAGAAGTGGTGAGACAAGCATTGCTGTGTTGTTCCTGATGCTAGGGGAAAGGGTCTTTCACCATTAATTATGATGTTAGCTCTAGACTTACTTTTGTAGATTCCCTTTATCATGTTAAGTATATCCCTTCTATTTCTAGTTTGTTGAGTGTTTTTCTCATGAAAGTGTTTTGAATTTTGTCAACTACTTTTTATTGGTCTATTAATATGATTTTGTTGTTGTTGTTTTGGTATGTATTACAGTGAGTTTAAGTTATTAAACCAAACTTGTTTTCCTGGAATCCCCCTTGTTCATGGTATATAATTCTTTCATATTTTGCTGCATTTTGTTTCCTTGAGGATTTTGGTGTGACTATTCATGAGTATGTTGATCTGTAGTTTTTGTTCCTTGTTTTGTCTTGTTTTGGAGTCAGCGTTGTATCGACATCATACAATGAGTTGGGAAGTGTTCTTTACCTTCCTCGTGTTTCGAAGAGTTTTTTAAGCATTGGCAATTTTTCTTTAAGACTAATGGTAAATAAAAAAAAGACTAATGGTATTTTAATTTTTGTTTTTATCTTTTAGGATTCTCCTTTTACAAATGCAGGAATGGGTTCTAATCTAAATCTCTTGGGTGAAATTGAATGTGACGCCAGTATAATGGATGGAAAATCCTTGAATTTTGGAGCTGTTGGGGCACTGAGTGGTATGTAAACTTCAAAGCACATTATCTCTACTCTTAACAAAAAACTGAATATTACCATTTCATTCCTCCTAAAGACAGCCCAGTTGTTTTCATCATTCTTGCTTGTAATAATGTTGAAAATAAACATTTTTTTCTTTTATTGAATTTAAAACATAAAGTCTTACCTATAGATAGTTTTAAAGAAAACAGTGAAACAGCGTATGTCCAAGTCTTTGCTTAGAGTGTGATCATTATCCTTCATCCCCGCAAGAGATTACAGACATTTAAAATTGGAATTGGCATATTCCATTAATTTTGCAATTATTTGAATATACTAATAATATATTTTTATTGTTAAGAAATTCAAATAATATAAATAAAATTTACCTTTGATCTTCCAAATCTTTCCTTCCAAAACTCTCCCTGGAGGGTTTAACCAGTAAAATAAAATTCATTTATCTGTATTTCTATGTAATAGAAATACAGTTTTGCACATATTTTAAAAAAATGTATTTTGAAGCTTTAATGGTAGATAAAAAATAATGATATCAGTTATTATGAAACTTTCTTGTTTTCTTTAAACAGGATGTCTTAGAGATTTTTTAAACATCGCTACATATAAAATGTATATAACGTATGGTAGTTCACTTATTGAAGTGAAATATACATGAAGGGCACAGATTTAAATATAAAGCTTCGTGAATTCCTACATGTATATAGCCTTGTAAACCACCACCCAAAATCCAGACATAAAAGATTTCCATGTCAAAATAGAAACCCTTTCCAAATTCCCAGACAGGTTCTTTATACCTCTTCTTACTTTATATCACTGGTATTCCCATCCCACCTGCTCCTCCTTCTCCCCTAGTTCTGACTTTAGGCACTATAGATTAATTTGCCCTTGGCTCAAATTCATATGAGTGGAATCATACCCCTCTGTGTCTGTTTTCTTTTGCTTACTTTTATGCCTGTGAAATTGATGTATGATTTGTATCACAATAGCTTTTTAATTTTGTGGTAGCAGCATTTTGTTGCATGAGTATATAAGAACTTATTTGTTCTCCTTGGTGTATATTTGAATAATTTCTAGTTTTTGACTCTTATAAATAATAATAATAAAAAAACTCCAGTGCATATTTTTGTACAAGTTTTTTGGTAGACATATGCACTTACTTCCTTTGAGTATAAACCTAGGATTTAGAATGGTAAGTTTAGATACATATGTGTTTGGCTATAGTTGAAACTGCCCAGTTTTCAAAAGTAGTTGTTACCTTTATACTCCCACGATTTATGAGTGTTTCAGTTACTTGACATCTTTGGCAATGTTTGGTATTGCCACTCTTTTCAAAATTTAGCCAATTGATATGTTTGTAGTGGTATTACTGTTTTAATGTGAGTTTCCCTGGTGACTAATGACACTGAGAACATTTTCATGTGTCATGGCCATTGAGATATCCTTGTGTACTGTGTTTTTGTTTTTTGTGTACTTTTTATTGGATTTTTAAAATAGATTTGTTGGGTTACTTTTTATATATTTGATATAAATCCTTTGTCAGATACATGTATTGGGAATATCTACTCCCAGTCTCTGGTCCAGCTTTTCAGTCTTCTAAATGAGGTTTAAGTCATCAACTGTTTATGTTATGGCTAATTTTTTTTTTTTTTGTATTTTAAGAAATCTTTGCCTACTCAAAAATTTGAGGGTAGCTTCCTGTTGAAGATAGCAGTTCTATTGTTTTTAACCCTTCATAGTTAGCTTTCTTATGAAGTTCAGATTCATTTTAGAATAGGTGAAGTTGGAACCGACATTGTTTATTTTCCCTCTTATGAATATCCAGATGGCTTATTGCCACTGTCAGTAGAAAGGAGAATCCTTTCCTCCAAAGAGTGTTAGCAGATGAGATAACTGCATGTGTGGCAGTTTGTTTCTGTGCCTTCAATTCCATTGTTCTGTCTATTACGCCATTACCAGTGCTATACTGTCTTGATTACTATAGCTTGACATTGTGTCTTGATAGTCTGGTTTTATAAGATTTCCAGCTTCCTTTTTCCCCCTTTACAATTGTATTGGCTATTTTTCAATTTATGGCATTTTCATAAAATTGTTAGGATCAACTTGTCAGTGTTCATAGGAAAACCCTGCTGAGACTGTGATTGGTATTGCATTGAATATATATATAGAACCATATATGAACAACTGACATCTTAATAATATTGTGTCTTTCTGTTGTGAACATGGAATGTGTACATCTATATAAGTAATGTTTACTTTCCTCAGCAATATCTTATGGTTTTTAATATAGATATCTTATATATCTGCTATTAGATTTATTCCAGATGTTTTTTATGGGTATTAAAGTATATATTTTAAAATATTAGTATCCAATTATTTTTGTATTTAGAGATACAGTTGAGGTTTGTGTATTGGACTTGTATTCAGTGGTCTTGATAACTTTGTTAATTCAAGCAGTTAGAAAGATAAATTTCTTTTATAATTTCTATATACACAGTCACACCATCTTTGAATCATGACAGTTTTGCTTTTTCCATTCCAATATTTAACATTTTTGTTTTTTACCTGGCATTATTTTTCTGGCTCAGACTCAGTGCAGTATTAAATATAAGTGATGATAGTGTACATCCTGATTTTGTTCCTGACTTCAGAGGGGGACTCAGGTATTTCACCATACTGTGTGCTGCCAGCTATACGATTTTCATAAATGCTCTTTGTCAGATTGAGGATGTTTGTTTCTAGTTTTAGTTTACTGACATTAAGTGTTTTTCTGCATCTTTGACTCTTATTCTTTATTTTGTAGATACAATAAAATTTACAATTTTTTTTTGAATGCTAAACCAACTTTTCATTCCTGGCATAAAGTCTTCTTGATTGAGTCTTGTTTTTTACATCCACTGGATTTGATTTCCTGATGTTTAAGATTTTGACATCTATGTTCATGTAAGGATCAGCTTTAATTTTACTTAACTTAAAATATTCTCTTTAGATTTTGGAATCATGTTTGGCTGGCTTTATAAAATGAGTTGGGTTTTTTTTTTTCTCTTCTATTCTTTGAAAGGGTATGCATACAATTGGAATGATTTTTCAAAATTATTTGGAAGCATTCATTGGTTATTTTGAATTACTGGAATTTTCTTTGTGGAAAGTTTTAAATACATGTGTTTCAATTTTCTTACCAGTTATATGACTATCTATATTTTTCTTATGTGTATTTTCCAAGGAATTTGTCTTTTTAAAATGAGTTGTCAGATTTATTTGCCTAAACATTTTATTGACTTCCAGTTTAATGTTACTGTCATCAGAGAACATAGTCTGAAAGATTCCAACCCCTTGAAACTTCTTGAGACTTACTCTGTGGCTCTGCTTATGCTGTATTTTAATGAATGTTCCATGTGAACTTCCAGAGAGTGTTATGTAGTTGTTGGGTGTGTTTTCTGTATATATTAATTAGGTCAGTTTACTTACACATTTGTTGTAATCTTCTATATCTTTTCTGATTTTTGTGACAGCATGAAGAGCATTTCAGTTAGTTTTAATTTCTTTTATTATGAGATATTATTAGCATTTAATGAAATTTCATATTTTTCAAGGCCATTAGCATTTCTCTGTTTACACTTCTTGTGTGGCTTGCCATTTAACCCTGTTTATAAAGTGCTTTATCATATTGGAAATTAAATTTTTATTTGTCAGACTTATTATTCTCCTTTTTATGGGTTTTGCATTTCTTAAGGTTTTCAGTTCAGTTCAGTTGGGATTCGCTAGTGGCTCAGAGGTTAAAGCGTCTGCCTGGAATGCAGGAGACCCGGGTTCGATCCCTGGGTCGGGAAGATCCCCTGGAGAAGGAAATGGCAACCCACTCCAGTACTCTTGCCTGGAGAATCCCATGGAGAGAGGAGCCTGGTGGGCTACAGTCCATGGGGTCACAAAGAGTCAGACACGACTGAGCGAATTCACTTCACTTCACTTCAGTTCAATCGCTCAGTTGTGTCCAACTCGTTGTGACCCCATAGACTGCAGCATGCCAGGCCTCCCTGTCCATCACCAGCTCCCGGAGTTTACTCAAACTCATGTCCATTGAGTCAGTGATGCCATCCAACCAACTCATCCTCTGTCATCTCCTTCTCCTCCCACCTTCTATCTTTCCCAGCATCAGGGTCTTTTCGAAGGAGTCAGTTCTTCACATCAGGTGGTCAAAGTATTGGAGTTTCAGCTTCAGCATCAGTCCTTCCAGTGAATATACAGGGCTGATTTCCTTTAGGATGGACTGGTTGGATCTCCTTGCAGTCCAAGGGACTCTCAAGAGTCTTCTCCAACACCACAGTTCAAAAGCATCAATTCTTCGGTGCTCAGCTTTCTTTGTACTCCAACTCTCACATCCATACATGACTACTGGAAAAACTATAGCTTTGATTAGACAGACCTTTGTTGGAAAGTAATGTCTCTGCTTTTGAATATGCTCTCTAGGTTGGTCATAACTTTTTTTCCAAGGAGCAAGTGTCTTTTAATTTCTTGGCTGCAGTCACTATCTACAGTGATTTTGGAGCCCCCTCAAAAATAAAGTCTGCCACTGTTTCCCCATCTATTTGCCATGAAGTGATGGGACTGGATGCCATGATCTTAGTTTTCTGAATGTTGAGCTTTAAGTCACCTTTTTCACTCTCCTCTTTCACTGTCATCAAGAGACAGTTCTTCTTCACTTTCTGCCATAAGGGTGGTGTCATCTGCATATCTGAGATTACTGATATTTCTCCCGGCAATCTTGATTCCAGCTTGTGCTTCATCCAGCCCAGCATTTCTCATGATACTCTTCATGTAAGTTAAATAAGCAGGGTGACAATTTACAGCCTTGACATACTCCTTTTCCTATTTGGAACCAGTCTGTTTTTCCATGTCCAGTTCTAACTCTTGCTTCCTGACCTGCATACAGGTTTCTCTAGAGGCAGGTCAGGTGATCTGGTATTCCTATCTCTTTCAGAATTTTCCACAGTTTATTGTGATCCACACAGTCAAAGGCTTTGGCATAGTCAATAAAGCAGAAATAGATGTTTTTCTGGAACTCTCTTGCTTTTTCAGTGATCCAGTAGATGTTGGCAATTTGATCTCTGGTTCCTCTGCCTTTCTAAATCCAGCTTGAGCATCTGGAAGTTCACGGTTCAAGTACTGTTGAAGCCTGTCTTAGAGAATTTTGATCGTTAATTTGCTAGTGTGTGAGATAAGTACAATTGTGTGGTAGTTTGAACATTCTTTGGTATTGCCTTTCTTTGGGATTGGAATGAAAACTGACCTTTTTCAGTCCTGTGGCCACTGCTGAGTTTTCCAAATTTGCTGGCATACTGAGTGCCCCACTTTCACAGCGTCATCTTTCTGGATTTGAAATAGCTCAACTAGAATTCCATCCCCTCCACTAGCTTTGTTTGTAGTGATGCTTCCTTCCTAAGGCCCACTTGACTTCACATTCCAGGATGTCTGGCTCTAGGTGAGTGATTACACCATCGTAATTAACTGGATTGTGAAGATCTTTTTTGTACAGTTCTTCTGTGTATTCTTGCCGCTTCTTAATATCTTCTGCTTCTGTTAGGTTCATACTATTTCTGTCCTTTATCGAGCCCATCTTAGCATGAAATGGTCCCTTGGTATCTCTAATTTTTTTGAGGAGATTTCTAGTCTTTCCCATTCTATTGTTTTCCTCTATTTCTTTGCACTGATCACTGAGAAAGGCCTTTTTCTCTCTCCTTGCTAGTCTTTGGAACTCTGCTTTCAAATGGGTATATCTTTCCTTTTTTCCTTTGCCTTTTGCTTCTTTTCATAGCTATTTCTCAGGCCTCCTTAGACAACCATTTTGCCTTTTTGCCTTCTTTTTCTTGGAGATGGTCTTGATCACTGTGTCCTATACAATGTCACAAATCTCCGTCCATAGTTCTTCAGGCACTCTATCAGATCTAATCCCTTGAATCTATTTGTCACTTCCACTATATAATCATAAGAAATTTGATTTAGTTCATACCTGAATGGTCTAGTGGTTTTACCTACTTTCTTCAATTTAAGTCTGAATTTGGCAATAAGGAGTTCATGATCTATGCCACGGTCAGCTCCCAGTCATAATTGTACATGCAGTCACTTACATATTCTTCAAATATATGTATAATTTATTTTTCATTGGCTCCTTGAACGCATTGTTTGTTGATCAGTATCTGGAATGATCAACAAATTGTCCCTGTATAGTTATTGAGTAATAATAGTAAAGGATAATAACAACAACCATTTATTGGGTGACTATTACCATAGTCATTTAAATCATTTAGTGCTCAGGAAAACTTTCTGAGATCAATACTTTTATCCCCATTTTATAATTGAGGAATCTGAGACACAGGAGAGATTTAGTAATTTGTCCAAGTTTATTGTATCAGACTGGGTCCAGCTAGGAGACAGAAACCACACAGCAGTTTAAACTGGAGAAGCTTAATGTAAAGAGCAAAGGGGAAATACCCATATAAGGAAAATGTGGAAGGAAGTTCAAACCTTACTGAACAAGGTGTGGCTGCAGCCTGCTGTCTGGCAGAGAAGTTGTTGGGTTACCCAGGCCGTATTCCAGTGGGAGCAGAAACCGTCTTGTGGGGTTCAGACTGGCAGGTGGGCACACAGAGCTCAGGAAGCTGTGGGAGGTAAACCTCTGTTCCTGGGATGAGGACTGGGGTTTTGGCTCCCTAGGCAGCCAGCCCCACAGGATCCTTTGCTATGTGTGGGACTGGGGAGAAGGTATTGGGATCCGTGACTATGGTCTGTTTCTTTCTGGGGCTGTCTGCTGTGCTGCTGTGGCCTGAGTCAGGAGTGGGGAAAACATGTGGTGGGCGAATGCTGGAGGAAGCTGCACCCCGCAGGCACTTGGCGCTGGAGAGAGCCGTGTGGGTCACATAGTGTGAATGCTTGTGCACTCCAGGAGCCTGGCCTCTGCATTGTGTCTCCAGTGCCCTCTCCTGACAAAGCTGACCCATGTGCCAGCTGGCCTCGGCTGCGTGGTTAGATGGCCCATGCCCACTTTTACCCATCAGGCAACCAAGGGTGCATTTATAGCTACAAAGCAACCCACTGATAGCTGGTACAGTTATAAAGCAGTCTGACCCCCATTGCTCTGTTCTGTCCACCTCTCACAGACAATCCATCCTTTCCTACATTTGCAATACTGTCCATATTACGTATTAAATATCCTCATTCACACATGTGTGTATCTCAACTTTAGCTTTATTCTGTTCCACTGATATATTTGTCTATTTTGTACACAAACCACACTCAGTTACAATAGCTTTGAGTAAGAAACAGTATTTTGTAAGATGAGTGCCTGTTCATTTTTTTTTTTTTTTTTTACAAAGTTTACCTGGTAAACTTCAGAGTCAGTTTTTCATACATCATAGATGTCCTTTTGAAGCTTTGATGGTGAATTTATAGCTTTGAATTTATGTTAATTTATCAGTTAATTAATGTCTTTATGCCACTGAATCATCATACACAGAAATAAATTTATTTTAAGAGCTTCGTACAGAGATCTGAGTTTTTCTTCTTTTGATAGTTTATCCTTTTTTAGTGGGAGACAGTAGTTTTTCGTGTTTAGCTAAATATCTAGTTTTAAGTCAATCTGTTCTTTAATCTGAGATTTTTCAGTCTCTTTATATCCTGGTTTTTTTTTTTTTTTCATTTTTGTATTAATAGTGTCCTGAGACTATAAGTCAGTGGTCAAGGGTGTGGTCATTAGCTGCCTCTGTTAAAATCTCAGCATGTGATCCTGGGCAGGTAACTTAACCTTTGCAAATGTCTGCTCAGTAATCATATAGGGTTTATAACTGTACTTATGTGATAGAGGTGAAGTGTCCACTAAATCATCTGATACTGGTTAAGGTTTGGCACTGGGCCTGGCTCATACTGGATCCTAGGTTACTGTCACCGTCTTCTGTCATCATCATTGTCATACTTGTCATTCTTATTGTCACCCTGGCAGTTCTTTTTCACGCTAATACCTCCTATCCTATTTTTCCTCTGGAGAAGCACCCTTTTCTCCCTTTTCATTTTGTTTTCCCTCCTGGAAGCAATCCTAGCCATGTCAGTCTCAGTCTTGTATGCCTTTGGTCTCTTCTCCCCACTCTCTCCCCATTTGTAGGACTTTATTCTTTCTTGCAGGTGAGATTTAAAATTTTTGTCCATTAATTTTTCTTCCTAAGGAGAAATATGAAGCTGTTTGTACTCAGGTGTATTCCTTAGAGGAAGTTCATGGTATTGATAATAGATGGCAAATTTCCAGTTAAATTTTTAATTCTATCCTGAAATCTATTAAAAAGGAACCTAATTTAAATTTGTGTTATTTCAAATTCAGTCTTTTCTGCTATAGCACATGATAAAATGAGAATATATGTTTTTATATTTGTTCTGTTCTTATACCTGTAGGTATTCATATATTTGATTTGCTCCTTATTGTTCATGATAAATAACGGTTTTCATTAGTATATTTATAGAAAGTTTTCCAAGATATTGATACTTAAAAGTTGTCTCATTGAAACAGCCACAAAATTGAGTGGGAAACTTGAAGACTTTCTGATTTCACTTTCTGCTGATTTTATTTTATAGGAATCAAGAACCCAGTCTCAGTCGCAAACAGACTCTTGTGTGAAGGGCAGAAGGGCAAACTCTCAGCCGGCCGAATCCCTCCCTGGTAACTGCTCTGTTCTTCTTCATCTTTCTCCAGGATTTTGGTCTTTGGTGCATGCAGTGTTTAAGGCTATTTTTATCCACAGAAGGCTGACGCTGTTGGTTACACATCAGCAGGAGGTTGCCTTTGAGAGGACGACACTCTTTGTTCTGTGATCTCAAAACATTTTGTTTCAAGAGAGAGCTCTGGATGGAAGAGAATATTATGGATTAATGTGCAAAAGAGATCAGAGTTAATTTAGGTTTTGTAGTTGATTGTAGAGATGCTTTTGCTGTTAATAAGTGCTTAACTGGGATCTTTTTATTATAGGACTTTAAAAATATCTTACATGTTTGAGTCTAGAGTCTAAACTCATTTTAATGAGAAGTTCTCAGAATAAAAGTACTTAATTTTATTCTTCTGCAGAAACACATTTTGACACTAACATTAGTAAGATTACATCTTTTCTGCAGCATTAAAGTATACTTTTCCTTAAAAAAAACTTTGAACTTGAATGTTGTAAAGAGCCTGCACAAACCTATCATCTAGCTCCAATAATTAATATTTTTGCCCTTCATCTGTCTCATGTAACCTTTCTCTTTCCTATAGTATTTTAAAGCAAATCCTTACCATTGTATTTCACCCTTATATAGTTTTGTAAATTTCTCTGTTTGCAAAATGTAATCACATCCTGTTAACATGCCTAATGATACATTTAATCCACTTTTAAAATTTTTTTATTTTGAACTTTTTATCTTGTATTGGAGTATAGCCAATTCACAACGTTGTGGTAGTTTCAGGTGAACAGCGAAGGGACTCAGCCGTATATATACATGTATCAGTTCTTCCCCAAAGTCCCCTCCCACCCAGGCTGCCTGATAAAATTGAGCCGAGTTCCATGTGCTATGCAGCAGGTCCTTGTTGGTTATCCGTTTTAAATATCACAGCGTGCACATGACCATCCCAAACTCCCTAACTATTCCTTCTCCCTGGCAACCAGAGGTTCAGTTTCTAAGTCTGTGAGTCTCTTCTTGCTTTGTAAGTAAGTTCATTTGTATCATTTCCTTTTAGATTCCACATATAAGGGATGTCACACAATATTTCTCCTTCTCTGTCTGACTTCACTCAGAATGACACTCTCTAGGTCCACCCATGTTGCTGCAAATGGCATTGTTTCATTGTTTTTCATGGCTGAGTAATATTCCATCACACACACACACCACACATCTTCTTTACCCATTCCTCTGTCAGGGGACGTTTAGGTTGTTTCCACGCCTTAGCCATTGTAAACAGAGTTATGCATATTTTAAAAAATCAATGTACATATTAGTTTGAAACTTTCTTTTTTTCTTTAAATGGGATGTCTTAGAGATTTTTTCAACATCAATACATATAAAATATATGTAATGTTTTATAGTTCACCTGTTGAAGTGAAATATGCATGGACATGTAGGTTGCTCCATGTCCTGGCTGTTGTAAACAGTGCTGCAGTGAACACTGGGGTGCCTGTATCCTTTTGGCTCATCTTTTTCTCTGGATATGTGCCTAGGAGTGGGATTACCTGGTCATATGATAGCTCTGTTTTTAGTTTTTTAGGGAAACTCCATACTGTTCTTCACAATAACATGGATAATAATATTAACAATTATGCCTCAAGACTGTCTTATACTCAGCTGTCTTCAGTACCATATATGTTCAGTATGCCTGGCTGTTAAGGTTACATTAATATCCTGTATTGAAAGTTGTGACAGTGGTACTATAGGAATCACTGTATTTGAATTTCAAGTAATAGAAAATAATATAGTTTTGAAAAATCTTGAAATCTTTTTACCCAAATATATTCAAGGTATCCCTGCTTCCTACCAGCCAGGTTAAGAAAACAAAACATTACCAAGAGACTCGAAGCTGTGTAGATGCAATCCTTGCTAAAGGCATCCTTATCCTTCTGCTGACCCATACTCATACCCTGACCCCATCTCTGGCCCTGCCCTAGGTAACAGCTGTCCAGAATTTAAGCTTTTCTCATTCTCATCTATTCCTTTATGGTAGTAAACACATACAACACAAGCATACCTCATTTTATTGTGCTTTACAGATCCTGTATTTTTCTTTACAGATTGAAGGTTTGTGGTAGTTGTGCCTTGAGCCTTTTTCCCAACTGCATTTGGTCACTTGATGTCTCTGTGTTACATTTTGGTAATTCTCACAATATTTCAAACATTTTCATTATTATAGTTGTAATGGTGCTCTGTGATCAGTGATGTTTAGTGTTGTTTACTATTATGACTTGCTGAAGGCTCAGATGATGCTTAGCATTTTTTAGCAATATCCTGTTTTTAGATTAAGGTGTGTCCAGTATTATTTTAGGGATAGTGCTATCGCAGTCTTAATAGAATACAGTGTAGTGTAAACATATGAACTGGGAAATCAGAAAATTTGTGTGACTTGCTTTATTGTGATGTTCACTTAATTGTGGTGGTCTGCAACTGAACCTGCAGTATCTCCAAGGTATGCTAGAATTCTGATTTTCTAAGTCTACATAGACACGGACATAGATGTGCAAAAAACTTCTGGAAAGGTCGTGAGACACACCGTAATTACCTCTAGGAAGGAGGAAGGAAGGAACAAGATGAAGCAGTTGTCAAAGGGGATATGTATAATATTTTTATGTTTTACAAAGATGAAATATATGTGAAAAAGCAATGGCCATCTCTGTATTAAAATAATGTCATGAGGTGATCCTATAGTTGTTTGGAATTAGTGATCTAATTTTCTCACATTGTTCTTCAGCTTTATTTTTTGTTTTCAAAATTGCTTTGACCATTTTAGGCATTTTGCACTTTCATGTGAATTTTATAATTATCCCATCAGTTTCTTTGAATAACCTGCTAGAATTTTGATTAGGTTTTTAACTTAATCATTTTTTAAGGTCTTCTTTAACTTCTCCGAACAGTGTTCAGTGTATAGATTTTTCACAGCTTTTAAAAAATTTATACTTAAGTGTTTCTTTTTGATGCTGTGATAAATTACATATTTTAAAAAGTTAAATACCAGTTGTTCCTTACCAATATAGACATATAATTGATTTCCTTATATTGATATTCTGGCTTGGAAATTTGCTAACTTCATTTGTTCTCATTTTGTTTTTATAGATCCCATAAAGTTTTCTACATAGATATTTCTGTCTTCTGGGAATAACAATAGTTTTATTTCCTCCTTTTTAATGCATTCCTTTAATTAATTTCCTTTTTGTTATTGCACTGGCTAGCATCTCCTATGCAATGTGAAATAGAAATGTGAGAGTGAACACCCTTGCTTTATTTGTAATCTTAGGGAGGATGCGTTTATTCTTTACCCTTAGATATGATGGGCTTCCTTCAGGGCTCAGATGGTAAAGCATTTGCCTGCACTATGCGAGACATGGGTTTGATCCCTGGGTCAGCAAGATCCTCTGGAGTAAGGGGCAACCAATTCCAGTATTCTTGCCTGGAAAATTCCATAGACAGAGGAGCCTGGCAGGCTACAGTCCATGGGGTTGCAAAGAGTCAGACATGACTGAACGCCTAACACTTTCACACACATGATGGCTGCTATAGGTTTATCTTAGATGCTCTCTATCATGTTGAGAAAGTTCCCTTCTTTTCCTAATATGCTGAGAATTTTTAATAGGAATGGGCATTGTACTTTTTCAAATACTTCTCTGCATCTATTTGTGCTGATCTTTCTTATTTAGTCAGTTGATACAGTGATTGGGTGATTTTTGACTCTTAAAGTAAAAGTTGCATTCCTGGAATAAATTCCACTTCGTTACAATGTATTATCCTTTTATATGTTACTGGATCCACTTTACTAACTTTTGTAAATACTTTTTGCATCTGTGTTTATGAGAGACTTTGGTCTGTAGTTTTCTTGTAATGTCTTTGGTTTGTGTTCATTTTGCTTCCTGGATATGTAATGATATATTTCATCAAATTTGGAAAAATTTTGGCTATTTCTTCAGATGTGTCTTTCTTGATCCCTCCTCTTCTGTCTTCTAGGATTCCAGTTACATGTGTATTTGACCTCTCATAGTGGTACTGATGGCACCCCACTCTAGTACTCCTGCCTGGAAAATCCCATGGACGGAGGAGCCTGGAAGGCTGCAGTCTATGGGGTCGCTAGGAGTTGGACATGACTGAGCGACTTCACTTTCACTTTTCACTTTCATGCATTGGAGAAGGAAATGGCAACCCACTCCAGTGTTCTTGCCTGGAGAATCCCAGGGACGGGGGAGCCTGGTGGGCTGCCGTCTTTGGGATCACACAGAGTCGGACACGACTGAAGCGACTTAGCAGCAGTAGCAGCAGCAGTGGTACTGATAATTTTTTTATTTTTCCCATCCATTTTTCTCTTTGTTTCATTTTGAATAATTTCTACTACTGTTTCCAAGTTAACTAATTATTTTTTGGCAACACCTAGTTACCTGTTAATCCTATCCAGTTTATTTTTCATTTCTGACATTGTAGTTTTTAATCTCTAGAAGTTCGATTTGTATCTTAAAAAAAAAGTCTTCTGTGTATCTGCTTAACATATTTAATATTTCCTGTAACTTCTTGAGCATATGAGTACAATTATAGTAACTTTTAATATCTTTGTTTACTAATTCTATCATCTTTGTCATTTCTGGGTTTTCAATGGAATGATTTTTCTCATTATAGGTTACGTTTTCCTGCTTCTTCACGTTTGGTAATTTTTTTTATTAGATTCCACACATTGTGAGTTTTGCCTTATTTGGTATTGGATATTTTTGTACTTCAATTCTAGGATGTGGTTAACTTATTTAGAGACAGCGTCATCCTTTCAGGCCTTGCTTTATACTTTGTTACACGAACTAGAGAAGCATTTAGCCTTGAGCTAACTTGGCTTTGCTGCTAGGCAAAACCCTTCTGAGTACTATAACAGATGCAACCAGAATGAGGTTTTATTTTTTTAGTTTGACTAGTGGGAACAGGAGCTGTTCTGGCCCTATGTGAACTTGGGGATTGTTTCCTCTAAAACTTTCGTGTTATTCTCTCCCAGACTTTGATAATTTCCTTTTACACATACACTGATTACGTACTCAGCTGAAGACTGGAGGGACTCTGCAGATTTCCGGAGTCTTTTCTCTGTGCGACTCTCTTCCCTGGGTTTCTGCCCTGTGAACTCTGGCCACCTGGGTGTCTCTGGATGCCCAGCTCTCTGTCTTCAGCTCACAGAGACTGCAGGGTTCCTGTTCTGAGTTCCTGTTCCTGTGCCATGGCAGGAAACTCTCCAGGCAGTAAGCGGGGCTGTCTATAAGGTTTACCCTGTTTGTTTCCTTTCTCTCAAGGATCACTGTCCTATGCTGCCTACTGGCTAATGAGTGAAAACTGTTGTCTGCTGTATTTGTCTGATTTTATTCCCCATTGGTTCAAGCAAGAGTGTAAATTGTATTCCTTGTTACTCCATCTTGTCCAAAAGCAGAAATATCTCAAATACCTGCACTGTGTACCTGCAGTAGTTGGAAAAAACCCAGATTCCCTGAGGATTCTGTGTGTGTGTTAGCTGCTCAGTCATGTCTGATTCTTTGCAACCCCATGGACTTTAGCTCACTAGGCTCCTCTCTCCATGGAATTCTCCAGGCAAGAATACTGGAGTGGGTTGCCATTTCCTCCTCCACAGCATCTTCCCTATCCAGGGACTGAACCTGTCTCCTGCATCACAGGTAGATTCTTTACTGTCTGAGCCACCAGGGAAGCCTCCTGAGTATCCTAAATAGATGAAATTGAATTTATCATGTTTTTACTTTAAGTTTGTTTACACACAACCCTAATGAGTCTAGTTGTGTAATTTCTGTAATGATAATAGTTGACACTTACGCATTCGTACACTGTGAGAGGCACTGTTTTATGTGATTCGTATGCATTATCTCATAATATCATAAAATGATTTATGAGGAAAACATACATTTTGTAGACAAAGAAACTGAGTACCTTACTTGACTTGTTATACTATTAAAATTTTATGGAGTCCTTCCTTATCACATTAGAAGCAGCAGACTAGAACTCATAACAAGGCAGTAAAATTCTTTTATAATAGTAAGAAATAGCTGTTTACATCCATTTAGTTATTCATTCACTTACCATTCCTTCATTCAGCAAATATTTATTGTTTAATTCCTGTGTGCTAGATATAGGGATATAAAAACTATCAAAAGCAGATGGAAGACTTAGAAACCATGGTCTTCTGTTGTCATCTATTGAAGAGGCAGGTAACTATGGGGGCAGCAAAGCATTGCGTGTTTCCTAAGAAGTCTTCAAATAAAAAGTTCATCTGTCTGTATACCTCATTGAGGAAGACAGGGAGTGTATCTGTTTCAGCTGCATCTAAAGTTGTTAGAATTTTGTAAACTCTTATTGTCTGCTTAAAAAAAAAAAATCCCTCAGCAGAATTTTAGGAGGCATGGTATTTCTATTAGCTGATAATCTTTTATATTTTAATTTTCTGGTTATTGTCAGCATGACATGATGCATTGTTTAAGTATTGGTATTTGGTCAGACTAGCTGAATATTTGATATCTTCATAAATTTGGTGGAACTATTATCATAAACTGTGCCATGTTTTCCCAAGTTGATTTTATTAGCTAAGCTAAGCTAAGTCACTTCAGTTGTATCCGACTCTGTGCGACCCCATAGATGGCAGCCCACCAGGCTCCCCCGTCCCTGGGATTCTCCAGGCAAGAACACTGGAGTGGGTTGCCATTTTATTTATAAAAGTATATTTTCACTCTTTTCTCCTCTGTGATGATATGGTGTAACTTTGATAGGCCTTACCATCTAGAACAAAGGTTGTCAAACTACGGCCTATGGGACAAATCTGGTCTGCTGCCTGTTTTTGTCAATAGCGTCTTTTGGGAACACAGCCGCGCCTGTTTGTGTACGTATTGTCTGTGGCTGCTTGTGCTCTGCAAAGGAGCTGTTGCATCCAAGACAGCTGGGTACAAAGCCTAGATTATTTGCTGTCTGGCCTTCTAGCCGAAAAAAATTGCTAACTCCTAACCTATTATAGAAAAAGTTATAATTTTTTGTAAGTATAAACTTTAATAGTTTTGTTTGACTTGGCATTTTCTTTTTTCACTGTATAGTTCATTTCATTCATTTATTTATTTTGGCTGTGCTGGGTCTTTGTCGCTGTGTGTGGGTTTTCTCTAGTTGTGGCAGGCAGGATCAGCTCTCCAGTTGCCGTGCGTGGGCTCCTTGTTGCGGTGGCCTCTCGCTGCGGAGCATGGGCTCTGGGCATCCGGCCTTCAGCAGCTGCGGCGTGTGGGCTCAGGAGGCGTGGTGCGCGGATGAGTTGCTCTTTGGCATGTGGAATCTTCCTGGATCAAGGGTTGAACCTGTGTCCCCTGCATTGGCGGGCAGATTCTTATCCATTGTAAGAAGTCCAAGTTATAATTTTCAGAAATTTTGTTGCTTTTGGTGAAAAAGGGAAAGCTTGGAAAACATTGTTGCTTCATGATTAATATGAGTTAACCTAAAGTGCTCATTCAGTTCAGTTCAGTTCAGTCGCTCAGTCATGTTCGACTCTTTGCGACCCCATGAATCGCAGCACGCCAGGCCTCCCTGTCCATCACCAACTCCCGGAGTTCACCCAAACTCATGTGTATTGAGTCAGTGCCATCCAGCCATCTCATCCTCTGTCGTCCCCTTCTCCTCTTGCCCCCAGTCCCTCCCAGCATCAGAGTCTTTTCAAATGAGTCAGCTCTTTGCATCAGGTGGCCAAAGTATTGGCCACATCAGTCCTTCCAATGAACACCCAGGACTGATCTCCTTTAGGATGGACTGGTTGGATCTCCTTGCAGTCCCAGGGACTCTCAAGAGTCTTCCCCAACACCACAGTTCAAAAACATCAATTCTCCGGCACTCAGCTTTCTTCACAGTCCAAATTTCACATCCATACATGACCACTGGAAAAACCATAGCCTTGACTAGACAGACCTTTGTTGGCAAAGTAATGTCTCTGCTTTTTAATATGCTGTCTAGGTTGGTCATAACTTTCCTTCCAAGGAGTAAACGTCTTTTAATTTCATGGCTGCAGTCACCATCTGCAGTGATTTTGGAGCCCAGAAAAATAAAGTCAGCCACTGTTTCCACTGTTTCCCCATCTATTTGCCATGAAGTGATGGGACTGGATGCCATGATCTTCATTTTCTGAATGTTGAGCTTTAAGCCAACTTTTTCACTTTCCATTTTCACTTTCATCAAGAGGCTGTTTAGTTTTTCACTTTCTGCCATAAGGCTGGTGTCATCTGCATATCTGAGGTTATTGATATTTCTCCCGGCAATCTTGATTCCAGCTTTGCTTCCTCCAGCCCTTAGACCCTAGATTATTTGAGATGCAAATTTAGTTTTTGGTACATTGTTTATTTGAAAATGCAATTAAACTTATTGTATTTCATAAATTCATTCAGATTTTAGTACTTTTGTATGAATGGGAAAAGAATATTTAAAAACCTATAGATTAAAAGAAACATAAGAAGTCCCTTGGACTGCAAAGAGATCTAACCAGTCCATTCTAAAGGAGATCAGCCCTGGGATTTCTTTGGAAGGAATGAGGAAAAGGGGACGGCAGAGGATGAGATGGCTGGATGGCATCACCGACTCGATGGATGTGAGTTTGAGTGAACTTCAGGAGTTGGTGATGGACAGGGAGGCCTGGTGTGTTGCAGGTCATGGGGTCGCAAACAGTTTGACACGACTGAGTGACTGAACTGAACTGAACTGAACTGAAGAAGACCTATCAACCAATCAGAAAATATGGATGGATTAGTTGGGTTTCCCCTCAAATAAAATAGTTTAAAAGGCAAAATAACAATAATAGCACAACTTTTAGGAAAAAATCAGGGGAATGTGCATCGATTGAATAAACTTTTGATTCCAAGGATTTATTGTTAAATTTTTTAAGGTGTCAATTTGTTATGTTGTGGTTATGTATTTTTTCTTAAAATTGCTTTTTTAGAGACATTAAAATATTTATATTTGAAGTTATGTGATATCTGAGATTTGCTTCAAAATAGTCTGGATGGGAGTGAAAATGAAGATTAGCAATGTATTAATCTTTGATGAAATAGGGTAATGATCCCTTTGGATTCACTATATACTATTCACTGTAATGTATGTGTTTGAAAATTTTTACAATAAAATTTTGAGAAGGGTTAAATCCTTGTTATTTAATATATTCATTATTTTTTTTCCCACATATAGCTGGTTCTCCTTTATTTGAACTTTCTGTGTTTGTAAGCTTTAAATAAGCAGTAGCCACCAAATTGATAGTCTTTCTTCAATTCTGTGTATTTGTGATAAACCAAGAAGTCATAGGTAAAATAGGCAGAAATCTTTTTTGAAGTCCAAAGAAGCAGCTATCATTTTCTCCTCTATCTTTCTTATCTAGCATAGTGCATTTTAAGCAGTTTTGAGAACTTTCTAAAATCACTAAATTACACATTTTTACTCTTGCCTGGAAAATCCCATGGATGGAGGAGCCTGGTAGGCTGCAGTCCATGGGGTCACGAAGAGTCGGACACTTACTGAGTGACTTCACTTTCACTTTTCACTTTCATGCATTGGAGAAGGAAATGGCAACCCACTCCAGTGTTCTTGCCTGGAGGATCCCAGGGACGGCGGAGCCTGGTGGGCTGCCGTCTATGGGGTCGCACAGAGTCGGACACAACTGAAGTGATTTAGCAGCAGCAGCAGCAGCAGCAGCCTGACAATAGTGTTATGACTTTTGAAAATAGTTCCTACCCATAAAATTCTGGTTGACCTCGGTGCATTTCTGCATGTTTGGTTGTGCTGGCCCTTCAGTATCTCAGCTTGCTGACGGTCTTAATCACCCCAGTCAGTGCTGGTCTCAGTACACTGTTGCTTTTGTTTCATGACACCTTAGACTTGCTTTAGTGTAGATTAAGGAGAGCATAACACAAGGACAATGCTGTCCTTTAGAGAATTTTGACACCCTCATTTATTATTTTGTTGAGTATCTTGCAGTTGTTTGTTTAATGATTAGTGTGTTTTAGGCATTGTTCTGAGTGGCTATGTGGATATCAATGAAAAAAAGGTCCCTGCTGTTAATGAAGCTTACAGTTTATTTGAGGGAGACGTGTAAACAATAGAGATAATATGTAAGCTATACAGTGTGTGGGCTTCCCTGGTGGCTCAGATGGTAAAGAATTCACCTGCAGTGCAGGAGACCTGGGTTCGATGCCTGGGTTGGTCCATGGAGTCACAAAGAGTCAGACACAACTGAGCTGCACCCACAGTATATAGAATGTGATAAGGTGGAAAAATTGTAAAAAGGGCAGAATGAGAGAGATTAGGAGTACTGGGTAGAGGAGTGTAGAGTGTTGAGTAGTTTTAAAGTATTGAGTTTCAGGCGTCATCAAGGAGATATGTTTAAACAGATGGAGAAATTTGCTATTTGGGAAATAAGGAAGATCCTGACTGGGCAGTCAGGGCGAAGGCCCTGAGGCCAGAGCTCCCTTGGCATGTTTGTGTTTTTACAAGGTGCTGGAGTAGCATTACCAGGAGGAGGGGGAGATGAGGGGAGGAGCGGGGAGAGAGGAACGGATCACGTGGGCGCCTGGAGATTCTGCCGACAGCTCCAGTTTGCAGGCTAGTGTCGTCCCAAGGGGCTTCTCAGGATTTTGAGAAGAGGAGTGTCATTACCTGACCTGCGTTTCCCAAGGATGTCAGTGGCTGGTGTGTTGAGACTGGACCAAGGCAGGGAACCAAGCAAGGCAAGCATGGGAGTGATGGGGCTGTTGCAGCAATCCAGGAGAGCGATGGAGGCGGCTCAGACCCAGGTGGTGCAGGGGAGTGGTGAGAAGTGGCCAGACTCTGGGTGTGTTAACAAGGTAGGGTCGGTGGGTTTCCTGGTTAATTGAGGTGAAACTTCTATGAAAGCGTTCTCCTTGGAGAATCATGAATATTTGGGAAAAATTTGAGTTGGTGCTGCAGTTAGTGTTCTGGGAAGTGATTTTTTGCTTTTGATAGGATGTGCTCAGCTGCTTCAGTCGTGTCCGACTCTGAAACCCCATGGACTGTAGCCCACCAGTCTCCTCTGTCCATGGGATTTTCCAGGCAAGAGTACTGCAGTGGGTCGCCATTTCCTCCTCCAGGGAATCTTCCCAACTCAGAGATCAAACCCGCATCTCTTGTTTCTCCTGCGTTGCTGGTAGATTCTTTACCACTAGCACCACCTGGGAAGCCCTTTTGATCGTATAGTTTTTAACCAAACTCACATAACTTTATAGCGTTTTTAAATGATTTCAAAAGCAGTTATATGCCACTTTTTGTGATGTTGCACCACTGGACACGTAATTTTGGATAGTAAGGTAAGTCAGGTATTCAGAATTCTTATCCATAAGACAAGCATCCAAAATGCTCACTTTCTTGGTAAATATTATAAAACACCTAACATATTTAAAAACTTGCATTGCAGACAGTGGCAAACTGATTTCATTTAGAATCAAATCTATGAATGATTGAGAAATGAAAAATAACACTAAGCATATTTTATAAAATGCTTTTGGTCCCAGATACTGGGATCGAACTCTAAATGACTAGTGGATGTGCTGAGAATATTAGATTCAGCTCCAAACTTCTGTCTTGATCATTTAATGCACTACTTCAGCATCTCCTTTGCATTTTCACATGAATAGAAGTTATTTCTTATATCAGAGTCTTTTTTGAGCAGGAGAAAGTGCTACAAATGCCATCAGGATAGTTCAACTTGCATCCAAGTTCCTACTTGAATTATTCTTCCATTTTCCTTTATGTGACAGCTTTTCTTGGCTGTTTCTTTGCAGTGGTCTTCATTTGATACAAGAATAGGAGAACTGTTTTCTATTTTTGGAGTCCTTTAGAATTTTTTTAAAAAATGGAAGTTTGAAGAGGTGAAGTTGTTTATTCTTGTGGACTCTCTCCCTCCTCTTTTTTTTTTTTTTTTCTTTAAAAGCTCCCTCAGCTCCAAGCTCTGTATATATTGGAAAAGCTATTGAGCCTAACAATCTAGTTTCTCTTTGGAACTGTTTGAATATATTTCTAAGTATCTACTTTGACTTTCTTCTAATCTGTCATTGATCTTATTAACAATCAAATCTAAAGACTTCAATATGTATTACTTTGAGTTTTTATTGTTGGATGATTAGAGGAACAGAAGCAAAAAATAGGGAGCAGGAAACTAATGAGTAGGCTCTAGTTCAAGGAATCCATTACTGGCTGGCTGAGATCTTTAAGAAGTTGGCTGTGGAAGGAGATGAAGTGATTGATTATTATGGTAACTGCTTGCTATTACTGTGTTAGGGAATGGAGTGGTTAATTATCCTGCATGCTATTTGAAATCTTTGAAAGGAAGTCTTTTACAGTTAGCTAACAGTATCCTTTTATTCACTTACTGTTATGTTAAAACCTGCAGTTGGGGCTTAAAAAATGACCTCTGGGACACACCACACTACCTTACCACAGTGAAAATGTGGTTCTGAGTCATATATGTGTATATATATATATATATTGCATCGAGGCTTAGAAATGTAAGTGCATATCATTGTGTTTGAGCATCTGTGGATGTACCCCACTCATTATGGATAGATCCAGCTGTTATGCTAGGCAAGAATACCAAGTCTGAAGACACTTGCTTAAGCTTTAACTCTTAACATGATTAAAATAGTTCTTGTACATAAACTGAGAACCACTTTGTTCCAAGATAAATCTTTATATTTTCCACTGGGAAATCAACTATTTTTACTTCTTATGTTACATTTTGCCAATTTTTACTTATTAGGTATTACAAATGATATCATACCATTTACTGTTTCCAATTGTAAAATTTCTAACTTGGGGAAAAATTAAATGAATTCTTTTGGTATATAGCCATTTTAAGGTATTGCAAAATTTTTAGTTGTCTTATTATGTTGCTTATCTTACTTTATATGTATATAATAATATATGTATACAAATAACTATATATATTTATTGCCTATATACATGTAGGAGAAGATGACACTGAATTTTTAAAAGAATAATCTTTCTGTTGTTAGCTTTTTAGTTGGAGAAGGAGCCTACAGATGGGCAGTAGATCATGGAATACCCTCCTGCCCTCCTAGCATCATGACCACAAGTGAGTAAAAACTTTTCAAAATTAAGCTGTGTTAGCATATATACCTGAAAGTGTTACATTGCTTTTGATCCATGTAGCACCTGTATTTAAGGAAGAAAGCTTGTATGTTGAAATATTTTAGTTAAAAGATATGTAGAAAGTTAGTTAATGGTCAGTCAACTTTATCTTCCTGAGGTCCCCTCACTCCTGCTTTCTCATGCTTTTATAGAAGTATTGTTAAAGGATCTTTTGTAGGCTACTTAAAATAATTACTGACAGTAAAACCATAATATTACCCACTTAAAGAGAGAGAAGAAAACATAGGTCAACATTTACCAATCCTTGAGCTGAAGAAGCCCTTTCTAGGTACCAAGTGTAGGAGAAGGAAAAACAAAAAAAATAGAAAAAAGGTCAAAAGTCATAAATAGATAATACAACATAATTAACAGGGACATTTAAATTAAGATGAGTACATGATAAATCTTACTTGTTAAATCCCTCTTACTTGGTGAAGGCGTTAAAAAAAGTATATTACTGGTGGTAAGTGTGTGATCAAATGAACATAATACATTGTAGGTACAAATGTAGATTGGCAGAAATTTTGGAGGATGTTGTTGAGTAATATAAATCAAAAGCCTTAAACCCATTTTGCTTCTCTGAACTTGTCATTGGAGATATAGACAAATTTATGTAGAAGGGTGCTCAGTGAGCATTATTAAAAATGTAAAAGAAATTCAATTGTGTATAAAATAAACTACAAGGATATATTGTACAACACAGGGAATATAGCTAATAACTATAAATGGAGTATAAGCTTTAAAAATTGTGAATCACTATACTGTACATCTGCTACTTATATCATATTGTACATCAACTATACTTCAATTAAGAAAAAGAGAAAGAAAAACATAAACAATTATAAAAAATTTTGAAAAACTCTTATATCCAACCCAGAAGAATGTAAGTAAATAAACTGTCACATATTCTTATAATAAAATGTTATAAAGTAACTAGAAATTGTTATAAAGACATAACGATTAATCAAGAAAAGAAAGTGAAGTCGCTCAGTTGTGTCTGACACTTTGCGACCCGGTGGACTGTAGCCTACTAGGCCTCTCTGTCCATGGTATTCTCCAGGCAAGAATACTGGAGTGGGTTGCCATTTCCTTCTTCAGGGGGTCATCCTGACCCAGGGATCGAACCCAGGTCTTCCGCATTGGAGGCAGACGCTTTAACTTCTGAGTCACCAGGGCACCCAAATGATTAATAAAGACATTATTGAATCTAATAATGACTTAAAAAAGTAAAAAATGGATATTTATACTTGTGTGTTTCATATGTCTATCTTGAGAAAGAAGTCATGACTGCATATTTATGCATAAAACAAAGAAATTGTTTAAAAACACAGACAACTGAAAAAAAATTTTTTTAAGTAATCTATGCTGCTGCTGCTAAGTTGCTTCAGTCATGTCTGACTCTGTGTGACCCCATAGACAGCTGCCCACCAGGCTCCTCCATCCCTGGGATCCTCCAGGCAAGAACACTGGAGTGGGTTGCCATTTCCTTCTCCAACGCATGAAAATGAAAAGTGAAAGTGAAGTTGCTCAGTCGTGTCTGACTCTTAGTGACTCCATGGACTACAGCCTACCAGGCTCCTCCGTCCATGGGATTTTCCAGGCAAGAGTACTGGAGTGGGGTGCCATTGCCTTCTCCGAGTAATCGGAGTATAATTTAAATAATCAAAAGAAAAAATGAGGACTCATTGGCTCCAAGGAAACCAAGTTGTAGACAAAAGAGATAATTATCTATCACAGCAAGTGTCTAGCAAGGACCAGCTGTTAGTAACATGTTCACAAAATGAGTTTAATGTCACCGAAATTTGGACTAACGAGAGGCTGGTGGGAGAAGTGTGTGAGCAGGGAGGCAGGGAGGATGAGACTCTGTGTTCTCACACTCCCTGTCACTAATTCTGCTTTAAGCTCTCTCCAGTGGATCTTGGGGTAGAGCCGCTCTGCCAGTTGGTTGTTTTTCCTTGGACACAGGCCCCTTGGCAACTTGGGTCTGCCTGGGCGCCCCTAGGCCTGCCATGCAGCTGTCGTCTGCTCCTTACCACCCTGTCACTCTGGAGTTGCCTTTTCCTCTCTCTAGTGTCAACGTGGCTGCTTCCTGAATGGCATGTGTGGGTTTTTTTTTTCTTGTTTGACTCCCACATTTGGTATATGTAAGATGGGAAATCACTTACACGTAGGTTTCTGAAGAAATTGCTCTATCTTCTAACTTCCAGTCTTGCTATTATGCAGTCCATTGACATTTTGGTTCCCAGTTCTTTGTGGTGTATTTTTCCTCTTTCAAAGGAAGTTCTTAATTGCATATTCTTATTACGACAATGATACTTTGGGATAAGTCTGTTTTTCTATTTATGATTACTGAGTCCACTTTTGGACTTTCCATCTGGAAATCTATCTGCTTCTGTTTTGGGGAGATTTTTTTTAGAAGATCTTGTGATAATGATCTCCACCTACTTTTCTATATTTTTCTAATATTTATGAATTAGAGGTTGGATCTTGGGCTCTAATCCTATGTTTCCTTTTCAACAATTACTTTTTTTTCTCCTTTTAAAAATCTCTATCTTTTATCCTATTGTCTGGGAAGTTTCTTCAATTTTATCTTCCAAATCTTCTACTTCTAATGAATTTGTAATTTTGATTTTAATGTTTTTGGGCTTTACTGATGGCTTAGCAGGTAAAGACTCCCAAGATGCAGGAGATGTGGGTTTGATCCCTGGGTCGGGAAGATCCCTTGGAGGAGAGCATAGAAACCCACTCCAGTACTCTTGTCTGGGAAATCCCATGGCTTTACAGAGGAGCCTGGGGGCTCCGATCCATGGATCTATGATTAATACTTTTAAAACATGATATCCTTGTAATTGTTTCATGAACTCAGCATTTTTGCTCTCTCTCTTGGGATATTATGGTTTAAAACTTTCTCTTATCTGCTATTTCTGCTTCCTCTGTCTTACTTTGTGTTTGTGTGTTTTGGACACTAATACATGTTTGCTAATTTTCTCAACTATCTAGTGACTCTCTGCAGTTTCATATTCCCGAGTGAGGCACCTAAAGGCCTGTTGACAGCTTTGTGTGAGAGGGCAGGTCTGTTTGACCTCAAGAGAGGAGGCGTGGTCATTTCTCTATGCAGTTTTTCTCTTGGGTTAGGGAGAGACATCTTCCCACCTCTGGCAGGGCAGTAGCTGGTATTTGGGTATATAACATGGGAAGGGCTGGAGGTGTTCCTTTGCCTTCCTCAGACTTTTACATCAAAGTCTGTTTTTTTAGGTAGAGTCCTTGCCTGCTTCTAGCTGTGCTCCACATCAGCTAAATTGGGGCCCATCTGGTTCAGTCTCTTCAGGAGTTAACTTCATGTTTTCTGCAAGCGCAAGGAGAGGATCTGGGCGTCTCCATCTGCCTGTTCTCCTGGTTTTAGTCCTGGCCTGGCTTTCAGACACACCAGGTGCCTTCTGTTTCAAGTTCTCTTGATGTTTCTTTGGCAGAAATTAGTTTAGTTTGGCTGAGATTAGTTTGATTTGTGATGTGCTGGCTAGTGGGCATTGGGGTTCATCTTCTTCTGCTCAATTAGTTACTTGTTTTCTATTTTCTAAAACTGCTGATATCACTCTTCTCTTATACTCACCCCTTGTGTATGCCAGTCTTCCTCCCCACTTACATTTCTTTCTGGTAAATTTTTAGTAGTGCATGGAGATGAATTCATGCATTCAGTCTGCCAATTTTACTTCAGAACATTTATATAAAAACATTATAAAATAGTACTAGATTTTTGCAAGATGGCAAAATTATTTTTGACTATATATTAGTATTTTATACTTGGAATAAGGAAAACATAAGGTGTCATAGGTTTGTTTTTTTTAATGACATATACCCAATCAACAAGAAATCTCTGAATAAAAAAGGTGTTTGAAAGTTAAGTGATATATTCATTTTTTGTTTTGGCAAAAAAGAATGGTTTTGACTTACAAATTTAAAAGGAGAAGCTATAACTATTATTTAGATTAAAGAAATTTTATATACCATTTGATATTCAGCCATTTGTTTAATCCTCAGTAGAAATAAAATGGTGTTTTGGTGCTGGCTAATGATAATGCTTTATACTTGATTACCTATAGGGGGCATAATTTGTAGGTTTTTATTCTCCTTCAACTTTCAGAATGTCTTTCTAAGGTTTATCCTAAATCTCTTACACATTTTCACATATATTTACTTATTTCATTCCTGTAGATTTGAATTTCTTTCTGGCATCATTTCCTTTAGCCTGGAATGCTGAAACTTTTCTGGTAATATGGTAGATGTGGTAGTGAAAAGTTTTCTCAGCTTTCATTATCTGCGGGGGGGTGGGGGGGGACAAAAGCTTTTGCTTTGAAAAGATATTTTTTGTTGGATATAGACTTCTAGGTTGGCAGGGTTTTTTTTTTTTTTTCTTTTAGCAGTTTCAAAAAATTGTGGTAAAATATTCATAATGTAAAATTTACCATTTTAACAGTTTTTAAGTGTATGACTCAGTGGTACTAAGTACATTCACAGTGTTGATTAACTATTACCATTGTCCATTCCTATTGTCTCCTTAACTCAGACAGAAACTCTATCTAGTAAACGGTGATTATCCATCCCTCCTCTTCCCTGCCCCTGGTAACGTCTCTTCTACTTACTTTGTCTATGAGTTTGCCTATTCTAGGTTCCTTCTCTAAGTGGAATCACATAATATTTGTCCTTTTGTGTCTGGATTATTTCCTTAGTATGTTTCCAAAGTTCATCTATATTGTAGATGATATATCTATATATATCAGGATTTTCTTCTTATAGCTAAATAATATTCCATTATATCCTTTGAACATTTTTAAAGATGTTATTCCATTATCTTCTGGATTCCATTGTTTCTGTTAGGAAGTCAGACATGATTGTTATTGCTTTCCTGTGTATAATGTGTCTTCTTTTTCTTTGACTGTTTTTAAGAATTGTTCTTTATGTTTGTTTTTGCCAAAGTGTGATTTTCTTTGTGCTGGTTTTGTTGTGGATCCAGTTTTTAAACAACTGCTCTCCCTCATATTCTTGCTCTCCCTCTTCTGTTTCTAGAACTGCATTTCACCTATAGTAAACATTTGACACTTTGATGTATTATTCAAGCTCTAATTTTTTTTCCCCAGTGTTTGTTCTCTGCTTTCTGTGATAATCAAGATTCCCATAGAAACAGAACCAGTATCTCTCTATCTATGAGATATTATAAAGAATTGGCTCATGTAGTTGTGGAAGTTGACAAGTCCCAAGATCTGCAGGATCAGACACCATGCTAGAGACCAGGAGAGTCAATAGAGTAATTTCAATCTAAGTTCAAAGGCCTGAAAACCAGGTCAACTGGGACTGTGTAGTTTCAGTGTGAAGGCTGGCATGCTCAAAACCAGGAAGAGATAATGTTTCAGTTCAAGTCTGAAAGCAGGAAAAAGTTGACATTCTAGTTCAAGGGCAGTCAGACAAGAAGATTTCTCTCTTGCTCAGGGGAGAGTCTCTGCCTTTTTGTTCTGTTAAGACACTGAGCTGATTAGATGAGGTCTGGATCATGGAAAAAGCAAGAGAGCTCCAGAAAAACATCTATTTCTGCTTTATTGACTATGCCAAAGCCTTTGACTGTGTGGATCACGATAAACTGTGAAAAATTCTGAGAGAGATGGGAATACCAGACCACCTGACTGCCTCTTGAGAAATCTATATGCAGGTCAGGAAGCAACAGTTAGAACTGGACATGGAACAATAGACTGGTTTCAAATAGGAAAAGGAGCACGTCAAGGGTGTATATTGTCACCCTGCTTATTTAACTTCTATTCAGAGTACATCATGAGAAACGCTGGACTGGAAGAAGCACAAGCTGGAATCAAGATTGCCGGGAGAAATATCAATAACCTCAGATATGCAGATGACACCACCCTTATGGCAGAAAGTGAAGAGGAACTAAAAAGCCTCTTGATGAAAGTGAAAGAGGAGGGTGAAAAAGTTGGCTTAAAGCTCAACATTCAGAAAATGAATATCATGGCATCCGGTCCCATCACTTCATGGGAAATAGATGGGGAAACAGTGGAAACAGTGTCAGACTTTATTTTTGGGGGTTCCAAATCACTGCAGATGGGGACTGCAGCCATGAAATTAAAAGACGCTTACTGCTTGGAGGAAAAGTTATGACCAACCTAGATAGCATATTCAAAAGCAGAGACATTACTTTGCCAACAAAGGTCCATCTAGTCAAGGCTATGGTTTTTCCAGTGGTCATGTATGGATGTGAGAGTTGGACTGTGAAGAAAGCTGAGCACCAAAGAATTGATGCTTTTAAGCTGTGATGTTGGAGAAGACTCTTGAGAGTCCCTGGGACTGCAAGGAGATCCAACCAGTCCATTCTGAAGGAGATCAGCCCTGGGATTTCTTTGGAAGGAATGATGCTAAAGCTGAAACTCCAGTACTTTGGCCACCTCATGCGAAGAGTTGACTCATTGGAAAAGACTCTGATGCTGGGAGGGATTGGGGGCAGGAAGAGAAGGGGACGACAGAGCATGAGATGGCTGGATGGCATCACTGACTCGATGGATGTGAGTCTGAGTGAACTCCGGGAGTTGGCGATGGACAGGGAGGCCTGGCGTGCTGCACTTCATGGGGTCACAAAAAGTTGGACACGACTGAGCGACTGAACTGAACTGAACTGAACCAGTTTAGGGAGGGCAATCTGCTTTACTCTATCAACTTCAGTGTAAATCTCATCCTCAGCAAGCACAGCCTCACAGACACACCTGGAATAGTGTTTGATCAATATCTGGGCACTCTGGCTCAGTCACTTTGACAAATAAAACTAACCATCACGCTTCTTCTATTTGTGGTTTCTGTTGAATTGTCTTCGAGCTTGTTTATCTTTCCTCCTGCAGTATCTAATTTGATATTAATCTTTTGTTATGATTTAAAAAAGTAAGCACAAGTTTTCCTTAAAAAAAAAAAAACAGCTTTCATCTCTGTCTTGAAATTTCCCACTCTTCAACCTGCTGTATCCATTGTTGACCTATTTATCATTGTTATTAATAACAGTGTTTTAATTGTTTGAAATATTTGGTAATTCTGAAATCTGGGTAATCTGTAGGTCAGTTTCAACTGATAGTTTTTTTTCTGTGACCCTCGTCACAAATGTTCCATTTAGTTGCATGTCTTAAACTTTTTTTTTAAATTACAACTTGAGCATGTGGATGATACATTTTAGAAACTATGATTTATCTTCCTTTGAATGATGTTGAACTCGTTCTAGTATGTAATTAAATTATTTGCACATTACCTTGATATTGTCACAGCCTCGTTTCAGGCTTTGCTAAAGTGAGTCTGTTTCAATTTTGTTCTTAATCCTAGAGTTGTCCCTTAGTACCGGCTGTGGTCTTTATTCCTAAGATATGGTCTTTCTAGGGTTTATATTGGAAAGTCTCAAACTTTGTCTCTCGTACAGCGGGTATTTACTAAAACATCTGTCTGCTTTTCAGCCATTATTTTCCTCAGTGAACTATTTTTTTTTTTAATTTGATTGCACCAGGTCTTAATTGTGGCATGTGGGCTCCTCCGTTGCTGCTTGCAGGATCTTTGTTGTGGCATGTGATATCTAGTCCCCTGACCAGGCGGCAAACCTGGGCCCCCTGCATTGGGAGTGCAGAGTCTTAACCAGCTGGACCATCAGGGAAGTCTCTTCTCTCATGGAATCTTGCATCCTGTATGAACACTTAAGCTCTCATTCAAGATTTGAGGGGACTTTTACATAGATTTGGGGCTTCCATGGTGGCTCTGTTGCAGTGCAGGAGACCAGGTTTCAATCCCTGGGTCGGGAAGATCCTTTAGAGAAGGAATTGGCTACCCACTCATGTATTCTTGCCTGGAGAACTCCATGGACAGAGGAGCTTGCCATGCTATGGTCCATGGGGTCGCAAAGAGTCAGACACGACTGAGGCACAGACACATACATAGATTTTGGGCTTCCTTTTGTGGGTTTCCCCTTTGCAGGATTCCTCCCTCCTTTCCAGTGGCTTCAGTAGCCCCACACTCCTTCATTTCTGACCTGTAAGACTGTAGTTTTCTACCTGAGCTCTATTTTCTGTGCGTCTCACAGAGTAGGGAGTGCCTCATGGGGAAAGTTGTTTGAATTTGGATCTCACCCAGTGTGTTTCTTTTCTTTCAGTGATTGAATCCTCTCCTATTTTTGTCAGCTTTTGATCGCTTGCCTTCAAATAGGTGTGTGTGTTTTTTTTTTTAATTTAAAAATTCTGTCCAGAGTTTATAACAATTGATCTGTGGGTTAATCTGATATAAGCTATATGTTTTGTAAATGTGTGAAAGTCGCTCAGTCATGACTCTTTGCTACCCCATGAACTATATAGTGCAAGGAATTCTCTAGGCCAGAATACTGGAGTGGGTAGCCTTTCCCTTCTCCAGGGGATCTTCTTGACCCAGGAATCGAACCGGGGTCTCCTGCATTGCAGGTGAATTCTTTACCAACTGGGCTATCAGGGAAGCCCTATAATAATAAAATAATATAAATAAATGTATCTAAACATTGTATTATTACTTTTTAATTGCATGGCATAGGAATGTGTTGTTTTCTTAAATATTGGAGCACTCTCTGTAAACCTGGTCTTCCTTTATACTTCCATTCCCATTTGCAGTCTCCTGCCCGGTCTGATCGGAGAAGGCAGTGGCACCCACTCCAGTACTCTTGCCTGGAAAATCCCATGGATGGAGGAGCCTGGTGGGCTGCAGTCCATGGGGTCGCTAAGAGTCAGACACAGCTTCACTTTCACTTTTACTTTTCACTTTCATGCACTGGAGAAGGAAATGGCAACCCACTCCGGTGTTCTTGCCTGGAGAATCCCAGGGACTGGGGAGCCTGGTGGGCTGCCGTCTATGGGGTTACACAGAGTCGGACACCTCTGAAGTGACTTAGCAGCAGCAGCAGCCCAGTCTGATAAGCACAGTTACCTCTTTGATTTGCTTTTCTCTGTTCCAACAGAAATGTTGAAATGTGTAGTAGTAGTATTTTTATAAGTAGATAAATGGTATCATACTGCAGTATCCTTAGTTAGTTTTTAGGTAAATAGTAGCATAATATGATTTTTAAAAATATATTTTTGTCAGTCAGCAAGAAGTATTTTGAAATCTGTCCATGTTGATATATAGAGAGATGAATTAACTTTAAACTGCTGAATAGCATTTTGACAATTTATTTAGTTTCTTTATTGATAGGGATTCAGGTTGTTTCTAGTTCTTGCCATTAACATTGATGATTTCATGAATATTCTTATACACATTACTTAATATATATATATGTTTTATTGTGCTAAATAGTTGGAAGTAAACTTACTGACTCATACAGGATGTGCATTTACCGTTTTCCCGGCTATTGCCAGATTCCTAAGTGGTTTACTGTGTACTTTGGAGGAATCTGGCTGTTTACAGTTGGTACCTTTGATGACCACATAGTAGCTCATAGTATGACCACATACTTTGCAGGCCTTTATGATCAGGGGCGAGTTACCTCCTAGAAACTTTTCTCATGGAGATGTTGTGATTCCTTGAAATAATGTAAATTGTAAAGAATTTCTACTCCAATTTCTGGTCCAAATGTTGACTTTTAATATCACCCTCACCATATGCTGGATATGAAGATGATCTTGGTGATGTGATTTCACCAGAATTGAATAGGCTTAGCTCTGTAACACTGACTGATATGATGGTTTTAGTGATTGATCATATCTGGAGTTAGGTGTAACCATTAGAGCAGTGATTTTCAGCTGACTGTACATCAGTCACTGGGGAGCTTTGAAATATCCTGAAGGCCTGGCTGCACTCAAAATCAATTAAAACAGCAGCTTTTAGATGGGACCCAGGCATCTGCCATTTTTAAAGTTTTAGAGGTAATTTCAGTGCATTCAGTTTTCAGAATGTCTGGGATAGAATATGTACATTCTTTTGAATTCTTCTAGAAAGTTCATTAAAGTCAAAGTTGAAAGGGATGTGATTTTGTTTTCCTTTGGTAAAGGACAACCTTAGTTTGTGCTACAAAGTTGCTACCATCTATTCCTTAATTTTCAGCTGCTTTTTGCTTTGATAGGTCCTGTGGTACAGCTTTAAATTAAGTGAAGAGTAGATTAAGGACCTCCTATTCTATCAGTTTATGGGCATGCTGCTGCTGCTGCTGCTGCTGCTAAGTCGCTGCAGTCGTGTCCGACTCTGTGCGACCCCATAGACGGCAGCCCACCAGGCTGCCCTGTCCCTGGGATTCTCCAGGCAAGAATACTGGAGTGGGTTGCCATTTCCTTCTCCATTATGGGCAAGATTCTGCCACAAAGGATCCTGTTTTCTTCTTTTCTGTGGCTAGGCTGTGTTCTTATATTTCAGTAGTTTTTCTGCCTCTGTTTAGGATACTTTGGAAGTTAGCATGATATTAACATATTCTGTAATTGCAGAGTTTTAGCATAGATATATCAACACTTAATTCCATACGGCTAGTTAATATGGCCAGTTTCAATTTTTTTATTTTGAAGTACTTATAAATTCACATGCAATCCTAAGAAATAATACGGAGAAATTCCATGTACCTTTTGCCCAGTTTCCTCCTATGGGAACATCTTGCCAAACTGATAGTATAATATCACATTCAAGATATTGACAGTCAAGATACACAGCACTTTCATCACCACAGGGATCGCGCATGTTGCTCTTTTATAGTCTCACCCACTCACCTCCCACCTTCATCCCTTTCCTTGACACCTGGCAGTTACTAATCTTTCTCCATTTGTATAATTTTGTCATTTCAAGAATATTATATAAATGGTATCCTACAGGATATGAGTTTTTGGGAACTGGCTTTTTTATCACTTAGTATAATTTTCTTGCAATTCATCCAGATGATTGTGCTTATCAATAGCTTGTACCATCTTAATTGCTAAACAGAGGATGTATCACTGTTTAATCCTTTATCTACTGAAAGGCATTTGGGTGTTTCCAGTTCGGGGCTATTATAAATAATGCTGTTATAAATAAAAATTCATGTACATTTTTTTTTTGTAAATCTTTTTTTAAATTTTGGTAAAATACACAATGTAAAATTTACCATCTTAAACATTTTTAATGGTACATTTCAGTGGCTTTAATTATATTTACACTGTACAACTGTGACTACCTCTGTCTACAAAATGCTTTTCATCTGAAAAACTGGAACTCTGTTTTCATTAAATGCTAACTCCTCCCTTCTGTCCTTCCCCCTGGCCCTTGGCAACCAACTTTCTGAGTTCTGTCCCTATGAATTTGACTACTCTAGGTACCTTTTATAAGTGGAATTATACATTTTTCGTTGTGTGACAGGACTATTTCGCTTACATCATGTCCTCAAAGTTCAGCCATGTTGTAGCACATGTCAGAATTTCTTTTTAAGGCTGACTAATATTCTGTTTTATGTATACAATACATTTTGTATATCCATTTATACACTAAATGGGTTGAAACAACTTGGGTTGCTTCCGGTGTTTGGCTATTATGCATAATTGCTGCTGTGAACAGAGGTATATAAATATCTGCTTTCAATTCTTTTGGGTACGCAAAAGTGAAATTGCCAGGTTATATGGTAATTCTGTTTTTAGCTTTTCAAAGAACCATTGTACTTTTTTTCACTGCAGCTTCACCATTTAAAATTCTCAGTAGTAGTGTACAAGGGTTCCAGTTTCTCCACAGCCTCATCAGTGCTAAGTCATTAGTTGTGTTCAACTCTTTGTGACCCCCTGCAGCCCGCCAGGCTCCTCTGTCCATGGGATTCTCCAGGCCATAATACTGGAGTGGGTTGCCATGCCCTTCTCCAGGGGATCTTTCCAACTCAGGAGTTGAACCCGTGTCTCTCTTAAGTCTCCTGAATTGGCAGGCGGGTTCTTTACCACCAGCACCACCTGGGAAGCCCTTAACAGCCTCATCAACCCTTTTTATTTTCTGCGTTTGTTTGTTTTGTTAACAGTCATCCTAATGGGTATGAGATGGTATCTTATGATTTTTACTTGCATTTGCCTAATGATTATGCTGTTGAATATCTTTTCCTGTGCTTGTTGGCCATTTGTATATCTCCTTAAATGTCTGTCTCTGCAAAGAGGAAAAAGCAGTAGCCTTTTAAATTCCCTGGAGGTCACTTCAGCTGGAGGGAGAGGCACTGCAACAATGGCTGTCTGTCTCTGAGTCTGTACCTCAGCCCAGAACCGGCAATCAGAGTATAGATTCTGGTATTTGGAGGATAGGGTCTCTGTTACTCACCTGGCTCTCACAAGCTATGTGAAAGCTGCTGTAGGAATGTGTGTCTGGCTGCCTGCCACAGGGTTGGGAGTGGGGAGTTGGTAGAGGCTACTGTGCTATAAGCTGAAATTCACCCAAATTAACCACAGTTTATATCCACGCCTTCCCCTGGAAACCTTCCTCTTTAATAGACTCCAGAGTTCCATAATACTTACATTAGACAGATTCTAGCAGGCCAGTTGTTGTCTCGGTGTGGGGACAGATTCCTGGTGCTTCCTACTCTGCCATCTTAATTCTATCTCCAACTTATTAATTTTATATTAGACCATTCTGATTTAGGGGTATTAATCTTATCTCATAACTGTTTGCATATACCTTAAATTTTTTTAAAATATCATTTATCATTTACTTTTGCATATGATATCTTTTGCCTTAAGACATTTAAAATTTTATGTGGTTTTTATCAATGAACCATCTTTAAAAATGTTTTAAATATATATATATTTATTGAAGTATAGTTGACTTACAATGTTTCAGATACACAGCAAAGTGATTCAATTATACAAATACACATATATTATTTTTGAAATTATTTTCCACCACAAGTTATTACAAGATATTGACTATAGTTCCCTATGCTATACAGTAAACCTTTGTTGTTTGTTTCATGTCTATTTTTTAATTTGGCTTCCCTGATAGCTCAGTTGGTAAAGAATCTGCCTGCAATGCAGGAGACCCCAGTTCAATTCCTGGGTCAGGAAGATCCACTGGAAAAGGAATAGGCTACCCACTCCTGAATTCTTGGACTTCCGTTGTGGCTCAGCTGGTAAAGAATCTGCCTGCAATGCAGGAGACCTGGGTTTGATCCCGGAGTTGGGAAGATCTCCTGGAGAAGGGAAAGCCTATGCAATCCAGTATTTTGGCCTTGAGAATTGGGGTCACAAAGTTTCATCTCTATTTTTTAATTAGAAATCTAGCATTCTAGTCATACTAAGTCAAACAAGTAGAATCAAAATGTCATAATTTTTTAGTTAGGCAAAAATTCATTAGTTTTCAAAAAACATATATTATACATATTTATATATCTGTATACAAAAGTTTTTCTACTAGATAGAGGCTTGAAAAAGAACATAAAAAAAGATGGAGAAATTAGAGAACATAAACTAAATAAAATGGGAACACTAAATATAAAATAGAAAGAAATGAAACAAACTAGATAAAAGTAAAAGATCATCATATACTCCAGTTGTTTTTAAGCATGACTGGCTCGTTAGAAACATCTGGACCTCTGGAGGAAAAAAGCAATACCTGAACATTTGTATTTTTCAAAAAATTTCAAGATAATTCTGATATGCATTTGGATTTTAAAAAGTGATTACAGGTTTTTCTATTAATCCTAGTTCTGGTGATATAGAGTTCTATTATTTTTCTGTTGACCAATCATGATTAATACAATGGTATTCAGTGAGTGGTATTGTGAGTAATAGTTACATAATTACAATAGTAGAAGATGTTTATCAGTTTTCACAATCAATAGCCAGACAAAAAATGAAAGATAATTGCAATTGCAAGCTGTAGTGGCAACATAATTAACTTAATGATATAAAATAATTACATACAGTTTGGGGGGGTGGCCAAGCAGAGTGATGTGTAAGTGGAAGTGCATACTTGCACATGTTTTCATACACTCAGTCAGTCTGTGTCTTTTGGTTGGTGCATTTAATCCATTTACATTTAAGGTAATGATTGATGTATATGATCCTATTACCATTCTCTTAATTGATTTGGGTTTACTTTCTATAGGTCTTTTCCTTCTTTTGTGTTTCCCGCCTTCTCTAGGCAGGAACTTCTCTAGTTCCTTTAGCATGTGTTGTAAAGCTGGTTTGGTGGTGCTGAATTACTCTTAACTTGTGCTTATCTGGAAAGCTTTTGATTTCTCCATCAAATCTGAAGCAGAGACTTGCTGGGTAGAGTGTTCTTGGTTATAGGTTCTTCGCTTTCATCACTTTAAATATGTCATGCCATTCTCTCTGGCTTGTAGAGTTTCTGTTGAGAAATCAGCTGATAGCCTAATGGGAATTCCCTTGTATGTTAATTGTCATTTTTCCCTTGTTGCTTTTAATATTTTATCTCTGTCTTCAATTTTTGTCAGTTTGATTACTGTGTGTCTTGGTGTGTCCCTTCTTGGCTTTACCCTTCCTGGGACTCTCAGCTTCTTGGACTGGGTTGATTATTTCCTTTCCCATGTTTGAGAAGTTTTCAGCTCTATCTCTTCAAGTATTTTTTCAGGTCCTTTTTCTCTTCTCCTTCTGGAACCCCTATAATGCGAATGTTTGTGTGTATAATGTTGTCTCAGAGGTCTCTTAGGTTGTCTTCATTTCTTTTCATTCTTTTTTCTGTATTTTGTTCTGCAGCAGTGATTTCCACCACTTTGTCCTCCAGGTCATTTGTCCATTCATCTGCCTCAGTTAATCTGTTGTTGATTCCTTCTAGTGTATTATTCATCTCTGTTTGTTCTTTAGTTCTTCTAGGTCTTTGGTAAACATTTCTTGCATCTTCTCAATCTTTGCCTCCATTCTGTTTCCAAGATCCTGGATCATCTTCACTATCATTATTCTGAATTCTTTTTCTGGAAAGTTGCCTGTCTCTACTTCATTTAGTTATTTCTCTGGGATTTTATCTTGTCCCTTCATCTGGGACATAACATTCTACTTTTTCATTATCGTTAACTTTCTGTAATATGTTTTGTGAGACTGTGCTTCTTCTTGCTTCTTCTGTCTGCCCTCTGATGGCTGAGGCTAAGAGGCTTGTGTAACCTTCTTGATGGGAGGGGTTGGCGATGGGAAAAACTGAGTCTTGTTCTGGTGGGCAGAGCCTTGCTCAGTAAAGCTTTAATCCAATTATCTGCAGATGAGTGGGGTTACTCTCCCTCCCTGGTAGTTGTTTGACCTGAGGTGACATAGCCCTGGGGTCTGCGGGTATGAAAAGGCAAAATGATAGGATACTGAAAGAGGAACTCCCCAGGTCAGTAGGTGCCCAATATGCTGCTGGAGATCAGTGGAGAAATAACTCCAGAAAGAATGAAGGGATGGAGCGAAAGCAAAAATAGTACCCAGTTGTGGATGTGACTGGTGATAGAAGCAAGGTCTGATGCTGTAAAGAGCAATATTGCATAGGAACCTGGAATGTCAGGTCCATGAATCAAGACAAATTGGAAATAGTCAAACAGGAGATGGCAAGAATAAACGCTGACATTCTAGGAATCAGCAAACTAAAATGGACTGAAATGGGTGAATTTAACTCAGATGACCATTACATCTACTACTGTGGGCAGGAATCCCTTAGAGGAAGTGGAGTAGCCATCATGGTCAACAAAAGAGTCTGAAATGCAGTACTTGGATGCAGTCTCAAAAACGACAGAATGATATCTGTTTGTTTCCAAGCCAAACCATTCAATATCAGAGTAATCCAAGTCTATGCCCCAACCAGTAATGCTGAAGAAGCTGAAGCTGAATGGTTCTATGAAGACCTACAAGACCTTTTAGAACTAACACCCAAAAAAGATGTCCTTTTCCTTATAAAGGGCTGGAATGCAAAAGTAGGAAGTCAAGAAACACCTGGAGTAACAGACAAATTTGGCCTTGGAATACAGAATGAAGCAGGGCAAAGGCTAGTAGAGTTTTGCCAAGAGAATGAACTGGTCATAGCAAACACCTTCTTCCAACAACACAAGAGAAGACTCTACACATGGACATCACCAGATGGTCAACACCCAAATCAGATTGACTATATTCTTTGCAGCCAAAGATGGAGAAGCTCTATACAGTCAACAAAATCAAGACAAGGAGCTGACTGTGGCTCAGATCATGAACTCCCTATTGCAAATTCAGGCTTAAATTGAAGAAAGTAGGGAAAACCACTAGACCATTCAGGTATGACCTAAATCAAATCCATTATGATTATACAGTGGAAGTGAGAAATAGATTTAAGGGACTAGATCTGATAGATAGAGTGCCTGATGAACTATGGAATGAGGTTCATGACATTGTACAGGAGACAGGGATCAAGACCATCCCCAAGGAAAAGAAATGCCAAAAAGCAAAATGGCTGTCTGGGGAGGCCTTACAAATAGCTGTGAAAAGGAGAGAAGCAAAAAGCAAAGGAGAAAAGGAAAAATATAAGCATCTGAATGCAGAGTTCCAAAGAATAGCAAGGAGAGATAAGAAAGCCTTCCTTAGCGATCAATGCAAAGAAATAGAGGCAAAGAACAGAATGGGAAAGACTAGAGATCTCTTCAAGAAGATTAGAGATACCAAGGGAACATTTCATGCAAAGATGGGCTCGATAAAGGACAGAAATGGTCTGGACCTAACAGAAGCAGAAGATATTAAGAAGAGGTGGCAAGACTACATGGAAGAACTGTACAAAAAAGAGCTTCACCACCCAGATAATCACGATGGTGTGATCACTCACCTAGAGCCAGATCCTGGAATGTGAAGTCAAGTGGGTCTTACGAAGCATTACTACAAACAAAGCTAGTGGAGGTGATGGAATTCCAGTTCAGCTATTTCAGATCTAAAAGATGATGCTGTGAAAGTGCTGCACTCAATATGCTAGCAAATTTGGAAAACAGCATTGGCCACAGGACTGGAAAAGGTCAATTTTCATTCCAATCCCAAAGAAAGGCAATGCCAAAGAATGCTCAAACTACCACACAATTGCACTCATCTTACACACTACTAAAGTAATGCTCAAAATTCTCCAAGCCAGGCTTCAGCAGTATGTGAACCGTGAACTCTCTGATGTTCAAGGTGGTTTTAGAAAAGGCAGAGGAACCAGAGATCAAATTGCCAACATCTGCTGGATCATGGAAAAAGCAAGAGAGTTCCAGAAAAACATCTATTTCTGCTTTCTTGACTATGCCAAAGCCTTTGACTGTGTGGATCACAATAAACTGTGGAAAATTCTGAAAGAGATGGGAATACCAGACTGCCTGACCTGCCTCTTGAGAAATCTGTATGCAGGTCAGGAAGCAACAGTTAGAACTGGACATGGAACAACAGACTGGTTCCAAATAGGAAAAGGAGTACGTCAAGGCTGTATATTGTCACCCTGCTTATTTAACTTCTATGCAGAGTACATCATGAGAAATGCTGGAAGAATGGAAGAAGCACAAGCTGGAATCAAGATTGCTGGGAGAAATATCAATAACCTCAGATATGCAGGTGACACCACCCTTATGGCAGAAAGTGAACAGGAACTAAAAAGCCTCTTGATGAAAGTGAAAGAGGAGAGTGAAAAAGTTGGCTTAAAGCTCAACATTCAGAAAACTAAGATCATAGCATCCAGTCCCATCACTTCATGGGAAATAGATGGGGAAACAGTGGAAACTGTGGCTGACTTTATTTTGGGGGCTCCAAAATCACTGCAGATGGTGATTGCAGCCATTAAATTAAAGGACTTTTACTTGGAAGGAAAGTTATGACTAACCTAGACAGCATATTAAAAGGTAGAGACATTACTTTGCCAACAAAGGTCCGTCTAGTCAAGGCTATGGTTTTTCCAGTGGTCATGTATGGATGTGAGAGTTGGACTGTGAAGAAAGCTGAGCGCCAAAGAATTGATGCTTTTGAACTTTGGTGTTGGAGAAGACTCTTGAGAGTCCCTTAGAGTGCAAGGAGATCCAATCAGTCCATGCTAAAGGAGATCAGTCCTGGGTGTTCTTTGGAAGGACTAATGCTAAGGCTGAAACTCCAATACTTTGGCCACCTCATGGGAACAGGTGATTCATTGGAAAAGACCCTGATGCTGGGAGGGATGGGAGCAGGAGGAGAAGGGAACAACAGAGGATGAGATGGTTGGATGGCATCACCAACTCAATGGACATGAGTTTTAGTGAACTCCAGAAGTTAGTGATGGACAGGGATGCCTGGCATGCTGTTATTCATGGGATCGCAAAGAGTCAGACATGACTGAGCGACTGAACTGAAGTGAATGGTAAAGTCCAAGACAGTTTATACCCAGGGGGACTTTCCAGTGCCTCTGTCCTTGTGGTGAGCCCTTGCCAACCAACAAAACTACGAGTAGTTTTGTTCAGTCTCCTTTGGGATTTCTGCTGCTGTCCTCTTGGTCTTGGTACATGCAAAATTTGTTTGTGCCCCCCAAGACTGAAATCTGTGTTTCTGTCAGTCCTCTGGAAGGCCTATAATCAAAACTCTGCTGGCCCTCAAGGTCAGATTCCTTTGGGAGTTTCAGTCCCTTTGTTGGATCCCCAGGCTAGGGAGCCTGACGTGGGGTTCAGAACCTTCACCTTAGTGTGACAACTTCTTTGGTACTATTGTTCTCCAGTCTGTGGATCACCCACCCAGTGGGTATGGGATTTGATTTTATCATGATTGCAACCATCTCTCTGTGGCTTCTTCTTTGTCTTTTGATTTGGGGCATCTTTTTCAGTGGGTTCCAGCATCCTCCTGTTGTTCAACAGCTAGTTGAAATTTTGGTGCTCTTGGAGGAGGAGATATGTTTTTGTCCTTCTTCTGTGCCATCTTGAACCAGAAGCCCATCAGTGAACCATCTTTTTGATGGATTCTGGCTTTGATCACATTCAATGTAAAATACTCCAAAGTTAAAAACAATAAAATTAAAGTCTTTCTCCAAAAGACTGATATAAAAAGATTGATATTTATGTCTCATGTGTGATGGTTTAATCTGTTTGGACTTCTTTGTTTAGATTTTATATGTTTAAATTGTTATTATATGATTTCAGTTTTGTGTGTAGTGTGAGGTAGGAATTTACTTGTACTATTTCCCCCAAATAACATATTGTGCCAAGAAAGTTTACTGAATAACATGTAGATTTCCAACTGGTATGAAATATCAGTGTTATTCACAAATTCTCTTAGAATATAGATGAGTGCGTTTGTAAACTTATTGGTCAGCTCCATTACCCTTTTTTTGGGGGGGAGTGGAATCCATTATTACAGTATTGTTCTTAGACTTTGTTTTGAGAGCAGCTCTGGTTCCTTTTCCACCTAATTTTCCTAACATTTGTTTTTCCTTATTTAACATTCTCTTGTTTAATCTTAAAAGTGATATGTTAGAGGATCTTTGTATTTTTCCACTGTTGTTATGATTAATTTACATCAATTTTGGGGAAATTAATATGTACTTAAAAGTACAATGAAACTTTAATCTTTTTTTATTAGTCAATTTTCATTTATGTTTACCTGCACATGTACCCTTTCCTTTGCATGTAATCCCCCACCCCTCTCCTTACCTTATTTTTTGTCTTTGAGCTTTCACTTCGTATTATTTTGTCTGTTACAGAAGCACACCCTTTAGTACTTTCATTAGTATAGGGTCTGGCCAGTGATGAATTTGTTCATTCTTGTTCACCTGAAGCTATTTTTATTTCACTTTAGTTTTTGAAAGTGAATTTTATTGGATATGGTGTTCTGGATGAGCAGGTATTTCAGCACATTGAGGAGAACCATTTTGCCTAAATGCGCTTGGTCTTGGGTTAGAGGGTAGGCGTGGGTTTGCTTGGTTCTAGCCTAGCCTTCCTGTGGGGGACCCTTCCTCTGGATTGGATTTATGGCTGTCCTTCATGTTGTGGAATCAAATTCAACTGCACTAGTTTTGTCCCGTGCTCACAGTGCAATAATAATAGCTTTAGCCCTTAGTTTAGTTTATCCCCAGAAAAGCTTGATATTTTTAATGTTTTGTTTTAATGCTTTTAAGTGGTAATTCTCATGTTTTATCCAGTATTTTTGATAAATTTTGATGGGAGAAATTCTCTTAATAATTTAGTCTGCTATTATCAGAAAACTTTGTATTCTTTCCAATGTTATATTCCAGTTTGTAATTCTTTCATCAGGTGAATCTGTTTATATCTGTATGTTAAATTTTAAAATTCCAATTAATGTATTTTTTTTTTAAGTTCTGTTTGGTTCTTCTTCAAGTCTGCCTGGACATTTTATTATGTATTTTTCCTTAGTTATACATTCAATATCTTCTTATGTCTATGAGCATAAACATATTTTATACTCTGTATATGACTGATTATTCCAGTATATGAAGTCTTCACAGGTTGGAATTCACTTTCTAATGTTTGGCTGATTTTTATTTTCCATATGGGGTGATTTATTTCTCTTTCATTTTATAATTTGTTTTTTAAACTATCAGTTCAGTTCAGTTCAGTCGCTCATTGGTGTCCAACTCTTTGCGACCCCATGAATTGCAGCACGCCAGGCCTCCCTGTTCATCACCATCTTCCGGAATTCACTCAGACTCACGTCCATCGAGTCTGTGATGCCATCCAGCCATTTCATCCTCTGTTGTCCCCTTCTCCTCCTGCCCCCAATCCCTCCAAGCATCAGAGTTTTTTCCAATGAGTTAACTCTTCTCATGAGGTGGCCAAAGTACTGGAGTTTCAGCTTTAGCATCATTCCTTCCAAAGAAATCAGGCTCATGTTAATTGGAACATGGAAATTCTTTGAGGAAAAATGCAGGTTTTTCCAGGGAGTATTTGCATTTGTGTTTAATGAGTCTTTGAAGCATTACCTCACCAAAATCATTTGTTTTTTGGGTTTTTTTTTTTTAAAATTTGTTTCTTCCAGGACATATAAGTAATATGAAATCTCCTAATTCTATCTGAATTTTAAGATATTTTTTATATTTTAATGTTATATGTATCTGTATTTTTTCTTCTAATTCCAGTTGTTCTTCTCTAAGAAGAAGCCCATGTCCACCCTGTGTGCATGTGTGTGCCTGCTCACGCATACACACACACAATAGATCTCCCCATCCTGAACCAGCCATGTGTAACCATGTGTAACTCATATTTATAACCAAGTCTGCTTATGGTTATAGCCAAGTCAACTTACAAGTTTCCTAATTCTTTGTGTATTGCTGTGTTTTCTAGTTTTTCCTTTCATCAGGTGTATCACCCTTTGGGTTCCCCCTTCTCATGTGGATGATCTGTGATATGGTTTCTCCTGCTGCATTGTCCCAGTGTCTTTTGTCTCTTATACACAGAGCCCTTCAAAATCAGAGTTGGCTGTGGCATGCATTAGCAGACACTGCTGGAGAGCATCTACCTTCAGAACGCACTTCTCTCTCTGGATTTGAGCTTTTCCCTAATTTTTTAATCTTAGGGTTTTTTTTTTTATTTTTTATTCTCCTCTCACCTCAGTGTACCTTGAAAAGACTTATAAAACCCTTTATCCAACATTCTTAAGGATTTTGTTCTGAGAAGACTCTTCAGGATACCTTGTCTACCCCACTGCCCTAATATTTTTCAAATGTTATTTTTAATGTTTCTTTTATAGGATTCAGTTTAGCTGCTTTTAAAAGAAACAAGAGGAAACTAGAGCTGGCAGAAAGGGTGGAAACAGATTTCATTCAACTAAAGAAAAGAAGACAATCAAGTGAAAAGGTCAGGAGGTGTTTGAAATATTAATAATTAATGTATCATAATTATATATTTAGTTTGCATTTAGATATATAAGTTTCAGAATAGTATGACCCAGTAGAAATATAATGCATGCCACATATGTACTTTTCAAGTTTTCCATAGCTACATTTAAAAAAGTAAAAAGAAACAGGTAAAATTAATTTTAATATTTATTTTATTTAAACTAATGAACCCAAAAGTCAACCAATGAGAAAATTATTAGAGAGCTATTCTCTTTTTCTGGTATTTTCTTCAAAAGTAGTGTATATGTCACACTTACAGCACGTCCCAATTATGACACTAAATTTTCATTCGAAATATTTGATCTGTATTTAATATCATAAAATTAATAGTTGATAAGGTAGGTTTACATAACAGGTTACATTACAAGCATACTTAAAACTTTCCAATAATTGAATTGAATATCTGTTCTAAAATTAAAGTTAATTAAAATATAATAAAACTAAAAATCTAACTTCTTATTTGTCCTCACCATATTTTTAAGCACTCAGTAGCTCTGTGTGGCTCCTGGCTGCTGTTTCGGTCATTGCAGCTCTGGGTGAAAATGGCTGTTCAGGGGATGGAGTGTTAGAGGGAAATGTATATATTGGATTCATGTAGGCTTCTTTGCATATTCTAATTGCATGTATCTTTCTTGTTCTAAAAACATTCTTTGTTTGCATTTCATGCATTTGTGTGCCATCATGAGTCCGTGTGTGGCATTTATTAGGCGTTTTAGGGAATGGAAACAAGTTAAGAGCTGTAACAGTCTTCCCCACCTATGGCTTCAAGGTCAGTCAGCACTCAGTTCCTGATCTCATGTCACATCAGCATTTGATAAACTTGGAATCTCAGTATTCTTTTTTGATTAGCCCTTCTGTAATTGCTTATATACTGACTTACACTTTCTGTCATAGCTGTGTGTGGTTTACTCACGTATGAATGCATACGAAATCATCTCTTGTAGTGAGAGATGTGTTTTACCAAGTTCCTTTGGGCTGCTATGTGGAGAACAGGGGGAGGCTGGAACAGAAGTGAGGAGACTAGTTGCACAGTTTTTATAGTTGGGAGATGATGGTGACTTGGACCATGGATGATGGAGATGGAGAGAAGTGACTACATCCAGGATATATTGTAAGGGTTCCTATAAAGTGCAGAAATTACCGGTGTCTAAAAGACTGATGAGATAGAGAGGGGCTTAAAGGTTTTAGTTTTAGTCATTGGAGTGTTGACATTTCTTAAGGTGAGGGGAGTTAGAGAAAGTATGATTTCATGGTGATAGAGGTGGGAAGTGGAGAAAAAGAACTTTCTTAGTCCATATCCCCTTAACAGACTCAGATTAACCAATATTTTTTATTTTCACCATAAACATATTATTGGATGCCAAAGTACCCTAAGCCCCTGAAGCTAATAGACCACTTTTAGTGTGCATTGTTCCTCTACCCTTTTCAGTTGAATTTTGTGCCACTAAAAGTCTCATTATGCTCTTGTTTTCTATTGCTCTAGTTACATAGTTCTTCAAGTCTCCTGTAAACTGATGAATCAGTTCAGTTCAGTCGCTCAGTCGTGTCCAACTCTTTGCGACCCCATGAATTGCAGCACGCCAGGCCTCCCTGTCCATCACCAACTCCTGGAGTTCACTCAGACTCATGTCCATTGAGTCAGTGATGCCATCCAGCCATCTCATCCTCTGTTGTCCCCTTCTCCTCCTGCCCTCAATCCCTCCCAGCATCAGAGTCTTTTCCAATGAGTCAACTCTTCACATGAAGTGGCCAAAGTATTGGAGTTTCAGCTTCAGCATCAGTCCTTCCAGTGAACACCCAGGACTGATGTCCTTTAGAATGGACTGGTTGGATCTCCTTGCAGTCCAAGGGACTCTCAAGAGTCTTCTCCAACACCACAGTTCAAAAGCATCAGTTCTTTGGCGCTCAGCTTTCTTCACAGTCCAACTCTCACATCCATACATGACCACTGGAAAAACCATAGCCTTGCCTAGACGGACCTTTGTTGGCAAAGTAATGTCTCTGCTTTTCAATATGCTATCTAGGTTGGTCATTGAGCTTAAAAAGAGAGTTGTCTGCTTGAGAATCAAAAGGGTTGTTTGTTTGAAAACTAATTTGAAAAAGCAGAGTAGGTCTGTTAAAATAGAATTATTTTTGCCATAGAATTAAGTTGGGGCAAGTCAGTTATAAAACATTGAGAAAAATCATAAAAATCTAGAAGCATTCTGTATTCAGAGTGTGTTGTTAAATGTCTTTATATTCCTGTTCTATTTTAGATAAAATTTGAAATCATAGGACAATCCAGGGTGTTATAGAAAGATGATATGGAACATTTATATGTGGGCTTACATTCAGAGAAAAGGCTTTGGTCTTATATTAAAAAGATTGGCTAGTGAATGAATGAATTGGTTTTGTGTTTTAATTAAGGAAGGACATATTTATAATATGTGTCCTTTTTTGTGATTCTCTACTTCACCCAGAGGATAATCAATTTTTGAAAACTTTAAACAGCCACTCCTCAACCTGGTTAAGAGGATTTCCAATGAAAAGCTTGATGTGGCAGCAGGAGGCATTGACTGTGGAGTTGGTTATATGCATCTGAAGCTTAGGGGTAGGTCAGGAGGGAATTTCTCATTTGGAAATTATTGGCATTGAAAGGAATATAAATCCATGTGGCCAGATGAGCTCACTGAGGAGTGAGTGAAGTTGGAGGTCTGAAAACTGAACCCAGGGCAGGCCGACATGTCTACGTTGAGAGGAGGAAAAACCAACGAAAGAAAAAGATGGAGCAGCCAGTGGGGTAGAGGGGCCAGGAAGCAGAGAGCAGCTCAGAGCCAGTCGTCACCGGGTCAGATGCTGCTGAGAAACAGGAGGCGGGCAGAGGCTGGACCTCTGGTCTCAGGACCTGGTGACTGCAGAGCCGGGTGAGGACGGTCTCCCTGACGGAGGACTGTAGACCTGCTGCCGAGGCGCCATCAGGAGAACACAGTGGAGATAATGCTTTCAAGAAGTTTTCCTGTGGAGTTGGAAGCGGGGTCGAGACACCTTACTGTTTCCAGTGACCTGTGAATTCAATGATAATTTAACCTATGAAGTCTCCGTTTCCTTATTTTTAAAATAGTGATATTTTAAAATAGAAAATAGTGATATTCTGCTTCTATGGCTGTTAGGAAAAACAGAAGTGTCAAGAGATGATCACGTGCTTGGCGACTGTCGCTCACGGAGGCCCCATCATCTTGCCTTTGCCGTTGTTTGCCTTCGTCTTTAATGTCGCTCAGCCGGAAGAGAAAGAAGCTCCTCCTCCAGGCGGAGTCTTGCAGTGAAGGGGAGGGTGGTAAGGGGTGCTGGCCGTGGTGGGTACAGAGCTGGAGTTCAGGCATGATTCAAATGGTGTGATTTAGACACCTGAAATGACAGGAAAATGTTTTTAGTATTCAGAATGTTTGAACTTTAATGTGTAAGAAGCACTGTGTTTTGACATTGACCTACAAAAATGACTCTGACCGAGCTTCTGTCTTTAGGGAAGGGTGCTGGCCACAGGTGTTGTCTTACAGATGTTTGCTGCATAACCTTGGCAGAGGTGATAAAAATGCTCCCAGTAAGAACAGGCTACCAGATAAGGAGCCATTGGAGCAGAAAATTACAATTTTTGAGAGGAAGCACAGCAACTTTTTAGAGATGTGATGGGAAAGGGCAAACAGCTGTTTTCTAAATCAACCTGTATTTAGTTTATTACTCCCTGTCCTGTGTGTATAGTTTCCACATAGTTTTGGTTAGCCAGCATTGACTAAGGCCCAATACTACTGTGTGTTGTGGCTACATAAAAGAAGCTGTGCGTTGTGTATATAAACATAATGAAAAGAATAGGGTTTCTGGTGACTTTGCTAATGTTCCCTTCTTTGGTTATTCAGTGTTGGAGGACATAAATATTGTCTTGAAAGGAGTATACAGTAGAATAAATATTTTTAAGCCTGATAATAAAGGAAATAAATTTGGCGATTTTTGTTGCATTGATATTTCTCTTTTTTCTTAAAAAGGTAAACCGATTGTCCAGACCTTGTCACAGTACTAATTTTGTTGTTGTTGTTTAGCCAGTTGTGTCTGATTCTTTGCGACTGCATGGACAGTACTAATAGAAATCAGAGTTAAAGCAAGAAGAATATTTCATCAGCTTGCTACCTCAATCAGAGTATTTTTGTTTTCCTTAGTCTCTGACCGTCTACACTTAGATTGGACTTAGTTTAAAATAAGAATGGTCAATCAATGGGATGCTTTTGACTGCAAACAGCAGGAAGCCTGACAGTGTCTTAGGAAATGCATATTTGTCCCGCTGCTCCCTGGCATATAAAAAACTTGGAAGTGGGAGGGTTGCAAGCTTTCGTGAGCTCAGGCTTCTAGTGATGCTGGAGTCAACATATCTGGGATTTCTCTTGGGCCTTTTCTCTCACGCCTTTTGCCTTGTGGGTGGAATATGGTTTCTTTAATTTGAGGTGTCACGTCTGCATTGAAGGTGAGAAAGTGAGACCATGGAGGGTGGGGAAGGGGAGACTAGTGCCAGATGTGTCTGTCACCTTTTTATCTGGGATGCAAAGGTTTTCCAGGCTCCCTCTCAATGGAGTCCTCTTTAGTTATTTATTTTGGTCACATGACTATTCCCAGCTGCAAAAGAGCCTAAGAAATTGAGTGGATTTTCCTAATTACTCTCTCTCAGCTCATGACTGTCTTCCCAACAAAACAGTTCTTTCCTTGTCAAAGGAAGGGGAGGAGAGTGGTTATTAGGTAGGTAATTTATAGTGCATAGTGTGAATGGAGAACTTATTTTTGTCATTTTTCTCCCCACAATTAATATGTCCCTTGTTGCTTCAAACCAATACCAGCGTAAGCAGCTAATCTACCCATAAATCAAATAAAACCCATTTTGTTTTCGCTTTCAGAATACATGGGTTTATGATATAATATTAAAAAATGAGGAATAAATTCTGAGGAATTGTCTGTTCTTAATAATTGGTGTCTCTGTTTCATCCATGCTTTTCTGTGTGTGACTTAGCAGAGAAAACATGATGGAGAAGGAAAATATTATTATTTACCTGTAGTGCTATGTAATACAGAGGTAGTAGTTGTTTGCTCTCTGTTTCATTCCCCTCTCTGGGTAGACCCAGCTGTTCTGGATTTTCTTTTACCTCCTCCTTTCCCTTGCAGTGTATATATAGGCAAGGCAGTCCACATTTTGCATGATAGTGCTGGGCCATGAAAATGACCATGCAAACCAAAATCGCACAAAGGGATCTTAATGGCAAAAGTTAAACTTGTTCCATGACCTTTAAACATTTCTGTCAAAACATTAAAAATTCTTTTATTGTTGGTTATAAATGCATAGAGAAACAAGCAAAAAATTAAAATGAATATTTTTTTAGTACACCAATTTAAAACATCAGAATTAGTGTTTGTTTTTTTCTGTATAAAAAATTCCTTATCAAGAGTAGTTAAAACAGTGATTGCCTTCCTGCCATATAACTTACAATGTGGAGTGAGTATCTGATTATGTCATGGTGAATTGTCAAACTCCCTTTGAATTTTGGATCTGCTTTCACCATTTTATCTTTTGCTGTTTCCATGCTATAAGTGATCCCTCAGTTCCTTTAATGTCAGATTTTTTCCAAGTGTTACTTCCTCTGCAACATCTTCATCCTTTTTGTCAAAACTACATTCCTTATTTATATTGACCAATTTGTCCTCACTGAATTCCTCTGACTGTAGATCTAAAGTCTCTTGAATGGTGACAGTGTCAAAAATTCCGATGGTCAACTATTTCTTCTGTAACTTCATTTATTTTTTATTGAAATTTCACTTCCAGCATTATCACTGCTTCTTTGGTCCACTTTCATCTTGGTTGTATAGTGTCTTTTGTAGATTGTCAATTTTTGAAAAATAGCATGTGGATTTATCACTGGGAGACAAGGAAGCAACCCAACTGCATACTTCGCAGTGCATACATCTATCAGCGACAGACTGAATAAAATGACATGATTGGCTACTGACAGTGATGGACGTCTGTGTAGTTAACAGTGATCTTTGGACTGAAGAGCTAGTAGCGAAGTTTATACTTTATGCAATTACTCACAGTTACTGTAGCATGTAAGTGAAATTTGAACCATGTTGTTGAGGGACTGATATTATTTAACTGAGCTGTGATAACACATCTGTCTGTGTGAAAACCAGAACTGTTGGTCCTGTGGGGTTTCCTTCAGTGGTACAGTTTAGTGTGCTCCTCTGTCCTTTGTGACTCCCACACACTGGCGTCTGTACTCTCCCCTGGCAATGTTGCCTTGGACTCATTGTTGTTAGAATGTGGATCCAGAATTCTTGGGGTATATGTGATGAAGTGATGACATGTTTTAAATTTATCTTTTGTTTTGATACAAAAAAATAAAAGGTAGTTGTGTTAGCCTCAATCTTAGCATTTTTGAAAATGGAAACTTTGTTTTGGGATGAAGTGCTTAACTCATTGACCAATAGCAGCTCTTAGCTGGAGCTACTGGACTGACTGAATTGTTACATAACCTTGTTATATAAGGGAAGGAAGTGTTACCAAGAGGAGAGATCCATAGGTTGGGAAAACAGACTCAATGCCCAGGATAGTCTAGATTTCATAAATATCAGTTTCAAACAGCTAGCCCTGGATGTTACTAGAAGGAGCTTTCATTCTTAGAGTATTAAAAGAGGTTGGGGGTATTGTTTGATCTCAACATTTTTGATGTTTCAAGCCTTTTTTTTTCCCCCTTCATTTTTCACAAGCATATTGTCAAAATAGTTTCCATGTCTTTTCCTTTAATAACAGATTTTACAGTTGAATGTACATGGAATTCTTTGCCTCCTCCCATCACTTTTACAAATAATTTAAGTTTTCAATTAATTTCATAGATTTTTAGGTAAAGCAGTACTTGTATAGGGTGGGGAAATGATAAGACAATCAGACCTTTTCCATTATGTGAGTATCCTTCATTCTTCTGTTTCTAATGAATGAGTTTAGAAAGGCTTGAATGCTTTTGTACAATGTTGTGTGTTCAAAACCACTCTAAAGAGATGCTACGACTTTTAATTTTGTGTTCTTTAGCCACCACATAGGGACATCAAATTGGCCACATGTTTCAGAAAGGAAATGTTGGGCCTTGCTTTGTGCGCTTCATATAAATATATTCTATTCTTTTGAAGTATATTGTGGGTAACATTTTTCCCTTTTATCCACCATCTTGAAATTATTATGTAAACTCTTAACTGTATCATACTAAATCACTGTATTTTTTGGGTGAGAGGTAGGTTAAGATCAAAGAAAATAAATGCATGAAAAACAACATATTTTCCTCAGATTGTTCTATTTGTACTTGTGTACATGTCTGTGTATTATGTGTGCAGGGAAGGAGTAATTAGTCTTTTGCAGAAATTTGCTTGATCTGGAGTCCTACGGTGTCTCTCAAGAAGACGGTTAATTTGTAGATATATGAGTAAACAGAAGTAACAAACTCCTTTGCCTTCTCTTTTACATAAATAAGTATACTTCATATATTTAATTTTTTTCTATAAACCTATAAATTCATCCTGTGGAGTAATTATCTTCCGTTTGAAATTATTTCTTTGAATTGTAAGTAATATATTAAAATTTATATTTTCTTGTCCTAAGACTATCTTGATTACTGATTAAGCATATAGGACTTACATGTAAATCAGAAAGTAGGTCAGTAACTTAACTGCTTCTAATACTAGATTACTACCACCTCATTCATTGACATAGGTTATACAGTCTGATGAGCAGTATTCCTTTTCAATGTAAGTTGATGGAGTTTCTTTAAATATTTACCGTTTGTAGCAGTTTATGCCAATTCATGAATTATCCATATCTAGAACTTTCAACCCTTGATAGCTGGGCAATATTTCAGAAAAAGTTTCTAAGTTCTTGTATAAAGATTCAGTACCTAGTAGGTTGGATTGCTTCCCAAATCTTCCTTAAACCCTCATGAAACTATGCCTTAAATTTACACTGAGTTTTAAAATTATAAGTGAGATTAGTGAGGCAAGAAATCAGTGTTAACAGACCGTAACTGCTGTTTTTATTTTGTAAGAGAATGTGGTTTTCCAGGAGGCTTATTATAGGTTGACATCAGATGTTGTTAGACTTGTAAATCTGCCCTCTGTTTTGAGTATCCATCAGCTCTGTTGAGCCTCCTGTACATTTTGATATTTAACCAGAATCATAGGAGGGGAAAATGAAGGTATTCCTTCATTATCATTGGGATAATCTTAGCTGACCTTGTATGTAATATACAAATTGTCATATTATAGCTTTCCTAAATGGAAATTCCTCCAGTGAATGGACTTTCATAGACGTCTTCCTGTCTGGGAATTGGTTCGGATCATGATGTTAACAGCCTGAGATTCTAAGTCAGAATTTCTAAATATGTCCTCATACTGTATCCCCATGTGTTAATGACCTGAGTTGACCTGTCACAGATGTAGTGGTGTTAACACGGGTGTAGCCAATACACACATGTGTTAAGGCCAGCAGAATAAACCAGCACATGAAAAGACAAATGTGTATACACTGGCACACACACACACACACAGAGTCAATAACAGGGATGCTTTAAGATCGGAAGATAAGACCCACTGCTTAATTAAGATGAAGGAAAACTGGAGTTTTCAAAGTCCTGACTGGCCCACATCTTCTGTAATCAGCCTAGAACATTCTGAATAAAAAGTCGCAGGCCAGAAACTATTCAAGAGCCGAGGCTGGGATTACTCAAGGAGTGGAGGGAGTGGTGCCGGCTGAGATGGGCACAGAAGACCAGGAGAGGTCTGACCAGAGAAGATCTGGCCAAGGTCTGACCTGGGCCAGTCCAGAGGCCCGGGGCAGACATGGAGCCGCTCTGGACCTCAGATTCCTCAGCCACACAGTCAGCGTGTGGTACTAGCTGACGGCCGTCTTTCCATGTGACACTTCTCTAACATATTCTCACTGACAAAACAGAGCTTGTCCAAACCTCTTGATCCTCTCATTGAGAGATTCTTTATTCTAGTGTACGCTCAACCTGGCTAACTGTTATCTTCATCCGTGTAGTGCGTGTGTTTTTGTTTCCTTTCAGCTGTACTGTGTAGCATGTCCCTGCCCAGGGATCAAACCCTTGCCACATGCATTGGAAGCATGCAGTCTTAACCTCTGGACCACCAGGGAAATCCCCATCTGGGTAGTTTTAAATCTACTGGTAGGAGGTTCTTAGGCTCTACTTTCAGTTTACTAAATGAAAATCTGCAGGGCTGTGTAAGGTATTGGGGCGGAATTTGAGACTCATTGCTTTTTCTGCCTAATATGTCACAGTGGGCCTAGAAAAGCACCTGCTCAGTAATCATTTCTTCAGTGAACATAGAATGTTTTAGAGGAGTTGGTAGTTACATGACTGCATTCAGTTAAGTTCATGTCCACTCCTCCTCATTTAGCTCTCCTCCAGGAAGACTAGAGTTCTTTTCTCCTTTTACCTGATTCCAGAATTTGTCTCCAGGTCATTGTCTATTTCTCAACAGGCACCAGACACAGTGCCCATGAAACTGTGTTTGAGTGAATGAGTCCAAATTTTTATTTCCATCCCACTTTCATGCCCTGACTTTTCCAGTTGCTTATCACGTCTCATGTCTAGCTTAGCTCAGCAAGTCTAGAGTCAAGGTTCATCACCGTCTCCTGCATGACTGTGGTAGCATCCCAATCCATCTGCTGCTGCCCCTTCCAGTCAGTTCTATACACAGCATTCATGGAATCACTTAAAATTGCAATTTGATTTTGTCATGACCCTGTTTAAACTCTTGAGTCACTTCCAGCTGCACTTAGAAATAAAGTGCAGCCCCTTAACAGGTCCCACAGGACTTGATAGGAGCAGGTGCCTGTCTTTCTTTCCAGTCTTTTGTTCTTTACTCTCAGGAGGTCACACTGTCAAGATGCTGCAGGAGTCTGGGCCTTTGTCCTGTGATTCCAGATCCTGCAAGTTTTGCTTTCCGCCTCCTACCTGTCGTTCAAGCGGTCATGCAGCTCCAGCTGCGTCTCTGAGGGTGCCTGTTTGCTGTCTTTCTCTTCCACTACAGCGCAGGTTCCAGAAGGACAGGGACTCTACCTGTTTTGGTTGCCACGGTTGCTCAGTCGCTGAGTGGTGTCCGACTCTTTGCCACCCCGTGGACTGCAGCAACCAGCTTCCCTGTCCTTCACTATTTCTTGATGTTTGCTCAAACTCATGTCCACTGAGTTGGTGATGCTGTCCAACCAGCTCATTCTCTGTCACCCGCTTCTCCTCCTGCCCGTAATATTTCCCAGCATCAGGGTCTTTTCCAGTGAGTCGGCTCTTTGCATCAGGTGGCCAAAGTATTGGAGCTTCAGCTCCAGCATCAGTCCTTCCAAGACATATTCAGGGTTGATTTCCTTTAGGATTGATTGGTTTGATCTCCTTGCTGTCCAAGGAACTCTCAAGACACTTCTCCAGCACTACAATTCAAAAGCATCAGCCTTCTTAAAGGATGGTCCAACTCACATCCGTGTGCATGTCTACTGGAAAAACCAGAGCTTTGACCATATGAACCTTTGTTGGCAATATGATGTCTTTGCTTTTTAATATGCTCTCTAGATTTCTCATAGCTTTCCTTCCAGGGAGCAAGCATCTTTTAACTTCATATTATAGAATATATATAATAAGTGCTCATTAAACAATTGATGATAAATATAGGTATTATTTTTTGTTTTGTTTGTTTTATTTTGGTTGCTTCTTTTTGACATGCCTACCACTCTTAAATCTATACCATTTTTTCCTTGATGACTGGATGGTTGCAGTATCTTTCTAACTGGCCTGCCTACTTCTAGACTCTCCCCATTCCTCTTTAAGTCCATGTATTATCCCAATATACATTTCCTTAAAATTACCTGCATTGGTCTTATCCTTCTCTTGGGAGAAACTTTAATAGAATCTTTGCTATCTGTAGATTAAAACCCAGTGTCTTTAGCTTGACTTTGTAAACCCTCTTCACACTTGTACCCAACCTACTTTTCCATTATTTCTCTCCTGGAATAATCCCTGCCCCGCCCCCCCCCCCCCCACTACCAATGACATCTCTGCATTTGATTTTTTATGAATTTGCTGAAAGTTCTCATTTTTAAGTTTTGCTCATGTCTCTTTCTCTCTGTGGAATAAATGATAATTAATAATGGAATACCTGCCACTTTGCCTACTGAAATTGTAATCCAAGCCCTTCTTTAAGGAACAGCTCAAATGCTACCCAGATTAAAACAAATTCCTTTTTTCTATTTAGTACATGTAATGGGCACTCAATAAGTGCTTGTTGAATTATCTACTGCCTTTGCCATTTTGAGATTGATGTGTGGTTATTTTATCTTATTCATGTAGGCATATAGAAGCATAAGCATTTGTTTTTAATTCCTATCACAGTGCCTTGAAAAATACCTTTACTCAATTAACATTACTAATTTAAATATCTACAATCAATGATTCTACTATAAATTTTGAGAGAGTAATGTATCTGTTATTTTCTTTAATTGTAAGTCTTATAAGTTTGAATCTTCTTTCTAATGCTTCAAGCATACTGTTAGTCCAAAACTATACCTCACTTTTAACAGTAAGCTTGTATTTGGGGATGTAATGAAAGGAAAGTTAGGTTGTCTGGAAATAGTACTAATAATATTATTCAGTAAGTGAAGGAAGTGATTGTAGGGAACTAATATCTCAGAAGCAACCAACCACTCCAGAGTTGAGTCAGGAAGTGTCCACAAGGGGGCGTGCCCATCTAGCCATCTAGAGAAATGTGACCAATTCGCACTTCTGTTATGCAGGTAAAAATGCCTGTTTTACAAATGTACTCTTAAAACACGTCTTTTTTTTTTTTTTTTTTCTCCCCCTAGGAAAAAGAATGAACCTTCACCACCACAAAAATTCCTACCCATTTTCTAGCACTTGTTTATTTTGGTTGTGTGATTTTCCACGGAGCGATAGGGGATGGAATGGAAATGGGGAATGCCTTGCAAGCTAAGACGGTCTATGAAGCTTGCGGTTGTGCTTTCCCCCTGCCCCCCACATTGAGAGCATTTTCATTGTACACGCATTGTCATCTCTTCCGTGGTCATTTTATGTTTTTTAGTCAAGGGCTAGGCAGTGCTCCATTTTCACTGCTTCACCGATTTGTATCATCTAAAACTTTGAGGAACTCACCAGTAAGTGACCTGGAGCACAGGCTTTGAGTGGCATTTCCACTGGAGGTCACGGCCTCTTGGGATCTTTAGTTTTTCTTTGCAGTACCTATTTTACCTTGACTTCATCATTATCACCAGCAAACATTTATTGAGTACCATTTATACACAGGTTTTCAAGTAGGTTTTAGGGAATACATTGAGAGGCCCTGACCATTTTGTGTGATCCAGAGGAGTTAAGCAATAAAGGAAACTCATATCAAACTCATTTGCTATGTGGCAGAAGAATGAAATCATCCATGAGAGCTGCAGGGATTAGCAGGATGGAGAAAGTCACTCTGAGCACATGGTAGGCTTTATGCAGAGCTAGAGTTTAAGCTGGGCCTTACCTGGTGGCTTAGACGGTAAAGAATTTGCCTGCAATGTGGGAGATCCGGGTTCAATCCCTGGGGTGGGAAGATCCCCTGGAGAAAGGAATGGCTGCCCATTCCAGTATTCTTGTCTGGGAAATCCCGTGGACAGAGGAGCCTGGCAGGCTACCGTCCATGGGGTCGCAAAGAGCTGGATATGACTGAGTGACTAATACTTTAGTCTTTGGGTCTAACGTCTTGGCTAAAGCGTAGGGCTTATATAACTGTAGAGAGAAAGGGAAAGTCCTAAGTTTAGAAGAGGCCTGTGAGTGGGAAAGCAGGTTGCACTACAGAGTTTCTGTAGAACAGTGTTTTCAAACCCAAATGCTCACGGGGGCTGGGCAGGTAGTGTGAACAGGTGAGACCATCTAGAGAGGTGGCGTGGGTCAGTACATGATCCAATTTTTGGTATGCAAAAACCAAACTACAATGCACCAACTTCTGACAAACTTTTCTGGTCAAACCAAACTCTGGTTTTGGCATTCTGTAATCCCCCATGGGGGCACGACAGTTGAAAGGATTCAAATGTTCACAGAATTTGGCAAAGTGAAATAGGCCATAGAGGAAATAAGCCCAAAGCAAGTCCCCTGAACATCTATTTGCACTGACTGTACTTGGAAGCAAATGAGGAGAATATTTTGAAATATGTGTGAGTGGGGCCTGTCCTGCGGCTATTTGCATTAAACAGGCTTTGAAGTGTTGAAAGTCTCTGAAAACATCATTGGAGTTAATTTAAATGGTTTCAGAATTTCTGAGATTTAGTACTATCATAATTAGTTAGATTGTATTTTACATTCTAAACTATACTTAACTCCTTCTTATTCTTTATAATTCTTTATCTCTAATTTCTAATAAGATTTTAATCTATTGAGGAACAAAAGGAAAATAAGTATATAGGCATTTTTGCCTCCCTTTTGCTTTTTAATATGCTGATCTTTAGTTGTTATGTATTTATGATTTTAAATAACCGTTTCTATTTTTGTGAGTATACTCATAATTATATGGTCAAATGAATACTGCTGTACTTAAAAAAATTTCACAACACATGAAGTAACTTGTTACTTTGTTACTAAAGTCAGTGTCTAATATTGTTCTAAAGTCTGAAGAGGGTGGAATTTAAATCCAGGTTAAATGACCCATCCCAGTTGTCATGGTGTTTCATTGGCAGGAATAGACTCCAGATTGTCCAAGCTACCTTTGAGTCCTTTATCTGTTATTCCCCACTGCTTTAAGAGTCAGTTCAAAGGCCAGTGGAGCGCTGGTATTTAAAAGAAAAAGTGTAATTTTATCCAGAGAAGGTACATGTAAGCTCCGAAATGAAAGAGAGACCAGAGGTCCAGACCACGGCCAGGTGTTCCTGGAAAGAGCCAAATTGGACAACTAAATTGAAAAAGGTTGCCTGCTCTTATTAAAGAGACTTTGTTGCTGTCTATTTAATTAGCAAAGCCTTAGCTCATTTATTTATGTGTTTTTTAATCTGCCCAGGTAATGACATTCATAGCCTATTAGTGTGTGTGCTGGTAGCACGTTGCACCATCTCTGTGGTTGAAGTCCTTTCATATATGTGCCTCTTGGAGGTGAAACTGCCAAATAATCTTGATTTCCTCCTCCCTTGAACTTGTTTCCCAGACAGCAATGATTGAGTTTAAGACAGTGAAGGATGACCAGCTCTCCAGTAGAAAAAGTAAAAGCTAAAATAGTTAAAGCTAAAATATTGTATGAAATCTAATTATTTAGAGCTTTTAGGAAAGCAGTCTGGAATTAAAGAAACCGAACTGGTTAGTCAAATGCAAGGAGTGTGATCTGGTGCCAGATGGTTGATCTAGGGGATGAGAAGGCGGTAAAGAAGTGTTACCGGAAGAAAACATCGAATGGTGGAGTGTGTGTCCAATATAAAGACATATCATCTCTTTATGGATAAAGTGAGAGGCTTCGTGTTTCATGGGAAAAGCCTTAGAAGTTTTGAACAGTGGACCAAAGGGCACGCACAGCCTCCTGAAATAAAGATCACTTCCACATTGTGAGAAACGAGTCTGGGCTTCAGTTTGGTTATTATGGGACCGGAGAAAGATTTCTCAGCAGTTGTTGAGGATGTGCTCTTGGGACAGAACTCATTTAGGAGTGATGTGCAAAAGCATTATATTTAGGGAAGATTGAAATATGAAATGATCAGAGAAATACAAGAAGTTAGAGGAAAACTGCTTTGGAGAGGCTGAGCCTGGATCATGCATAAAAAACTGAGCAAAAGGCAGTTTCAGAGGACAGAAAGTTTGAGTTATTGATGAGGTGCAATTAAAAAGTGTCTTGACACTTGGTTTGTTGCTGCCTACAGGTGGATGAGGGGCAAGACAAGCTGCAGAGCAGCCTAGAAGAAGCCAGTGCATAAAGAGGCTCAAGGCTTCCAGAGAGGGGAGAGCTGCTGGGCTTAGGTTGTGCCAGGGTCCCTGTGTGTTTGGGAGGCGATTCAGGAGACCTCTTCTGGGGTTTCCGAGACCTTGGGACTTGGAGAAGGGTAGTATTTCTCTGTGGGGCAGGGATAGGGGATGCAGAGTGAGTCAGGAACGCCACCTGTACCATGACATCTGATAGTGTCTTCTGTTACTGCCAAGAGCCAAGCCTCCCCCCCGGAGGAGAAGGTGGGAGGCTTGGGCCCTGCTGAGCTTTAGTGCCTGGAGAAAATCATTGTCTGTTCAATTTCATTCATTCAGTTTGTCCATTCAACAAGTTGTTCAGTCACAGAACTGATTTTTCCCTTCTTTCTCCTGTTTATTTATTTTATTGCCTTTTTGGATCTTTTCATTTAGTGTTCATTCCTCTTTCATTGATTTTTCTTTTTTCTTTTAAAAATTTTTATTTTTACTTTATTTTACTTTACAATACTGTATTGGTTTTGCCATACATTGACATGAATCCACCACGGGTGTACATGAGTTCCCAAATATGGACCCCACTCCCACCTCCCACCCCATATCATCTCTGGATCATCCCTGTGCACCAGCTTCATCTTCTATTTTTTCTCCTTGTGTTTATCTTGTTCCTTTCCTAACTTGTTTAGTTGAACACTTAGCTTACTATTTTGTTTCTTTTTTAATATCAATACTTTGGGTATTAATTTCCCTCTCAGTGCCACTTTTATTTCATCTCTCACAGGTTTTAAAATGCAGTGTTTTATGTCTGTTTCTTTTTGGTCATGTAGCTTGTGAGAGATCTTAGTTCCCTGACCAGGAATTGAACCTGTGCTCTTGGCAGTGAAAGTGCGGAGTCCTAACCCCTGGACTTCCAGGGAATTCCCTGAAATGTAATATATTTTATTATCACTGGTTATTAATATTTTTGTTTCTATTTAGATTTCTTATTTGATCCATAAGTTATTTAGCAGTGCTTTTTCCTTTTTAAAAAATTTTTATTTACCTTTATTGATACCTAACTTAATTGTATTGTAGTCAGAGAGTGTTTTCTGCTTGATAGTGTTTCTTGAAATTTGTTGTGATTTAGTTTATGGATTAATGTATGGTCAATTTTTAAAAATACTTATTTGTGTTTGAAAACAATGCTTTCTCTCTAATTGGAGCAAAATTCTGTGAATGCCTTAAGTTAAGCCTTTCAATGTGCTATTCAGACCTTTTCTTTTTAAAAAATTATATTTATTTATTTATGGCTGTGCTGTGGCTTCGCGGCTGCACGTGGGCTTTCTCTAGTTGCCGTGAACAGGGGTTATTCTGCCTCGTGGTGCATGGGCCCCTCATTGCAACAGTTCCTCTTGTTGCAGAGCCTGGGCTCTAGAGCGTGAGCTCAGGAATTGCGGCTTGCAGTCGCTAGAGTGGGCTCTCAGTAGTAGTGTCAGACTGACTTAGTTCCGTGGTGTGTGGAATCTTCCTGGACCAGGTATTGAACTCGTGCATTGGCCAGTGGATTCCTACCCACTGTTCTACCAGGGAAGTCCCCAGATCTTTTATTTCTTACTGAATTTTTGTTTGTTTGTTTGCTTTTAGTCATTTTCCTTATTCATGGTTAAGAAAAATGTGTTAAACTATCTCATTATGTTGCTCTGTTTTTGCTTTATGTATATTTGAGGCTATTTTTAATTTTAGGTACATACAGATTTAGAATTACTATATCGCCTTGGTTTATCTAAACTTTCAGTATTTACCATGTAAATACCACCTTTAATCCTATTAAATTTTTGTCTTAAAACTGATATTCTTGATGTTAATGTAGTTACATTGTTTGGGTTTGTCCCTACTGGGTGTCTCTCTTCTTTTCCCTTGTCCTTTTGCTCTCAGCTTTTTCACGTCCTTATTTTTCAGGTGTATTTGTGATAACATATAGCCAGATTTTAAAACCCCATCTTGATCTTCTAATAATACGCTGTTGTTTTTTTTAAATAATTGTATTCACTTTTTTGGTTGTGCTGGGTCTTCACTGTTACTCGAGCTTTTCTCTAGCTGTGGAGAGCGGGGGCTACTCTTTAGTCATGACTTGCAGCTTTCTCATTGCAGTTACTGTGGGCTTCGGTAGTTGCAGCTCCCAGGCTCTAGAATGCAGGCTCAATAGTTGTGGCACATGGACTTAGTTGCTCCTTGGAATGTAAGATCTTCCTGGACCAGGAATTGAACCCATGTCTCCTGCATTGACAGGCAGATTCTTTACTGTTGAGCCACCAAGAAAGCCCGGTAATACACTATTATTATTTTTGAAGACAATATTAATTTTGATTTAGATGCATGTTTGCCATTGTATTTGGTTGCCCATTCCTTGTTTCATTCCTGAGTGTCCTTTTCCTTCTTGGATTATTGTCTTAGTCCTTTCAGACTGCTGTAACAAAATACAAGAGACCGGATGGCTTACAAACAATAGGAATGCATTTATCACAGTTCTGGAGGCTGGGAAGTCCAACATCAAGGCATAGGCAGATTTGGTATCTGATGAGGACCTCCTTCCTGGATGGCCATCTTTTGCTATAACCTTACATGCCAGAAGGGGCATGGAAACTTCTTGGCTTCTTCTATAATGGCATATCTCATTCATGCAGGCTCTGCCTTCATGACTTCATCATTTTTTGATGCCCTACCTCCAATACAATCACTGTGGGGGTTAAGATTGCAATAGGTGAAATTTTGGAAGGGCACATTTAGATCACAGCAGTTATTTTCCTTTTTCTTAAAGTATATTATTCATTTGTTTATTTGTTCATCCATTCAACAAATATTTTTTGAGTACTTAAGAGGTGTCAAGTCCTTTCTGGGTGCTTCGCTTATGCTAGTGAGTAAAACATACAAAGATTACTGCCTTTGTGGAACTTCTAGTCTTTTGGAGGAGTTTGGCAGTTTAAATATTATGAAAATAAATTTTATATTTTAGAAGATACATATTATGGAAAAAAGATAAAGTAGAGCTAAGAAAAGAATATTAGGTATGCTCATGAGTAGGTGGTAGGGAGTATTAGGAGGAGGTCAGTTTGCAGTATTAACTACAGTGATCCTTTAGGACTTCAGTAAGTGTAGGTCTCTTGGGGATGAACACATTTTATTGATTTATAAATGTATTTGTCTTATTTTTGTTCCTAAAAGGTAATTTTGTTAGGTTCTAGGTTTATAGTTATTTTTCTGTGAAAATATACCACTGCCTTCTGGCTCCCCCTGGACTGCTGGAAATTCTGCTGTCACTCCACTGTCATAAGCTTTCCTTTCTCTCTGGCTCCTTTCCTTTTTCTCTGGATTCCTGGAGATGTAGATTCTTATTTTTCATCCATTGTGGGGAAATTTGAGCCATTTTCTCTTTAAATATTTTCACGTCTTTATTCTTTCCAGTTGGGAGTACATTAGATTTTCATTCATTTTACCATCTCTTCCTTATTTTCCATCACACCCCCCCCCCCTTTACAATTGCAATCAGATGTGTACTAAATGTTACATAACTATAGATGTGTTATGCTATTAGGGAAAAGTTGAAAGATTTGATCATGATCTGACATTTCAAATCCTGTGTTGTATACTCAAAAATAGGTACATCAGCTGTTGATTTGATTAAAGTAAAACAGTGAAACACACATAGTCTTAAGTGTATAGTTTGATGAATTTTGATATGTGTATTCATTCATGTAACAAGATCTGACATTGCTACTATGCTAGAAAGTTTCTTTATATCCCTTCAGAGTCCACACCTCCCTCGCAAGACAACTATTTTTCTGATTCTTTTTCACCGTAGTTTTACCTGTTCTAAATAAAACTTCAGATAAATGGGGTCATATGTTATGTACTGTGTTGTGGCCAGCATCTTCTACTCAACATACATCTAAAAAATTATCAATACAGTTGCACATATCACTAGTTCTTTTTTATTCCTGTACAGTCTTCCACTGTTGCTGGTATCACATCTTGTGTATCCATTCCCCTCCTGATAGACATTTGGATTATTTCCAGGATTCTACTATTGCAGTTTGGCTAAGGTGTTATAAACATTTTTGACAAGTCTTTTGCCATATATATTTTGCTTTCTCTTGGGGTAAATAGGCTTCCCTCGTAGCTCAGTTGGTAAAGAATCTGCCTGCAATATAGGAGACCTGGGTTTGGTCCCTGGGTCGGGAAGATCCCCTGGAGAAGGAAACGGAAACGGCAACCCACTCCAGTATTTTTGCCTGAGAAATCCCATGGACAGAGGAGCCTGGCAGGCTACAGCTCATGGGGTCACAAAGAGTCGGACACGACTGAGCAACTAGCAGTTTCAGTTTCTCAGTTTGGGGTAAATACTTAGGGGTATAGTTGCTGGGTCATAGCTAGGTATATTTAATTTAGAGTTAAATTTTTTTGAGTTAGAATTTTAAAATTGTGGTTAATATTTATTCCAGAAACACAAGAAGCCAAATTAGATATATTCATCATTATATTTTTAAACTGATTTTAAGTCATTGAGATGTAATCTATAAATATTTTGATCAAATGAATGCAATTTAATAATCTAGTTAATATTATTTTAAGGAACTTGTCAGAATTATCATCTTTCTTAAATTCCTCAATTTTGATTTCAACTCCAGTATATCTTAGGTTGCTATTCTTAACCAGTCGTTCATTATGAGTTCAAATTAAATACTATTAATTAAACAACATATGAATAAGAATAAAAATGTTTTAAAGCTTTGTAAAGTGTCCATTGTGGGTTCACAGATGGCTCAGTGGTGCCAGTGCTGGAGATGTGGGTTTGATCCCTGGGTCAGGAAGATCCTCTGGAGAAGGAAATGGCAACTCTCTCCACTGTTCTTGCCTGGGAGAGCCCATAGACAGAAGAGCCTGGTGGGCTACAGTCCATGGGGTTCACAAAGAGTTGGACACAACTTAGCGACTAAACAATAGCAGCAACCACAATGCTTCCATTGTAGTTCAGTCGTGCAGTAATCTAAGTCATGAACATGTTTGTCTGATCTCTACCGTCACTTACACATTCAGCATGTACACTGAGGCTCCCAAATGGTTCCACTTTGAAGAAAACAATCCCATGGTACGTTATATGTAAGATTATTAAAAAAACAAAACAAAACAAAACACTGAGATTAAAACCAATGCATTTTCCACCTTTAATGTTGCAGCCCCAGAACTCTGTATAGGAGTTCTGCCAGTTGGAAAACATTGTCCTTTGCTACTTTTGAGAGACTGGAATTTTTAGGTAATCCTCTGGAACTTTGTTATGATATGAATTTATAATTAAAGCTGTAATTCAGATATATTAAAGCCCCTTAAAAGCATGGTGAACACACTTTATTTTTATTTTGAGCTGAAAATGTTTCTGTTTACTTTTGGTGAATGATTTAGGGAATTAATAGCAAAGGTTTCTACAAAATAAACTTTTTTCTCTGTTGTAGATGTGTTTGGCACTAATCTGTGTAGGGCTGCAAAGATTTTAATGTGTATTTATTAAGCAAAGAATAAAGGATTATTTAAAAATAGACATCTTGATTGTAGCTTTACAGAAACATCATTTGTAGTATTGGACATCAGAAGGGGGATTTTCTTAAGAGAGAAGAGAAAAGTCATTGGATATTCTTATATCCAAATTTTCCTTGTTTCAGCCAAGCCAGACACATGAAAGCAGATAATTCTGGCTAAGTTCTCCTTCATTTATACACACAGCTGATATACTCTGAGCCCATGGAGGCCCCACTATTGCAGGGGGACTGGTTTTAGGAGCCAGATGTGGAGCCCAGTCTAGGTTCCTGTGCCCAGATCTATCATTGCATCTTTAGGATGCTTGAAGGTGGGAAAGCTTTATGTTGTACTTACTGTGCGGAAGGTGTTAAGTCAGCTGTGCTTCTCAAGTGGAAAGTGAAAGTGAAGTTACGTCAGTTGTGTCCGACTCTGTGCGACCCCACAGATGGCAGCCCAACAGGCTCCTCTGTCCCTGGGATTCTCCAGGCAAGAATACTGGAGTGAGTTGCCATTTCCTTCTCCAATGCATGAAAATGAAACGGGAAAGTGAAGTCGCTCAGTCGTGTCCTACTCTTAGCGACCCCATGGACTGCAGCCTACCAGGCTCCTCCATCCATGGGATTCTCCAGGCAAGAGTACTGGAGTGGGGTGCCATTGCCTTCTCCGTCTTAAGTGGAAGCTCAGGCCATTTATAATGCTACTCAGCAGCCTAACAAGGGTGCCTTGGGAAGACTTGATATCTTAAAAATAAAATGTATTTCTGTCTTTATTATTATGTTAGGATAATCTCACCGTACATGATTCAGGATGCACTTTCACACTCGAGATGTTATTCTTATATTTTATCTGTTTGATACATAAGTAATTCTGTACAGAAGAAACCCTGGAGGAGGAAATGGCAACCCACTCCAGTATTCACGGGATTCTGTCCGAGAACCCCATGGACGGAGGAGCTTGGTAGGCTATGGTCCACAGGGTCACACAGAGTCGGACGTGACTGAAGCGGCTTAGCATGCACGCACTCATGCATATACAGAAGAAAGACCATGTTAATGAGATAAGTGACTGGTAGATGGTGTCTCTTGTCAGGTTTCAGAGTTAAAGTGCAGGTTAGAGACTTAGTTTTAATGTGGAAAGTATCTACATTTTGTGCTAAGGGATTTATTAGTTTATATGTGGTACTTTATTTAATTCTTACAATAACTATGTAATAGCCATCTCCAATTTGGAGTGAGAAAAATGAAACCTTTTGACATTAAGTTCAACAGAGATGACTGGATCATTGGTTACTTGTAGAAAGTTTTATTTGTCTTTTCCATGACACATGGAATCTCCGTGTCAACTTTATACACATGTTTATTTCTGAACAAGAACTATAATTTATGCCATTGCTTTTAAATAACAATTTTATCAAAAAATTAATGCAACTAGTGTATTTCAGTCAAGGAAATACTTGTCTGTGTGTATCTGTGTGATGCATATACTTCTGAGTATTTATGGAGTGTAAGAATATAATAGTAGCTCTATATAATAACAGTCATTGTATGTTTCTTAAACTTTCTAAGATTTCTTTTCTATACAAACGAGCTCAGTTAAATTATTATAGCCAAAACACCACTGTTTGTCTTTCATTCGATTTACCTGCACTTCATAAAAATGGTTAAATATTACTTCATCATCTTTCAGTTTCCATTTCAGTATGTAAAATCTATAAACTAATTCTTGAATATTTTAGGAAGTAATTCTGATTTTTGCAGGTGTTGCAAGCCATTAGGAATATTTAACTTAATTTGGAACAGAATTCTCTATCTTTTGCTTGATTTTTCATTTTTGAAAAGCAGGTTATAGTAAATCCATTGATCTATGTCTTTGTACAGTAAGATTCAAGGGATAAAAGTTAAAGTCATGATATCCTAGTCAAAATGCTGAGAATTGTTTTTACAGATAATTCATATCATTGTGTATATGTTATGTGTCCCCTCAGTAAAATTCTGTTTTATAGAATGTTTGAGTAGGATCAGCAGTCACAGTTAATAAAAAAGAACTAATAAAGAATACCCTTTCCTGACTTTGTTGTTGCTATTTTGGAGGATGGTTATTCTACAGTGCCTTTTTATTTGTATGAGAGTAGAGCCTGGTGGGCTGTACAGTCCATGGGGTCGCTAGGAGTCGGACACGACTGAGCAACTTCACTTTCACTTTTCACTTTCATGCATTGGAGAAGGAAATGGCAACTCACTCCAGTGTTCTTGCCTGGAGAATCCCAGGGACGGGGGAGCCTGGTGGGCTGCCGTCTCTGGGGTCGCACAGAGTTGAACACAACTGAAGTGACGCAGCAGCAGCAGCAGCAGCAGCAGCAGCAGTCGCAGTAGCAGCAGTCTGTTTCTAAAAGAACCAGTAAGATGGATAAGATCATGTTTTAAAATACTTTGTAGTATGTTCATGGTGGTATGGTCATGGCAATATGCTGCCAATTGGTAATGGAACAAGACAGAGCTTAAATCTTTTATGCTGACATAATGTTGGTCTTAGGTGGTTTAAGTTTCTCCTTCAGCAGACTTGTGCCTATAAAATTATTTGGCTTAGAATGAGTATAGTAGACATTTGGCTGATCATGACCTATGGGATAGTATCAGACCTTGTTTCTCAAAGTAGAGTCCATGGACCAGAAGTCTCTTTGAACATGGGGTTGTCCCTGACTCTGATACAGACTTGGGGGTATGGGTGAGGATGGGGTTCTTAGGTTCTAGGGCACCAGTGCCCAAGTTTAAAAATATATACCACCATGACCACAGTGAACCTAAAGACCTATAATAGCCCTCCTTTAGTATGCTAAAAAGGTAATTTTTCATGAAATTTTCTTCCCACTTCCTTTACTTCAGATTTTTATCCAGCAGTGTAAAGTTTGTCTGCCTTGCACAGGTGATCCAGAAATCTTCGAGGCAAGAGACAGCTGCTTGTGGTCAATATGTGTGAAATGCCTTAAGCATGTGAGGCCTGGAACAAGACCCAGAAACACAAAGATGGCTCCCAGGAATGTGCAGTTTTCTGCCATATGAGTGGCAACCATACTATTAACATAGCAGAGAAGGGAGTTTGCCATCAAGTGTCTCACAAGGAAGAAATTTTAAAGAAAACTGTAGCATGATCTAGTTCAAGACTGAATGTCACTCTCTTCATTTATTGTGGTGAATATATTACTTTTAGAAATTTTTGCATAGTATTAAAAAAATACAAATAAGGATATTTATTAGTTCACTTAACCATAGATCTTTTCCTCTACAGAGTCTCAGTCATGAACTGAATTCTTGAGATTAGGTGATGCAGTGATACACTACAATTTATATTGTTGTTTTCTTCCTCCTTTTGAAAGGCATGGTAGGCTTCTTATTAGAGAAAAGCAACCAGACACCCTTGGCTCAGGATCTTTCACTGGAAAATAAGTTTTGACTTGAACCGGATTTAAGCGTCAACTTGATAATACATAATTTCAGGAGATTGCCGAATGTTCCAGCTAAGGATAAGCTCAGAATTTACCGTATTGTGATTGTCCGTGAAGCGCTGTGTGGTCATATCACTTGTGCACTGTGCTTAGTGAAGGCTCTGGCCCATTTTGCTCCACAGGAGAACGACTCAGGCCCTTTGGACACAGTGGGTGCTGTGGTTGTGGACCAGGAAGGAAACGTGGCAGCTGCTGTCTCTAGTGGAGGCCTGGCCTTGAAACATCCAGGGAGAGTTGGGCAGGTAAGAAACGCTGAGGTTTTTAAACTAGCCTCACAAGTTGAACGCAGAATTTTCTAACTCACAAGGTTTTGAACCAGTCGAGAAATTTTTTTTTTCTTTAGAAAAAACAAATGATATTGTTCTTAACAACTTAGGTAGTATGAATCAACTGCCTGTTTAGGATCTTTTCTAAAATGAAAACCTACCTCAGAATACTAGGGTTCTTACTGATCTTTATAACCAAACAAACATAATTCTGTGTTTGACTACTTTCAGTAGGCTGGGTCCTGGCCTGGGTATTTATCAGACATGTAATAAATGTGCACTGAGTCCCATGTTCATTCTTTGTAAATGTCATTCTCTGTAGAAGTGAGCACCTGACTATATGACTGCTTGCTTTTCAGGTGGGAAAATCATTTCAGAGTTGCATTTTATATTTCCTCTATTCAAGGAACAGTAGCATTTTGACCCTAATCCTTTCTCTGATTAAGCATTTCAGCTGTTTTATAGACTAACTGGTATTTCAAGTCACCGAACCATGATACTACTCAAGAAATCGAGGTATGAGGGAGGCTGAATTTATGTGCAACTGGCTTTTTTGCGAGCTCACTTGTACATCTTCACCCCCAACTCCCCATCTCCGGCCTTTAGCACTAATTTGAGAATGAATTTAGCAATCCATTTGATCTAATAATCTTGCTGAGTATATACCGATTTGGCACATGACTTACTGGCTTAACAAATATTTGTTGAGTGAACAAACAAATTGGATGCCCTCACAGAGTCTGCTGGCTTCCCAAGTGGCGCTAGTGGTAAAGAACCCGCCTGCCAGTGCGGGAGATGCAAGAGGTGCGGGTTTGATTCCTGGGCCAGGAAGGTCTCCTGGAGGAGGAGATGGCAACCGGCTCCTGTATTCTTGCCTGGAGAATGCCATGGGCGGAGGAGCCTGGCGGGCTACAGACCATGAGTTGCAAAGAGCTGAACATGACTGAGTACACAACACAGCACGGCGGCATAGCACAGTCTCTTAAAGTGTGACAGTTGTGTGGGGCGTGTGTAGGCTCAGTGCTGGGATCTCACATTGCCTCTGGAGCACCGCTTGGCATACCCTTTGTGCTTTGTATCTCGTGTTTGAAGAAGAGTCCATGTCACAATTGCTTTGGACATGGTGGGTAGCAAGTGCCCGGAGCAGAGTGATCTGATTCATGGAGGACATCTTTTGCAAAGCCCCTGGTGATGTTCTGTGACCTGCCCTTTGTGGACAAAGCACTCATAGTGCTATGGTGGGAAGGGGAAGGGAGGAATAATTAATTTTGTGCTACTCTTTGCCTGCCATGCAAGGGGATTTATGGGACATGATTACTCAATATGTGTAAACGCTTTGAACTCAGTATAAAAAGTCTTTGTCTGGTCATGGTGTTTTTCCACATAATAAAGTCTTGTGTATTTGTCAAGTTTGGAATAGGAAAACCAAGCTTGGCATATCAGATCTGGATGACTTGCTGGAGAAAGAGAGAGAAAAGCCAGCAGAGCCGCCTTCATCACATTGCCATCCCCATGACTTTTTCACTGGTTTTTGTTTGTTTTGGTTAGCAAAATAGCAACAAGAGAACCAAGGATAGTTCTGGACTACGTTAGCAGGACATTACACCCAGCAATCTTGAAGCTATTCTGCCACACTGCACATGGGGTTGTCTTGGAAAAAGAAATACTGTAAAGCTTACACGTACGCACTTGAAAACTGCTAAGAGAGTAAATCTTAAAAGTTCTCATCACAAGAAAAACAATTCTGTGACTGTGTATGCTGACCGAAATTAATGGATGTTAACTGATGATTTTGCATTCTATGCAAATATTGAATTATTAGTCTGTATACCTGAAACTAATAAAATATGTGTCAGTTGTACTTCAGTTTTAAAAAAACAAACTTACATATTAATTTGCCCCACCCGACTGGTTTATGAATCTACAGTTTGTGAGGGCTGAAAAATCAGGAAAAGGTGTGAAGAACAGGGTAAAGTTGCTTACATGGAAAGCAGTTGCTTAATCGAGTTATATTACTCAGATACAAGAGAGGCAACAAGCCTGGAAACATGGAAGGATCTTATGAGAGGTAGAGGGCTGTCCTTCTAGACAAGCACAATAGAATGAAACAAAATACATAAGCAAACTGTCTTTGAAAAGCAAAGACTCATATTTTAAAAAATGTGCTAAAACTAGGTATTCCTATATACATTTTAAATGCACAAAAAACATTTAAATTTTAGCATATTACACATTTTGCCCTGCTCTAGATATAACGGTTCAGATGCTAAAGTGGCAATTTGAAAGAAAACTTCATTTGCTTCATTCAGTTCAGTTCAGTTCAGTTCAGTCACTCAGTCATGTCCGACTCTTTGTGACCCCATGAAGCACAGCACGCCAGGCCTCCCTGTCCATCACCAACTTCCGGAGTTCACTCAGACTCACGTCCATTGAGTCAGTGATGCCATCCAGCCATCTCATCCTCTGTCGTCCCCTTCTCCTCCTGCCCCCAATCCCTCCCAGCATCAGAGTTTTTTCCAATGAGTCAACTCTTCACATGAGGTGGCCAAAGTACTGGAGTTTCAGCTTTAGCATCATTCCTTCCAGAGAAATCCCAGGGCTGATCTCCTTCAGAATGGACTGGTTGGATCTCCTTGCAGTCCAAGGGACTCCCAAGAGTCTTCTCCAACACCATAGTTCAAAAGCATCAATTCTTCTGCGCTCAGCTTTCTTTACAGTCCAACTCTTACATCCATACATGACCACTGGAAAAACCATAGCCTTGACTAGATGGACCTTAGTCAACAAAGTAATGTCTCTGCTTTTCAATATGCTATCTAGGTTGGTCATAACTTTTCTTCCAAGGAGTAAGCGTCTTTTAATCTCATGGCTGCAATCACCATCTGCAGTGATTTTGGAGCCCCCCAAAATAAAGTCTGACACTGTTTCCACTGTTTCCCCATCTATTTCCCATGAAGTGATGGGACCAGATACCATGATCTTTGTTTTCTGAATGTTGAGCTTTAAGCCAACTTTTTCACTTTCCACTTTCGCTTTCATCAAGAGGCTTTTGAGTTCCTCTTCACTTTCTGCCATAAAGGTGGTATCATCTGCATATCTGAGGTTATTGATATTTCTCCTGGCAATCTTGATTCCAGCTTGTGCTTCTTCCAGTCCAGCATTTCTCATGATGTACTCTGCATTTAAGTTAAATAAGCAGGGTGACAATATACAGCCTTGACATACTCCTTTTCCTATTTGGAACCAGTCTGTTGTTCCATGTCCAGTTCTAACTCTTGCTTCCTAACCTGCATATAGGTTTCTCAACAGGCAGGTCAGGTGGTCTGGTATTCCCATCTCTTTCAGAATTTTCCACAGTTTATTATGATCCACACAGTCAAAGGCTTTGGCATAGTCAATAAAGTAGAAATAGATGTTTTTCTGGAACTCTCTTGCTTTTTCCATGATCCAGTGGATGTTGGCAATTTGATCTCTGGTTCCTCTGCCTTTTCTAAAACCAGCTTGAACATCAGGGCATTCATGGTTCACATATTGCTGAAGCCTGGCTTGGAGAATTTTAAGCATTACTTTACTAGCGTGTGAGATGAGTGCAATTGTGCGGTAGTTTGAGCATTCTTTGGCATTGCCTTTCTTAGGGATGGGAATGAAAACTGACCTTTTTCATTCCTGTGGCCACTGCTGAGTTTTCCAAATTTGCTGGCATATTGAGTGCAGCACTTTCACAGCATCATCTTTCAGTATTTGAAATAGCTCTACTGGAATTCCATCACCTCCACTAGCTTTGTTTGTAGTGATGCTTTCTAAGGCCCACTCGACTTCACATTCTAGGATGTCTGGCACTAGGTGAGTGATCACACCATCGTGATTATCTTGGTCATGAAGATCTTTTTTGTATAGTTCTTCTGTGTATGCTGGCCACCTCTTCTTAATATCTTCTGCTTCTGTTAGGTCCATACCATTTCTGTCCTTTATCGAGCCCATCTTTGTGTGAAATGTTCCCTTGATATCTCTAATTTTCTTGAAGAGATCTCTAGTCTTTCCCATTCTGTTGTTTTCCTCTATTTCTTTGCATTGATCTCTGAGGATGGCTTTCTTATCTCTTCTTGCTATTCTTTGGAACTCTGCATTCAGATGCTTATATTTTTCCTTTTCTCCTTTGCTTTTTGCTTCTCTTCTTTTCGCAGCTATTTGCTTCCTTATCTTACAATAATTAGAATTTACACATGTGACACTAAAACGGAATTATTCTGTTCTTCTCTCCTCCAAACTCTACCTGACCCACATGAAAACAGGCGGTTGAGTTTAGGGGTCGAGTGTGGATTTGGGAATAAAGTGTAAACCTTATTCTAACCTCACCTCTCCACTTACCAGTCCCCTCATGTGCACAGGTTACTCAACACCTGAAGTTCTATTTTCCACAATTGTAAAATGGGGATAAATAGCTACCTCACAAACTTGTAGAAGATTAAATGATACTGTGCATTTCAGTCACTTATCACATAATGTGGCAGTTGCTCTTTGTTAATTGCTGGCAGTGTGGAGGAAGTGTGTTAATTCCCATGATCCTACAACACTGTGAAGTGCGTGTTACTATATCCTTATTTTGTAAAAAAAGAAACAAAGACCCAGAGAAGAGTAAATGATAATTATATAATTATATATCATAATTATATATCATCATTTGCATGACCTGCTTTTACTGCAGGATAGTAGCTTTGATAACATTTTATTACTAAAAGAAGGAAGCTTTTTGTTTTTAAAGGTCTGCTTAAGTTTGTTGTGTTTTATCTAACAGAGTGGATAGGAGAGGGACAGTCTCTGATTCTTTTCTCTTACCTGTCACTGTCTCAGCCCAGCCTGTTTCAGAAAATGAAGAAGGGAGATAGCTTTAGGTCATGAAATTGAGAAGAGGTAGCATAAAGGAAATTTGCTGAGAAAGGAGACCAAGAGTAAGAATAAACATTCTTTTCATGACTTCCACTGGGCTTCCAAGGAGTGTCCTTGTGGTCTTATTTACAACTTTTTGGGTGCAGAACTCCAGGTCAAGATACTTGTGGGAAATGGAAAGGGCAGTGGACCAATATCCAGGGGCTCAGTGAAGGAAGGTTGGGCCCTTTCACTGAGGCCGCATGTTCTCTGAGGCTCTGGCTGACCCAGCACCCATCCTAGGTAGGACCAGTTGAATGGCTTTTGCCATTTTTCCCTGAAATCTATGAGCTGAATCACTTCTGAAGGACTTTACGTTGCCACCCTCACCCAGCTGTCTTGTTTATTTCAGAAGCATGGTGTTTTCAAAGGCAGTAATAGGTTTTCTACTGTCTGCCATATGAGAGGTGTGGCGTTCAGTTCTTGTTTTTGCTTTTAAGAGGGGTCTTGTCAGTGACAGTGATGGGTGGCAACTGGATCACACGAACATGGTCAGATTTCATCTCCCTTATTCTGGACTTAGGGTCAATTCTCAAGGAGGGTCATTAGGGAAGTGGAGTGGGTGTGTGCATCTCAACGTCTTGGGGAACAGTTCACAGATTCCCTGGTGGCTCAGCTGGTAAAGAATCCGCCTGCAGTGCAGGAGACCTGGGTTTGATTCCTGCGTTGGGAAGATCCCCTGGAGATGGGAACTGCTACCCACTTCAGTATTCTGGCCTGGAGAATTCCATGGACTGTATAGTCGATGGGGTTGCATAGAGTTAGACACGACTGAGAGACTTTCACTTTCACAGATTCTTTGAGAGAGAAAAGAGGAATCAGGGCATTAGAAAAGCCAAATTTGGAGAACTCTTAGGGGGAGGTTAAAGTATTTCCAGAGAGTAGACCCAGGATTGGTGGGTGGAAGTTATGAGAAGGTGCATATTCCTTAAAGCAATCGAAGGAAGAGCTGCTCACCAATGAAAAGGGTCCAAAAGGGGTATATGTTCCCACATGAAGTGGTGAAGTTCTCAGTATCAGAAGTGCCTGGACTGTTTCCTGAAAACCCCTGTTCTATGCAGAATATTGGAGCAAATTAATTCTGAAGTCCTTGTAAAGGGAATAAACCATCATAGAAAATTGGAATCTGTCTGGTTACCATTCTCTGTGTTAGCTTCCACTCCTCACAAATAAGTTCCTAGAATATAGCAGTGCTATTTTTGTGGGAGTACCTTTTTCCTTCATCAGTTCACTGAGAATACTGAATATATTGTAGGTTGTTTTTTTTTTTATGTTTCAGAGTTTTTCTGTAATAGTTCTTAAAATTCAGTGTTTTGGAGTTTTTTTTCTGTAATAGTTCTTATCATTTTTTTTTAAATTCTTTTTTTCTAACCTTTGCAGTAAATTCCACATGTTGCTGTGCCAATGTTTATTTAGCCATTTCTTTACCACTAGTATTTTGTTCTTATCAAACAGGTGATCATAAACATTCTTGACCACGCCTCCTTGTATTTCTCTGCAGTAACCATCTAAGGGTTTTTTGAATTCTGCTTCTAACTAAGGAATGGAAAAGTTATCAGTTATGATTCCCCCTTGCAAAGGCAGAGAAATCATAGTAGATATTGAAAAGGTGAATCCAGACATTCTGGGTGGCACACTTGGAAACAAAATAGGAATGATTATCACACACTTTTATAAAACCACAGGAGCTTATTGTGTTCCTGGTGGTTTCAGACACATAAATTTATTCTGCCACCTCACAGAGCGATTAGCTTGAGCAGGCCTTTTTGTCATCCCTCTTTCTATCTGGCAGAATCTAGAGCAGTGGTGAGCATATACTGGGCCCTTTGGTGCATAACAGTTGGATTTCCTCTTGTTCTATCCTGAAGGAGGAGAGAAAAGGCACTAAAGCCTGAAGCAGGGTTTGCTGGAGGGTGGCAGGGGGACCACCTGAATTCCAGGCTCCTAGGTTAACAATGCTGATTCCCGGGCCAGCCTCCAGACCATCAGGGATATAGCTGGGGACCCATGGTTATTATGCTCCCCAAGTAATCTGACTGACACACACCTAGTGTGAGAAGTTATTTCAAGGGTCCAGAAGAGCCACACCCAACAAGCCTACAGCAGAGGGAAGATTTTTTTCCAGGAAGGAAGAAATTACTGTTGATAAGATTAAGAATTTTTTTTTTCTCTTTTCTGAAAATTTTAGATTAATCCTTAGCTGAAAGTAGTTTTGATAGTGTTAGGACCATTGTCTGGGTGGGTCTTACTCAACCTCTGGTTATCACGCGTGTGCTATGCATCATTATTAGATGAAGCTTTATTAGATGGGTATGATTTCTGTCTTCCGTTGAAAGCTAGAAATTATGTATAATATTCTTAAAATGCTGTATTTATATTTATCTACCTTTTTTTCCCCCAGGCTGCTCTTTATGGATGTGGCTGCTGGGCTGAAAATACTGGAGCTCATAATCCCTACTCCACAGCTGTGAGTACCTCAGGTATTTGCTGCTTTCATGACCATTTTTCATTACTTCAACCTCGTAGGTCATTTATCGATTGAAAACAGTGCTTTTATGTAAACACAAAGTATGTACTAAGACACCTCATGAACCAGAACATTGATGTTTGAAAGATCTTCGATACTTGTGAATTTTTGAGAATTGTTTCACAACATAAGTATCACAGTGTAAATGGTTTGCTAACATTTTCAATACAACTTTGGGGTTAACTAAAATTTAATTATATTTTTCATGGATTTTTTTCCTCTAATGACTCATGATAGTGCCAAATTTGGGTCAAAATGATATAAAAGTAGCAAGGCATTTAAAAGACTAAAAGGTCGTTTCTTGAGCAAAATGTTGACATAAATCTTACAAGGTGTATTTCAAAATGTATATCATGGCATATCCTTCTGATAAAAGGTAGGTCCTCTCTTTGTATCTGTATTAGAAGAGTCTTCATCATTAAGGAATGTGTGTGTGTGTTTGTCTTGGGAGAGTGGATTTGGGTGGGCAGAATGGTGGTTGTCTAGATCCAGGTCTTCATATGCTTGTGCCAGATGTACCTGAAGCTCATGATGTGGCTGATATGTGTGGCTGACATAGCAATATTGGTTCACCCACTTTGCCGTGTCATCTCTCAAGTCCGAATCCTAGGACTTTGTGCCGGGTATCCTCAGGCTTTCTCAGGAGGGTGGGTGGGTACGGCCGCCCTGCCTTCCTTTCTCTCTCTGGTTTCTTCCGCATTGTTTTCTGCCCCGCCACACTGCCCACCCACCCACTCCAGTCGCCCTCCTCCCTTGCTTACTCCTGCCTCTCTGGAGTCTCTACTGCGAGTGTAGATCTGGGACCTCTCCTGGTTTGTCCTGCTCCCTTGGCCTGCTCCGTCTTCTTCCCACTGCTAGTAGCCCTGGGCGTGGGCCTCTGCCAGCCTTTCCTTGTCTCACTGTGGGCTCCCTCTGGGTGAGCTGGTGCTGTCTCGGTGGTTATCTCTTAGAGTGCTGGTTTCTATGTCTATCCCCACTCTGGGCTTCATGCTTGAAGTCCGCCTTAGTCCCTTCTGCCTTCCTGTTGGACACATCCCTGTGGGTGTCATGTATGCACATGAGATTCAGCAGCACAAACAAACACCTTTTCTTCCTTATTCCCACACTGTGGCCCCCTTTCTCCTGTATTCTTTGCCTCTTTTATTGCCATCACTATTTTGGGTTTCCCTGGTGGCTCAGCTGGTAAAGAATCCACCTGCAGTGTGGGAGACCTGGGTTCGATCCCTAGGTTGGGAACATCCCCTGGAGAAGAGAATGGCTACCCACTCCAGTATTCTGGCGTGGAGAATTCCATGGACTGTATAGTTCACAGGGTGGCAAAGAGTTAGACGTGACTGAGTGACTTTCACTTTCCATAACCTATTTAGTCAGACTTGAATTCTTGGCACCATTCTCAAACTTGTATCTTCTTTCCATTTCTTCTGACCTGACCCTGTGAGTTCAGACCCCTCAACTGCCCACCTGTTGTAGCAGCTTGGTGATCTTGATCTTTTTCTTGCATTGGTGGAAATATTTGATTTTGAGCCACTGAGGTGAAATCCAAACACAAATTAATGTTGAATCTGAATCATGCTAATATAATAGACCAAAAATTGTTTTCTAATTTGAAGAGATGAGCACAAGGTAATAATACGAGTTAATTTTTAATTTAATACTGCTGGCACATGAAAATCTTTACACATAATACTTAGGAATTAGTATGGCATAATTAATGCATAGTTATATATGCATAATTAAATATGGCCCATGTCTATGGAAAATTGTGGTGTTTGGATAAATAAAAGTCTGAAACAGACGATTCATTGTTTCATTTTCCTAAAGAAGTATCAGTTGGTATCGTGTATGGTGTTGACTTTATTTTTGGTCAATATGTAGTTCAGCAAGTTGGTTTGTTGCTTTTTAAATGTTACTCCTATGTCTGCATGTTCAGTTCAGTTCAGTCGCTCAGTCGTGTCCGACTCTTTGCGACCCCATGAATCGCAGCACGCCAGGCCTCCCTGTCCATCACCAACTCCCAGAGTTCACTCAGACTCATGTCTATCGAGTCAGTGATGCCATCCAGCCATCTCATCCTCTGTTGTCCCCTTCTTCTCCTGCCTCCAGTTCCTCCCAGCATGTTAGGAGACCTGAATTCTACTTTAAGCTGGAACTCTGAGAGCCTATTTGACTGTGTCACTTTGCAAAAGAAATTCAGTCTCCTTGGGGTTGTCCATCTCCCTTCTTTTTTGAATTGGTGATGTGAAAGTTGGAATAGGAGTGTACTTTATGGGTTTGATTCTATTAAGTAGAATGCAGTAGGGGGGTAAGCTTAAATTGTAAAAATAAGGTCTTTCACGCTTCCCCTTGAATATTTCCTTATTTGCCCATCTCATATCCACTGAAGATAGTTTTACATGATTAAAGATAACTTTAGGTTTCTAGTCCAAGATACTAGTGTAGATGTTTAGTTTTGATGCCCAGCCTATCATGTTATAGTTTTCTTAAGTTTAAGAACTAAGATCTTAATGAGCCAGATAACCATGATGTTATGGTTATTCATCTAGAGCCAGACATCCTGGAATGTGAAGTCAAGTGGGTCTTAGGAAGCATCACTATGAACAAAGCTAGTGGACATGATGGAATTCCCACTGAGCTATCTCAGATCCTAAAAGATGATGCTGTTAAAGTGCCACACTCAACATGCTAACAAATTTGGAAAACTCAGCAGTGGCACAGGACTGGAAAAGGTCAGTTTTCATTTCAATCCCAAAGAACAACAATGCCAAAGAATGTTCAAACTACCACACAATTGCACTCATTTCACACGCTAGCAAAGTAATGCTTAAAATTCTCCAAGCCAACAGTATGTGAAATAAGTATTCCCAGATGTTCAAGGTGAATTTAGAAAAGGCAGAGGAACCAGAGATCAAATTGCCAACATCTGTTGGATCATCGAAAAGCAAGAGAGTTCCAAAAAAACATCTTCTGCTTCATTGACTACACTAAAGCCTTTGACTGTGTGGATCACAACAAACTGTGGAAAATTCTGAAAGAGATGGGAATACCAGACCACCTTACCTGCCTCCTGAGAAACCTGTGTGCAGCTCAAGAAGCAACAGGTAGAACCAGATATGGAACAATGGGCTGGTTCCAAATTGGGAAACTAATAAGTCAGGCTGTATATTGTCATTCTACTTATTTAACTTCTGTGCAGAGTACATCATGTGAAATGCCAGGTGATGAAGTACATGCTGGAATCAAGATTGCCAGAAGAAATATCAGTAACCTCAGATATGTAGATGACACCACCCTTATGGCAGAAAGCAAAGAGGAACTAAAGAGCCTCTTGATGAAAGTGAAAGAGGAGAGTGAAAAAGCTGGCTTAATACTCAACATTCAAAAAATAAAGATCATGGCATTCAGTCCTGTCACTTCTTGGCAGATAGGTGGGAAACAATGGAAACAGTGACAGACCTTATTTTTTGGGGCTCCAAAATCACTGCAGATGGTGACTGTAGCCATGAAATTGAATGACACTTGCTCCTTGGAAGAAAAGCTATGACCAACCTAGAAAGCATATTAAAAAGCAGAGACATTACTTTGCTGACAAGGGTCTGTTTAGTCAAAGCTATGGTTTTTCCAGTAATCATGTATGGATGTGAGAGTTGGACCATGAAGAAAGCTGAGTGCCAAAGAATTGATGCTTCTGAACTGTAGTGTTGAAGACTCCTGAGAGTCCCTTGGACTGCAAGGAGATCAAATCAGTCAGTCCTAAAGGAAATCAGTCCTGCATATTCATTGGAAGGATTGATGCTGAAGTTGAAGCTCCAGTACTTTGGCCACTTGATGCAAAGAGCTGACTCATTAGAAAAGACCCTGATTCTGGGAAAGATTGAGGGCAGGAGGAGAAGGGGACGACTGAGAATGAGATGGTTGAATGGCATCACTGACTCAATGGACATGAGTATGAGCAAGCTCCAGGGGATGGTGAAGGACAGGGAAGCCTGGAGTACTGCAGTCAGTGGGGTCACAAAGAATCAGACACAACTGAGGGACTGAACAACAAGTCATCAGCCAACAGAACATGAGGATAATAGAGCAAGTCTCCAGTTCTTTCCATCTGTGATTGCTTCACTCTTGTTTCTCCTGGGGCTGTTGCTATGAGGTTGACAACGGAAACACATGGCAGAGTTGGCTGAGTAAGTCAGAAGAAAGGTAGAACACAAAATTTTGCAATTTTTTGGTCAAAAAAAAAAAAAAAAAAAGGACATATGCCTTAGGCTACTGCAGAAAATCCAGAGACCTGGCCTACATTTTAGTTTTATAGTTCTTGGTAGATGATTATTGAAAGACAGAGGGAAGATAGCTAGTTATGGTCAAGGTAGGACTCTCCTAAGGCCAGACAGGTGATGTGGTTTTTAGCCTGAGGGATAAACTCCAGCATCTTGTGGGGAAGAAGTTAGAGGGCAGGAGCTCACCTTGCAAACCCTGACTAACATTCTGGCATCTTGGAAATTTGCTGAGCTTGAGAGGGAGGAAAGGAAATATGTAGGTTCTTGTTCAGATTCTTGATTCACTGGCTGAGACATCCTAGCAAGTAGTTATTTATACAACACGAATAGTATTATCTTAATATCCATGAGGATTTAATGAGCTGACCTATGATCTCTAGAACTTATTCATCTTGCATAACTGAAACCTTGTGAATTTTGAATGGCAACTCTCCATTTTCCTCTTCCATGAGCTCTGGCAGTCACTGTTTTACTCTCTGCTTCTGTGAGTCTGACTATTTTAGGTACCTTATCTAAATGGAATCGTGCAATGTCTGTCCTTCTGTGACTGGCTTATTTCACTGAGCATAATGTCTTCTGGGTTCATCAGTGTTATTGTGTGTGGCAGGATTTCCTTCTTTTTAAAGGCTGAATAATATTCTTATATGAATACCCCACATTTTCTTTACTTGCTCATTTGTCCAGGGACGTTTAGGTTGTTTCCACGTCTTGGCTGTTGTGAATAATGATGCAGCTAATTAGGAGTGTGGATACTCTTTGAGATCTTGATTTCAATTCTTTTGGATAAATACCCAGAAGTGGAACTGCTGGATCCTGTGATAGTCCCATTTAGCTTTTTGAGGAACCTCCATACTGTTTTCTATAGCAGCTGAACCATTTTACGTTCCTACCTCCTATATATGAGAGTTCACATATCTCTGCATCCTCACCAACATTTGTCTCTTGTCTTTTTGGTAATATCCATTTTAACAAGTGTGAGGTGATAGCTTGTGGTTTTCTGTTGCACTTCCCAGATGATTAGTGATGTTTAACACTTTTTCATGTACCTATTGACCATTTCTATGTCTTTGGAGAAATGTCAAAGTCCTTTGCCCATGTTTTGATATTGATCTTGTTTTTTTTTCCCTGCTATTGAGTTGTACGAGATCTTTGTCTATTTTGGATATTAGTACCTTGTCAGTTATGTGGCTTGTAAGTATTTCCTCCCATTCCGTAAGTGTCCTCTTCATACTGTTGCTTATTGCCTTAGCTGTGTTGACGCTTTTTAGATTGACATAGACCTCCTTGTCTATTTTTGCTTTTGTTGCCTGTACATTTACCATAATATCCTAGAACAAAATATACCCATGTAAGACCCTTACACTAGAGGGGGAGAAGACTGCCAGTTATATTATGACACACGGCTTTATCATCACTTAACACATGGCTATCTATTACTTCGCAAGTATTGAATTGGGGGTGTTCTCCCAACAAGAAATATTTGCTTCCCTGATAACAAAGTCGGGCTTCTTTGCCATTTCCATGCATTCCTATTTATGTAATCACTTTTTGTTTGAATTCTGTATCAGACTGTAATCCTTTTGAAGACATTGAAAATGGCAGTTAAACTCAACACATGGAGTTCCAACATGGAATGCAACTTAGCAGAAGGGTCAGCAAGGGTTAGCAGATGGGAGCAGCTGACCTCCAGAGGCAGAGCTGGCTGTGTCCCAGCTGCTGCCTGCAGCAGAGCCGTGGGAAGATGCTGTCAACTGCAGTGTACCTCCTGATTTCTGAAAATTTTAAATGTGAAAAAAGAGTGTGCCCTTCTTTTATCTCAGCGTTTTTTGTGAAAATAAATAGTTTGAAGCTTTCTTTAAGCAGTGGCGTAAGCTCTTGAGAAGGGGCTCTGTGAGTATATTTGTGTTTCCTGAGTGCCTGGCACAGGGCTTTGCACTTAGTAAATGCTTCGTAGACAAAATTAAAAAATGTGTGTGTATGGGCAACAATATTATAATCATCAGCCTTGTTAAGAGACTGGAACATAATTATTCCAGCCATTAAAAAGAAAGGATAGTTATGTAATGTGGTAGAGGTGCTAATTATTGCATGATGGCAACCATATTACAGGAAATAAATGTATGAAATTAACATGCTGTACACCTTAAATGTATACAATGTTACATGTCAAGTATATTTCATTCTCTGAAAAACAGAGAAATGTGTATGTGATTCTTCCCTCTCATAGAAGGATTCTAAGATTATCCACCATGAAATTTCCTTAAATAGCATTTTTAAATTTGATTTAATTTGCCAGAATCCGATTCACACATAATTTTTCAGTAACACATCAGATGTGTAATATAAGATACATCTGTGGTCTTTCTCTGGCTATGGAAAGGAAGAGCAGATCGAGGATTAGAAGATCAGAAGGAGGGAAAAAGCAAGAGATTAAGTTTATGCTCTGGCTGACCTTCACATTGGTCTTCTGTTACTTGTCTGTGCCATCTGGTTTTTTTCTTAAAGAGAAATAGCAAGTCTGGGGGTTTTGTGGCAGCTGACTAGCGATCAGGAGACAGCAGCTGCAGTCTCCCTCTCCTGGTGTGTCTCGAAGAACGGTCTGCTACCCGAGAGGGACCCTGGTGATTTCTGACTTTCTGGGTTCTTCGATTTTCCTGGTCTTAGCTGTTTCAGAAATCAGAGGGTGGTGAGGGTGTGGCCCTGGCTTGTTAAGAGTAGGTTCAAAGATGGATAGGATAAAAAAATGTGAAGAATGAGACCAGGCTGCTGCTTTGATATTAATATTTCTCAGCCAGTGATTGGAGCCTCTTCTGCAAGGGTGGGGAAGTATGTCAGTATGTCACCCCTTCTCGACTCTTTCTCCTAACCAGCAGCCGCAGGTCTGCCTCTGCCCCTCTGTGGGAGGTTTCCTGTGCGTCTGTGCTTCCCAGATGCCTTTGTCAGGAGGGCACAGGGCTGGCTTCCCTCTGAGGGTGGAGCCCCAAGAGCCAGTGGGACCTCACTGCTGAGACATCTATGTGTGTCCTGGAGTTTGTGGTTTCTGTGGCCCAGGAGGGATGGGGAGGCAGGCAGGAGTCCATGCTTCTGTTTCCTTCTCAGGAGTATCTGTTTTTTCTCTTTAGTGTTCTGTCTGTCATAAGCGCTTTTGGTGGCTCAGTCTCTTGATTATCATGAATAAAAGCCCTCTTCTACTTTGGACCCTGGGTGCAGATCACCTAGGGGTCCAGCCTCCTTTCTAACTCTTTCCCCTATTTTGTAGCAGCCTTTAAAGGTGAATCTTCAAGGAGTTGCCTGAATTTCATGTCTATTATTTTACTTACTTATTTTACTTATTTCCACTCATTGAAATTTTTTTTTTTGGTAAATATTTATTTATTTCTTTTTGGCTGTGCTGAGTCTTCACTGCTGAGCAGGCTTTTCTTTAGTTGCAGTAAACAAGGGCTCCTCTCTACTTGCAGCGTGTAGGCTTCTCATTGCAGTGGCTTCTCTTGCTGCGGAGCACAGGCTCAATAGTTGTGGCTCATGGGCTTAGTTTTTGCATGGCATGTGGGATCCTCTCAGATCAGGGATGGAACCCGTGTCTCCTGTGTTGGCAGGTGAATTCTCCGCCACTGAGCCAGCAGGGAAGTCCACTCATTGACTCTCGTATATACTTTAGTTGGGCCTCTTCCTCCCTTCTACCAGTCTGCTCTTGTCAAGATTTTTAGTCACCTCCAAAGCCCAGTAGTCATCTGTTAGTCCTGTAAGCAGTGTGTCACAGAGTTGCTTGAATGACTCGCCCCCTGGAAAATCCTATTTTTGATAGACTTCCAGAGCATCCAACACGAACGGTTTTCTTCCCACCTCACTGGCTGCTATTCTCCGCCTCCTTTGTTACTGTTTCTCATCTCCCTGACCTCTCAGTGCCCCGAGGCCTAGCCCTCTACCTTTTCTGTGTCTTTGAATACTCACTGCCTCGGTGTTCTCATCCAGTCCAATGGCTAAGTACCATATATATGCTGACTCCCACCTTTTAATCTCTACCTTGGGCCACTTCCCAGAACTTGGTTTTTTAACTGCTTCTCAAAGCCCCCACCTGTGTGTGTAAATAGGCAACTCAGTTCAGTTCAGTTCAGTCGCTCAGTCGTGTCTGACTCTGTGACCCCATGAACTGCAGCACGCCAGGCCTCCCTGTCCATCACCAACTCCCAGACTTTATCCAAACTCATGTCCATTGAGTCGGTGATGCCATCTGACCATCTCATCCTTGGTCATCCGCTTCTCCTCCTGCCTTCAGTCTTTCCCCAGCATCAGGGTCTTTTCCAATGAGTCAGCTCTTTGCATCAGGTGGCCAAAGTATTGGAGCTTCAGCTTCAGCATTGGTCCTCCCAATGAATAGCCCATCCAACTATGAGCTCTTGATGTTGCCCTTCCCTCCCCTATCTGCTTCTCCACACAGCAAAGGGCACCTGTAGCCTCCCATTATGTCAGGCCAAAATCTTGGAGTCATGTCTGACCCTCTCTTCTTTTATCTCACCCAGGTCCACTCCAGCAACAGACCCTCTCTACTCTCCTCTCTGCTGCTGCTAAGTCACTTCAGTCGTATCTGACTCTGTGTGACCTCATAGACGGCAGCCCACCAGGCTCCCCCATCCTTGAGATTCTCCAGGCAAGAACACTGTTGTGGGTTGCCATTTCCTTCTCCAGTGCATGAAGGTGAAAAGGGAAAGTGAGGTCACTCAGTTGTGTCCAACCCTCAGCGACCCCATGGACTGCAGCCTTCCAGGCTCCTCCATCCATGGGATTTTCCAGGCAAGAGTACTGGAATGGGGTGCCATTGCCTTCTCCAACTCTCCTCTCTAAGTGTATTTAAAATCCAGCCACTTCATTACACCCTGGCTGCCATCAGCAGCTTCAGGTGCTGTCGTCTCTGATCTGGGTTGTTGCAGGAGCATCCAGCTGGCCCCTTGTTTTCTGCTCCTTTTCCCCTTTATTGAGTTCTCAGCAACTCCTCAAGCAGTTGATGTTTAAACCTAACTCAAATCGCGTGTCATTCCTCCTCTTGAACTGGCCAGCATGTCCCATCTTAGAGAAAGGCCACAGCCTTTACTCAGGGCCTGTGAGGTGCTGCCCACCTTCCACTCAGGCTGCAGCTCTGGCTTTTCCTGTCTGTCACTCAGCCACTTCCCTGTGCTCAGACTTGCCAGGGACACTCCCACTCAGGGCCTCTCTGCCTGCATCCTTCCTTTCCCTTTAAATCTCTATCTTGAGTGTCTTGGGCTACCCAGGTGGCACTACTGATAAAGAACTCACCTGCCAATGCAGGAGACGTAAGAGATGTGGATTTTCTCCATCACTGTTGGTGGGAATGCAGACTAGTACAGCCACTATAGAGAACAGTGTGGAGATTCCTTAAAAACTGGAAATAAAACTGCCATACAACCCAGCAATCCCACTGCTGGGCATACACACCAAGGAAACCAGAATTGAAAGAGACACGTGTACCCCAATGTTCATTGCAGCACTGTTTACAATAGCTAGGACATGGAAGCAACCTAGATGTCCATTGGCAGATGAACGGATAAGAAAGTTGTGGTACATATACACAATGGAATATTACTGAGCTATTAAAAAGAACACATTTGAATCAGTTCTAATGAGGTGGATGAAACTGGAGCCTATTATACAGAGTTAAGTAAGTCAAAAAGAAAAACACCAATATAGTATAATAACACAAATATATGGAATTTAGAAAGATGGTAACAACGACCCTATATGTGAGACAGCAAAAGAGACACAGAGATAAAGAACAGACTTTTGGACTCTGTAGGAGAAGGCAAGGGTGGGATGATTTGAGAGAATAGCATTGAAACGTGTATATTACCATATGTGAAACAGATCGCCAGTCCAAGTTTGATGCATGAAACAGGGCACTCAAAGCCAGTGCACTGGGATGGCCCAGAGGGATGGGATGGGGAGGGAGGTGGGTGGGGGTTCAGGATGGGGACACATGCATACCCGTGGCTGATTCATGTCAGTGTTTGGCAAAAACCACCACAATATTGTAAAGTAATTTGCCACCAATTAAAATAAATAAATTAATTTAAAAAATGCAACACACACACGCAAAGAGATGTGGATTTTGACAGGAGAGCCTGGCAGGCTGATGGTCCATAGGGTCATAAAGAGTCAGACACAACTGAAGCAACTTAGCTCGCATGCATGCACCTGAGTATCTACACCCCTGCCTCCACCTCGTCAGCTCGTCTTCCTCAACCACCCTGTTTTAAACATGGAAATCTTCCCTCAGTAACATCCCCCAGCCACCTCCCACATTTTATTTTTTCCCATGGAATGTATCATGTCTAACATATCTTTTGTATCTTTATGTTATCTTTGTAGTCTTCTTCTCTCTGCTAAATGAAACTCCATGAAGGTAGGGATTTTCCTCAGCTTTGTTCCCTGATGTCTGCATGGTGCTTATCCACCAGAGCCTCTGATGCTTTTTGAATGAATTGATGTAAATTGATATGAACAAACAGATATACTGGGGTGTGTCTTAGCTCAGACTGCTATAACAAAATACCATAGGCTGCGTGGCTTACACATTTATTTCTCCAAGTTCTGGAGGCTAGGAAGTCCAGGATCATGGTGCCAGCAGATTCAGTTCCTTCTGGCTTGCTGCTGGCCAGTTTTTTGCTGTGTCATCACATGGTGGAAAGAGAGAGAGATGGAGGCAAGGACAGAGGAAAAGAGGGAGGGAGGGAAAGAGAGAGAGGGGAAGAATGGACACGAGTGAGCCACCATCTCTCTTCCTCTTCCTCAGTTCAGTTCAGTCGCTCAGTCGTGTCCGACTCTCTGTGACCCCATGAATCACAGCACGCCAGGCCTCCTTGTCCATCACCAACTCCCGGAGTTCACTCAGACTCACGTCCATCAAGTCGGTGATGCCATCCAGCCATCTCATCCTCTGTCGTCCCCTTTTCCTCCTGTCTGCAATCTCTTCCAGCATCAGAGTCTTTTCCAATGAGTCAATTCTTCGCATGAGGTGGCCCAAGTACTGGAGTTTCAGCTTTAGCATCATTCCTTCCAAAGAAATCCCAGGGCTGATCTCCTTCAGAATGGACTGGTTGGATCTCCTTGCAGTCCAAGGGACTCTCAAGAGTCTTCTCCAACACCACAGTTCAAAAGCATCAATTCTTCAGCGCTCAGCCTTCTTCACAGTCCAACTTTCACATCCATACATGACCACTGGAAAAACCATAGCCTTGACTAGATGGACCTTAGTCGGCAAAGTAATGTCTCTGCTTTTGAATATGCTATCTAGGTTGGTCATAACTTTTCTTCCAAGGAGTAAACGTCTTTTAATTTCATGGCTGCAGTCCCCATCTGCAGTGATCTTGGAGCCCAAAAAGATAAAGTCTGACACTGTTTCCACTGTTTCCCCATCTATTTCCCATGAAATGATGGGACCAGATGCCATGATCTTCGTTTTCTGAATGTTGAGCTTTAAGCCAACTTTTTCACTCTCCTCTTTCACTTTCAAGAGGCTTTTTAGTTCCTCTTCACTTTCTGCCATAAGGGTGGTATCATCTGCATATCTGAGGTTCTTGATATTTCTCCTGGCAGTCTTGATTCCAGCTTGTGTTTCTTCCAGTCCAGCGTTTCTCATGATGTACTCTACATTTAAGTTAAATAAGCAGAGTGACAATATACAGCCTTGACGTACTCCTTTTCCTATTTGGAACCAGTCTGTTGTTCCATGTCCAGTTCTAACTGTTGCTTCCTGACCTGCATACAGATTCCTCAAGAGGCAGGTCAGGTCTTCTGGTATTCCCATCTCTCTCAGAATTTTCCACAGTTGATTGTGATCCACACAGTGAAAGGCTTTGGCATAGTCAATAAAGCAGAAATAGATGTTTTTCTGGAACTCTCTTGCTTTTTCCATGATCCAGCGGATGTTGGCAATTTGATCTCTGGTTCCTCTGCCTTTTCTAAAACCAGCTTGAACATCTGGAAGTTCATGGTTCATGTATTGCTGAAGCCTGGCTTAGAGAATTTTGAGCATTACTTTACTAGCCTGTGAGATGAGTGCAATTGTGTGGTAGTTTGAGCACTCTTTGGAATTGCCTTTCTTTGGGATACTAATCCCATCCTGGCAGTGCCCACCCTCATGACCTCATAAAACCCTAATTACCTCCCAAAAGACACCACCACCACCTTAGCGTTAGGGCTTCAACAGCACCTTTCTGGGGGCACAACAGGTGGGGTGGGTTAGGTCATGCTCAGCTGAGTCAGGGCTGAGGGGAGGTAAGTACAGAGTTGAAAGCGGTGTGTTCTGATGAGAAAAGAAGATTGCTGAAGAAGAGGGGTGAGTGCAAAGTGTGTGGATCTTAACCTGGGGTCTTATTAGGTGATCTCTGGATGGTCTTGACTAAGTATTGAGGTTTTGTTTTTTTTTTTTGTATGAAGAGGGGGACCCTTTGAAGAGGGAGATGCTCATTCTTTTGGAAAAGAGGTGAAGACAGAACTTTTATCTTTGAGGTTGCTCTGGGATGATGAGCGATATTTCAGACAGAGGAGGCTGGTTCTTCTGGGTGGGGTCTGGGCTCTTCAGCCCATTCTAGCTTCTTTATCTGCCTTGCTAGGCAGTGCTCTTTCTCACTTATGTGGCTGACAGTGTGGCTTCTTGGAAGCTTCTTGTCTGTATGAAACAAACTTTCATAAACTGTTATTATGAAAGCATAATAAAAAATTAAAAACGCAGAGACATTACTTTGCTGACAGAGGTCCATCTAGTGAAAGCTATGGTTTTTCCAGTAGTCATGTATGGATGTAAAGTTTGGACCATTAAGAAACCTGAGTGCTGAAGAGTTGATGCTTTTGAACTATGGTGTTGGAGAAGACTCTTGAGTCCCTTGGACTTCAAGATTAAACCAGTCCATCCTAAAGGAAATCAGTCCTGAATATTCTTTGGAAGGACTGATGCTGAAGCTGAAGCTCCAATACTTTGGCCACCTGATGTGAAGAACTGACTCCTTGGAAAAGACCTTGATTCTGGGAAAGATTGAGGGCGGGAGGAGAAGGGGACGACAGAGGAGAAGATGGTTGGGTGGCATCACTGACTCAATGGACATGAGTTTGAGAAGCCCTGGGAGTTGGTGATGACAGGGAAGCCTGGCGTGCTGTAGTCCATGGGGTCACAAGGAGTCAGACATGACTGAGCGACTGGACTGAACTGAACTGAATCTTTTGCGCTCAGTATTGTTAGAGGGCAGACACTTAAGCTGAAGTAATTTGGGATTTAATATGTAAATGTCTTGAGAAATGTTTTTGTGTGATTTATGACTTCTAGATGTGAGCATAGATAAAACCCTAATATGTTTGTAAACATGGTCATCTTAAAACCACTTGACTCTTTGGACTGATTGGTTAGTCTGGGTGGGGAAGATATATTGTTCATTTACAGATGACAGAGTCGATAAATTCCCAGCACATTTCCCAAAACTAAAGTAGTTATGTGGGATGAGAATTCTATTCCAGGACCATTGTTTACTCTAATTAGGTCACTTCATATCTGATGAACTATTAATATATTATTTCCTGCTTTTGGTTCTGAATCTTGCTAGGTTATTTCTTAGGAACCCAGCTTTGTGTGACAGCTTTGGTATCATGTATTTTGTATGTTTTATTAATGAATGAGTGGACTTTTCCCTGATTGTGAAATAACACTTGGTCATTGAAAAGAATTTGGAAAATGAAATTTTAACATTGCTATGCTGTGGTAGTGTGTCAATGTTTTGGGTAGATTTTTGGTAGATAAAACAAACGACAGTGTCGTTTAGCTTGTTAGTCTTTGTGCATTTAATATTCTATAATGAATATTTTTATGATACTGTAGATGTTCTTCAAAACTTAATTTTAGATGTGAAGGCTGTGTTTCCCACATACATGAGCTCAGGCATTTTTCTCTTATGTAAGAAGACTTGTAGCTGCCCTCAAGCTATAACGCAGCAGCTGTTTTATAGGCTCTCATCCTGTGCTGTGTAGTGTTTGGCTGTGATACAAGAGAAGACAGTCCCCATCCTCAAAGGGCATGAAGTCTATGGCCTTACTTGTTAATACAGGGAAGTTTTGTGCTGGTCTAGAAATACATTACAATAAAGGCTTGCTGTGCTGAGCCAGGCTCTGCTGTGTCCACAGAGCTGAGGGGTGCTCCCTGCAGAGCCTCCCAAATGGGCCTTGGCACACCTGGCCACCTGACTCCTTATGCTGCCATTAGTGCCTCTTCCTTCTTGCCATACAGCCTCTCCCCAAAGGCCCACCAAGACCAGTCGCCTTTAAACTCAGCCCCACCGTGACATTCCTATAAGCCCCTAAAATGTCTCCAGCACTGCAGGAGCGCTCAGGACTTCATGAAGAAAAGTAGGTCTTTCTGAAAGAGACTGTAGACTTAGGTGATGGTAGATCAAGTGAACTCCCAAGATGTTCTTTTAATGTTTGCACTATCTCAGATTTTTTTTGGGGGGGGGGCGGGGCGGGTGGGTGGGCCAGAGACTTATTTTGGATCGTTTGTTGTTTGCTGAAAGAACAGACTTGTAATTTGAAGACGCAAGGTAAAGCAATGGTAGAAACAGAAGCATGAGATCAAGTGATGGGTTAAAGTGCCAGCGCTCTGAGCCTTTGTGTAATTCTCCCTTTGATTGTTCTCACTTGAAAGAATGCCTTTTCCTTCCCATTGTCGAGCACTACCTGCTGTCAGTTAGAGAGGGAGGAAGTTGAGCAGCTTGTCAGAGCCTTTCTGAGCCGCCTTCATATGGTTCGCAGAGACAGAGCTGGGTTTTCATTTCTTCTTTCATTCAACAGGAGTCCCTTTCATGTTTGCAAATTGAAAACGCGTGTTTTGCAGTGTGGAGCGAGGATGTGTGTGCCCTCTGGCACACCTGTTTCTCATTTCCTGACTTGAAAGCACAACCCATCAAAAGGAGCAGAAAAACAATTTCTTTCTGACACGCTGCTCTGTGTTCCCTACTGAACCGAAGGCCTTCGCAGCTTTGCCATCTTGGTTCCCTCTGTAGAAGGTTCTCGTTAGAGGCAGAGTTCAGTCAATGCCGGCAGCGCCTTTTATAGCACAGGGCCGTTTGGGGTATGATTTTGTTGTGGTGGTGGCAGTGTTCTTTTGCTGCACAGGAAATTTACTTGAACTAAGATTGATTTTAAAAAATACACAGAAAGGTCCTAAACATTTTTAAATATTAAATTTGGCTGGGCAGTGTCTTATGTTGGAAGCATCTATGTAAGCCGACCAGTGAACCAATTGGCCAGGAAAAGGGCTTGGTGGAGCATACAAATGTTTAAATTCCAGAGCACTGTTTAACATAAATCAAATATTTCCAAAGCATTACTTCAGATTTGTGTGTACTTTAAAGTCTTGCCAGCTTAAGTGACTGTGAGGCACAATATGTTGACTTTGAGTTTGTAAATTGATAATTTGTTGCTACGAAGGTTGTACATGGTATAACTCATCACTTTCTGAAGGTACATAGTATGTCTGATGTTGCAAGCTGTTACATTTGAAAAAATGATGCTCAGGAATTCAGGCCTAGAGCTCTCAGATGCTTGAAGTTGGATCTTTGGTTCCTCTTAAGGTTTCCCTGGACATTTTCAGTGTGAGGCACATGGTTCTTTAGACCCAAACTTGGTTTAGGCTTTCTACTAATGAGAAATAGAAGGGATAATAATTTTAATGATGTATCTTCAGAAACAGTTTCTCAGGTTCTTTTTTTTTTTTTTTTAACACCCATTCTTCCCACAGTTGAGCATGTATGAATCACCTGTTAAAATCCAGAGTATGGGACTTCCTTGGTGGTCCAGTGGTTAAGAACTAGGGAAACTAGGATCCCACATGCTGTGCAGCATGACCAAAAGAAGAATGCAGGCTGTGATCCAGTGGGTCTGGGAGAGGCCTGTGAGTCTGCATTTTTCATATGCTCCCAGGTGACAGTAATCCTGCTGGTCCATTTTGATGGGCAAAGTGGTGCTGTTCCCAACTGTAACACTCATCCCATACAATTTATATCTCATCATGTTTTGGTTGTTCTAAAGCTAAGGCAACGTGGTGGATATCCTTGACCTTTGGTATCTCTGAGAGCTTTAACTGATTGTCAACACGTGACCATACGGGCCTGCATGGATAGGCACTACTGAGGAGGGATTATAGTGCTGGCAGAAATGATATTTATGTTTTCTGACTCATCTGGGATACTCCTAATCTTGATACAAATTTACTAAGGTTCTTGTTGCAAGCAGAGGTGGATAAAACAACCTGCCAGCTCTAAAAGGTGTGGCTAGAGGAGTTAGATGGAGAAGGAAATGGCAGACCACTCCAGGATTCTTGCCTGGACAATCCCAGGGACAGAGGAGCCTGGTGGGCTGCCATTTTTGGAGTCACACAGAGTTGGACACGACTGAAGCGACTTAGCATGCATGCATGCATTGGAGAAGGAAATGGCAACCCACTCCAGTATTCTTGCCTGGAGAATCCCAGGGATGGGGGAGCCTGGTGGGCTGCCGTCTATGGAGTCACACAGAGTCAGATGTGACTGAAGTGACTTAGCAGCAGCAGCAGCAGCAGAGAGGTTAGAAAGATATAATCCTGAATCAGATGTATTTCTGTTTAACCAGCTCTATCCATGGTGGCTGGTTAATTTGGGCCAAAAGGTTTATTGGCGAATCATGGAGAAAAAAGTGGAGACAATTAAGTGTAAAATGCAGGAACTATTGTTTGTGTTTTTATTAGCTTGCTTTTGTATACATATCTTGGTCCTTGTTAGTGAATAACAGCATGATTGAGCCTACAGTATAACACATCATGACTGAAGGATACCTTACATTTTAATTTTCAGACTATTTTTATTCATATCAAGAAAGACTACATTTGTTCACTATATTTGTCTTTGGCTTTGATGAAAAAATTTTTTTACAAGCATTGGCTAGTAGAAAACATAGATAATCATTCTAAAAAATCTGAGTTAGACAGAAAAGAATTAGAGATTTTTTTTTGAAATTCCTCATTGGCATTTCAGGTCTACATGGACCCACATTGACTGGAAGAGAAGGTGTGCTCTGAAGGATGTCATGGGCTTGGAAAGCAGACTTGGGTTGGAATCATAATGGAGGGAGCAGGTTGGAAGGGTGTGTCTACCTATTCCCACCAGGACTGGAGCATCTTCTTTATGGAGGAGAGACATACAGATATGTTAACTGCCATCGATGTTATCACTTTGTATCATTGTGCCTCCGGTTACTTGCGGTTCAGTGTTGTATGCTTTGTAATACTGTTTTCTGCATCTGTTTCTCTATATTCTAGCCTTAAGTGACAGCGCTTTCCTGGTTCTTCATAATTTCCTGGTAAATTATATGGGTGGTAATCTATCATAATAGTCACTGTTTACTAATATTGATGATAGAACTGTAAGTTCCTTATTGAATTCTGCTAGGATGATGTGATGGTGTGTTCCTGGAAATATGGAATATTTGCCCCATGTAGCTAAGATAGTAAAATTTACATCAGAGGATAGTAATGATTTAAGATATACTGAAATTTTTTTTATCTGAGTTCTTCCTTATCCTTAAAATTTAGATTTGCCTCTGCTTTACTTGTTAGGCTTTCTTTTTAATGTTAGCATAAATTTAGTAGGATATAGAGATATAATATTCTTTTTTTAAATTGGAGGATAATTGCTTTTCAGTGTTGTGTTGGTTTCTGCTGTACAACAATGTGAATCAGCAACAAGTATACATATATCCCCTCCCTCTTGAGAGATGCAATATTAATGGAAATATTTTTCCATATATTTGCCTTACATGTCTTCATTCATCTGAGTTGTCTTAGTAGTTTCGATTTCATTTCACATCTTAGTAAGAGTTCCTTCTTTGGAGCCTTTCACTTTAATGTTATATACCTGGAACAGGCATGCACACAGCAGACTTGTGTTACTGTACGGCCCTGGGCTTTCCTCAGAACAACTTTGATAGGTTAAACCTTGCCCCTGTCATCAAATTCATGGATATTTTTCAGAACTCACTATGTGCTTTGCAGAGGTAAGTTTTATTTTGATCTTCATGTCTGGAGCAACTCTCCTTAGCACATCCTAGATATCATCATTTACCTCATTTCTTTATATCTTTCATTGTAATATAAACAATTTAGCACAATATCCTGTAAAAAGAGTGCACATTTCTATTTAGAATGCCTTCCCTCCTTCTTACACCTGGTGAAGCCTGGCTCATCCTTCAAGGTTGGGCTCAAATGTTTTTCCTATAGCCTCCTTCCCACCCTGCCTTCTTCCCTTGCTCAGTCCAGAGGTTACACCCTTCATGGTCAGTGGTGCATGTACTGCTTACGGTACATGGAGCTCCTTGAGGAAGAAGCTGGTGCCCTAAAGGTGTGGTTGGTACTCGATAAATGAACATCTATTAAATTGAACTCTATAACCCACTGCATATTTTAAAGCACTGCCAAATAGATTCTGTTTGGCAAACTGACTTAATTGTTCCTCACTGGAAAACCAGGGCTTAGTGCTCCTGCCAGTTTAAGAGCTTTAGACATTCATGCTGAGGGCACTGCTCTGGAAATAAGGGTGGTTTAATTTTAGTGTAATTTAGTTTCGATAAAATTCATTGCAGTTTTCACACCCTTCCATGATTGTGGTAATTTAGAGTACTCTGAGCTATAGGTAAGGTAGTCACTTCTCAAACTGGCTTCACCAACAAGGAGTGCAATGAATTCACAGACGAGAAGGTTCTGAGGTAGGTGGACTGCAGGGCTGGCTGCTTCAAGGCTCCATTGCTGACATCAAGTATCCAGTTCTCTCTGTCCCTTACTTATTCTGCAGCTGTCATCACTGACCTCTTCATCAGGCTGATGGCAGAATAGCTACTTTGTTGCTAGAAAAACTCATGATGTAAAAATTGCTAGAAGAAAAAAAAAAAACTATTTTTCTGTGTGGCTGTCTTCTAGGTGTGAGGAACATGTTTTAGATGCTTCCCAGCTGACTTTTCACATTTTGTTGGTTGAATAATGTTGAGTCACTAGCCCATTCCTGAGCTAATTGCCGACAAAGGGGATTACCCGTGAACCTGTCAAAAGCACACAACATACCCTTAGGTTACGTTCATGAGCCTGTGCCCCAACCAGTAATGCCGAAGAAGCTGAAGTTGAATCGTTCTATGAAGACCTACAAGATCTTCTGGAACAAACACCAAAAAAAAAGATGTCCTTTTCATCATAGGGGATTGGAATGGTAAAGTAGAAAGTCAGGAGATAGCATAACAGGAAAGTTTTGCCTTGGAGTACAAAATGAAGCAGGGCAAAGGCTAGCAATTTTGTCAAGAGACACACTGGTCATAGCAAACACCCGTTTCCAACAACACAAGAGATAACTCTACACATGGACTTTACCAAGTGGTCAATACCAAAATCAGATCGATTCTTTGCAGCTGAAGATGGAGAAGCTCTATACAGTCAGTAAAAAATTAGACCTGGAGCTACTGTGGCTCAGATCATGAGCTTCTTATGGCAAAATTCAGGCTGAAAATGAGGAAAGAAGGGAAAACCACTAAGCCATTCATGAATGACCTAAATCATATCCCTTATGATTATGCAGTGGATATTCAAGGGATTAGATGGGGCTGACAGAGTACCTGAAGAACTGTGATGGAGGTTTTACAAGAGTAAGTAACCAAAAACATTCCAAAGATAAAGACATACAAGAAGGCAAAGTAGTTGTCTGTGGAAGCTTTACAAATAACTGAGAAAAGAAGATAAGCAAAAGGCAAGGGAGAAAGGGAAAGATATACCCAACTGAATGCAGAGTTCCAGAGAACAGCAAGGAGTGATAAGAAGGCCTTCTTAAATAAAAAATGCAATGAAATAGAAAAAAACAATAGAATGGGAAAGACTAGAGATCTCTTCAAGAAAATTGGAGATATCAAGAGAACATTTCATGCAAGGATGGGCATGATAAAGGACAGAAACAATAAATACCTAACAATAGCAGAAGAAATTAAGAAGAGGTAGCAAGAATAACTTGTTTGTATAGAAGAACTATACGAAAAAAGATCTTAATGACCCAAATAACCATGATGGTGTGGTCACTCACCTAGAGCCAGACATCCTGGACTGTGAAATCAAGTGGGCCTTAGGAAGCATCACTACGAACAAAGCTAGTAGAGGTAATGGAATTCCAGTTGAGCTATTTCAAATACTGAAAGATAATGCTGAAAGATGACGCTGTGAAAGTGCTGTACTCAATATTCCAGCAAATATGGAAAACTCAGCAGTGACCACAGGACTGGAAAAGGTCAGTTTTCATTCCCATCCCTAAGAAAGGCAGTGCCAAAGAATGCTCAAACTACCGCACAGTTGCACTCATCTCACACTCAGGAAAGTAATGCTCAAAATTCTCCAAGCCAGGCTTCAGCAATACGTGAACCGTGAACATCCAGATATTCAAGCTGGTTTTAGAAAAGGCAGAGGAACTGGAGATCAAGTTGCCAACATCTGCTGGATCATGAAAAAAGCAAGAGAGTTCCAGGAAAATATCTATTTCTGCTTTATTGACTATGCCAAAGCCTTTCACTGTGTGGATCACAATAAACTGTGGAAAATTCTGAAAGAGATGGGCACACCAGACCACTTGACCTGCCTCTTGAGAAACCTATATGCAGATTAGGAAGCAAGAGTTAGAACTGGACATGGAACAACAGACTGGTTCCAAATAGGAAAAGGAGTACATCAAGGCTATATTTGTCACCCTGCTTATTCAACTTCTATGCAGAGTACATCATGAGAAACGCTGGGCTGGAAGAAGCACAAGCTGGAATTAAGATTGCCGGGAGAAATATCAATAACCTCAGATATGCAGATGACACCACCCTTATGGCAGAAAGTGAAGAACTAAAGAGCCTTCTGATGAAAGTGAAAGAGGAGAGTGAAAACGCTGGATTAAAATTCAACATTCAGAAAACGAAGATCATGGCATCCGGTCCCATCACTTCATGGGAAATAGATGTGGAAACAGTGTCAGACTTTATTTTTGGGGGCTCCAAAATCACTGCAGATGGCAATTGAAGCCATGAAATTAAAAGACACTTACTCCTTGGAAGGAAAGTTATGACCAACCTACATAGCATATTCGAAAGCAGAGACATTACTTTGCTCACTAAGGTCCGTCTAGTCAAGGCTATGGTTTTTCCAGTAGTCATGTATGGATGTGAGAGTTGGACTGTGAAGAAAGCTTAGTGCCGAAGAATTGATGCTTTTGAAGTGTGTTGGAGAAGACTCTTGAGAGTCCCTTGGACTGCAAGGAGATCCAACCAGTCCATCCTAAAGGAGATCAGTCCTGGGTGTTCATTGGAAGGATTGATGTTAAGGCTGAAACTGCAATACTTTGGCCACCTCATGCGAAGAGTTGACTCATTGGAAATGACCCTGATGCTGGGAGGGATTGAGGGCAGGAGGATAAAGGGACAACAGAGGATGAGATGGTTGGATGGCATCATCGACTTGATGGACATGGGTTTGGGTGGACTGTGGCAGTTGGTGATGGACAGGGAGGCCTGGCGTGCTGTGATTCATGGCGTCACAAAGTCGGACATGACTGAGAGAATAAACTGAAATTGAACTGAATGCTGTGATAGTGCTGCACTCAATATGCCAGCAAATTTGGAAAACTCAGCAGTGCCCACAAGATTGGAAAAGATCAGTTTTAATTCCAATCCCAAAGAAAGGCAATGCCAAAGGATGTTCAAACTAATGCACAATTGCACTCCTCTCACACACTAGCAAAGTAATGCTCAAAATTCTCCAAGTGAGACTTCAACAATACATGAACTGTGAACTTCCAGACGTTCAAGCTGGATTTAGAAAAGACAGGGGAACCAGAGATCAAATTGCCAACATCACTGGATCATCAGAAAAAGCAAGAGAATACTAGAAAAACATCTGCTTCTTTTTTGTTGATTGGTTCCAAATTGGGAAAGGAGTGCATCAAGGCTGTATATTGTCACCCTGCTTATTTAACTTATTTGCAGAGTACATCATGTGTATGCCAGGCTGGATGAACCACAAGCTGAAATCAAGATTGCCAGGAGAAATATCAATGACCTCAAGTATGCAGATGATACCACTGTAGTGGCAGAAAGTGAAGAGGGACAAAGAACCTCTTGATGAGGGTGAAAGAGAGAGTGAAAAAGTTGGCTTAAAACTCAGCATTCAAAAACCTAAGATTATGGCATCTGTTTCCATTACTTCATGGCAAATAAATGGGGGAAACTGGAAACAGTGACAGATTTTATTTCTTGGGCTCCAAAATCACTGCAGATGATGACTACAGCCATGAAATTAAGACACTTGCTCCTAGGAAGAAAAGCTATGACAAAACCTAGATAACTTCTTGAAAAGCAGAGAAATCACTTTGTGACAAAAATCTGTTTAGTCAAAGCTATGGTTTTTCCAGTAGCCAGGTACGGATATGAGAGTTCAACCATAAAGAAGGTTGAGTGAGTGAGTGAGTGAAGTCACTCAGTCACGTCTGACTCTTTGAGACACTATGGACTGTAGCCTACCAGGCTCCTCTGTCCATGGGATTTTCCAGGCAAGATTACTGGAGTGGGTCACCAAATTTTATTCTCCAGAAAGAAGGTTGAGCACCAAAGAATTGATGTCTTCAAACTGTGGTGCTGGAGAAGACTCTTGAGAGTCCCTTGGACTGCAAAGAGATCAAACCAGTCAATCCTAAAGGAAATCAGTGCTGAATATTCATTGGAAGGACTGATGATGAAGCTGAAGCTCCAGTACTTTGGCCACCTGATGTGAAGAGACAACTCACTGGAAAAGACCCTGATGCTTGGAAGGTTTAAAGGCAGAAAGAGAAGAGGGAGATAGAGAATGAGGTGGTTGGATGGCATCACTGACTCAGTGGACCTGAGTTGAGCAAACTCCAGGTGATAGGAAAGGACAGGGAAGCCTGGAGTGCTTCAGTCCATGGGATTGCACAGGTTTTGACATGACTGCGTGACTGAACAACAACAGGTGACCGGAGCAGCATGAACAAAATCGGGATTCTCTTAACACAGTAGGAAATCACAGTTGTGTGGGCTAATGCCAGGATCCTGCTAAACTGATACTTGATATCATTTGGTGATTATCAATAAGGATGATAACAGCAGCTATCCTCTGTTTGCCACTTGCTATGATCAGGCACTGTGCTAAGTACTTTGTACATAATGATTACAATTTTCAAATGAGAAAACTGAGGTTCAGAAAACTCAAACAGTGCCTGAGTGCTGAAAGAATCTAAACAATCTTTACTTAGTGACAGTAGAGAAATGTGAAAAAATAGAGGCCAAACTGAAATATAATCATCCACTGTCCTACTAGAAATGGTGAGGTGTAGGTATTTAGAGAGTTAAAAACACATACTTATCACTTAAATCTGTCCTTACCAAAGCCATGCCTCTTGTCATTATTTTTGGCTAACAGAAATTTGGCTGTGGAAATGGATGTGTTTTTTTTTTTTTTTTGAAAAATCAAATGCAGTAGATAAAAAACAAAAAACCCACACCACCACAGAGTTTGTTTACATCTTCATTTCACTCAAATTGAATAGATGAAATGGGATCTGGTTGTTTCATATTGTTTATGTTCTGCTTTGCTTGTTGGTTCTGGGGCAGGATTCCTGGTTCTGCTTGAATTTGTTTCCCTCTCAAATATCATGTACAAGATGATTGTGGAAATTAATAAAGAGAAAGTATTTCTGTGCAGTAAGCATTGTAATTGTCCTACTATGACATAATACAATGCCATTTTATTAGCATTATAAAATACCTTTCAGTGTGTGTTCCCTGAACCTCGGTCTACTTTGTTCTTTTTTAGTCCAGAGGGAAAGAAAGTGATTTACATAAGTAACCACTGTAATATTTTAAATGAAGGGTCATGTGAGGGTCTCACTTCTTTTCATTTAATTTAATATAAGGGCAAAGTGTATGCTTGATCTATGTTTCATTTATGTGTAATAAAAGAGCCTATGTGGATAAAGTACATGAAATCAAGGTGAAGTTGGTTTTACTCAGTGAAACTGTTATATAAATGGCATAGATGTGTGTGTGGCGGGGGGAGCGTGTGACTGTGTGTGTGTGTGTTCGTGCATGTCCAGCAACAGGGATTATTGCACAGAGGACTGGGGAGTGATGTTATGTCCTCTGATGGATTATTGTTCAGTCCCCAAGTCATGTCCGACTCTTTGCAACCCATGGACTACAGCACGCCAGGCTTCCCTGTCCCTCACTGTCTCCTGCAGTCGGTGATGTTGTCCAACCACCTCATCCTCTGTCATCCTGTTCTACTGTTGCCCTCAGTATTTCCCAGCATCAGGGTCTTTTCCAGTGAGTCTGCTCTTCACATTAGGTGGCCAAAGTATTGGAGCTTCAGCTTCAGCATCAGTCCTTCTAATGAATATTCAGGACTGATTTCCTTTAGGATGGACTGGTTTGATCTCATCTCCTTGCAATCCAAGGGACTCTCAAGAGTCTTCTCCAACACCACAGTTCGAAAGCATCAATTCTCTGGTGCTCAGCCTTCTTTATTGTCCAACTCTCACATCCATACATGACTACTGGAAAAACCATAGCTTTGACTAGACAGACCTTTGTCCGTAAAGTGCCGTCTCTGCTTTTTAAAACGCTGTCTAGGTTTGTCATAGCTTTTCTTCCAAGGAGCAGCTGTCTTTTAATTTCCTGTCTGCAGTCACTGTTGATTTTGGAGTCCAGGAAATATGTGTCCCCATTTCCACTTTTTCAACATCGATTTGCCAAGAAGTGATTAAGCCAGCTTTTTCACTTTCCTCTTTCACCATCATCAAGAGGTTCTTTAGTTCCTTTTCATTTTCTGCCATTAGGATATTATCATCTGCATATCTGAGGTCATTGATATTTCTCCTGGAAATCTTGATTCCATCTTTTAATTCATCCACCCCAGCATATCGCATGATGTACTCTGTATAAGTTAAATAAGCAGGGTGACGATAAGCCTTGATGTACTCCTTTCCTGATTCTGAACCAGTCCATACTCCATGTCTTGTTCTAACTGTTGCTTCTCAACCTGCATACAGGTTTCTCTGGAGGCAGATGTGGTGGTCTGGTATCCCAATCTCTTTAAGAATTTTCTGCAGTTTGTTCTGATGGATAGCTTCTGATTTTCGTTTCAGCTATCATATAAGATATTCGGTCCTTAATTAGGTGAGGTTACTCAGTCTGAACTAGCAGTCTGTAGTTGTTTAGCTACCTATTTGCTGCTTAACAAATCACTCCCAAATTTTGCAACTTAGAAAAACAATCCTCTTCTTATGATTATATGTGTTAACTAGATCTCAAGTGGATCATCTTTTTGTTGGCTTGTTTGCGGGTTCTCATGTGGGTAGGGTTAGGTGGTGGTTTACCTAGGTGTCCATGGTGGCTTCCTCACATGGCTGGTGCCTTGGCAGGCACAGCCAGAATGATAGGCTCAGCTGGTGTGCTCAGGTACTTTGGCTTTGCTGTCTGCCCATGTCATATCAGGACTAATTCTGGTCTAACATAGCCTCTTCCACAAGGCAGCTGGATTCTTACATGGTCGCTCAGGACACTCAAAGTGCAAAAGCTATCAATCCTCTTTATGGTTTAGGCCTGGAACTTGCATTGTATTAGGTAAAGTTAATTACAGGGTCACAATCCAGATTCATTGTGCAAGGGGATTACATATGGGTATGAATCCTGGGCAGCTTTGTTCATTGGTAGCCATCTTTGAAGATTAGCTACCTTAGTAACTTTTTTTTTTTGAGTAACCATTCTTCTTTTGAGAACATAAAAACTATGACCTTCTCCCTAGAAGCATGCTTGTGACTACAGTTACCTGCATAAGTATACATACAATTCTAGAAAAATTGCATGGAATTCCTAGTTGGAGAATCCATAATGTCCATGTAAGTACCCCTAGTTTAACTTATAAAGTTTAGGAATTCACTAACTCCTAAGCTGGTGATCTAAATAGGAACTTAATTATATTAAATAGCTTCATATAATAAAATTCTATCCTATGGTTATTTTAGTCTCTTAGAATGACCAATGAGTTGTTTAATTCCAGTTTTTTATTGTTTGCTTTTTGCTGTTCTAAAAACAGTGATTTTCTTGTGTTTAACTGTTGTATATTTGTGTATTTCCTTACCAAAATTCCTAGAAATACTCCTTAAGACTCAAAAGGAATGATTATTTTTAAGGGTATTGGAGGGTATTGACTAATTGTATCTTTTCTTATTAAGAACTAAGTTTTTAAAAATGGCAGTATTGGCTACATATAAAATACTATATTACATAAGTAAGTTATGAAACAAAACGAAATTAAATTCATTGAACTTATCATTAGGTTACAAATAAACATTAGTAATAGTATCCATGTCTACTCTTTCCCAAACTCCTGCCTGTCCTCCAGCAGTAAAACTATTATCCTGAATTCTGTGTATCATTTTTTAGCTTAAAAAAAAAGTTTAATCACATATGTGTATATCTCTAACCAGTATATTATTTAGTTTTATGATTTTTATTGAGCCATAGGAATATGGTGTTATGTGATATACCATCCTCTGTGACTTGCTTTTGTCACTAAATATTATGTTTCCATAGTATTTGTCCATATAGTTATGTAAAATAAAAATATATTTTAACTTTTAATACTTTGTATGTTGACAAATGGATACTTTTATTATTACAAAATATTCTTTATCTCTAGATAATCTTTGTTTTGGTTTTTACTTTGCTTAACATTAATGTAGTCAAATCAGCTTTCTTACATTTACTGCTTGTCTGGTATATTATGTTCTACCCATTTTACTTTTAGCCTATCTTGTCTTTATATTAATGTATGTTTCTTATAAACAAACTGGGTCAATACCCTTTTAAAGTTAATCCACATTGATAATCTGAGCCTTTTATATAAAGAGTGTTTAGTCCATTTACACTTATGTAATTATAGATATGCTTGGACTAAATCTACCATCGTGCTTTTTGTTTTCTATTTGCTCTTTGGTTTCTCTGTTCTTCTTTTCCTATATCCTTTGGTTTGATTATTTTTTTAATATTTCATTTTCTTTTCCTCTATTAACATTTTATTATACTTTTGTGTATTATATTTTTTGTGGTTGATCTAAATATTACATATGCATCATTAATTTACCATAGTCTGTGTAGAATAATAATATATTACTTCACAAATGTGAGATTCTTTTAACAGTATAAATCCATTGCTTGTTTCCCAGGCTTTGAGATCTGGCATATATTATAATGTTCAGTTCAGTTGCTCAGTCATTTCTGACTCTTTGTGACCCCATGAATCTCAGCACACCAGGCCTCCTTGTCCACCACCAACTCCTAGAGCTTGCTCAAACTCATGTCCATTGAGTTGGTGATGCCATCCAACCATCTTGTCCTCTGTCGACCCCTTCTCCTCCCGCCCTCAGTCTTTCCCAGCATCAGGGTCTTTTCAAATGAGTCAGCTCTTCGCATCAGGTGGCCAGAGTACTGGAGTCTCAGCTTTAGCATCAATCCTTCCAATGAATATTTAGGACTGATTTCCTTTAGGATGGACTGGTTGGATCTCCTTGCAGCCCAAGGGACTCTCAAGAGTCTACTCCAACACCACAGTTCAAAGACATCAATTCTTCAGTGCTCAGCTTTCTTTCTAGTGTAATTCTTAAATCCATACATGATTACTGGAAAATCCATAGCTTTGACTAGACGGACCTTTGTCAGCAAAGTAATGTCTGCTCTTTAATATGCTGTCTAGGTTGGTCATAGTTTGTCTTCCAAGGAGCAAGCGTCTTTTAATTTCTTCGCTGCAGTCACCACCTATGGGTGATTTTAGAGCCCAAGAAAATAAAGTCTGTCACAGTTTCCATCGTTTCCCCATCTATTTGCCATGAAGTGATGGGACGTGAATGCCATGATCTTAGTTTTCTGAATGTTGAATTTTAATCCAACGTTTTCACTCTCCTCTTTCACTTTCATCAAGAGGCTCTTTTTTTAAAAAATAAATTTATTTATTTTAATTGGAGGTTAATTACTTTACAATATTGTATTGGTTTTGCCATACATCAACATGAATCTGCCACAGGTATACACGTGTTCCCCATCCTGAACCCCCCTTCTTCCTCCCTCCCTGTACCATCCCTCTGGGTTGTCTCAGTGCACCAGCCCCAAGCATCCAGTATCATGCATCGAACTTGGTCTGGCTATTCGTTTCATACATGATATTATACATGTTTCAATGCCATTCTCCCAAATCATCCCACCCTTGCCCTCTCCGATAGAGTCCAAAAGACTGTTCTATACATCTGTGTCTCTTTTGCTGTCTCACATACAGGGTTATCATTACCATCTTTCTAAATTCCATATATATGCGTTAGTATACTGTATTGGTGTTTTTCTTTCTGGCTTACTTCACTGTGTATAATAGGCTCCAGTTTCATCCACCTCATTAAAACAGATTCAAATGTATTCTTTTTAATGGCTGAGTAATACTCCATTGTGTATATGTACCACAGCTTTCTTATCCATTCATCTGCTGATGGACATCTAGGTTGCTTCCATGTCTTGGCTATATAAACAGTACTGTGATGTACATTGGGGTACACATGTCTCTTTCAGTTCTGGTTTCCTTGGTGTGTATGCCCAGCAGTGGGATTGCTGGGTCATAAGGCAGTTCTGTTTCCAGTATTTTAAGGAATCTCCACACTGTTCTCCATAGTGGCTGTACTAGTTTGCATTTGCATCAACAGTGTAAGAGGGTTCCCTTTTCTCCACACCCTCTCCAGCATTTATTGCTTGTAGACTTTTTGATTGCAGCCATTCTGACTGGTGTGAAATGGTACCACACTGTGGTTTTGATTTGCATTTCTCTGATAATGAGTGATGTTGAGCATCTTTTCAAGTGTTTGTTAGCCATCTGTGTGTTCTTTGGAGAAATGTCTGTTTAATTCTTTGGCCCATTTTTTGATTGGGTCATTTATTTGTCTGGAATTGAGCTGCAGGAGTTGCTTGTATATTTTTGAGATTAGTTGTTTGTCAGTTGCTTCTTTTTTTTTTTTTAATAAATAAATTATATTTTTATTTTTTAATTTTTATTTTTTTATATATAACTGATTCACTTTATTATTTTTTTTAATTAATTAATTTATTTTTTTACTTTACAGTTCTATATTGGTTTTGGCATACATTTGCTTATTTTCTCCCATTCCGAAGGCTGTCTTTTCACCTTGCTTATAGTTTCCTTTGTTGTGCAGAAGCTTTTAATTTTAATTAGGTCCCATTTGTTTATTTTTGCTTTGATTTCCAATATTCTGGGAGGTGGGTCATAGAGGATCCTGCTGTGATGTATATCGGAGAGTGTTTTGCCTACGTTCTCCTCTAGGAGTTTTATAGTTTTGGTCTTATGTAGATCTTTAATCCATTTTGAGTTTATTTTTGTGTATGGTGTTAGAAAGTGATCTAGTTTCATTCTTTTACAAGTGGTTGACCAGCTTTCCCAGCACAATTTGTTAAAGAGATTGTCTTTAATCTGTTGTATATTCTTGCCTCCTTAGTCAAAGATAAGATGTCCATAGGTGTGTGGATTTATCTCTGGGCTTTCTAATTTGTTCCACTGATCTATATTTCTGTCTTTGTGCCAGTACCATACTGTCTTGATGACCGTGGCTTTGTAGTGGAGCCTGAAGTCAGGTATGTTGATTCCTCCAGTTCCATTCTTCTTCTCAAGATTGCTTTGGCTATTTGTGGTTTTTTGTATTTCCATATGAATTGTGAAATTATTTGTTCTAGCTCTGTGAAAAATACCGTTGGTAGCTTGATAGGGGGAGAAGGCGATGGCACCCCACTCCAGTACTCTTGCCTGGAGAATCCCATGGATGGAGGAGCCTGGGGGGCTGCAGTCCATGGAGTTGCTGGGAGTTGGACACGACTGAGCGACTTCACTTTCACTTTTCACTTTCATGCATTGGAGAAGGACATGGCACCCCACTCCAGTGTTCTTGCCTGGAGAATCCCAGGGATGGGGGAGCCTGTTGGGCTGCCGTCTATGGGGTCACACAGAGTCGGACACGACTGAAGTGACTTAGCAGCATCATCATCAGCAGCAGCTTGATAGGGATTGCATTGAATCTATAAATTGCTTTGGGTAGTATACTCGTTTTCACTATATTGATTCTTCCAATCCATGAACATGGTATATTTCTCCATCTCTTAGTGTCCTTTTTGATTTCTTTCACCAGTGTTTTATAGTTTTCTATATATAGGTCTTTGTTTCTTTAGGTAGATATATTCCTAAGTATTTTATTCTTTTCGTTGCAATGGTGAATGGAATTGTTTCCTTAATTTCTCTTTCTATTTTCTCATTGTTAGTGTATAGGAATGCAAGGGATTTCTGTGTGTTGATTTTATATCCTGCAACTTTACTGTATTCATTGATTAGCTCTAGTAATTTTCTTGTGGAGTCTTTAGGGTTTTCTATGTAGAGGATCATGTCATCTGCAAACAGAGTTTTACTTCTTCTTTTCCAATTTGGATTCCTTTTATTTCTTTTTCTGCTCTGATTGCTATGGCCAAAACTTCCAGAACTATGTTAAATAGTAGCGGTGAAAGTGGGCACCCTTGTCTTGTTCCTGACTTTAGGGGAAATGCTTTCAATTTTTCACCATTGAGGATAATGTTTGCTGTGGGTTTGTCATATATAGCTTTTATTATGTTGAGGCATTTTCCTTCTATTCCTGCTTTCTGGAGAGTTTTTATCATAAATGGATGTTGAATTTTGTCAAAGGCTTTCTCTACATCTTTTGAGATAATCATATGGCTTTTATTTTTCAATTTGTTATTTTTTCAATTTGTTCTCTGGTTCCTCTGCCTTTTTTAAATCCAGCCTGAACATCTGGATTTGCAGATATTGAAGAATCCTTGCAATCCTTAGGATAAAGCCCACTTGGTCATGGTGTATGATCTTTTTAAAGTGTTGTTGGATTCTGATTGCTAGAATTTTGTTAAGGATTTTTGCATCTATGTTCATCAGTGATATTGGCCTGTAGTTTTCTTTTTTTCTGGCATCTTTGTCAGATTCTGGTATTAGGGTTATGGTGGCCTCATAGAATGAGTTTGGAAGTTTACCTTCCTCTGCAATTTTCTGGAAGAGTTTAAGTAAGATAGGTGTTAGCTCTTCTCAAAATTTTTGGTAGAATTCAGCTGTGAAGCCGTCTGGACCAGAGCTTTTGTTTGCTGGAAGATTTCTGATTACAGTTTCAACAAGACCCCTATATACGTTGTCTACAAGAGACCCACCTCAAAACAGGGGACACATACAGACTGAAAGTGAAGGGCTGGAAAAAGATTTTCAATGCAAATAGAGACCAAAAGAAAGCAGGAGTAGCAATACTCATATCAGATAAAATAGATTTTAAAACAAAGGCTGTAAAAAGAGACAGAGAAGGACACTACATAATCATCAAAGGATCAATCCAAGAAGAACATCAAGAGGCTCTTTAGTTCTTCTTTGCTTTCTACCATAGGTATGGTGTCATCTGCATATATCTGAAGTTATTGATATTTCTCCCAGCAATCTTGATTCTAGCTTGTGCTTCATCCAGTCCAGTATTTCTCATGATGTACTCTGCATATAAGTTAAATAATCAGGGTGACAATATATAGCCTTGATGTACTCCTTTCCCGATTTGGAACCAGTCCATTGTTCCATGTCCAGTTCTAACTGTTGCTTCTTGACCTACATACAGATTTCTCAAGAGGCAGGTCGTGTATTCCCATTTCTTTTAGAATTTTCCACAGTTTGTTCTGATCCACACAGTTAAAGGCTTTGGCATAATCAACAAAGCAGAAGTAGATGTTTTTGTGGAACTCTTGCTTTTTCGATGATCCAGTGGTTGTTGGCAATTTGATCTCTGGTTCCTCTGCCTTTTCTAAATCCAGCCTGAACATCTGGAAGTTTACAGTTCACGTACTGTTGAAGCCTGGCTTGCAGAATTTTGAGCATTACTTTCCTAGTGTGTGAGATCAGTGCAATTTTGCGGTGGTTTGAAGATTGTTAGGCATTGCCTCTCTTTGGGATTGGAATGAAAATTGACCTTTTCCAGTCCTGTGGCCACTGCTGAGTTTTCCAAATTTGCTGGCATATTGAGTGCAGCACTTTCCCAGCATCATCTTTTAGGATTTGAAATAGCTCAACTGGAATGCCATCACCTCCACTAGCTTTGTTCATAGTGATGCTTCCTAAGGCCCACTTGACTTCACATTCCAGGATGTCTGGCTGTAGGTGAGTGATCATGCCATTGTGATTATATTGGTCATGAAGATGTTTTTTGTACAGTTCTTCTGTGTATTCTTGCCACCTCTTCTTAATATCTTCTGCTTCTGTTAGGTCCAATACTGTTTCTGTCCTTTCTTGTGCCCATCTTTGAATGAAATGTTCCCTTGGTATCTCTCATTTTCTTGAAGAGGTCTATCTTTCCCATTCCATTATTTTCCTCTATTTCTTTGGACTGATCACTGAGGAAGGCTTTCTTATCTCTTCTTGCTATTCTTTGGAACTCTGCATTCAAATACATACATTTTTTCAGTTCTCCTTTGCCTTTTGCTTCTCTTCTTTTCATTGCTATTTGTAAGGCCTCCTCAGACAACCATTTTGCCTTTTTGCATTTCTTTTTCTTGGGGATGGTCTTGATCACTGCTTCCTGTACATTGTCACGAACCTCCGTCTATAGTTTTTCAGGCATTCTGTCTATCAAATCTAGTCCCTTGAATCTATTTGTCACTTCCACTGTATAATTGTAAGGGATTTGATTTAGTTCATACCTGAATGGTCTATTGGTTTTCCCTACTTTCTTCAATTTTAGTCTGAATTTGGTAATAAAGATTTCATGATCTGAACCACAGTCAGTTCCCGGTCTTGTTTTTGCTCACAGTATAGAGCTTTTCCATCTTCTCTATATGTGTGCTGAAATTTATTTTACATTACATCACATCTACATTGTTGTAGATTGTTTACAGCTGTGTCTTGGGCTTTTTTAAACTCATAAAATGCACTCTCTGGTTTGATGGAAAATGAAATCTCCAATTTTGACATTAATTCCCTTGGGATTAATTTAGTGATTGTTTTCAAAATGTCATAGTTAAAATTGGGGGCTATCTCCAGTCCTAAGTATTGGCAGCAGAATTTGTTGTGCTGCTTATCTGCAGCTAATTACTACTTTGATCTTAATCATGGATTCAGGCTTTTGAGCTTTCTTTGCTTATATCTTCTTTGTTTGTGGGATGATATTAGCCTTATTTCTGTGGTGGTGTACTCTCTTGGAATAAGCATTTTACTTGGAGTTTTAAGACTTGGAGTTTAGAATCTTAGTTTTTCCACTTCACGTTTCTTATTTGTCAAATTGGGATGACAGTACCTTCCTTTTGCAAGTGAATTGTAGGGCTTTAAAGTGATGATATTCTGACAATGCCAGGTGCGCAGTAGTTGATCACTTAACAGTGAATCAGTCACTTTTTATCTTCACCCTTAAAAACAAATAGGTTAGAAAAAGCAATCTAAATACACTATTTCATGAATTAACAGCTTTTTAAAAAGGGTTTTTTTTAAGTGGTCTGTTCATTATGAGCCTCTTAACTTAATTTTAACCAGAAAGTTATTGACATTCCAGAAGTATATCCAGCTATAAAATTTTGTCCCAAGGAATTTGAAACCATTTAAGCCTAAGCCGTTTATGTTTTCCAGTGAGGAACCTGAGATACAGAGGTCTTAAGTGACTCATTTCAGGTTCCATGGGCAGAGGTGGTTCCCCTCATTTCCCCAGTGGAACAGAAGTCCAGAGGGGAGATGCACAGAAGCATCAGCCAGACATGGAATTGGTGCTTGCTGCTCCTATGGCAGCCACTGCTCTAATGAACTTCTCTCCTGGAGAGTAGTGTGCCCTTCACACACGTAGAATGTTTTCCAGACATATGCAATGGTAGTGATAGAATTTTATGGGCTCCAACATAAGCCAGGGGGCACCACTTCTTTGAGGTGGTTTTCTCTGAATCTTTCTGCTGCCTGGCACCATTTGGCCCCAGTGCCCTGATGAGCATGTTGTGTTTAGATAACTAAACTGGGAAAACTTAGAGGAGGAAGCAAGATCCTGTTTCATCATCTGTATTGAGGCTAACAGTAAGTGTCAGATATGTCCTCATATTGAAATGGGACACTGCTGAAGAGAGAGATGGAGCACCTCAAACTTCAGGGTGGGTACCTCTGTGTTGTTAGCCACAGACCCCTGGCTCTCTGATATGGCACACTGGAAAAAGGCTTTTCACACTCATTTTTTTTTTGGAAGCTCTTTTTTTGTGTTTGGAAGCTCTTTTTTTGTGTGCAGATATTTGCATTCACAAAACTAGAATTCTTTCCATTTATGCAGTAGGTAGATCTTCTGTGGTTTGGTTATACCTTCTCAATAAAATAGACATGAATATAATAACTAATAAATATCAAGGATTAAATATATTTAGCATACACACTAAGTATATTTAGCATATGCATTAAGTATATTTAGCACTGTGCTCTAGATAAGAGATTTTCCTGTTTGTCACTGTTCCTGTGTATTTTTCTATATTTTAAATAATTATGAAATGTTAAAGCATATATCAACTGCATCCTAGTTTGTAGGAGATGAGGTCTTTAAGAGATAATTGTATAATTGCTTTTTCTGTTGGTTATTTATTGTTTATAAGAAAAAACCCGAGTTGTTTTTGGTAGATTACTGTAGATACCCAGTGAATGCTGATGGGTTAGAGGTCAGAGAGAACTGCATACTGGGGAGACACTAAGGGTGTGTTGGTGCACACGCCCTCTGGGCTAGACTGGGCTACACATCTTCACTACTTACTCCATCTCTTTATAAAGCTCCTTATGTTTGCTTCTTGTATATAATAGGTTCCAGGTTTGATAACTGTGGGGACACTGTGAACAGTGAAATCACGTGTGTTCTATCATTTTTAAGGCAGCTCTCTCTTTAATTTCACAAGACAGGCTTGAAAACCAGAAATAACCCAACTCCAAAATTGGCTGTAAATCCTCTGACAGGGAAAAGGTGACGTACTGCGTAATAAATTCCTTTGTTGAAAAAGAGATGTTGCAATAGTGGAAACTGAAGTCCCAAATGTTCCCTTTTAAACTTGGAAAGGCCTTTCCTCATTGCTTCTCTGTCCCTGTGGACTTCTAACGGGGGATGTGTTGAAAGATTTTGAGATGCCCCTCACCACAGTGAGAGTGCACAGCAGCATTTATAAGATGACATAAATACTTTGAAAGTCATCAGCAAGCCTTGGAGATGCGTGATGCACCAGGAGCGGTGACTGTGAGCTTTTGTGGCCCATGATCCTGCTCTGGGGTGCAGGCAGCCTGGGAATGTGGGTTATTCTCTCCTGTGAATGCAGCTTCACTCACCCCTTCTGGGGACTCTTTCGAACAGTACTGAGGTTAGCGTTGTTCAGAAGAAATCGAGAGTCTCCAGAAGGTGAGAAGGTCTGTAAGATTAGGAGTTATACTTAAAAATCCTAATCTTCTGTTGAGGTCCTCTGGGAGAATTGTATCCTCATCCTCTACCACGTAAACGCTGCATTAAAACCCTGCATCCGAACACTGCTTCGCACACTGGACACATGAGGGCCTTTCAGCCTTCATTTTGTGATAACCTGGCTCCATTCCTACCACTGCTGCCACCACTAAATGAGACAAGGATAAAACAACTAAAAATTATCTGGAGATGCAGTGAAGATGTGTCTTCAGTGTCAGCCAAGAGCTGGTAGGCTTTTATGTGTCTCTGTCCTTAATGCAAATGCTTTTCCGTTTGCTACTTAACCTTTTGGAAGTAAAACATGGTTTGACAATATGGCTATTGGGCTATTACGTTACATGTTTTTAATTATCTTATTAATAATTTGAAGGATACATCTATCACTAATGCTGAGGTAGAAATACCAAATGGATAAAATAAAACACCTGGATGGAGGTTGGATAAAATAAAACACCTGTAGCATTCATTCATGAACTCATATATGGGACAGTGAAGTGTATGAGACCAAATCTCATTATAAGAGACCCTGCCTTGCCCTTTACTATCTTACCTGAAGAGAAAGTATGGTGAATGCAGGAGTGTAACATTGATGCTGGGCATTGAACTTCTTGGAAAAAAGCAATAGGCCTTTATTACAGAAATTGGGAAAAATAAGAGAAGGAATACATATTGAATGAAAAATCATGCACAATCCATAATCCCTGGATAACCACAGTTAAAATGTTTCCTCCCAAGCTAAGTGAAATCTTCATCATATTATTTGTTTTGTTCTGATAATGCAAGGTTTAACCACATGGTCATTTTGACCCTTGGTGAGGGCTCAGCTTTCTTGGAAACAGCAGACTTCAGAATTGCAAGTTAAAGGCTAAACTCATTTTTAACTATATTCTAGGCTCTCAGTGATGGTTGTCAGGCCAGCTGGGAATCCCCTTGTTCTAACAAACAAAATACAGAGAATAGGATGAGGAGAGACAGAAAATGATAGCTAATGGTTTTTCTTAAGGCAGTCGGTCCTCACTGCAGCATGAAGTGCTTATTCAGTGCCCAGCCTCACACTAAATGTTCTATATGTTGTCTCATTTTGTCCTTGTGAGGTAGTTATGACTCCTATCTTCCGTTTTTACTGTTGAGGAAACTGAGGTTTAAATGAAGAGTCCCAGACTCACTCATCTGGATTCAGACATCAGTGTGACTGTAGAATAGAAAAATACTGACCTCCGACTTTGCGGGAACTTGTGGCCTTAAGGTAGGGCTGTGTGTGTGGGTGAGAGAGACAGAGGGAGAGGGAGAGAATGAGAAAATTGGATACATGGAATACAGAAGGTCTCCGAACAAGACCACAGTTCTCAGGTCTTTCCTTTAGTAAAGATACAGAGAAGTTCTTTTGTAACTTGGCCAGTGTTAACGAGAGAAATGATGACATTGATGGAAATGTCAAGATGAGGAAAAAATAAAAATACTTCATTAATTCTTCTAGATTCCAAACAAACCCACACATAAGCACTCTAACAATGGCTTCCTGGAAGTGGTTTCACGTGGCTCATCCTTTACACAGATAAAAGGGGCTCTTAATTATCTAAGACTCCATTTTCAGGCACCATAAGGATTTATTTTAATCAAATTACTCATATTTATTCAAGCAAATTAAAAAATTTGGTTGATGGTAGAAATTAAATGTATCATGAATTTTCCAAAATAGCTCAGTTAATAAATAGTCTTTTTTCATGTCTTCTAATGATGTCTGATAAATAGATCTGTATAAACTTATCAGAAATTGTATTTGACTCAATGCAAAGTTGTATAATTGGGTGAAAGAATTGGTCTTCTTTTGGTGCAAAGTTTGCCAAGCCATTTTCTTTCACCAGTAAATGGCTCTCTATGTAGATTAAGAGTGCATTTGATCCCGAATGTCCATTGGCAGATGAACAGATAAGCCAAATGTGGTATGTGCATATGGTGGAATGTTATTCAGCCTTGAAAAGGAAGGGAATTCTGAAACCTGTTTCAGTAAGAAATGAGCCTTGGGGACATTATATTAAGCAAACTAAATCAGTCAGAAAGGGACAAAAGTGTATGATTCCACTTACGTGAGATACCTAGAGTAGTCAAATTCATAGAAATGGAAAGTAGAATGGTGGTTGTCAGGGTTGGGGAGAAGTGGGGGATGAGGGGTTGTTGAATGGGTGCAGAGTTTTAGTTTGGAAGATGGAAAAGTGCTGGAGATGGATGGTTGTGATAGTTTTACAGTCTGAATAAGAATGCCACTGAATTCTACACTTAAAAAATGATTAAATGGTAAATTTCATGTTATATATATATATATATATATAAACAAAATAAAGAAAAAAAAGAAGAATGAATTTGGCTTAAAGAAGAGAACTCAATTATAGAGGTTTAAACAGTTTGCTTTTTTTTTTGCTTCTGTATTAAATCCGCGTAACACAGAGCCTCAGAGGAGTTGGGGCTGACTGGATTACTCAGTAATGCTGTGTGGTGCCTGGGGCTGTCTTTTCTCTCCCACGTTTCTCAGCGGGTGGGCCTTCTTGCTCACGAATGTCACCCCATGGACACAGGATGAGGGCTGTGCCTCGTTTAGCTGTGCAGGTGCAAGCATGGGAAGTTGGGTTTACTCCGATGTCCCAGAGACATTTAATATAACACTTCCTGAATATCCATATGCTCCTCTGTATTTCACAGCCCTGTTGCAATGGCTGAGACGTTGTGGCTATTTCTGGCCAGTGGACTGGAGTGGAAATGATACATGTGACCTCCGGGCTAAAGCTGTAAGACGGCCTTTACTAGCCCTCTCATTCTCCTGGTGGGAATATGATCCAGGAGGTGCAGTTATAGATGATGGAGCCTCTATCAGCCTGGGTTTGTTCCCGGGTGATTATCTGAAGCACACTCTCTGGTGACCCAGGTATAACTTACAACATTAATGACAAATATTTTTGTTGTTAAGCTACTGAGATGTGGGGGTGGTTTGTTTTTGCAGCCTCGTGTAGTTATTCTGGCTGATACTCCAGCGTAGGTTTTTGCCAATTAAGTTAGATGCGTGAGCGAGACTTAAAGACTTTCAGGAGTAAGAGAATAGATACATGTTAATGAAGCATGGGATTTTATTTAGATAAGGTGGGGGTGAGTATCTGAGAGCAGTGAGTTATAAAGCCAGGGAATTAATGGAATGGCACTTTTTGGTGAAGTGGAGGGAATGTTGCAATTATAGCGGTCAAGAGATGAGTTGGAAAAATAGGAGCAGTGGGGTGATTGCAACTGAGACTGTGGAGGAGTTAATATTACTGATTATGGCATTGTCATAGGAGTGACCATATGATACAGTGTGGTTAATCTGAAGAGAGAATATCAGAAAATCCAGAAGCTAAGATATTGAGAGATTTATCTAGGTAGATGCTAAAATCAGCAAGAATTATGAGAAGGTGTGGTGTCGGGCAGAGTAGAGGTAAGCTGGGAGCTTAAATCTCAAAGGAATGAGTTTGTAAATTTGAAACTGTTGATCCTCAGTCTTGAATGATAGTGTAACTAATTCTAGGTTGACAAGTTGTTTTGTTTACTGCTTATCATCTTTAGCTTTAAGATATTATTCTTCTGGCCTCTTCTGTTGCTTGGGAATATGTAATTTACCTGTTAAGTTAAAAATTTTTTTGTAGATCTTCTTTTTCTTTGATTGAAAGTGAAAGTGAGAGTTGCTCAGTTGTGTCTGACTCTTTGCGACCGCATGGACTATATTCTTCAGGCTGGAATACTGGAGTGGGTAGCCTTTCCCTTCTCCAGGGGATCTTGCCAACCCAGGGATCAAACCCAGGTCTCCCGCATTGCAGGCAGATTCTTTACCAGCTGAGCCACAAGGGAAGCCCAAGAATACTGGAGTGGGTAGCCTATCCCTTCTCCAGCATATCTTCCTGGCCGAGGAATTGAATTGGGGTCTCCTGCATTGCAGGCAGATTCTTTACCAACTGAGCTAATTTTCTTTGATTAGTTTTTAATATTTTCTCTTTGTCTTTGGTCCAGAGTTTCACTATATACACTAATGATAGATTTGTTTTTATTCATCTTCTTTGAAACTCTGTATGTATCTTTGATTCAAGGATTTCCTTATAACATAAATTCTTGAATTTCTTATTTATTATTTTTTCAAATATTAATGCAACTTCCTCATTTTTTTCCTCTTCTCTTTCAAAATGCCTGTTAATATATTGGATTTTCTCGTTTTACACTTCAGGCTTGTTAACTCATTTTCCTTCTCTTTATCATTCTAGGCTGCTTTTAAGTTTTTTCCCATCGGTGTATATTCTAATTCTCTCTTGCATTGAGTTTTAAACAGTTTTTTTTTTTTTAATCTGTAAAGTTTTATTTGATTCATTGGAAAATCTGCTCACGTCTCCCAATCCCTGGCTCCCAGATTGCCCTGTTTTGGTTTTTTTTTTTTTTTGATAATGATCTCCCTTTCTGTCTTTGTATTACGGGTTTTACCATTATGAGGCTTGTCAAACTAAGATCAGTGGGCCAAATCTGGCCATGGCCTGTATTTGCAGGCTCAATGAGCAAAGAATGATGTTTAATTTTTAAAAGGGTTGTTAACAAAAATAAAACAGTATTTAACAGAAATCATACATAGCCTTCAAAGCCTAAAATGTTTCAGTTCAGTTCAGTTCAGTTCAATCGCTCAGTCATGTCCGACTCTTTGTGACCCCATTCATCTTTAGTGTGGGTTGTTAAAGGCTGAGGATCCCCACAAGAGAGGAGATGTGTTATAATTCTGAAGTCTTTGAGTGTGGGAGTCTCTGGAATAGAGTGAAGAGTGAACTGGAACTGGTCTAAAAGTTGGGATTAATGGGAGAGACCTTGCCATTGAGACTGGCTCTCGGTGGGCTGTGGGGATGTCCAGGGGCCTCCTGCATCCAGGGTTTCCATCCAGATCCCCAGGGTTGGTCTGGAAAACACACAGTCGAGGCACGGGCATCCGGACTGGCTAGGGTGGCCATTCACTGAGTATTCAGTAGACAGTCAGGGGTCTAGCACCTCTGGGCAGATCTGAAAACAGTAGCAGCACCTCTGTCTACTGCTGTGTGCTCTGGCAGTAGCACCAAGTAGGTGCTCAGTAGCAATCTGTTGTGTTCATGGATGGGGAAGAAGTGGAAATCAAGTTCATATTTTGGGGACTGATCAGTACCAGACAGGAGTCTGCTGCCAACATTTGCCTTAGACTCCTAGCTAGATAGGAAGACTCTGGAGAGATAATGCTAGTGGTGGTTTGGTAGATTCCTTTGGATTTTCTGTGTAAACAATTATATCATCTACAAAAGAAGCAGTTTTACCTTCCCTTTCTGATCTTTATGCTTTCTATTTCATTTTGACTGAGTGCAGTGGCTCGAACCTCCAGTGTATTGTTGAATGAAAGTGATAAAAGCAGACATCATTGCCTTTTTCCTGATATTCAGTTCAGTTCAGTTCAGTCGCTCAGTCATGTCTGACTCCTTGGAACCCCATGAATTGCAGCATGCCAGGCCTCCCTGTCCATCACCAACTCCTGGAGTTCACTCAGACTCACGTCCATCGAGTCAGTGGTGCCATCCAGCCATCTCATCCTCTGTCGTTCCCTTCTCCTCCTGCTCCCAATCCCTCCCAGCATCAGAGTCTTTTCCAATGTCAACTCTTCGGATGAGGTGGCCAAAGTACTGGAGTTTCAGCTTCAATATCAGTCCTTCCAATGAACACCCAGGACTGATCTCCTTTAGGATGGACTGGTTGGATCTCCTTGCAGTCCAAGGGACTCTCAAGAGTCTTCTCCAGAGTTCAAAAGCATCAATTCTTCAGCACTCAGCTTTCTTCACAGTCCAACTCTCACACACATGACCACTGGAAAAACCATAGCCTTGACTAGACGGACCTTAGCAAAGTAATGTCTGCTTTTGAATATGCTATCTAGGTTGGTCATAGCTTTCCTTCCAAGGAGTAAATGTCTTTTAATTTCCTGGCTGCAATCACCATCTGCAGTGATTTTGGAGCCCCCCAAAATAAAGTCAGCCACTGTTTCCACTGTTTCCCCATCTATTTCCCATGAAGTGATGGGACCAGATGCCATGATCTTTGTTTTCTGAATCTTGAGCTTTAAAAGCCAACTTTTTCACTCTCCACTTTCACTTTCATCAAGAGGCTTTTTAGTTCCTCTTCACTTTCTGCCATAAGGGTGGTGTCATCTGCATATCTGAGGTTATTCATATTTCTCCCGGCAATCTTGATTTCAGCTTGTGCTTCTTCCAGCCCAGCATTTCTCATGATTTACTCTGCATATAAGTTAAATAAGCAGGGTGACAATATACAGCCTTGACGTACTCCTTTTCCTATTTGGAACCAGTCTATTGTTCCATGTCCAGTTCTAACTGTTGCTTTCTGACCTGCATATAGGTTTCTCAAGAGGCAGGTCAGGTAGTCTGGTATTCCCATCTCTTTCAGAATTTTCCACAGTTTATTGTGATCCACACAGTGAAAGGCTTTGGCATAGTCAATAAAGCAGAAATAGATGTTTTTCTGGAACTCTCTTGCTTTTTTGATGATCCAGCAGATGTTGGCAATTTGATCTCTGGTTCCTCTGCCTTTTCTAAAACCAGCTTGAACATCTGGATGTTCACGGTTCACGTATTGCTGAAGCCTGGCTTGAAGACATTACTTTACTAGCGTGTGAGATGAGTGCAATTGTGCGGTAGTTTGAGCATTCTTTGGCATTGCCTTTCTTTGGGATTGGAATGAAAACTGACCTTTTCCAGTCCTGTGGCCACTGCTGAGTTTTCCAAATTTGCTGGCATATTGAGTGCAGCACTTTCACAGCATCATCTTTCAGGATTTGAAATAGCTCAACTGGAATTCCATCACCTCCACTAGCTTTGTTCGTAGTGATACTTCCTAAGGCCCACTTGACTTCACATTCCAGGATTTCTGGCTCTAGGTGAGTGATCACACCATCGTGATTATATTGGTCATGAAGATCTTTTTTGTACAGTTCTGTGTATTCTTGCCACCTCTTCTTAGTATCTTCTGCTTCTGTTAGGTCCAATACTGTTTCTGTCCTTTCTTGTGCCCATCTTTGAATGAAATGTTCCCTTGGTATCTCTGATTTTCTTGAAGAGCTCTCTAGTCTTTGCCTTTCTGTTGTTTTCCTCTATTTCTTTGCACTGATCACTGAGGAAGGCTTTCTTATCTGTCCTTGCTATTCTTTAGAACTATGCATTCAGATACTTATATCTTTCTGTTTCTCCTTTCCTTTTCACTTCTCTTCTTTTCACAGCTATTTGTAAGGCCTCCTTAGACAGCCATTTTGCTTTTTGGCATTTCTTTTCCATGAGGATGGTCTTGATATCTGTCTCCTGTACAATGTCACAAACCTCCATCCATAGTTCATCAGGCACTCTGTCTATCAGACTTAGTCCATTAAATCTATTTCTCACTTCTACTGTATAATCATAAGGGATTTGATTTAGGTCATACCTGAATGGTCTAGTGGTTTTCCCTACTTTCTTCAGTTTAAGTCTGAATTTGACAATAAGGAGTTCATGATCTGAGCTACAGTCAGCTCCTGGTCTTGTTTTTACTGACTGTATAGGGCTTCTCCATCTTTGGCTGCAAAGAATATAATCAGTTTGATTTTGGTGTTGACCATCTGGTGATGTCCATATGTAGAGTGTTCTCTTGTGTTGTTGGGAGAGGATGTTTGCTATGACCAGTGCGTTCTCTTGGCAAAAGTCTATTAGTCTTTGCCCTGCTTCATTCCGTATTCCAAGGCCAAATTTGCCTGTTACCCCAGGTGTTTCTTGACTTCCTACTTTTGCATTCCAGTCCCCTATAATGAAAAGGACATCTTTTTTGGGTGTTAGTTCTAAAAGGTCTTGTAGGTCTTCATAGAACCTGATACTAGGGAGAAACAGTTCAGTGTTTCACAACTAAATATGAAGTTAGCTATAGGTTTTGCAGATGTTTTTTATTCCTTGAAATTAATAATTGAATTTAGAGCCTTGATCAGGTTCAGTTCAGTTCAGTTCAGTTCAGTCGCTCAGTCATGTCCGACTCTTTGCGACCCCATGAATTGCAGCATGCCAAGCCTCCCTGTCCTTCACCAACTCCCGGAGTTCACTCAGACTCGCATTTATCGAGTCCATGATGCCATCCAGCCATCTCATCCTCGGTCGTCCCCTTTTCCTCCTGCCCCCAATCCCTCCCAGCATCAAAGTCTTTTCCAATGAGTCAGCTCTTCGCATGAGGTGGCCAAAGTACTGGAGTTTCAGCTTTAGCATCATTCCTTCCAAAGAAATCCCAGGGTTGATCTCCTTCAGAATGGACTGGTTGGATCTCCTTGCAGTCCAAGGGACTCTCAAGAGTCTTCTCCAACACCACACTTCAAAAGCATCAATTCTTCGGCACTCAGCCTTCTTCACAGTCTAACTCTCGCATCCATACATGACCACAGGAAAAACCATAGCCTTGACTAGTCGGACCTTTGTTGGCAAAGTAATGTGTCTGCTTTTGAATATGCTACCTAGGTTGGTCATAACTTTTCTTCTAAGGAGTAAGTGTCTTTTAATTTCATGGCTGCAATCACCATCTGCCGTTGATCAGGTTGAGGTGTAATTTTTTTGTCGTGGGGAAGACTCTAAAGGTGTGATTTTATCAAGGGACATATATCTGATTATATCTTTTTGTGATATTAGCAGCCATTGATGATTTTTGCTTGTATCAATTATTACATTATGGATTACAAATGATTTTATTCTAATTTTGTTAACTTCTCCCTCATTTATTAGCCAGAATAGTGCTATGGAGAGAATTATCCTTTATAAACATTCTGACTACCCTGCTATGGAGTTCCTATAGGAACGCCAGAGAAATGCTTGATTGTTTTCTTTCATTTATTCATTTCAGAATAGTTAATTGATTCCGCAGCATCTTTAAAGGTGTTTTTTAAAACATAAGCTGTGAATTCACTGTTTGTTTCAGTTCATTTAGTTGTCTTTCTTATTGATGCTAAAAAAGTGTGTACCATTTTAAGCTCTTTTAGAATTTGTTATTTATCCCTTTTCCTCTCGGTTTGTTGTTAGGTCTTCATTCTTTGTATAACCCATGTTTTCTGCTAAAATCTGAGGAAATAAATACACTGTTGCTTACATGATTAAGAACAAAAGGAAGGTGTATTGAAAGATTTATTTCTAATATTAATGAATAAAGAATGGACCTGTTAGGCTCTGAATCACACTTCAGCTGTATGAAACTGAAAGTTGCTCAGTCATGTCTGACTCTTTGTGACCCCATGGACAGAATCCTGCAGGCCAGAATACTGGAGTGTGTAGCCATTCCCTTCTCCAGGGGATCTTCCCAACCCAGGGATTGAACCCAGGTCTCCTGCATTGCAGGCAAATTCTTTACCAGCTGAGCAACCAGGGAAGCCCTCAGCTGTATGGCAGCGTGTTATAAGAAACCTTAAAAATCTGTGCATAAAACCACAGAAGTCAGAGTTTCTTTGATTGGAACGTGCAGGAGAACAAACTTTTGGTGCCAAGGCTCTTTTGTTAAAGGTGATATATGTCAGAAAAGAAGTCATAATGTTAAGTTTCTTGGAAAACCCCTATATATTCCTGTATAACAACAGAGGAAAAAGTTTCTCTGCCACATACTGTATATTTTTGATGTAACGTTAACTTCATGTGGTTTAGCTGTTTGACTTGAGTCATGTGTACATAACCTTCTGAACATCCATTTAGCTTATAATATGCCAATTTCCTAATAATTATTATTGTTCTAAAGTATAACATTTCACTGTTCAACATCAAATATGTATACAAAGGGAATTAAATTTTATGGAGTTTTAATAAGTATCAAAAATGGTTTCTTTTCTATTAGCTTTATTTTAATTTTTCTTCAGTTATAAAAATAATAGTGCAAAGCTTTAACAAAATAGGGATCACCATAATCCTATCCACAAGTTATATATTAAATTGCATACCTAGATGAAGGTCTTAAGTATAGATACTCTCAAAGAGATATTGAGATCTTGAAAGAAATTAAGATTTACTTTACCAAAAAATATGGGAAAGGTATTTCTGGCAGTCAGACTAAAACTCCAATACTTTGGCCTCCTGATGCGAACAGTTGACTTATTGGAAAAGACCCTGATGCTGGGAAAGATGGAAGGCAAAAGGAGAAGGGGGCAGCAGAGGATGAGATAGTTAGAAAGCATCACTAGCTCAATGGACATTAATCTGAGTAAACTCTGGGAGGTAGTGAAGGACAGAGGAGGCTGGCGTGCTGCAGTCTATGGGGTCGCCAAGAGTTGGACACAATGACTGAACAACAACAAAGATTTCTGACAAAATATAAGTGATTTAAAAAAAAAAGCATTGACAGGTTTTGAACAGTTTGTATTTTTGACGATGAGTGTGTAATGTATGTGTATACATAATATACACACATGTGTATGTGCATATGTGCATGTGTATATGGGGACACAGGGAGGAGGGAGAGGAGAAGAGGTCTACATATGGAAAGAACACTTCTGAAATGAATGGAACTATTTTAAAAATTGCAGATTATATTTTCACAGTAGATTTATTGCCTGATGTCTGTTAGAGTACATACTAGCCAAACAGAACCGTGTGTTACATCAGTTTGTATTGGTTTAAATTTCGTGAACTTAAGAACTTTTGATTAAAATATACATACTACTACATATGAAATAGATAACCAGTAAGAACCTACTGTGTGGAAATTATACAACAGTTTTTTGCGATTATTCAGCAAAGGAAACGAAACAGAACCCTCAATAGTTCCTAGGTAGAGAATCTAAATTCCTGTCTTATGGGAATAATTTCTATGAGAAAGGGGAATTATTTTTATTTTCTTCATTTCCTTTCAAGATTAGACAGTCCTATGTTTCTTTAGTTTCTGCCAAATCTCATTACTAAAGTTACTAAACAAATTATACATAGAAATCATTTCATCCATCAATGAATTATTTTCCAACATAACTACTTCTCCAGTGGTGCATATGGGCATCTTAGTGCTACTAAGACAAGAAGGATATTTACTACTGCCTTTGCTCAACCGTTCTTGGTTTCCTTGGATTTCTAGGGTGTGGGGAGCATCTTGTGCGCACCATACTGGCTAGAGAATGTTCACACGCTCTACAAGCCGAAGATGCCCACCAGGCTCTGCTGGAGACCATGCAAAACAAGTTCATCAGTAAGTATAATGTCGAAAAAATGTAATTTCCTTCTAAACAGAGATTGTTTTGCTGAGCTGTAAGCTTCATGAGTCAGGTATCATGTTTGTATTGCTAAACTGAAGTCCAGGGCCTAGCATGGACTTAGACACTCAACTCACATTGGTGTTAAAAGAAATTTCATCAAAATAGCTACTATTGTATAAAATTTACCATCTAACCAATGGAATGTCCAAGCTGTGAAATGTTGTCCAAGATTAGAATGATACACAATAGAATAAAATTCTACTAAAACAAAATTCAAAGGACTACCTCCCTTGAAATCTTTTCTGTGATGCAACTTGACTCTTTTTATAGTTGTCTAGGGTTGAGCTGAAAATTAGCCTGGCTCCATTTGCCATTGTGAAGCTATATCTGGTTGGAAGAAGGGATGCCTTTGTCTAATCTGTGGAAAGATTTTCTATAGCCTACCAATTTCTCTATAGATAACTGTTACTTTTGATTAAAACTACTGACTCTGGATTTTCCCATCTTTTTAACATTGAACTTACCTCTATTAAAGGCTTATGAAATTGTATAAGAAATATAAGCCATATTTCTTCTACGCTTTATATAAAATGTTAAAAATTTAGAGTAAGAAGCCATGAACTCATAAACTAGGGAAAGACTCTCACAGGGTTTAATCTGGAGGGTATCTCCAAGTAGAGAATTAAGAGGATAATATGAGGTGCGAATTACATGGTGGGGACAATACAGACAAGTGTCTGGGAAAAAAAATCATCCTGAAAGGACTCACTGATGGCAGACTCCTAGAACTGGCCCCAGGAAGCCAGAAAAGAGGGGAAGACAGGAATGTGGGCACAGAGACAGAGATATGACTGTAGGGTTGGCATGGTGAGGGCTCGGCACCTATATAACTCTTACATGGAGCAACGTGTTCCCAACGGGCAGCAGGGCTAGATCAGCCAGGGATCAGGGCTTTTTTTTCCAGTTTGCTCACAGTGTCCAGGTGTCTAGTCACACCCCTTCCCCAGCCCTACCTTTAGGGTGCTGGTGTGGGTCCGGCTAGCAAGGGTTGCCCTGATCTATCTTGTCAGAATTTAGGCTTTACCTACTCAAAACACTTTTCATCTCAAAGCGATCTCTGCTTAGAATTTATGAAAGTCCATTCAAAGGACCAAATATAAGTTTTATAATATAACATGCAACTGATGGGCTAGATGAGGGGTTCCAGGGATGGGGATAAAACTGAATTACTTCCTCAGATTTATAAGCATTGTCACTCAGCCCTTAGTAAGTATCATGCCCTTTTAGGGAAGATTTTAGGGTAGAGAGAGAAAGAAAAACAGATTATAAGCAAAAAAGAACTGAATTTATCTGAAGGAAGAAGAGAGTGAATAACTATAGGGAAAAAAATTCAATATGAAGAGATTTTGTAACAGGTGCTTTCTTCCAGTCATGACCTGAGGTTATGAAAATGTAAATAATGGTATGAACTACATGCATGCTGGTAAGAATCATCTGATAACAAATTGTGAGCTGAGGCATGTGTTAGCAACGGCCTTTGAGGTCTGCCTTATTTTTCAGAAAAAGGTTTATGATATTCATGTTACTCCATCCTCAGATGTATCAGCATCAGACTCGTCTTTTTATTCTTTTGCTTTAACAGTTACCATCATGGAATGCTGGGTTTACATCTGAAACCACAGATTCACTAGCTAGTTATCCATCTCCAGGTGTGAGCTCCCCTCCTTTCTCTTCTGATACTTTGTTACCCTCACCTTTTGTATAACTTTTGAAACTGCTCAGAGAGTTAGGTTGCAGTACTCTGTTTTCCCGCTCCATCCCATGACCTCATGCATATTGAACTCCATCTTAAAAATTCCAGACTCTTGGAAAGGAGTAAGAAACTTTAGAGCTCAGTTTATCACCTGTGCTCACTAAATCGTTGAAGCACCTATTTTACAAGAGTTTGGTGACTTGCCCAAACTCAGCTGGTTAGTCAGTGGGTGTTTGTTTTGCAAGATCATGCTGCCCCTTCCTTTTATAAATAAAACATAATGTGGAATACAGAAGACTATTCCTAGAGTTAGGACAGCTGGGTTCTGCTCTTAACTGTGTGTCTGACTCACTGGATCTAGCAAGTTACTTAAGTTCTGTTTTGTTTTCTTATAGGGGAAAAGTTAAAAAAGAGACAATTTCTAAATTCCTCCACCATGCTAAATTTTATGAATTCTCTACTAGATTACACTTGTAAATATGAGGTGTAATCATATTTTAATATGAATTTTAATCAGTTTATTTGGAGTTGGAAATGGGATTGGAAAATAAAAAATTTCTGGGACCACTTGAGAATTTTCAAGAAGCATAGATGATATTTACAAAATGTTATAACAAAGTAAATTGTTGTATATATCCAGAAGCCTGGATGAGAAGCAAGGGGGTCAGGTCAGGTTCTTTACTATTTTATGAAATTAGTTGTTTGTTTTAAAATAAGTCTCTTTGTTCAGCTTTTTACTTGTTAGTGTAGAGTGATGACCTCTAAGCTCTGTATATATTGGACCAGACACTGGACATCTCCTCCATACTCTTTTCCCAATGGTTATTATCACATTAAAAAATTTTTTTTCCCTAAAATCATGGATTAAAAAAATGGTTTCCAGTTTTAATTTATCTCTTTTCTGATGAGTAAATTTTCAAATATAGCTTGGCCTTTTATGTTAGTCTATGAATTATCTGCTCACAACTTTAGACCACTTTTCTGTTGTACTGTTTGGATGATTTTCTTTCAGTTGACATTTAACTTTTATTAATGGTAAAATTGCCTTAAATAAAATATTCTAAAATGACACAGTAATAATCATCTGTGCAGAATTTTAAAATAACCCTGTCTTTTTGAGTAGTGGTATGTTTGATATCTGTGACCCTCCACAATAATAAGGAATTTTTAAAAAAAGTAATTTTACACTATGATTAAATAATTTGTTTTTATGTATTTTTTCTAAAGTAGTCAGTAACTTATTAAAAGATTCTCCACCCCCCTTTTTTTTTTGCAATGTGAAACCTCTGAAATTATTTTAAATGTAGGGTTCTTTGAAAATTGATTTTTGATAAATAAAACTTTACTATGATAGAATGAATAGAGTAAAATCAAAAGACGTTTTGAATATTAAAATGTTTTTGTTTCCACTTATGTTACCTTTAATGCAAAGATCCAGAGCTTTCATTTGACTTAATATAGGAAGCATAAAAGAGAATAACCAATTTGTGCCCTTTTTCAAAAAACCACTGTTTGTGTAACATACTCCCATAAAAAAGGTACTGTAAAAATAGTGCCTTAATAATACTTCATACTAACCAGTTGATTATAGACTGAATGCTTAAATAGATTTCCTCTTTAGTTGTGCTTTTTAAATTATACACACACACACACACACACACACACACACACACAAACTCTTACAATGTTTGGATGTGACTTTTCCTATTCATGGTTGTTTTTGAACAAACTTGGTTTTATGAATTGTTTTTTTTTCATGCAAACTCCGGCTGCACATGTGGTATGTGAACTTCCTGCCCAGTTCTCTACAAGTGATGTCATGAAGTGAAGTGAAAGTCCCTCAGTTGTGTCCAACTCTTTGCAACCCCATGGATTATACAGTTCATGAAATTCTCCAGGCCAGAATACTGGAGTGGGTAGCCTTTCCTTTCTCCAGGGGATCTTCCCAACCCAGGGATCAAACCTAGGTCTCCTGCATTGCAGGCAGATTCTTTACCAGCTGAGCCACAAGGGAAGCCCAAGGATACTGGAGTGGGTAGCCTATCCCTTCTCCAGGAGATCTTCCCGATCCAGGAATCAAACAGGAGTCTCCTGCATTGCAGGTGGATTCTTTACCAACTGAGCTATCAGGGAAGCCCTAAGTAATGTCATAGTACATTTTTTAGTTGGTTTGGCTCTCTGCTAAATATGATCATTGATAAAATGTTATCTGTAAGAATCAAATTTCTCTCTGAATTTCTAAGCTAAATTGTTGATATCATCAAAATACAGACTAGGTGACTCTTACTGAAAAATTCTAGGTGGTATATAGTATTATGATTTTTTTTTTTTAAAGAAGGGGTTTTGCTCTGTGTTCCTTTATTTTATTCCTTTGGGGAATGTGCTTACACTCTTTTTGACATCATAGGCTTGCTGTCACCCTATGATGATGCCAGAATGCCATCAATAACTGGGTTTGAAGGGAGTCCACTTTTGTGATTTTTCTGCCACCTCGAGAAATTATATTTGATATATATTTTCTTTTAATGACCAGCTTCTTAGGTAAAACCTTGATAATTTATAAGCATTAGCTTTCATAGGAGGAGCAAAAGTATATTGTCATTATACATTTTGACTTCTTATCTGAGGTCATATATGATATTTCATGAGTTTCTTTATAATTTAGAAAACTTAAAGTATATACTGGTCTCTTTACCAGTGCATCTTTGGATTCCTACAAGACTTTTCTGCATATTCTTCATGTATGTTTCTTCTTTTCAAGCCCTAAAATCTTCTTCCTCAGAGAACTTATTTTTTGAAATCTATTAAAAAAGATGTTTTTCCTTCATTGTCTAAACATTGTGATATATAGCCTGTTGTACTGTCATGTGCAAATTGTAAAATAAAGAAAACAATAAATTAGGCACCCCCAAAGCATTCAGTTCAGCTCAGTTCAGTTGCTCAGTCGTGTCTGACTCTTTGCGACCCCATGAATTGCAGCGTGCCAGGCCTCCCTGTCCATCACCAATTCCCGGAGTTCACTCAAACTCATGTCCATCGAGTCAGTGATGCCATCCAGCCATCTCATCCTCTGTCGTCCCCTTTTCCTCCTGCCCCCAATCCCTCCCAGCATCAAAGTCTTTTCCAATGAGTCAGCTCTTCGCATGAGGTGGCCAAAGTGCTGGAGTTTCAGCTTTAGCATCATTCCTTCCAAAGAACACCCAGGGCTGATCTCCTTCAGAATGGACTGGTTGGATCTCCTTGCAGTCCAAGGGACTCTCAAGAGTCTTCTCCAACACCACACTTCAAAAGCATCAATTCTTCAGCGCTCAGCTTTCTTCACAGTCCAACTCTTGCATCCATACATGACCACTGGAAAAACCATAGCCTTGACTAGATGGACCTTTGCTGGCAAAGTAATGTCTCTGCTTTTGAATATGCTATCTAGGTTGGTCATAACTTTCCTTCCAAGGAGTAAGTGTCTTTTAATTTCATGGCTGCAGTCACCATCTGCAGTGATTTTGGAGCCCCCCAAAATAAAGTCTGACACTGTTTCCTCTATTTCCCCATCTATTTGCCATGAAGTGATGGGACCAGATGCCATGATCTTAATTTTCTGAATGCATTATTTACCACTAATTGTTGGGCCCTAGGTTTTTATACTGCAGATTTTGGGCATATTTTTGTTTAATAAAATTCATTGAAAGCCATGAATATACTTTGCTGGCTGCTGTGAAAACTGTGAAAGATTCACAGATAAATACAACAGAGCAGCCTCACTGTCAAGGAACTTGCATTCTAAGAGGAGCAAAAGGTCAAATGTACAGTAAATAAAATGTAAGATGCAGTTTAAATGTGAAATCTAAGTTTCATACTAAAGTAGAGGAAATATAGGGCCTTCATTCCTGGCAATTTTGTCAAGTGGAGATCCTAGAAATTTTGACTGCAAATAATCTAATAATGTTGGACAAAATATTAATGACAAAATCACACTTTCAAATGAATGGGTTAGAATCTTTGTTTAAGATATTCCTAGTTATATGAAGCTTCTAGGGGCTTGACGGAAGTAAATGAAAATCCTTCCTGAAGCAATGCTCTTTCCATTCAGGTCTCAAAGAAGTGCTCAACTGTGAATTCAAAATAAGAGCTAAAATTAAAATGAAACACACATGATGGAGAGTTACTATGAGAGAATGTATGTCAACAAAAACTTTAACCAGACCACCAAAGACTTTAGATATTAGAGCCACTAGGTAGAAAATATGAAATAAGTAGAAGTTTTAGACATTGCTGTTTTTCAATAGATACAGTCATTTTTAGAAACATATTTATCAGTCTTATAAAAAGTGGAACATGTTCGTGCCCCATAACCCAGAAATTCTAGTCCTGTATTCACACGCCCTGCGTGACATGCACAGCAATATGCACAGGATTGTTTTTTTCTTAATAGCAGAAAATGGAAACCACGCCAGTGTCCATCAACAGAAGGTTGCTGTGTGGCAGTGAAAATGAATGGATCGCAGAGACACTCATCCTTATGAAAGAACCTTAAAATCATAATACTAAGTTAAAAATGCAGTTTGCCAAGGACTGCAGTCAGTGTTGCCACCATGAATATAACTTTGTAAAACTAGACACTATTAAGACATGCATACATGGTAAAACTATGTACAAGAGCAAGAAGTTATGGAAAAATACTTCAGGATGGTGGTTTCCTTTGGGAGAGAAGGACGTGGGGAGTCTAAACACGATTAATAATGTTGGATTTTTCTAGTTGTTTGGTATATCAATCAACATTTGTTCTATTTAATGTGTTCTGTTAATAGGCTACATGTATCTTTTTATGTTTTATGAAAAACTTCATAATTAAACCCTTAATATGTTAAGTAGGAAAAGCAGAGTTCAAAAGAAGCAGAGGAAGAAGTGTCATATCTAGTAGATCTAGGGGAGTGTCATGAATGAGGTTCCTTCAGGAGGGAGATTCTTGGACTGGGTTTGTGAACAGCAAATAATCTAACTTAACAAATGGACAGAGTATATTAGGGAGAGTGGTGTAATTACAAATGAAAAAGAACACCCCCAAATTGGACTTACTGTACTGGAGAGAGCCACATAAGGCTTTGGCAGCAGAGTGCAATGGTAGGACGTGGGATGGATTGGAGGAGGGAGGCTCTGTAGGTGAAACTACTGATGTGAAGGTCACGGCAAGTAGAGAAGCAGAACTCGAGTGGATAGAAAGGAGAGTCAGGAGCCAGAAACCCTCAGCGAGAGAATCCTGGAGATTCTTGACGGGTGACTGAATGGGACAAACGCAGTGAAAGAACCATCAAAGTAACGAGAGTTTTGATCCTCTTGGACTTGGACTTACAGGGGCAACAAGAGATTATAAGAATGTCATGCACGGAACGTTGAACATGTAGAGAGAATGCGGTTGATTTTGACCGTTGTATTGGCATAGAGGTGTCTGTAGGCAAGACAGTCAGTTGGATTTGTGGGCCTGGAGCTTGAGAGGGAAGTTGAGACTCGGGAACTTGTCCTTGGAATTTAGGGAATTGTGGCATCTTTCATAGAATGGATGATCCAGCTGAGGAGGCCAGATCTGCGTGTATGTACTTTCCTCAAAGAGGTCTTTCCCAACCACCCTGCCTACAGTTTTAACTTCTCCTACTGTGGTTTGTGTTTCTTCTTGCCACTTACTTTATCCTGTACTTTATTATTATTGTCTCTCTCAAGCATGGCACAGACTCTGAGAGCAGAGATTTTGACAGTTATTCTACCCCCCACCTCCTGCACTGCAGTCTCCCCAGCAGCCAGAAGAGTGTCTAGCAAAGAGAACATCTGTGGAATGAATGAAGGAGAGGGTGAAAACCTTTAAGGTGTCTGCCTTCAGAATGGGTGGAAAGAGTGACCTGTGAGGAGACAGGAAAGAGGGAGCAAAGATATGACAAGGAGGACACTCATCTTGAAGCCAGAGACATTAAATTTTTTGAGATAACCAAGGAGTTTCCATGTGTTTAGAGATATAAAGGAATATCAAGAAAAAGCTGGTAGGCTGAGGTGGTAGGAGGGTATGAGTCAACTTTCAAGCATGTGCAATGGCAGGGTAAGAAAAAAACGTGTCTCAACAGCTGGGAGAGAGAGGACCAGAAATGATGGTCTTCCAGCCAAGGTCTTTGGTGATAAGGTGGATGGTTGAGAGTTCTGTAGATGACTGCCATCTACAACTTTGCATTTCAACTGTGCACCAGTAGCACACAAACTTATTGAAGAGTGATACTCTTCAATAGTTAGGCAAAGGCCTTTCATCTTTTTTCTCCTTTAACTAGAGTGTATCTCATGGAGGATCAGCGAGCTGCAAAATCACTCCGATTATTCTTCCCAAGTGACCTTAGATACATATATAGAATCCCAGAATATTTTTAAGTGTATAGGAATTTTACAAATCAGGATAAATTTAAGTGAGTGGGTGGATAGGGACAAAAGGAAAACAGAAGAAAGATAGCAAGTGACTACAAGATTGACAGTCACTTTAGAAATTAATGTGGTTTTCTCAGGGCCTTCAGGAGTATTCTTTAGGAAGCTGATGGCAGAATTGAAAGAGGCTTAAGAAGTAATCATATATCTCACTTAAAACAAGATGCAGAAAGCTTGTGCTGTAAGGCTGAGAGGAGGGAGAATAGGAAGAGTGATTGGTTAGATTATACTCAGTGGAATTGTTGAAAGTCGTAAGAATTTGACACATTATTTTCTTTCTTTGGCTAGAGCGGGTGGTTAAAATTCCTACTTATTGACCCAGGTAATCATCATTTGAAAATAAATAGCTCATCTGCTTATTAAATTGAAATTAGCACCCAGATTTGTTTTTTTAGTGCATGTTGAGGGTCAGAAACAGTATCATCACAATTCCCAGGAAGCCCAGAGGTTGCTTCCTGTGGTGTGGCTGATGTGCTGCTCCTGAAGTGGAGTCTTGGAGAAAGCTGGGTCGTCCTGTCCTGGGGAGCTCAGTCATTTTCCTCTTCTTCCTCTCCTGTTACAAATAAGAAAAAAAGAAAAGCTTGTGATTGTATTAAATTACTAACAATTGAACAGCAGCACATTAGCCAGATGAACCTATTGGAATGAGTGGAAGTGAGTATCCGGCAACAGAGGTGTGACTTGGTTGAACTTTGTGCATTCACAACCCAAGTTGGTTTTTTCCCTGTGGCCTAGGTTTCTGTTTACACAAGAGCTCTAGCCTTCTCTTAGAGCCTGGAAATCCATTTATTTTGGACACTTGGTGCTTTTTAAATAGCAGAGGATGATGATGTCAACAACAGCAAATGTGTTCTTACTCAAGCCTTTTGGAAAACAAAGAAAAGACCATTTAAATTTCCTACCAAATTTTGATAACTGGAAATAATTTGGTAATAGTATTTGGTTAGAAAGCAAGTAATAAGCACAGTACTGAAAAAGGAAAAGAGCAAAACAGCTCTGTAAACAGTGTCATGTTACTCTAAAAAAAACAAAAAACACCTACCAGTTTTGTTGCTGGTATATTTGTTTTCAAAGTTAGCCAGATTTAGGCACTGTGGACTTGATTATAAAGATTGGGGCCATCACAGAACTGGGAGCTGCTGAGCATTCACAATAGGTACTTTATTTTGAATTTTTGTTAAAAGATGTTTGTGAAGTATTAGGATTTAATTAAAATCACTCAAAGAATGTGTTTCATCCCATGCTGAAAAAGAAAGAAAAATAAAGATCTTTCGTTTCCATACTAGAGTTTTCTTTTCCTCCAAAGGGTACTGATTAGGTGACCAAAAAAGGGTTTTGTCTGTTCCTTTCATTGTGAGCATGTGGAGAAAAGCCACTAATATTAATAGTTACAGTAAACTTGGAGCACATAATTGTAATGTTGCAAGAGGAAAGGAAAGTTCAGTCATTTGAAGCTGAAGGCTGAGTTGTACATATAACTGACTGATTAGTTTGAATAGGGCTTAAGTTACATTTGGTGGATGTGAGTAAAATAAGGAAATCCATAATTATTATAATATTTATAATAGATTTTAGAATTGTTTTTATGGTTGTGAAGTTGCTTCTCCTCATCGTAGCCTAATTTTTCTTTAAAAGCCATTAGTTATTTGAGAGTAACCATGATTTTTGAGCCTGTGGAAACCACATATTTGTGAAGACCAAAGTACATGTAAACAACACTATTCTGAACCTCCTGTGAGTGTGGTAAAGCCCAGTCCATTCACTAGCATTAATCGTGGGCGGCTCACACTGGCAGCTTCTCAAACGGTCCATCTGAGGCTCAGTGACACTGATGACTTTCTGGTATTTATCTCACTTCTGAGTTGATTTTTCAGTTTCAGGTGAGGCTAAGCTCAGATTAAGGGCTTCCCTGGTGGCTCAGTGGTAAAGAATCCATCTGCCAGTGCAGGAGATTTTGATCCCTGAATCAGGAAGATCCCTGGAGAAGGAAATGGCAACCCACTCCAGTATTCTTGCCTGGAAGATCTCATGGACAGAGGAGCCTGGGAGGCTACAGTTCATGGAGGTGCAAAAGAGTCAGATACAACTTGATGACTGAACCACAACAACAAAGCCCTTGTTGGTCTCCCCATTCGCAAATATTTTCTCCCAGTCTGTAGGCTGTCTTTTTGTTCTGTTTATGGTTTCCTTTTCTCTGAAAAAGCTGATAAATTTGATTAGGTCCCATTTGTTTTCTTTTGGTTTTACTTCTACTGCCTTGGGAGACTCTGACCTAAGACAACATTGGTACAGTTTATGTCAGGAAATGTTTTGCCTATGTTCTCTTCTAGGAGTTTCATCTCTTTACTTATGTTTTTAATCCATTTTGAGTTCATTTTTGTGTATGATGTGAGGCTGTGTTCTGACTTCATTGATTTACATGTGTCTATCCAGCTTTCCCAATGTCACTTCCTAAAGAGATTGTCTTTCCTCCATTGTATTGATGCATTCTTGCCTCCTTTGTCCTAGATTAATTGACCATAGGTGTAGGGGTTTATTTCTGGGCTCTCTGTTCTGTTCCATTGATTCATGTGTCTGTTTTTGTGCCATTACCACACTGTTTTGGTTACTATAGCTTTGTAATATTGTCTGAAGGCTGGAAAGATTATGCCTCCAGCTTTACTTTTTTCCTCTCAGGATCACTTTGGCAATTCTGGGTCTTTTATGGTTCCATATAAATTTTAAATTTTAGGATTATTTGCTCTAGTTCTGTTTAAAAAGATATGATAATAATATTGTGGTTAGGGAAGAAGATATCCTTGTTCTTAGGAGGTATCTTCTGAGTATTTAAGATGAAGAGTTTTAATGTTTAACACATATTCCAATGGCTCAGATAAAAGTATTTGTGAATGTAATGGTTTTGCACTGAAGGCTAATGGTGACTCTATAGGGTAATTGACTTTCTTTGTAGGAAAGCTTATGATAAAAAAGTAGCAAATCTTTGAGACTTAAGTTATAACTGAACCGTTTACTATTTAGCAAAACTGAGGGAACAGAACTGGTTTGTAGATCCTGAGAAGTTAATTAAAATTGTAATGTAGTTTGCTAAACAGCTGAAAACTTATATTTAAGGAGAAATATACAGGAAATAAATATTTTAAAGTTTTGGATGTGCATTTATGTGACAGGAGGATTAAATTTTAATAGGAAGCATATAAACATAAATATATAGCTACTTGGTTAATGCTTTATTTTTGGAATTGGGAAAAGCTCTCAGTGTTTCTGCTTTTCAGCTTATGCTTCAAATCTAAAATCCATTATATTGTCACATTTAAAAATATTCTTAAGGCAGGCAGTAAAAAATATAAACTGTCAGGGGTCACATTTTATTCATCACTTCTACATACTAACTTTTGCACCCTATCCAAGTGTACACACAGAGGCACACACTGTGAGCTGGATTGTCCTGTAGTTGTTCTCAACGTCCTTTGCCCTCCCATGCCTCTACTACTTAGACTATAAAAACTGTTCACATTTTAAGACTCCCTTGCAGCTGGGAGGCCATACAGTATGCATCAAACCAACAAGATACAAGCAAGTGTTTGCTTGAAGTTTTCTGGGTGAGCTTTTTGTCTTCTTGATAAAAAGGACTGACATCACCTCTTTTCCTCTCTTCCTGTCCTGAACGTGAATGTGATACATGGAGTAAGAGCAACCATATTGTAGCCATGAGGAAATGGGAGACTTATAGAAATCATGGCCTTGACACTGTAAACCTGTTGCCTCAAATGTGAAATCCACTTTGCTCTAGACTGCTTGTTTGGTGGGAAAAGTAAACCCCAAGTTGTCGAAGTCACAGCAGGTCTGGGTTTCCGTCAGTTGTTGCACTTTGTGTCTTTTGTGGTGGGAGGCATTTACTCTGAGGGGACCTGCACAAGAGGAGGGCTACTGAAGTGAAAGGGTCAGTTCAAGTCTCTAGTCTCTTTTAGGATCTTTGATGATTCATTTTCTCTCTTTAAAAGTTACTTATAGTGGCTTAACCAAGGACTTATCTTCCTTCTTTAAAAGCCACTTACCATGGCTTATCAGGAGATTAATTTTTCCTCTCCTAAGAAGACGTCCAGAGAACCTGTGTGCCAGCCCCACAGTTCCTCCCCGTTCCTGGCCCTCTCCTCTGGCTCTGCTGCACACAGCACATGGCTCTTCCCATCCCCCGAGGTCACAGCAAAAGTAGTGTGCCACCTGTGAATCACTTTTTCTTTTTAGAAAGTTTTTCTTTTCAAGTTGAAGTGTAGTTAATTTACAATGTTGTGTTAGTTTCAAGTGTACAGCAAAGTGATTCAGTTATACATTCTTTTTCAGATTCTTTTGCTTATAGGTTATTATAAGATACTGAGTATAGTTCCCAGTGTATATATGTTAGCCCCAAACTCCTAATTAATCTCTTCTTCTTCCCCACTCCCTCGTACCCTCCTTGGTAAACACAAACTTGTTTCCTATGTCTGTGATTCTATTTCTCTTCTTTGAATAAGTTCATTTGTATCATTTTTTAAAGATTTCACATGTAGGTGATGTCATGTGATATTTGTCTTTCGCTGTCTGACTTACTACACTCAGTATGACAAACTCTAGGTCTGTCTGTGTTGCTGCAAGTGGCATTATTGTGTTCTTTTGTGACTGAGTAGTACTCCACTGTATGCATGTACCGCATCTTTATCCATTCATTTCTCCATGAACATCTAGGTTGCTTCCATGTCTTGGCTGTTTTGCATAGGGCCAGTGTTTTAGAAAAGGCAGAGAAACCAGAGATCAAATTGCCAATATCCGCTGGATCATTGAAAAAGCAAGAGAGTTCCAGAAAAACATCTATTTCTGCTTTATTGACTATGCCAAAGCCTTTGACTGTGTGGATCACAATCAACTGTGGAAAATTCTGAGAGAGATGGGAATACCAGACCACCTAACCTGCCTCTTGAGAAATCTGTATGCAGGTCAGGAAGCAACAGTTAGAACTGGACATGGAACAACAGACTGATTCCAAATAGGAAAAGGAGTACGTCAAGGCTGTATATTGTCACCCTGCTTATTTAACTTATATGCAGAGTACCTCATGAGAAACGCTGGGCTGGAAGAAGCACGAGCTGGAATCAAGATTGCCGGGAGAAATATCCATAACCTCAGATATGCAGATGACACCCCCTTTATGGCAGAAAGTGAAGAGGAACTCAAAAGCCTCTTGATGAAAGTGAAAGAGGAGAGTGAAAAAGTTGGCTTAAAGCTCAACATTCATAAAATGAAGATCATGGCATCCAGTCCCATCACTTCATGGCAAATAGATAGGGAAACAGTGGAAACAGTATCAGACTTTATTTTGGGGGGCTCCAAAATCACTGCAGATGGTGATTGCAGCCATGAAATTAAAAGACGCTTACTCCTTGGAAGAAAAGTTATGACCAACCTAGATAGCATATTGAAAAGCAGAGACGTTACTTTGCCAACAAAGGTCTGTCTAGTGAAGGCTATGGTTTTTCCAGTGGTCATGTATGGATGTGAGAGTTGGACTGTGAAGAAAGCTGAGCGCTGAAGAATTGATGCTTTTGAAGTGTGGTGTTGGAGAAGACTCTTGAGAGTCCCTTGGACTGCAAGGAGATCCAACCAGTCCATTCTGAAGGAGATCAGCCCTGGGATTTCTTTGGAAGGAATGATGCTAAAGCTGAAACTCCAGTACTTTGGCCACCTCATGCGAAGAGTTAACTCACTGGAAAAGACTCTGATGCTGGGAGGGATTTCAGGCAGGAGAAAAAGGGGACGACCGAGGATGAGATGGCTGGATGGCATCACCGACCCGATGGACGTGAGTTTAAGTGAACTCCAGGAGATGGTGATGAACAGGGAGGCCTGGCGTGCTGTGATTCATGGGGTCGCAATGAATTGGACATGACTGAGCAACTGAACTGAACTGACCTGAACTGAACTGAGTGTGAACTTTGGAGTGCATGTTTCTTTCCAGATTAGAATTTTCTCCACATGTATGTTCAGGAGTGGGACTGCAGGATCATATGGTAACTGTGAAACCTTTTTAAAGGACTTTTCCTAAAAAGGCCTCCCGCTCAACTTCTCTTTGAGTCTTCTTGGTCAGAACTGTGTCCTATGGTCACTTCTAGCTTCAGAGAGCCTGAGAAATTTCTGAGCTGTCCCTTCAATAAAACTGGACTTGTTTTAGTTGGAAAGAAAGAATGGATACTAGGTATACATCTACTGTCTGCCACAGGGGTTGGATTAGATGATTCTTGGTCTAGATGGTCCTTTCTAGCTCATGTAGTTATAAAGTCTGTTTAATAAATTCTGGGAGAATTGGTGATTAAAACTTTAATGCACAGCAGCAGATCTAATAATCTAGATTGGGGTTTGGCAGACTGTGGTCCACAGGTCAAATCTTGCTAGCTACATGATTTTGTAAAGAAAATTTCAGTAAAAACACAGCCCCATTGATTGGTTTACATACTGTCTATGACTGCTTTTACTGTTTACTGTCTGGCCTTTTATAGAGAACGTTTGCCAATCCCTGGCCTAGATGATCCAGAAGAGAACTTCCATCTTGGTAGTTAAAGACATTGATTTATTAATGAATGAATATTCAATGAATATTTGAGCATACATGACATTTTAGACATTAGACCAGGCTCTGGGTGTGTGGCATATAGCAATGAATAAAACAAAATCCATACAGTCATGGAACTTCCATTTTATCAAGTCAGGCAGACAAATAAATAGTTAAAAATATAGTGTATACTATAGTAATATGAGCTACAGAGACAATGAAGTAGGAAAGGTGGATAGTAAGCGCAGGAAAGGAGCTTGTGGTTTCTAAAGAGACTTCTGAACCAAAATCCAAAGGTGAGGAACAGAGCTGAGTGGCAAATGAAGGGAAGAACATTCCAGAACGGCAGGTGAAAAGAAGGCCACAGTATGTCTGGAGAGGTTAAGAGGAGCAGGGTGATCTGAGCAGAGTGACTGAGGGAAAGAAGGGTTGGGGATGAGCTCAGAGGTGGCCTGGGCCAGCTTGTTGGGACTTACAAGCCATTGTAAGATGGGAGCCATGGAGCGTGTTGAGAAGAGGAACAGCACGGCTTGACTGATGTTTTAACACGTCGTTCTGGCCACAGTGCGGACAGTAGACTGCGGGGGCAGGAGTGGAACGTGGGAGACCAGTTGGGTGCTATGAGGCTGGACTGAGTAATAACAGACAGTAGTGGCTGAGACTAGAATGATGCTGGTCAAAGAGAAAGCAGAGGGTGAGTGTTGGTAGCTTTCATAGGCAGAGCTAACATGATTTGCTAATCAGTTGATACAGGGCGAGGGATAAAGAGAGTCAAAGATGACTTGGGTTTTGGCCTGGGCAACTGAAGGAATGGAGTTGTTGTTTGTCAGTGTGGGGGACGCCTCTAGGAGGATGAAGTCTTGGGGGAAAGACCAAGAGTTTCCGGTGGTGCTCATGTTGCAGGAAGGGGGACCCTTTCCACGGCCCAAAAAGGAGTATTAACTTAGAAATGAATTGTCCGAGGAGACACACGTGCTAACAAAGCAAAAGGCTTTAGTGGGAAAAGGTGCCTGGGCAGAGAGTGGGAGGGTGAGGGGACCCAGGAGCACTGCTGTGCCGTGTGTGGCTCACAGTTTCAGGTTTTTTGGTGATGGGATTAGTTTCTGGGTTTTCTCTGGCCGATCACTCTGACTCAGAGTGCTTCGTGGTGGTGGTGCATGCATTACTCAGCCAAGATGGATTCCAACGAGGAGGATTCTGGGAAGTCAGCAGGACACGTGGCGTCACCTTTTGACCTTTCCTGAACTCTTCTAGTTGGTGGTGGCTTATTAGTTCCCTGTTCCTTACTAGGACCTCCTGTTGTAAAATAATTCACACAAATAGTTACTATGGTGCCTGGCCAGGGTGGGCGATTTCAGTCAGTGTGTTTCCTCTAACACTTACTGAACGTGCCAGTGAAAGTGTAGATTAGGCAGTTGCATATTTGAATCTCAGTTTCGAGGGGTGGAGCGGGGAGGCATGGGCTCAAATAAACGTGAGAGTCAAGGGTGTGCTGATGATATGTTAAAGTGATGGACAATACCAGATCACCAGAGTAATGAATATGAATCAAAAAGGTACTGAATGTCTCTGGAACATTCCAGAATTAAAGCCAAGAAGATGAAGAGGAGCCAGCAGGGAAATTGAGGAGGCGCAGCTGATGCTCTTCCTGGAGAAAGTCTAGTACTTTGTGAAATCTAAGAACTAAAAACTTTCAAGCAGCAAAGAGTGATCAGCAGGTTAAATGCTGCTGATGAGTAGTTAGTAACACGAAGGCTGAGGGATTGATCTTTGACTGTAGCCCCCTGTGAAGGTTGTGGGTGGCTTTGCAAGGAGGGTTTGGGTGCTCTGATGGGGATAAAAATCCCAATTTGAGTGGGCAAGGAAAGAGAATGAGAGGTAGAAGACAGTGAGCACAAACAAATCTTTCAAGAAATCTTTCCTTTCTTAAAAGGAAGATGAGAATAGCTATAGAGGAAGGTGGGTTTTGTTTCATTTTGTCTGTTTTGTTTTTCTATATAGGAGAAATTAAGAGTAAGAGATCTAGGAGAATGATCTAATAGACAAAAGAATGCTGTGTGTGTTTGGAGAGGGGTGACGGTGGAGGGGGTGGTGAATCTCTATTGTGGTGTCCAGGGGTGAGTGAGAAGGAAGGGACCTTGTGAATAGGCAGAGCTGATGACCTTGAAGGAACAACTAGCAGTTTATCTGTGGCAAACAGGAAGAAGTCCATGTGGCCAAATCAAGGGGCTGTGCGAGCTTGCCAAGGCTCTTTCTGGTTGTTACCATGTTTCTTAGGAAATTAGGAAGCCAGGTCAGCTGCAGAGTTAGGATGGAGGAGGAGATATTAGAAATTGGAGGAGAAATGAGAAAGTATATGTCTGTGCTTGGGAAATGTATGATGATTGCAGGGCAGCATGGAAGGCCCAAATTGGTTAGTGCTCATGAATTTACAGAGAACGCTTGACATGATTATGTGATTCTTCAGCCAAATTCAGCTTATGGTGCAGGCACAGGGTAGGGTTTAATTATGGTTGGCATTTGGTATTGCACATGAGTAAGCCACAAGAGCTGGCAGATTCTGCAGGGAATTCATGATCGTGACAGACCACAGATGTTAGCCCACTTAGGAAGCAAAGTGAAGATTGAGGGGCCAGGGACAGGTTGAGAGACCACTGGAGTCTTGGAACTAGAGGGTGCGTGCTGGAAAGTCAGGGGCAGTGGTTAGGGACATGCTCGCTTGGCAGTCACAAGGACGAGGGTATGACAGGAAGAGTGGGTGACTGCCGTCAACTGCAGGACGAGATTCTCAGGTGAGAACAGGTCAAGGAATTGAGAGGCCAAGGAGTTGGAGGCATACCCTCCACATCATGAAGTCACTGGGAATCATGGCATGACGGATGTCAGAAAAGCACTGATCCCAGGACATCAGTCTTAGAGCAGTGATGGGGAGTGCCCTCTAGGGGCCAGTAGATGAACTGCTGCATGGACGAATCTGATGACAGGAACCTCATCCAATTCAGGGTCTGGGGACAGCCCAAAGGAAGAAGGAAGATGACCCCCAACCCCACCCCGCCGGTGTGGGCATGGCATGATATTGGATTCTTTTCGTGAAGCTCGTTTACATTTGCATCCATTTCAGACCTTGTATTCTCCTAAGAAGTGGAGAAATGCCAGCCGTTTGTCACAATGAAAAGAGAAAGAGAAATGCACTGTTCTCTGAATCCACAAGCGTGAACATTGTATGTTGGCAAGTCCATCTGCACATCCTCAAATCTGCTTTTTCTTTGCTGAGCTGTGGCATCAACTGACAGGGCTATGAAACAGCCACGGGGCTCAGGAGTCCTGGGTCGGAGGCCCGCTGAGTGGGCACAGTGCTAAGTTCTCCTCTTTGGCCCAGAACTCGATGCGCAAACTTAGCTATGGAATGAACAGTCTGAATGACTGGCTTTGCCTCCTTTCCTTCAGGGTGTTCAGCATCAAAACAACATTGTTCAGTCAGCTGTGGGCATAGATCATGCTCTGCTGAAAGCAGCTCTAAGATAGGTGTGCCGCTTTGCAGTGTCTCGGGTTGACCGCTGTTTCCCACATTAGCCTCTTGGCTGCACAGCTAGATGAAGGTTTTGTGCCACCACTGGCCAGGCTTTCTTCAGTTGTCTGTCTTGGTGGAGATGCCTAACTGAAAATGTACAAATGAAAACATCCTTGGAGCCTCTCTGCAAATTTAGCATTTTTTGCGTGAGTCTCACGGTGGTGCTTCACTCCATTTCCATGTTGTTGGACAATTTTTGAGCAGAGGATCTTTTTCCTGTTTAGTAATGCTCTCCTTCTGAGAGACAGGCCCAGAATAGACCTTGGTTCTGTAGAATTCCCCCAATTCTTAGAGTGACATTTCCATGTTTATCTCAGCTTATTAACATAATGTCTTTATGAAAAGATGAGCATGTATCTGTGGCTCTGGACAAACTTGCTGATCTGTAGATGGAGTTCCCAGTAGCCTTAAGAAAAATATCTCCTCTTTATCCCAGATTATTATTGGCTGTTTATGAAGTGTTGATACTTTTATATATTCATCTATGTATATTTATACAGAAAAATTATAAAAAAACCATTTTCTTAATTTTAGTTTAAACCCTTCAAGTAGACTTACAATGTGGTTTTTTTTTCCTTACAAAAGTTCTACAAAAAACTCATTTTTGAACACAAAGAGTTTTTTATTGATTGATAATTTCCTAAACCTATCCTATTATATATACACCATTCTGTTTTTCAAATTTTATTTATTTAGATTGTGCGATTTCTTGATAGAAACTTACAGAACTCCGTTTTAAATTTTAATCCCTCTTTTCGTATGTTAAGGACAAAAATACAAGTTTTCCTTGTGGGTTATGTTACTCTTTCTTCCTACTAAGTACTTAACTTTTGTTTCTAGCCCTTGTCTCATTACAAAGCTTTAAAATTTTTTAAATCTTATTTTGTTATTTATTAAAAGTTTTTTTTTTCCTGAAGAGTTTCTTGGGTTTGATGGTCTCCTGCCATCCTTCTATAAATTAAAACAAAGGTGACTGACAGATTAATTTGGTCTTTCAATGCCATTGATTTCATATGAATTCCAGTAGAGATACTTTCACAAACAAAAATTAAGGAAAGGAGTTAAGTTTTTTCATTACCTTTTTTTTCTTTCTAGCTGTTCTATTATGATAAGATCTCACTCTCCAAAAATTGTTTTAAAAGATTAAAAAGTTTACAGCTCTCATTTTTGCCTGTCAGTCAGTCTTTGGGTCATTTATGGTTAACTTCTGCAGTTCCTTTGTTTGTTTTATTTATTAGACCTCTAGTAAAAGGTTACCCACAGCCCAAGACTGTAAAAATTCACAATTAAATCAAGCAGGGCAGCTCAAACTCCACACTGAAGGTGAAAAAAAAAAAGTTCAGGGGTTTATTTAGTAAAGAAAGACAAGCTGAGAAATAGATCCTGCCAGCCACTAAGGTTAACCCATGGGAGCTGTGCTGAGTGGCGCCAGGGAGGGTGCTCCCAGATGAACAAGACCGTGATGGACGAACCTAGGGCAGGACTCAGAGCCTTGGACCAGGGAAGGAATTTCACAGGAAGCGCTGACTGCACTGTGCCCAGGATTCTCCGCCAGCTGTCCTCAGGGCACTGCTGTGGATCCTGCGTGATGATGAAAGGACAGGTGAATGACCTGATTGGAACGACAGATCAGGGACGGGGACCCCTGGCACGTGTGCCGGTGCGGTACCTGGGCCCCTCCCAGGAGCAGTGACCTGGATGCTCTCCTTGGCAGACACCCATCTTCCATCCCCAGCGCTGTTTCCTCCTGTCCCGCTTCTCTGAGCAGTGTGTGCTCGACCTGCCGGGGAGGCAGTGGTCCGTTCAGCTGCCTCTCTGGGCCCAGGGGCAGGGAGGCCGTCCAGCAGCCAAGGAGCCTCTGCACGCACAGGGAGGAGCTCTCACCTGGACCACACGAGTGTCCTCCACACATTCCTGCCTGTCCTCCTGACCCTCCCCGAAGCCTGTCTGTACTCCACAGAGCAGCCTGTCCTGGCTTCTTCTCTAGCCCTTTGACGGTCCTCCGCGGTAAAGAGGGTAAAACGCAGACAGGATCTCAGGGCCTTGTGAGGTGACTCCTGCTGCCTGTCCTCTCGCATCCTGCCTGCTCACTCGCTCTCCTCCCTGCTCACTCGCTCTCCTCCCTTGCTCATCATGCTGCCCTCCTTTGTTTTCTTTCTGTTTTTCTGATTTTCCACATTCTTTCATACCCCAGGACCTTTGCATACAATGTTTTCTCCTCTCGATCATTCCTCTTTCCTGTCTTTGTGTGCTAAGGCACTTCAGTCAGCTCCTTCTCTTTGTGACCCCAGGGACTGTAGCCCGCCAGGCTCCTCTGTCCATGGGATTCTCCAGGCGAGAATACTGGAGAGGGTTGCCACGCCCTCCTCTAGGGGATCTTCCCCACCCAGGGATGGAACCCATGTCTCTTACATGCACCTCTTATGTCTCCTGGATTGGCAAGCTTTAGCTGATTCCTTTCTCATCAACTTCTAGTCTGAATTAAAATGCCATTTGCTGAGAAAGGCTTGAGCATCAGTCTTCATTAGTCCTCATTGGTCTCTGCCTCACCTCCTCCTCTGTTTCCTCTGTGGCAGCTGTAATATCAGGTGTCTATTTCCTTGTTTGACCACCTCCTGCTATAGCACGTAGCCTTCCTGTGAGCCGGGACCAAATCAGTCTTGTTTCCCAGTGTACACCCAGCACGTGGAACAGGGTCAAGTACATAACTCACGGGTACATGGTGAATCCTTGCCGACAAATGAAGGTGAAGCCACCATGGTGTCCACACCCCCTTACAGATGGTGCGTCACCTTTTTGTTGTTCCCCCACCTGGTTTTCAGTATGTGTGCATGCTACGTTGCTTCAGTTGTGTCCAGCTCTTTGTGACCCTGTAGACTGTAGCCTACCAGGCTCCTCTGTCCAGGGGATTCTCCAAGCAAGAATACCGGAGTGGGTTGCCATTTCCTACTCCAGGGCATCTTCCCAATCCAGGGATGGAACCACATCTCTTAAGTCTCCTTTGTTGCCAGATCAGTTCTTTATCACTTAGCATCACTTGGGAAGCCCACTTTTTCAGTAGAGCATTTTAAAATTTTCCTTAAGTCTATTCCCATGTGCAACACTCCCGGCAGAAAAGGAACACTTATTCAGCTCTTGATATGGAACTCTGGATGGAGCAGTGCTTGCTTGACTTTTTGAAACAATTAATAAAATAGTATTTTTGCTTCCCTGGTGGCTGAGTGGTCAAGAATTTGCGTGCCAGTGCAGGAGACCTGAGTTCAATTCTTGGATTGGGAAGATCCTCTGGAGAAGGAAATGACAACCCACTCCAGTATTCTTGCCTGGAAAATCCCATGGACAGAGCCGCCTGGTGGGCTGTGATCCATGGAGTTGCAAAGAGTTGGCTGCAACTTAGCTGCTGAACAACAACAACCAAAATATAATTAGGGCTGTGTTCTTTGAAAGTTCTGTCTGTGGTGACCACTGTCATCAGCTTGAAGCTCTTAGAGATGACACTAGCTTTTTGACATTCTTGGGGACCCACTGCTGACTCTTACAGCCGTAGCTTCAGCCTTCTCTTTTGCTGCCCCACCCCCCAGATCGTCCTCTTCCTCTGCTGTTCCCATTTCAGCAAGTTGACCAGTTTTGGACGCTGGTTCTTTGGCATTCCCCCCACTACCCTGCCCATCACTTCAGTTTAGCCAATTTGGTTTGTTTCTTCTCTGTCGTTCTCCCACCTCAACCTCTGCACATTGTCCCTTGGATCACCAGGCCCCGCTCCTGTCCTTTTCTTTGCTCCTCTCACAAGCCCTCAACTACTTAGTGTGACAGACCCACTCTCTATGTCCAGACTCGGTTGCCCTTCCCGCATAAGGCCTGTGCAGGGCAGCGTCCCACCACGAACTCACGGCCAGGCAGCCGTTCAGCCTTTCTCTGGGCCTCAAAAATCTAGCAGATATCAAGGACCTGCCATTTTCTGAATATTCTGTGTTATTGTGGCCTTTCTCAAGGTTCATCAGGCCCAATTAGTGAAGAGCTGTGACCGCTCATTCTAGTGCCTGCTTGGTGACATGATACTGATCCAAGTTCAATCCATTGTCCAAGTTCAATCCAGAATTTCCCCCCTTTCCTCCATCCTGAGGCCCTCCCCTAATACAGTGAGTGTGCCCTTATCAAGTTCTAAACTATTTAACAAGAGGCCCTCTACTGGACTATTCATCCATCTAACAAGTATTTATTGATCACCTGTTTTATGTCAGGCACTATTCTAAGTCATGGGTGGTGAAGATGTTCTAGTTGCCATTGCATTCTAGTAGACAGATGTACATATTTATAGTATGTATATAGTATACTTTATCTATATATATACACTATATATAATATATATTAATATATACTTTATATAGTATATTTTCTATATATACACATATATTGGTAATATATGTGGGAGACCTGTGTTCGATCCCTGGGTCGGGAATATTCCCTGGAGAAGGAAATGGCAACCCACTCCAGTACTCTTGCCTAGAAAATCCCATGGACAGAGGAGCCTGGTGCAGGCTACTGCCCATGGGGTCACAAAGAGTTGAACATGACTAAGCGACTTCACTTCACTATTGGTAATATATATATAGTATACATATAGTATAGTATGTGTATTTGTATAAGCCTCATGCATGATTATATTGGTACAGTTTCTAATTGTGGTCTTGCCCTCTCTGTAAATGCCCTCCTGCATTAACCAATGTCTCCCTGTTATGGGTGCAAACTGTAGTAACTCAGTCTATATGGATACATGACAACTTCACTTAGAGTTCACAGCATAAACACTGCAGTGTTTCTAGATCTACAGTTGTGAACCCAAGCACTAACAGATGATATTGATAATATGCACTCATAATTATCTAACTGTATGCCCTCTTAATACAGTAACAAATGTAAAAATTACTGGGGCATCCAGAAACTTGATAGGAACTTCAGGGTCAGTCGTCACCATGAAGGAAAAACCCTCCTGTGTGTCTACTCTGCTCTCAGGACTTTACTTTTAACACTTCTCATCTCCATATGTACTGGAGGGTTGGTTCCCACACCAGGCAATTCTCATTCTCAGGACACCAGCTGGTGTCCTGCAGTTGACACTCTCTACCGGGAGATAACATCTCATCCCACAGGTTAAGGGATCAGTCCCATGAGATCAACCCCCCCGCCCCCACATGCTAATCCCAAGTCCAGACTGTCACCTGCGTTTCTGACCCACAGCTGAAAATTCTGCGGTTCTTAACACTGGCTCCTTGGGATCTATTCATTTAATAGAGTGGCTCATGGAACTCAAGAAAACAGTTTACTTACTCAGTTACTAGACATATCTTCTGATATATAAAAAGATATAACTCATAAACGGCCAGGTGGAAGAGATATAGAGAGCAAAGGGTGTAGAACTTCTGTGTCTTCTCTGGCTTCACTACTCTCCCAGTCATCCCACGTGTTTGCCAACTTGGAAGTTCTCCAAACACCATCCTTTTGTTTTTTTTATGGAGACCTTGTTACATAAGCAAGATAGATGAAATCACTGCCAGTTGGTGATTAGTTCAACCTCTAACTCTTCTCCCTGCCCTGAGATGAAAGGTATGGGGCTGAAAGTTTCAACCCTCTAATCACATGGTTGGTCCCCCTGGCAACCAGCACCCCCCCACCCCCCCGACCCCTGCCATTCTTAGGTTACTTAGGGGTTTTCCAAGAGTCACCACATTAACATAAACTCTGGTGTGGTTGAAAGGGATTTATTGTGATTAACCAGAGACATTCATTTCACTTTTATTGCTCTGGAGCTCTTTCAGGAACCGGGAACAAAACTAAATATTAAGATGCACCTACTGGTCTTATACAGGAAATCACAAAGGTTTTAGGAATTGTGTGCCAGGAATCCTGAATAAAGACCAAAATATATATTTCTTATTATATCACAATATCAGCATTTTATCAAGCTTTCCAGACAAAGACTGTATGAAGCCATTCTGTCACAGAAAGACAGATTTCTTTCCTTAAAAGTAAAGTTTACTAGAGCACAGCAGGTAGTTGCTACATTAAACTGACTCTGAGATTGAGTCAGAAGCATGATCAGAAGCCTCAATGTCATATGCCTCAGCACAGTCAGTGAGCAAGATCTGACCTTACCGAATAAAAGTAAGCAAAGTTGTAAAGGTCTGTTGTACTTTGTTAAACTTTGTGTGATAATTGGTGGAGACAGTCCCCTAAACTCCTAGGTGCATATCTGCATTATGAATATCTGCATTATTTGATCATGTGTTTGTTCACCAATGAGTCAACTCTTCGCAATGAGTCAACTCCTCGACAGAGGGTGAGATGGCTGGATGGCATCACTGACTCGATGGTTGTGAATCTGAGTGAACTCTGGGAGTTGGTGATGGACAGGGAGGCCTGGCGTGCTGCAGTTCATGGGGTCACAAAGAGTCGGACACAACTGAGCGACTGAACTGAACTGAACTTGTTTACCAAATCAAGTGGGGATATTTGGAAAACTGTAAGACACTGATGAACAAAATTGAAGATGACACAAAAAGATGGAAAGGTATACCATTTCATGGATTGGAAGAATTAATATTCTTAAAATGAACAGTTCTACCCAAGGCAATCTATAGATTCAGGGCAACCCTATCAAAATACCAGTAGTAGTTTTCACAGAACAACAGATAATTTAAAAATTTGTATGGAAACACAGAAGACCCTGAATAGCCAAAACAATCATGAGGAAGAGGAACAGAGCTAGAAGTATCACATTCCCTGACTTCTGACTATACTACAAAGTTACAGTAATCAAAACAGTATGTTCCTGACACAAGAAAAGGCACAAAAATAAATGATACAGAATAGAAAGCCCAGAAATAAACCCATACACTTATGGTCTTGGACAGAGGAAGCAAGAATATACAGGGAAGAAAAGATACTCTCTTCTATAAGTAGTGCTGGGAAAACTGAACAGCTGCACATAAAGAATAAAGTTAGAAGATTTTCTAACACCATATACAAAAATAAATTCAAAATGAATTAAAGATCTAAATATAAGACCAGAAACCATAAAACTCATAGAAGAGAACAGAACACTCTCTGACAAATTGTAGAGTTTTTTTTTTTTTTTTGATCTTATCCCTCAAGCAAAGGAAACAAAAGCAAAAATAAGCAAATGGGATCTAATTAAACTTAAAAGCTTTTGCATGGCAAAGGAAACCATCAACCAAACAAAAAGACAGCCTACTGAATGGGAGAAAACAATAGTATTTGCAAATGATATGACCAGTAAGGGGCTAATATCCAAAATATATGAATAGCTCATACAATTCAACTTCAAAAAAGCACACAACCGAATTAAAAAATGGGCAAAGACCTGAACAGATATTTTTCTAAAAAAGACATGCAGATATCCAACAGACACATGGAAAGATGCTCAACATTGTTAATCATAAGAGAAATGCAACTCAAAACCACAAGATGTCATTTCATACCTGCCAGAATGACTATCAAAAAAGATCACAAATGACACATGTTGGTGTGTATGTAGAGAAAAGGGAACGCTTGTACACTGCTGGTGGGGGTGTAAATTGGTACAGCTACTGAGGAAGACAGTATGGAGGTTTCTCAAAAAACTGAAAATAGGGTTGCCATATGATCCAACAGTTTCTCTCCTGGGTATATATCTAAAGAAAACGAGAACACTAAAAATATATGCACCCCAATGTTCATAGCAGCATTACTTACACCAGCCAGGATATAGAAGCACCCTAAGTGTTCATCAGTAGATAAATGGATGAAGAGGATATGATAAACACACACTCAAGTACTAATCAGCCATAAAGAAGAATAAAATTTTGCTATTTGTAATAACATGGATAGACTTGGAAGGCATTATGCCTACTGAAATAAGTAAGACAGAGAGAGACAATATCTTGATATCACTTATATGTGGAATCTAAAAAAACAAACTAGTGAGTGTAACAACAACAATGTCAAAATCCCAGACTCACAGATATAGAGAATAAACTAGTGGTTACTGAGTGAGAAGGGAGGCGGGACAGTATAGGAGCAGGAGATTAATAGGTACATTAATATGTAAAAAATAAATAAGCTACAAGGATATACTGTACAGCACACAGGGAATATAGCCAATATTTTAAAATAACTAGGAATGGAGTATAACCTTTAAAAATCATGAATCATTATATTCAGTTCAGTTCACTCACTCAGTCGTGTCCAACTCTTTGCAACCCCATGGACTGCAGCACGCCAGGCCTCCCTGTCCATCACCAACTCCTGGAGTCCACCCAAACCCACGTCCAGTGAGTCAGTGATGTCATCCAACCGTCTCATCCTCTGTCATCCCCTTCTCCTCCTGCTCTCAATCTTTGCCAGCATCAGGATCTTTTCAAGTGAGTCAGCTCTTTGCATCAGGTGGCCAAAGTATTGGAGTTGCAGCTTTAACATCAGTCTTTTCAATAAACACCCAGGACTGATCTCCTTTAGGATGGACTGGTTGGATCTCCTTGCAGTCCAAGAGACTTTCAAGAGTCTTCTCCAACACTACAGTTCAAAAGCATCAATTCTTCAGCACTCAGCCTTCTTCACAGTCCAACTCTCACATCCATATGTGACCACTGGAAAAACCATAGCCTTGACTAGATGGACCTTTGTTGACAAAGTAATGTCTCTGCTTTTGAATATGCTATCTAGGTTGGTCATAACTTTCCTTCCAAGGAGTAAGCATCTTTTAATTTCATGGCTGCAATCACCATCTGCAGTGATTTTGGAGCCCAGAAAAATAAAGTCAGCCACTGTTTTCCCATCTATTTGCACATATATATGAGAATGTAACATGTGATCAAGTGCATTTCATATCAGTGGGTGAGAGATGAATTTTATAAAAAATTTATATTAGTAAAGCAGGATCTCTACTGCATTGAAATTAATTCCAGGTAGACTGAAGTTTTAAATGTAAAAACTGAAATTATAAAAGCACTGACAGAAAACATGGATAACTTATTTTCATAATTGGGTTACTTAAGTCTGTTCTGCAAAATTCCCAACACAGAAGCCATAAAGGAGAATGATTGATAGGTTTGACCACATAAACATTAAAAACTTGTCTATACAAAAAAGAAAGATACAGACAAAATCAAAAGATACATGACAAACCAGGGAAAAATATTTATACTACATGTGACCAAGTTCAGCAAATTAGTAAGAAAAAAAATCCAAGAACCCAGTTGAGAAATGGATAAAGCAAATTTTCAGTTTGAGATTCTGTTTGTTTCATATGCCAGAAACCCAACTACAGGGGCTTAACAAAAGGAGGGCTTTCCTTTTCTCACCTAAGAAGTCTGACAGCCCAAAGTGATGTCACAGTGCACTGAGGGGGTCTCTACTCTTCCTGTTTGGCTGTCTTTATGGGTGGCTTCATTCTTTGAGGCCACAAAACGACTTTTAGGCACCACATTCTAGGCACATGGCAGCAGTCAATAAGATACGTGCTAATCAGGTCTGCCCTTAACAAGCTCTGCTAGAAACTCTGCCATTTTGCCTGCCAGTTGCAAAGGAGTTTGGGAAGCTGGGCAAATTTCTGTTGAAACAGAATTAGAGGTTTGCCTGAAAGGGAGAATGCCTAGTGGGGAGGCAAACAAGTTGTGTGTGTCACAGATATGGAGGCAACTCACAGAGAAAGAAATAAAAATGGCTCATAGACATTTAACGTTACTCATAATTAAATAAATGCAAAGGTAAATGTCCAGATGTCCACTATAGCATTATTTGTAATGGCAGCAAATAAAACTAGAAATGACCTAAATGTGCACCACTAGGGAACTAGTTAAAGAAGTGATAGCAAGTTACTAGATTTTAGCCTTGGTGACTCTAAGCAAAGAAGCAGCTGAGCCCCGTCGTTCTTGGACTTCTGACCTACAGAAACTGAGATAATAAATTTGTATTCTTTTCTGGGGCTATGTTGTGGTGATTTGTTACAGCAGCAAGAGAAAACTAATACACACATTAATTATTACTTATCCATTTCAGTTCATTTCTGTCGCTCAGTGGTGTCCAACTCTTTGCAACCCCTTGGACTACAGCACGCCAGGCCTCCCTGTCCATCACCAACTCCCGGAGTTTACTCAAACTCATGTCCATTGAGTGGGTAATGCCATCCAACCATCTTATCCTCTGTCATCCCCTTCTCCTCCCACCTTCAATCTTGCCCAGCATCAGGGTCATTTGAAATGAGTCAGTTCTTTGCATCAGGTAGCCAAAGTATTGGAATTTTAGCTTCAGCATCAGTCCTTTCAATGAATATTTAAGACTGATTTCCTTTAGTATTTGCATATAAGCTCGTGCACATCTTCCTATATACTTTAAATCATCTCTAGATCACTTATAATACATGATATAGTGTAAATGCTATATAAATAAATGCTGGAGTTACAGCAAATTCAAGTTTTGCTTTTTGAATTATTGGAATTTTTTTTCAAATACTTTTGATTGAGGGTTGAATCTGTGGATATGAGACTTGTAGCTACAGAGAGCTGACTGTTTATTATTATTATTTTTTTTTTGAGTATTTAGAATCTGTATGCATGGTTTTTATAGTACGTGTTTTAAAAGTACAGTAATGAAAATGTGCCTTTTGTCGAGGGAGAGTCAAGAGAGTTAAAAACCAGTAAGGACACCAGCCATTAACAATCACCTGAATACTAGCCCTTCCTTCTCTTGACTTGGGATGAGGAATACCCTGGTGGTTAGGCAGGAGTTTATGTGGGGATGGGTTTATTTACTACATTGGAAACATCATTGCCCCCAGACCCCAGTAGCTGCATTGCTGTTATCTCACTTACTTGGTTTTTTTTTTCCCCCTCAAATGTCTCACTTGTCATTTACATATCATTATCATAGGACAGAAAAGCTATCCCTGAGTTAAAACTGTGTATCCACCATGTTGTTCTATCTCCCCTATGCTGCCTGGTTTTCCTTTCTACCACTTTTATTGTTTGTTATGTTATAGATGACTTGATGTCTTAGTCCAGATGTGCTGCTCTAACAAAATATCTGAGTGGTTTATAAACAAAGGGAATTTATTTCTTGCAGTTCTGGAAGTTGGGAGTTGAAGATTGGGTGGCCTGCACTCTCATGTGAAGCTCCTTTTCCAGGTTGCAGACATCTCATTGTGTCCTCACATGGCCAGAAGGGACAGAGAACTTTCTTGGGCCTATTTTATAAGGACACTAATCACCTTCATGAGAACTGTGCTGTGTCCTGCTCACCTCCCAAAGGCCTCACTTTCTTTTTTTTTTTTTATCCATTGATTTTATTTTCTTTTCATTTTAAATATTTAAAAATTTATTTATTTTATTAAAAAATTATTTATATCTATCTATATATATATATTTTACTTTACAATATTGCATTGGCTTTGCCATACATCAACATGAATCTGCCACGGGTGTACACGTGTTCCCCATGCTGAACCCCCCTCCCTCCTCCCTCCCCGTACCATCCCTCTGGGTCATCCCAGTGCACCAGCCCCAAGCATCCTGTATCCTGCATCGAACCTGGACTGGCGATTTGTTTCACATATAATAATATACATGTTTCAAAGCCATTCTCCCAAATCATCCCACCCTCGCCCTCTCCCACAGAGTCCAAAAGACTGTTCTATACATCTGGATCTCTTTTGCTGTCTTGCATACAGGGTTATCGTTACCATCTTTCTAAATTCCATATATATGCTGGCTTTTCTTTCTGGCTTACTTCACTGTGTATAATAGGCTCCAGTTTCATCCACCTCATTAGAACTGATTCAAATGTGTTCTTTTTAATGGCTGAGTAATACTCCATTGTGTATATGTACCACAGCTTTCTTATCCATTCATCTGCTGATGGACATCTAGGTTGCTTCCATGGCCTGGCAGTTATAAACAGAGCTGCAGTGAACATTGGGGTACACGTGTCTCTTTCAATTCTGGTTTCCTTGGTGTGTATGCCCAGCAGTGGGATTGCTGGGTCATAAGGCAGTTCTATTTCCAGGTTTTTAGGGAATCTCCACACTGTTCTCCATAGTGGCTGTAGTAGTTTGCATTCGCACCAACAGTGTAAGAGGGTTCCCTTTTCTCCACACCCTCTCCAGCATTTATTGCTTGTAGACTTTTGCTTGGCAGCCATTCTGACTGGTGTGAAATGGTACCTCATTGTGGTTTTGATTTGCATTTCTCTGATAATGAGTGATGTTGAGCATCTTTTCATATCTTTGTTAGCCATCTGTGTGTGTTCTTTGGAGAAATGTCTGTTTAGTTCTTTAGCCCATTTTTTGACTGGGTCGTTTATTTTTCTGGAATTGAGCTGCAGGAGTTGCTTGTACATCTTTGAGATTAGTTGTCGGTTGCTTCATTTGCTATTATTTTTTCCCATTCTGAAGGTTGTCTTTTCACCTTGCTTATAGTTTCCTTTGTTGTGCAGAAGCTTTTAAGTTTAATTAGGTCCCATTTGTTTATTTTTGCTTTGATTTCCAGTATTCTGGGAGGTGGGTCATAGAGGATCCTGCTGTGATTTATGTTGGAGAGTGTTTTGCCTATGTTCTCCTCTAGGAGTTTTATAGTTTCTGGTCTTACGTTTAGATCTTTAATCCATTTTGAGTTTATTTTTATATATGGTGTTAGAAAGTGTTCTAGTTTCATTCTTTTACAAGTGGTTGACCAGCTTTCCCAGCACCACTTGTTAAAGAGATTGTCTTTAATCCATTGTATATTCTTGCCTCCTTTGTCAAAGATAAGTTGTCCATAGGTGTGTGGATTTATCTCTGGGCTTTCTATTTTGTTCCGTTGATCTATATTTCTGTCTTTGTGCCAGTACCCTACTGTATTCATGACTGTGGCTTTGTAGTAGAGCCTGAAGTCAGGCAGGTTGATTCCTCCAGTTCCATTCTTCTTTCTCAAGATTGCTTTGGCTATTCAAGGTCTTTTGTATTTCCATACAAATTGTGAAATTATTTGTTCTAGCTCTGTGCAAAATACCATTGGTAGTTTGGTAGGGATTGCACTGAATCTATAGATTGCTTTGGGTAGTATACTCATTTTCACTATATTGATTCTTCCAATCCATGATCATGTTATATTTCTCCACCTATTAGTGTCCTCTTTGATTTCTTTCACCAGTGTTTTATAGTTTTCTATATATAGGTCTTTTGTTTCTTTGAGTTCAGTTCAGTTCAGTCGCTCAGTCGTGTCTGACTCTGCGACCCCATGAATTGCAGCACACCAGGCCTCCCTGTCCATCACCAACTCCCGGAGTTCACTCAAACTCATGTCCATCAAGTCGGTGATGCCATCCAGCCATCTCATCCTCTGTTGTCCCCTTCTCCTCCTGCCCCCAGTCCCTCCCAGCATCAGGGTCTTTTCCAATGAGTCAACTCTTCACATGAGGTGGCCAAAGTATTGGAGTTTCAGCTTTAGCATCAGTCCTTCCAAAGAACACCCAGGACTGATCTCCCTTAGAATGGACTGGTTGGATCTCCTTTGTTTCTTTAGGTAGATATATTCCTAAGTATTTTATTCTTTTTGTTGCAATGTGGAATGGAATTGTTTCCTTAATTTCTCTTTCTATTTTCTCATTATTAGTGTATAGGAATGCAAGGGATTTCTGTGTGTTGATTTTATATCCTGCAACTTGACTATATTCATTGATTAGCTCTAGTAATTTTCTTCTGGAGTCTTTACAGTTTTTTTATGTAGAGGATCATGTCATCTGCAAATATTGAGAGTTTTACTTCTTTTCCAATTTGGATTCCTTTTATTTCTTTTTCTGCTCTGATTGCTGTGGCCAAAACATCCAAAGCTATGTTGAATAGTAGTGGTGAGAGTGGGCACCCTTGTCTTGTTCCTGACTTTAGGGGAAATGCTTTCAATTTTTCACCATTGAGGATAATGTTTGCTGTGGGTTTGTCATATATAGCTTTTATTATGTTGAGGTATGTTCTGTCTATTCCTGCTTTCTGGAGGGTTTTTATCATAAATGGATGCTGAATTTTTTCAAAGGCTTTCTCTGCATCTGAGATAATCATATGGTTTTTATTTTTCATTTTGTTAATGTGGTGTATTACATTGATTGATTTGTGGATATTGAAGAATCCTTGCATCCCTGGGATACCTGCTTGGTCACGATGTATGATCTTTTTAATGTGTTGTTGGATTCTGATCACTAGAATTTTGTCAAGGATTTTTGCATCTATGTTCATCAGTGATATTGGCTTGTAGTTTTCTTTCTTTGTGGCATCTTTGTCAGGTTTTGGTATTAGGGTGTTGGTGGCTTCATAGAATGAGTTTGGAAGTTTACCTTCCTCTGCAATTTTCTGGAAGAGTTTGAGTAGGATAGGTGTTAGCTCTTCTCTAAATTTTTGGTAGAATTCAGCTGTGAAGCTGTCTGGAGCTGGGCTTTTGTTTGCTGGAAGATTTCTGATTACAGTTTCAATTTCCTTGCTTGTGATGGGTCTGTTAAGATTTTCTATTTCTTCCTGGTTCCGTTTTGGAAAGTTGTACTTTTCTATGAATTTGTCCATTTCTTCCAAGTTGTCCATTTTATTGGCATATAATTGCTGAGTGTACTCTCTTATGATCCTTTGTATTTCTGTGTTGTCTGTTGTGATCTCTCCATTTTCATTTCTAATTTTATTGATTTTATTTTTCTCCCTTTGTTTCTTGATGAGTGTGGCTAATGGTTTGTCAATTTTATTTATCCTTTCAAAGAACCAGCTTTTGGTTTTGTTGAATTTTGCTATGGTCTCTTTCATTTCTTTTTCATTTATTTCTGCCCTAATTTTTAAGATTTCTTTCCTTCTACTAACCCTGGGGTTCTTCATTTCTTCCTTTTCTAGTTGCTTTAGGTGTAGAGTTAGATTATTTATTTGACTTTTTTCTTGTTTCTTGAGTTATGCCTGTAGTGCTATGATCCTTCCCCTTAGCGCTGGTTTTACAGTGTCCCACAGGTTTGCGGTTGTTGTGTTTTCATTTTTATTCATTTCTATGCATATTTTGATTTCTTTTTTGATTTCTTCTGTGATTTGTTGGTTATTCAGCAGCATGTTCAGCTTCCATATGTTGGAATTTTTAATAGTTTTTCTCCTGTAATTGAGATCTAATCTTACTGCATTGTGGTCAGAAAAGATGCTTGGAATGATTTCAGTTTTTTTTGAGTTTACCAAGGCTAGATTTATGGCCCAGGATGTGCTCTATCCTGGAGAAGTTTCCATGTGCACTTGAGAAAAAAGTGAAATTCATTGTTTTGGGGTGAAATGACCTATAGATATCAATTAGGTCTAACTGGTCTATTGTATCATTTACAATTTGTGTTTCCTTGTTAATTTTCTGTTTAGTTGATCTGTCCATAGGTATGAGTGGGGTATTAAAGTCTCCCACTATTATTGTGTTATTGTCAATTTCCCGTTTCATACTTGTTAGGATTTGTCTTACATATTGCAGTGCTCCTATGTTGGGTGCATAAATATTTGTAATTGTTATATCTTCTTCTTTGGTTGATCCTTTGATCATTATGTAGTGGCCTTCTTTGTCTCTTTTCACAGCCTTTGTTTTAAAGTCTATTTTATCTGATATGAGTATTGCTACTCCTGCTTTCTTTTGGTCTCTATTTGCATGGACTATCTTTTTCCAGCCCTTCACTTTCAGTCTGTATGTGTCCCTTGTTTCGAGGTGGGTCTCTTGAAGACAACATATATAGGAGTCTTGTTTTTGTATCCATTCAGCCAGTCTTTGTCTTTTGGTTGGGGCATTCAACCCATTTACATTTAAGGTAATTATTGATAAGGATGATCCTGTTGCCATTTACTTTATTGTTTTGGGTTTGCGTTTATACACCCTTTCTGTGTTTCCTGTCTAGAGAAGATCCTTTAGCACATTTGTTGGAGACCTGGTTTGGTGGTGCTGAATTCTCTCAGCTTTTGCTTGTCTGTAAAGCTTTGATTTCTCCTTCATATTTGAATGAGATCCTTGCTGGGTACAGTAATCTGGGCTGTAGATTATTTTCTTTCATCACTTTAAGTATGTCCTGCCATTCCCTCCTGGCCTGAAGAGTTTCTATTGAAAGATCAGCTGTTATCCTTATGGGAATCCCCTTGTGTGTTATTTGTTGTTTTTCCCTTGCTGCTTTTAATACTTGTTCTTTGTGTTTGATCTTTGTTAATTTGATTAATATGTGTCTTGGGGTGTTTCGCCTTGGGTTTATCCTGTTTGGGACTCTCTGGGTTTCTTGGACGTGGGTGATTATTTCCTTCCCCATTTTAGGGAAGTTTTCAACTGTTATCTCCTCAAGTATTTTCTCATGGTCTTTCTTTTTGTCTTCTTCTTCTGGGACTCCTATAATTCGAATGTTGGAGCATTTAACATTGTCCCAGAGGTCTCTGAGATTGTCCTCATTTCTTTTAATTCATTTTTCTTTTTTCTTCTCTGTTTCATTTATTTTACCATTGTATCTTCTACCTCACTAATCCTATCTTCTGCCTCTGTTATTCTACTATTTGTTGCCTCCAGAGTGTCTTTGATCTCATTTATTGCATTATTCATTTTATATTGACTCTTTTTTATTTCTTCTAGGTTCTTGTGAAACCTTTCTTGCATCTTCTCAATCCTTGTCTCCGGGCTATTTATCTGTAACTCCATTTTGATTTCAAGATTTTGGATCATTTTCACTATCATTATTTGGAATTCTTTATCGGTAGATTCCCTATCTCTTCCTCTTTTGTTTGGTTTGGTGGGCATTTCTCCTGTTCCTTTACCTGCTGGGTATTTCTCTGCCTCTTCATCTTGTTTATATTGCTATGTTTGGGGTGGCCTTTCCATATTCTGGCAGTTTATGGAGTTCTCTTTATTGTGGAGTTTCCTCGCTGTGGGTTGGGTTGTACAGGTGGCTTGTCAAGGTTTCCTGGTTAGGGAAGCTTGTGTTGGTGTTCTCGTGGCTGGAGCTGAATTTCTTCTCTCTGGAGTGCAAGGAAGTGTCCAGTAATGAGTTATGAGATGTCAGTGGGTTTGGAGTGACTTTGGGCAGCCTGTATATTGAAACTCAGGGCTATGTTCCTGTGTTTCTGGAGAATTTGCTTGGTATGTCTTGCTCTGGAACTTGTTGGCCCTTGGGTGGTGCTTGGTTTCAGTGTAGGTATGGAGGCATTTGATGAGCTACTGTCGATTAATGTTCCCTGGAGTCAGGAGTTCTCTGGTATTTTCAGGATTTAGACTTACGCCTCCTGCCACTGGTTTTCAGTTTTATTCTTACAGTAGCCTCAAGACTTCTCCATCTATACTTCACTTTCAGATAGTTCCTTGATCCAGCTTACACTTCTCAAGATCTATAGGCCCCTTTCTCTGTAGCCAGTACTAACTACAGGGTTTTAATCTGTTGCACCTGTCACTTCCAAGGCGGTTCCCTCTGTTTTAGCTTCTTGTGTTTGCTGCTCCCTTCAGTGTCTAATTTCTACCCTGACCCAAGGGGGCAGTGGTGGACACTTTTTTAGGCTCACTTGTTCAGTCATGCTGTGGGGAGGGAGGGACACTGCAAAGAAATAACACTGGCGTGTGCTCGCAGTGTCTCGGCCACACTGGGTTTGTCCCCACTCATGGCGTGTGTGCTTTCCCTGTCTGCACTGCTTAGGCTCTAGGTTGATCTGCTGAGAACCGTCCAAGGCCGGCCTGGGCTGCATGGACCTCCCAGGTCTAAGCCACTCAGGTTCAGGCACTTGGGTAGTTCTCAAAGGTGCAGACTCGGTTGGGCCTGCATTTTGTGCCCTTCCCAGGTCTGAGCAGCTCAGGTGACCAGGTGTTTGGCGAGCACAGTCTCTGTGACTTATCGCCTCCCCCATCCCTGCCACTTGGTTTTCTGGGTGTACAACTGGCACACCTTCTCAGGTGGATGTTGACCGTCCAGAATCCCAAGAAGTCTTGGTTAGCAACGAAGCCTGCTTGCAGTTTGGTAGATGATGCCTCTCTGGGGCCTCGATTGCCCCCTTTCGGCTCTGGCTGCCCTCTCTTGCCTGTCACCAGAGGGGGATGGGCCAGTCCACAGCCGGCTAGCTCTAGTCAGTCCTTTGTTCTGTTAGTGGGCCTGGCAGTGTCTTGGGTTAGGCTTTTCGCGGGGTAGCTATCTCACAGTCTGGTGTGCTATCTCAAGTTAGTTCCCTCAGATTGCCCTTAGGGCATTCAGGCCCAGTCCTTACTCTAAGCAATGCAGCCCGCGCCTCCCTGCCCAGCCCCCAGTTGCTAGTGGCGGATGCAGGCATGTGCGCTGCTTCTATGCTGGGGGAGTTACTGTTGGGCACAGAATCTGTGAGTTTTAATTATTTATTTATTTGTCCTTCCAGTTATGTTGTCCTCTGAGGTTCCAAGGCTCACCACAGACTCACCAATGAGAGTGTTTCCTGGTGTTTGGAAACTTCTTTTTTAAGACTCCCTTCCTGGGCTGGATCTCCGTCCCTACCTCTTTTGTCTCTCTTTTTATCTTTTATATTTTTTCCTACCTCCTTTCGAATGGACTGCTTTTCTGGGTGCCTGATGTCTTCTGCTGGCATTCAGAAGTTATTTTGTGGAATTTACTCAGCGTTCAAATGTTCTTTTGATGAATTTGTGGGGGAGAAAGTGGTCTCCCTGTCGTATTCCTCTGCCATCTTCGGCAAATCCCCCAAAGGCCCCACTTTCTAATGCTGTTACTTTAGGCATTAAATTTTCAACATTCAGATCATGTTGGATGTCGATTTTTGCCTTCATGGCAAATAGATGGGGAAAAAGTGGAAATGACACATTTTATTTTCTTGGGCTCCAAAATCATTGTAGATGGTGACTGCAGCTGAAAAAAAAAATGCTTGCTCCTTGGAAGAAAAGCTATGACAAACCTAGACAGTGTATTCAAAAGCAGAGACATCACTTTGCCAACAAAGGTCCATATAGTCAAAGCTGTGGTTTTCCCCATAGTCATGTATGGATGTGAGAGTTGAATCATAAAGAAGGCTGAGCACTGAAGAATTGATGCTTTCGAACTGTGGTGCTGGAAAAGGCTCTTGAGAGTCCCTTGGACTGCAAGGAGACCCAACCAGTCCATCCTAAAGGAAATCAGTGCTGAATATACATTGGAAGGACTGATGCTGAAGCTCCAATACTTTGGCTTCCTGATGAAGAGCTGAACCCTGATGCAGGGAAAGATTGAGGGCAAGAGGAGAAGGGGCAACAGAGGGTGAGATGGTTTGATGGCATCACTGACTGAATGGACATGAATTTGAGCAAACTCTGGGAGATAGTGAAGGACAGGGAAGCTTGGTGTACTGAAGTCCATGGGGTCTCAAAGAGTCAGACAGGACTTAGCGACTGAACAACCACCACCACCAAAGGCCCCAAACAGTGCTTGATACAAGGTTGATTCTTAAATATCTTAAAGTGAATGTTTATAAAATATGAAACAACTGTTGAATGGATGTTGTACTTTTCAAATTCGTGGGTTCTTGTCTAGCATTAGTAGGGAAATATGAATCTGTGACACCCATCCTACCCTACTAGTATGTTTTCCCTACTCTGGACCCTGTCTTGAGGCTATGTCATCATTTCAGACTTGTAACACTCCTGGAGATAGAAGTTCTGGCGGTTGTCATGGAGGATGCGGTGTTCTCCCCAAACCCCGATCCTGCAGAGTCTGAGGGCAGAAGACCTTTGTCTTACCTGTTAAAGTGAACATGGGAAGTTCCAGGACCAAGGCTGGAAAACTGGCCCCTTGGCTTTCCCTCCAGTGAGTCCAGTTCTCTACAGGTGACTCTCACCTTCTTCTCTGTTGTTGTTGTTTGGTCACTCAGTCATGCCTGACTCTTTGTGACCCATGGACTACAGCACAACAGGCTTCCCTGTCCTTCATCTTCTCCTGGAGCTTGCTCAAACACATGTCCATTTAGTCAGTGATGCCATCCAACCATCTCATCCTCAGTTGCTGCCTTCTCCTCCTGACTTCAGTCTTTCCCAGCATCAGGATCTTTTCCAATGAGTCAGCTCTTTGCATCCGATGGCGACAGTATTGGAGCTTCAACTTCAGCATCAGTCCTTCCAATGAATATTCAGGGTTGATTTCCTTTTGTTTTGACTGGTTTGATCTCCTTGCAGTCCAGGGGACTCTCAAAGTCTTCCACAGTTCAAAAGCATCAGTTCTTCGGTGCTCAGCCTTCTTTATGATCCAACTCTCACATCCATACGTGACTACTGGAAAAACCATAGCTTTGACTATACAGACCTTTGTCAGCAAAGTGATGTGTTTGGTTTTTAATACACTGCCTAGGTTTGTCAGAGCTTTTCTTCCAGTGAGCAAGCATCTTTAATTTCACATCTGTAGTCACTGTCTACAGTGATTTTGGGACCTAAGAAAATGAAATCTTTAAGTGTTTCCTTTGTTTCCCCATCTATATGCCATGAAGTGCTTGGATCAGATGCCATGATCTTAGTATTTTAAGTGCTGAATTTTAAGCCAGCTTTTTCACTCTCCTCTTCACTTTCATCAAGAAGCTCTTTAGTTCCTCTTCACTTTATGCCATAAAGGTGGTATCATCTGTGTATCTGAGGTTATTCATATTTTTCCTGGCAGTCTTGATTCCAGCTTGTGATTCATCCAGTCCAGCATTTGGCACAATGTACTCTGAGTATAAGTTAAATAAACAGGGTGACAGTATACAGCCTTGACACACTCCTTTCCCATTTTGAACCAGTCTGTTGTTCCATGTTCAATTCTTACTGTTGCTTGTTGACTTGCACACAGCTTTCTCAGGAGGTAGGCAAGGTGGTCTAGTATTCCCATCTCTTTTAAGAATTTTCCACAGTTTGTTGTGATCCACATGATCAAACATTTTAGCATAGTCAATGAAGCAGAAGTAGATGCTTTTCTGGAACTCTCTTGCTTTTTTGATGATCCAGTGGGTGTTGGCAATTTGATCTCTCATTCCTCTGCCTTTTCTAAATCCAGTTTGAACATCTGGAAGTTCTTGGTTCATGTATTGCTGATGGCTAGCTGGGAGGATTTTTAGCATGAACTTGCTAGCATGTGAAATGGGTACAATTGTGTGGTAGTTTGAACATTCTTTGGCATTGCCCTTCTTTGGGATTAGAGTGACAACAGCTGACCTTTTCCAGTCCTGTGGCCACTGCTGAGTTTTCCAAATTTGCTGGCATATTGAGTGCTGCACTTTCACAGCATCATCTTTGAAGATTTGAAATAGCTCAGCTGGAACTCCATCACCTCCACTAGCTTTGTTCATAGTGATGCTTTCTAAGGCCCACTTGACTTCCCACTCCAGGATATCTGGCTCTAGGTGAGTGATCACACCATTGTGGTTATCCAGGTCATTAAGATCTTTTTTGTATAGTTCTTCTGTGTATTCTTGCCACCTCTTCTTAATATCTTCTTTTTCTGTTAGGTCCATACAATTTCTGTCCTTTTTTGTGCCCATCCTTGCATGAAGTGTTCTCTCTTAGGGATTCACGTTCTCATCCTGTTGTCATTGCTTTAGGGTGAGTTTGTGGAATCCTGGATCCCCTCACATGCAGGTAGCATGTTGGGCTGGTATAGTCAGAAGCCCTCTGTCAATTTTTTAAAAAAGTCTCCTGTCATTTCTAGAATAGTATCAGGTACATACATTCAATGTTTGGTTAAGGCAAGAAAGAGGCTTTAGTGGAAACCTTAATTTGGTTTCTTGCTCTTAATCTTTGTGGCAGAATCAGTAAATTCATCCAAAGATTGAATGTCTCTCTGATACATTTTTGTTCTGATTATAATTTAGAGTTTTCTGTTGTAATATAAATTGACTTCTCCTGTATTTCAAATTTTGTTAGATAAAGGATTTGAAAAGAGTCATTCGCCCCACTCAGATCAGCTCTCCCAACTTAGCTCAACTCAACTCAACCTGACTCATTGTGACTCTCCTTTCTAAGGAGTTCAGTTGCAGTCTTTAAAACTATGCTTATCACCACAAAGCCACACATCAGGATGCCGCTGTGGAGCTGTGGTGGAGGTGGGGTTCTGAGGAGCAGGTGTGTCCCCAGGGTGCACACGAGAGGGTCTGGACCAGTCATGTGGTGCCTTGCTCGCCTCCCCCCCACTCAGTGCTTCTGTGGGTCGCTTTTCTTCCTGTGCCTCAGCTTCTGCCTTTCTTTCCTTCAGTTTCTCGCCTGCCTAACATAGTAATGATCCTTCCCTTTGGGATTTTTGTGGGAGCAGGGAAGGTGAGAAGGCAGTTACTATCTGTCTCAGGGTGATGGCGGCAATCTTGAAGACATCTCAAAGGTAGAAGAATAGAGTGGCTCTTCATTAACGGAGCTGTCATCTCTGAACTTAGTGACCAGATCCTCTCATTATGTTACGTGGTCTTCGTGTCATTCAGCTATACTTCACATCTGTGAAAGTTATGTTGACTAACTTAAATGCATCTTTAGAGGAGAAGTCCTTGGTCTTTCAGGAAGTATGAACTATTAGCCTGTTTTTGTGTCTAGAGAGTATTTATAATTTCTCTTGTTCTTTTAAGTTAGAGGTGTGTGTTTTCAGTAGGGAGCATTGCTTCTTTCCAAGTCCATTTTCTTGTTCACTGGACTGCCAAACAAATCATCATCATCATTCTTCCCTCTCTCTCACCTTCTTGCTCACCCCCACCACCCTGCACCCTTATCAATATATCTCTTTTTCTCGATATATGTTAATTCCTGGAAAAGAAAATGCCATTCAAGTGGTTTGTCATCTAGACTTTAAAAAGAAGAAAGCAATGCACAGAATTGTATTGAAAAGATGGGGTTTCTTTGTTAAATGCAACAGGAGAGTAGAACACTAGGAGCTGCCTTCTGGCTACAGAATAGACTCTTGATCAGTTCTCACCTGTTGGAGAGGAAGTGTTGTATCAAGTTTTGCAAAAGGAGGTCTAATGCTTTGGCTTACTGATCTCAGATAATGTCTGGTTGCTGCTGGTGGGGAGACGCGAATCTTTAAAACTGAAAATACTCTGGCCTGTTAGAACTGATAAAGACATTAGACTTACTACTCTAGTCTCTCTGTGTTTCTTTGAGGGAAGAAAGCAGGGTTCAGAGAGAGAAAGTGGCTTGTCCAAGTTCAGGTAGACAGCACTGGGCTCCTGGTTGTGTAGCCTGGTCTTCTATCCATGTGTGTTTTGTGCATGCCTGTGGATTTGTCTGTCCATCCATGACTCCACTCCCCTAGGCTTACCGCTTAACCAACCCAGGCCTGTTGGATTTCCTGTCTTCCGAGGTCTGGTTGGTGGTGTCTGAGAATGGGAAACCTGACAAGGAGAGGGGGTCTCTTTGGTGGCGAGGGGAGTGTCAAGACACACTGCTCTGGAGTTCCCCGTAGCTGGCCACTGCATCTGCATGGGAAAAGCTGTTTCCAGCTGTCCCTGACACCTCTCACATCCCTATACTTCCAGGAGTTTGTTTGTTCTTCCTCTTGGATTTTATGAGCCAGTGAACCCACCTTTTTACTTAAAATCATTCTAATTGGGATTCTGGCACTAGCAGTGAAAAGAATATGGATTTACATTCCTGTTAACTTCTCTGTCTTCATATTTACAGGGATTTTCTCCTGAAGTTTCTTCAAATTTTTCATCCTTAAAGATATGGCACAAATACAATCAGCAGGTGTCTCATTTGTGTAGAGTCTGGATTTACAATCTTAATGAATATACAGATTATACACATTTGATCAGAGTGAATATTTTTCTTAGCATCTGTAATTATAATTTCATTACATAGTAGTTATAGATTTGGGTGTTTGAGATATTTTAGTAGTGTAAATGAATCTTAATTTTTATTATTTCTTTGTTTTTTTAATCTTCTTTACTTTATGTAGCTACTTGCATATGGAACTTTGAATTGTCTTAGTTAATTTTTGCCTCCCAATTCCTTATTTGATTATAGAAAGCATATCACAGAGCCCAACTTTCACTTGAAGTGAATTTTTCTTACTGGGAAGAATAAGAATGTTGTTACCTTTTATACAACAGTGTTTAATATTTTAACTTGGAAAATTGATACCCTGTCACCACCACCATACAGTCACTGAATGTCAGTTGAGCACTACTTGCAGCTGTTGTAGAAGGTTAATCAGGAAGGTATAGAAATAGATCTTGTTCAACATGGTAATCTTTGAGGATGAGCAAAATGTTGAAGTCTGTTCTTACCATTAAGATTTCTACCACCAAATGTTTAAGTAGCACCTCTGAGGTTACAAAGTTCATATATGTAAATTCAACCCTCACCACAACTCAGAAAGGTGTTTTATAATATCCATGATTTACAGTTGAAGAAACTGAAGCATATGAATTAAAAAAAAAAATGTCTTGCTTAAGACCACACAGTTACTACCTTGAGAGTCAAAACAGGGTCTTCTGTCTGAGTCAATATTGGTTTGCTTTGTTTTTTAAAAGATCACAGTGATTATATGAAGTCTGAGCACTTCCATAAAAATTTTAGAATCTTCAAATATAGCACTTTAGTCATTATTTCATTAAATCATTGAATGAATGCACATTGAGGGTGAGGAGCCCTGATTTGAGCTTCCATGGTGCACAGGGGACCCAATACTCTTTCCAAGCACCCATGGCACACAGCAGTGCTGTGGGCAGGCGTGTGTGTATGTGTGGCAGGGAGGTAGGGATAGATGAAGGCGGTGAATAAGTTCATATACTTTGTTAGTCACTAAGAGGGCCTCAAAGGTGAGTCAGATACTCTCACTCTAAAGCGGTGAGAGTATACTCACCTTCTGTATAAACGGCATTGGAGCTAAAGAATAAGCTTCAGGGGCTTCCATGGTGGTCTCATGGTAGGGACTCCATACTTCATTGCAAGGGTACACGTTTGATCCCTGGTCAGGGAACTAAAATTCCCACATGCCACATGACCTGGCCAAGAAGTAAACAAAATTTAAAAAGAAAGAAATAAAAAATAATAGATTTCAGTTCATGGGGGTAAAGGAGCTGGGAAGCACAGTTCACAACAATGGGCCCAGGGGAAAATCTTAAGGAAATGGAATATAGGAAGTCCAGTTTGGCTGGAGTGATGTATGAAAATAAATAGGGATGTAAGGTTGGGAAGAGAGAGGAAGGCAGGTCTGGGCTAAGGAGTTTAGACATTATTCCAGAGCACTTGGGAGTCATTGAACATTTCTGAATGGTTTACTGGTATAATCACAGCTGGGGTGCATATTTCTTATTAGAGTAAACTTTGATGTCTGTTTTCCATGCCAACATCTATTCTATGAACAACCCTATTGGTTCCGCCTGCAGAATGTACCCCGGACCCACCCTCCGTTGACTGTCTCCACTGCCACCAGGCTCACCCAAGCCTCTGGAAACTCATAACCAAGCTCTTTCAGTGGTTTCCTGCTTCCACACTTGCCCTGCTGATCTATTCTGCACAGCAGAGTAACCGTATACAAATGTAAATGATAACTACCACTGACCTGGTTAAAGCCCTTTGTCATCTTTGACCACACTTTGAGTAAAATCCATACTTCTTGCTGGGCTCACAAGACCCCTTTAACCTTATGTGAGGTGGCCTTGCCTTTCTGCCCTCCCTTCCCCTCCATTATCTAGTTTGGCCACTCCAGCCTCCTTTTATTTCCTGAACACCCATGCTCCTCCCCACCTCAGGGTATCTGCATTTGCTGGTTCATCCTCCTGGAATGTTCTTTCAACAGATCTTCACATGGTTGGTGCCTTATCAAAGATGCCTTCTCTGACATTTGATTTAAAGTGTTAGCCCCAGTCACATCTGTCAACATTTGCCAGGATACATTTTGTTCACAGCACTTCCTACCAACTGGGATGGTTCCTTGTTGATGTATGAGTTTATTACTTGTCTCCCAACCTGCTCAACTGGATATGGGCAGGAGCCTCGTTTGTTCACTGTGGTATCCCCAGTGCCCTGTGAGTCCTGGCACATCGTACACATTCATTGATTAATTAAAGGGTGCATGATTGGAGCAGGAAGGACAAGAAGAGTGAACAAGGGTCTTGTTGGTGGGAAGGACATGGCAGGAGCAGGTGCAACCACAAGGAACTCACAGGACTTGATGTGGTTTGAAGAGTTGAGTCCTTGGAGAGGGAAGAGGTAGAAGGTTTTATGCTTGGGTAAGCGATGGACCTTCCCTGGTGGCTAAGTGGTAAAGAATCTGCCTGCAGTGAGGAGATGCAGAAGACACAGGTTCCATCCCTGGGTCAGGTAGATCCCCTGGAGGAAGACATGGAAACCCATTACAGTATTCTTGCCTGGGAAATCCCATGGACAGAGGAGGCTGGCAGGCTATGGCCCATGGGGTCACAAACAGTTGGACATGACTGAGTGACTAAACACACAGACAAGTTATGGGGACCCTAGGAGAAGTTCCTGGATATGCTGAGAAAGGAACAGCTGTAGAGGCGCCAAGAACCTTCAGGCAGGTGTGGTGGGATGTAGTCTTATCCCGAGTTTCCTGTTCCCTGAGAGGCTCTACTGCAAAGCAGGCACGATCGCAGGCTCAGAGAAACATGGGAGGAAGCCTTCCTCCCCAGCTCTGGCATGGCTGTAACACATCATAGAACCACTCTGAACCTCAGGTTCTTCATCTGTAAAATGATCATAAAAAGGCTTCTCATGGTGGGGCTGGAAATAAAACTACAGAACATGACAGTACGGATCTAGGGCGTTAGGATGGCTTCTTGGTGGCTGTGAATTCCCTATCTCCTTTCCCCCTTCTCTGAGGGGCTGAGGAGAAAAAACTGTACTCTGGTTCCGCAGTTTAAATATGTGTTGCTTTTCATTGCAAAGCTGTGTGTGTATGTGTGTGTGTGTGTGTGCGCACGCGTTCTCACAAGCATGGGCACACACACATGAATTAAAAAGACAAGCAATGCCCCTAGGCTTATCCTGAAAATAGGTAGTTCCTTGTCCTGACCCTCCATACCCCACTGAGTTTCTCTCCCCGGAAGCTCCTATTTTTTAACTCTCTTAACTGTTTTTTCCTAAAACTTACACCTATAATTCAACATAACATGTCTATACTTCTATTTCTTGATTTTGCAATCTTAAATACTATTTGGATATCAAATTAAGATGTTACCATCTTCAAATCAGGGAAGGCAAGGATTTAGTTCCTTTATATTTCCAACTTCCAACCTATACTCACCCACATAGGCTTTTTCTCTTCTTAATGTATTATATTCTTGTTTTTTAGTTCATCCATATGGACAAGTTTATATTTTTTACTCTAGCCATTGACATCTGAGCTACATAGTTTGCTGTGATTCTAGTTTCATTTTCTGCAGAAATTTGTATTTTGTCTGCAGTTAATATCTGCCTCACTTTTTTTATATAACCACTCTTTTATTCTGTCTTCCCTCAAAATGTGAGACATTTCCTCTCAATAATTTAAAACTCAGCATGTACCTTATAAATTTAAATTTTTTCCCATTTGGAAATACCATTCCAGCTTCCTCTGGCTCTTTGTTGTTTTGGTTCATTGGCTCTCCAACCCTGTTTGTAGCTGTGTGTCACCCAGGAATACTTTTGTTTTCTCTTGTCTTGAAGCCCCTGTTCCCAGATCTTCATTTCTTTCTCATTATTTCCCTTATTCCTTAATTTTGCCAAGGTACATTTGTCCTACAACTTTCTGAGAAAGAGTGCACGGGAGGTGAATTCTTTGAGACTTTGTCCAGCTTCAATCTCCTTTCATGCTTGATGGACATTTTGGCGAAGGATAGAATTCTAGGTTGGAAATAGTTTTCTCTCTGCATTTTGAAAATATTACCTCCTAATCACCTAGATCCCAGAGTTGCTCTTGAGAAATCCAATGCCATTATAATCCCCTTGCCTTCTCAGTGATCATTTTTTCCCATTTGGAAATTTTTTAGACCTTTGTTTTCTCATTATTTTGATATTTCATAGTGATACATCTTCATGGCACTTTTTTCCCCCCATGAATTATGCTGGGAGGTTTATGAGCCTTTTCAGTCTGAACACTCATCTTTCAATTCTTGGAACTGTTTTTTTATTTCTTTTGAAATTTATTCTCTTTCATTTTTAAAAATTTGTTCTCTTTGAAACTCCTTTTAATCAACTATTGGATCTTCTGGTCTGTTCTGATTAAAAATGTTTTTTTCTCTCTTATGTCTTACCTCTGTCTTTCTTTTCATGTGTTTCTGGGGGTTGCAACTTACAGGATATTAGTTCTTCAACCAGGAGTTGAACCTGGGCCCTCCCAGTTAAAGTGCCAAGTCCTAACCACTGGAATGCCAGGGAATCTTTCCCCTTCCCCCACCTTTAATTGTTTTTTTCTTCTGCTCAAAGTATTTGCCTAAGTTTTCCCTCTGTTACCTTTTTGCTTTTTTGCTCTCTGTGTTTCCCACAGGCCTAATGGAAAGCTAGTGATTCTAGGTTGTCTGTGAGGAGAAAAGGAAAGATATACCCATTTGAATGCAGAGTTCCAAGAACAGCAAGAAGAGATAAGAAAGCCCTCCTCAGAGATCAGTGCAAAGAAATAGAGGAAAACAATAGAATGGGAAAGACTAGAGATCTCTTCAAGAAAATTAGATACCAAGGGAATATTTCATGCAAAGATGGGCTCAATAAAGGACAGTAATGGTATGGACCTAACAGGAGTGGAAGATATTAAGAAGAGGTGGCAAGAATACACAGAAGAACTATACAAAAAACATCTTCATGACCCAGATAATCATGATGATATGATCACTCACCTAGAGCCAGACATCCTAGAATGTGAAGTCAAGTGGGCCTTAGAAACCATCACTATGAACAAAGCTAGTAGAGGTGATGGAATTCCATTTGAGCTCTTTCAAATCCTAAAAGATGATGCTGTGAAAGTGCTGCACTCAACATGCCAGCAATTTTGGAAAACTCAGCAGTGGTCACAGGACTGGAAAAGGTCAATTTTCACTCAATCCCAAAGAAAGGCAATGTCAAAGAATGCTCAAACTACTGCACAATTGCACTCATCTCACACACTAGTAAAGTAATGCTCACAATTCTCCAAGCCAGGCTTCAACAGTATATGAACCATGGAATTCCAGATGTTCAGGCTGGTTTTAGAAAAGGCAGAGGAACCAGAGATCAAATTGCCGACATCCACTGGATTATCGAAAAAGCAAGAGAGTTCCAGAAAAATATCTATTTCTGCTTTATTGACTATGCCAAAGCCTTTGACTGTGTGGAACACAACAAACTGGAAAATTCTGAAAGAGATGGGAATACCAGACCACCTAACCTGCCTCTTGAGAAATCTCTATGCAGGTCGGGAAGCAACAGTTAGAACTGGACATGGAAAAACAGACTGGTTCCCAATAAGAAAAGGAGTACGTCAAAGCTGTAAATTGTCACCCTGCTTATTTAACGTAAATTCAGAATACATCATGAGAAATGCCCGGCTGGATGAAGCACAAGCTGGAATCAAGATTGCCAGAAATGTCAATAACCTCAGATATGCAGATGACACCACCCTTATGGCAGAAAGTGAAGAAGAACTAAAGAGCTTCTTGATGAAAGTGAAAGAAGAGAGTGAAAAAGCTGGCTTAAAGCTCAACATTCAGAAAATTAAGATCATGGCATCCAGTCCCATCACTTCATGGCAAATAGATGGGGAAACAGTGGAAACAATGGTAGACTTTATTTTGGGGGGCTCCAAAATCACTGGAGATGATGAATGCAGCCATGAAATACAAAGACGCTTATTCCTTGGAAGAAAAGCTATGACCAACCTAGACAGCGTACTCAAAAACAGAGACATTACTTTGTCAACAAAGGTCCATCTAGTCAAGGCTATGGTTTTCCCAGTAGTCATGTATGGATGTGAGAGTTGGACTATAAAGAAAGCTGAGTGCTAAAGAATTGATGCTTTTGAACTGTAGTGTTGGAGAAGACTCTTGAGAGTCCCTTGGACTGCAAGGAGATCCAACCAGTCCATCCTTAAGGAGATCAGTCCTGGGTGTTCATTGGAAGGACACTGATGCTGAAGCTGAAACTCCAATACTTTGGCCACCTGATTGGAAGAGCTGACTCACTGGAAAAGACCCTGATGCTGGAAAAGATTGAAGGCAGTAGGAGAAGGGGATGACAGAGGATGAGATGGTTGGATGGCATCACCGACTCAATGGACATGAGTTTGAGCAAGCTCTGGGAGTTGGTGATGGACAGGAAGGCCTGGTTTGTGGTGGTCTATGAGGTTTCAAAGAGTCAGACATGACTGAGTGACTGAACTGAACTGAGCTGAGCTATGCTCTTTTAAGTACCAAGAATCTGAGCTGAAAACCCTTTGTATGGGAGTCACACTTGTCATCTTGAAGCCATCCCCATAAAGTAAGGATGAGTGATGTTTTTAGGTTCTCTCAAGTAGGTTCTTAGTTTTGAATTGGTTTGAATTGAGACAGGAAATACTCTTGAGACTGAAAAGGAGTGATCCAGTCTCTTGCTTGGAGGGAATCAGCCTTCTCGTGTCCGTGGAGCCTATGGGTGAAGGGAGCTGGTTGTTTCACATAAAGGCTCCCCTTCAGCCTCTAACTTCAGTGTGGAGCCTCCCTCCTGCCCTGGGCTGAGCCCAGTGACCCGAGCCTCCAGTCCCTCTGGTTCAGCCTTTCTGAAGAGTAAATATCCTGCTTCCTCTAGGGCTGGGGAGGAGTAACTTCCTCTCTAGATAGGAATCTGGGACTTGAGATCAAGTGTCAGCAAACTTTCTGTAAAGGGCCAGAGAGTAGATTTTAGACTTTGTGGGCAACACTTTGGTCTCTACCACAGATTCTTCTCTTCCTCTTCCTTCTCCTCTCTCTCTTAAAAAAGCAAAGCAAACAAATCAAAAAGCCATTTAAAATATAAAATAAACATTCTTTGCTTATAGACAGTACAAAAATAGACTGTAAACTAGACAGGTCATAGTTTACCCACCCTGGTCTAGAAGATCCTTTTGGACACTCTGAACCAACCACCTTTATTTCAGGTGCACCCTGCATTCCTGCCTCCAGAACTTGAACCCTCCAATTTCTGGTCCTTTTTTGATTTTATGACAAAACTAGGGCGGCTTCTGATAGGTGTCCCCCAACTCCAAACAGCCTTTTTTCCTGCCTCCTCCCCGCCTCCGCCTCATGGAAGCTTTCCCAGGTCCGCTAGGTGAGCAACTACTTGTCTGTCTTCTTTTTCTTTTCTAAAGGTCTGTTTCTGTTTTTCCCTCATCTCTTTCTCTGTCCTTATTGGGCCATGGCTCTTTTTTTTTTTTTTCCCCTTCCCTTTCCCCCAGTTTACTGGGATTTGAGAAAGGAGTAGAGATAAATGCATGTATTTAATCTACTAAGTTTAACCAGAAGCTCCCCCCAAATCCAATTTGGCTGGATTTTATTTTTATGACTTTCTTTGATAGCACTTGGGTTAATTTTGCATTTGTTCTCCACGTGCTCACTTGCTGTACCAGATGTTCGAAGAAGATGTCCTTGGGGAGGAAAAAGGAGGGGCTTTAAAACGCAGTGTTGCTGAAATGCTCACAATGGTTCAGTGTGTGAGATCTCTCCAAAGCACGGCCGTTTCTAACCACCAGACTCTCATAATAGAAATACAGTTTCACCCTTATTTGTGTAAACCATCAGGAGCATTTTTAAACGTTTGTCATAAACTTTGTGGCTTTTTGTTGAAAATTGAATTTAAGGTAGTAAATGAAAGCTTTTGGTAGCATGCCCCTGACAGCAGGGAGAGTCTGGTAAGTGATCCCGAAGAGCTGATCAAAGGGAGCTGCTGAACATTTTTTGCTGTATTTGTGTTTTGGGGCTTTAATCTGGCAGTGTTCAGTGTTTCCAATTCCATTCTGAATATGGTCATGCACACTCCACCCCTGCTCATGTCTCCTCGGCAGCATCTGGTACTGTCTCTGTCTGTTAGGGCTCAAGCCTGCCTTCACGATCCAGCCTGGACAAGATATGAACAACAGCGAGTATCAGAAAATAGGCATCTTTCAAAATCTTACTCACCCCACACATTTGTTCCCATAATCAAATGAAAATTGGGAGTGAAAAGAGTAAAATGAACTGAAAATGACCACCGGTCGTTTGTGCCTAGGCTCGCCTTTCCTGGCCAGTGAAGACGGTGTGCTCGGAGGGGTGATTGTCCTCCGGTCCTGCCGGTGCTCTGCAGAGCCTAACTCTTCCCAAAATAAGCAGACACTTCTGGGTAAGTTAAACTTACACATCGTGTGGGTGTCTTCCTCTTTCCTTTTTTTCCAAGCCACGGACAGATTTATATCCTTATGTTGATCATTTTAACCTGTGGGTGGGCCAGGATGTTCTATTGATAGGTATACATATCGCTATTCCACTGACCTCTCTGCCTAGGTTAACGTCTACAAGGTGAATATTCATTTCAGGGTATATGATTATAGCATGTTTTCCAAATGGACTGAGAACCTAGCACCTTTACTAATGCCCAATATTAAGAATATCGGACCATGTATTTATCCCCTGCCTTATTTGACAGAGCATTTGAGATGACCCATGGCAGTAAACTCAGTAACACAGAGAGAAGTTTCTTCCTCTTCTCCTCCCTGAAAGGAATCAGAATCATGTGAAGACGTACTGGCCTAGAAGTTCACCCTGGCTTCATGGCTTATTAGCTGTGATGCCTTCACGCATCAGTCTCACTGTTCTGTGCCACCTCCTCCTCCACATTAGAAGGATATCCACCCTGCCTGCTCATAATGCTGTGGTGAGGAAGGGTCCCATGAATATTTTGCAGATTTGCAGATGTCCACCTACATGTGTGGTTTTGTCTCTAACAAAGTGCACCAGTGGGAATGGAGCCCAGCCCACCCTCCATTTGATAAGGCACAGATCTGTGGGGGAGCCTCTGCCCATAGAGGTGCCTTTTCCTAAGTCATTTATCCAGAGCGAGGGGCATTTAAAAAGTCCCCATGAATGTGCCACATAAGCTAGCAGGGGCTCTAATATCTTATTTTTCTTTAATTGACTTTTTAATTGAATTATATGCTCATTCAGAAAAGTGCACAAATCATTATAACTGCAACTGCTTGGAAAATATTACAAACTGAACCCACCCATGTGACCAGCATGTAGATAAAAAGTACAACTTGACTGTAATCCAGAAGCTCCCTCCCCAGTCTCTACCTCTTCAAAGTTAATAACCATTCAAACTTCTGACACCTTGATTGGTTCTATTTGGTTTTGTATTTTGTATAAATAGGATCATAGAATATGTTTCCTTGGTGTCTGATGTCTTCAGTGAATGTTAACGCCTGTTAACTTCATCTGTGTTACTTGTGACGGTAGCTAGTTCACTCTCATTGCTATACAGTAGTCCATTATGTATGGTGATACTACTCATTGGTTATCCGTTCTTCTGTAAGTTTTTTTTTATATTTTTTAATAAGCACTACAAGTCATTCTCAGGGCTGTGGTAGTTCAGTTCTTTGTATAAAATTCCTTTTATCAAGTATGGTTGACACCTGATCTGTATTGTATGATTGTTGTGAATTGCTGTAGTACAAGTCCCTTCCTATTTTGAAGTTTTATGAGTCTATAAAATAGAAAAATTAGCATCTCTCATGAGGATAAAAATTATTTTTTCTTTAGAAGCCTGAAGAACTTCCATAAAAATCTTTCCTCTCATTTGCCAAAGATGGGGGGTGGGGAAACACTACACTTTTATAGAAAATGATTCTTTCTCCACCTGATCACCAACTTCATAATTTTTCTTGCTATATTTATTTTCTTCCTGTTTCCACCCACTATACTTAGTACCCAGGTTGTTCCTAGCAAAAAAAAAAAAAAAAATTTAAACCGAGGCAAATAGTTGCTTGCTTCTTTGGTATCCTAATCATTTTTGAAACCTTTGAATATCCTCCACAGTTAGGTAGCAGGGAGTTTGTCTTCAAAATATGCACAGAGGGACTTCCCTGGTGGTCCAGTGGCTAAGACTCTGAGCTCACAATGCAGGGGTTGGGGGGGTCCAGGTTCCAGCCCTGGTTGGGGAAGTAGATCCCACATGCTGCAACTAAGAGTTGGCATGGCCCAACTAAAGAGTTCACATGCTGCATCTAAAGATCCCCATGCTGAAACAAAGATCGGAGATCCGATGTGCCACAGCTAAGGCCTGGTGCAGCCAAATAAACACATAAATAAAGGTAAATATTAAAAAATGACCTTTAAAAAGATCAAATAAAATATGCAGAGGATGTTCCTGAGCCTTCCATAAAAACTCAGAAAAAGTCTTTAGTCCTGGGAGGCAGGGTAGGGGACAGTTACTGAAACTATTTCATAGCCTGCTGCTAAAATGGAGTTTCTGTTCTTCACTGAGCCTGGGCTTTCACTCATTCAAGTTAATTCTGGAAATTGTAAGAGGTTTTTTTTTTTTAACTTGTCCTTTCATATTTGGAGTTAAAGGTATATTTAAAGATAAGTCATAGAATTTTAGCTCATGTTAGTTTTTATCACCAAAGTAGTCATTTGTACACTGATTCCTACTCTCCATGTCAAGGAGAAGAATAAAATGTAAAGTGTTGCTTTATGGAATAAGTGAAGTCTTGCCATTTGTTTGTGAAGTTTAAAACCTGGTGAACGTAGGCTCCTATCGGCTTCTACCAGTGATGTGGGTTTTTACATATTTTGCTTTAAGAAACTTACATGTGTTCAGTATGTGGTGAGAAAGTAAATGTGTGCAGAAGGATAGAAAGAAGATGTGAAGGTCACCTTTGCTACCCAGTTCCCAGAGTGCCAGCCGCTGATTCTGGTTGTTCTTGTGGGATTCACCTTCATTCTGCAGAATGTGCTCCTGTTCTCTTTCTCCATTAGTCAGTAACTTGTGACTCCCTTGGGGGAAAAATTAACAGCAGAGCTTGTACCACTCCCCGTCACCTTTCCTCATGACTTTTGTGAGAACTCTAATCTGAAGTTGTATATTTAATTTTATTGCAACTTTAATGCTCTACTTCCTGACTCATCAGCTTTTATCATCTCTTCCAACCATCCCTCACCCCTTGGACTATGTAAGCTTCTTTCCTCTTCCTCCATGATTCCCAACCCTCACCTCAACCTCTAGCAACCACACCATTGTTGTCATAGTAACATTGCATTCTGTTCTACAGCCAACTTGCTTTCTACACTCTGATTAGAATTTGATTCCAAACAGTGACAATTAATAACCAGCATTGGTAGTGTCCTGATTATGTAAATATTATTCACTGCAGATTCCAGGAGTAGATTAGACCCATCAGAAAGGAAGTATCTGCCATAAACCCCTGTCTGTAAAAGGAGAATGTTTCAAACATCAAACTCAAGTGGGTTCTTCTATGCTTTACCACGTTAATTGCTCCAGATCAGGCTGCAACATAATTTGCTTCATGTTTGGCCCATGACTTCTCATTTATCACTTTATAAAATTCTCATGAAAATATAACTTCATCAACTCATGGCTCCTTAATGTTTGGTAATATCAAGTGACTAGGAAGGCTCAGAAGCGTATTCTTTCCTATACATCCAAACAAAACAAAACAATTACCCAAATTAAAAAAAGAAAAAATCCACTTAACTGCTGTATGTATCACTTTTTTGTGTAATTATATACAATATACATATACTTTTTTGTATAATATATATACAGTATATTATTTTGTATAATATATATACTTTTTAGTATATTTATATACTAATATATATAATTTTTTGATTATAGTATAATCAAAATAGTCTCAAACTTCAGCTTTTTCCATATTGACTCTCTTTTCTGAAAATCATCAATAGCATTTCCCTTACACCACAAATGTGGTTTCAGTCAAACCCTGTTGCTACTTGATGGAGTTTCCAGGAAGCCATTACCCAGCTTCCCCTCTTGACAAATACATCAATTACAAGAGCCCCAGGGGCTGCTTCAAGGGTGGGATGGCTCAAGAACAGGCCATTTCAAGGTTTGGCCTTTGTTACTGATTCAGGGATACAGTTGGAGAATCCCAGCTATAGAGCAACTTTCAAAGTCCTCTTACATGACTTTCTTATGTGTGCTTTGTCCGTAAACTGTTTGAGAGAAAGGGAGTTTAATTCCCTCCCCAGTGACTCTCTCCAAGGCATAAGAATATATCAGGATGACAGTCTGTGACTTCCGAGGCGAGGTCAGAAAAGGCACTGTTCACTCACTCCAGGAAAGACCAGCTACCACGTCACAAGGACACTCAAGCAGCCCCACGGAAAGGTCCCTGTGGCAAAAAACTGTGACCACCTTCCAGCCGCCATCAAGGCACTGGGGCTCCGCGCCAACAGCCTTGGCCCCAGGGGAGCCTGCAGATGACAGGATCTTGGCAGGTTTCTGGACTGAAATCCCATGTTGTTGTTGTTCAGTTGCTCAGTCGTGTCCGACACTTTGTGACCCCATGGATCACAGCAAGCCAGGCTTCCCTGTCCTTCACCATCTCCTGGAGTTTGCTCAAACTCATGTCCATTGAGTCAGTGATGATATCCAGCCATCTCATCTTCTGTTGTCCCCTATTCTCCTCTTGCCCTCAATCTTTCCCAGCATCAGGGTCTTTTCATGAAAGATGCTGAAAAAGAACCACCCAGCACAGACACTCCTGAACTCCTAGTCTGCAGAAACTTAGATAATAAAATGTTTGTCATTTTAAACCACTAGCAGTGAATAGTGAATAGTGAAGTCGGTCCGTTGTGTCCGACTCTTTGCAACCCCATGGACTGTAGCTTACCAGGCTTCCCTGTCCATGGGATTCTCCAGGCAAGAATACTGGAGTGGGTTACTATTTCCTTCTCTAGGGGACCTTCCCGACCCAGGGATCGAACCCGGGTCTCCTGCATTGGAGGCAGACGCTTTAACCTCTGAGCCACCAGGAAGCCCCTATTTATGCAGTGATAGATAACAAATCAACCTCTGAAATGCTCTCCCTGCCAAATGGTCCTCTGGTTTGTCTAAAAAACTGCAGGGATGAATCAAGTGTTCTGTCGCATCTTTAGGCAGCTCAGGCCACAGGGCTGCCAGGTGCATCAGCGGGTTCCACTTCTCTGCTCGGATAAAGGTGATCAGTGCCCCCTTACTTTGCATGCCCAAATCCCTCTTTCCCAGACTGTTTCTTAAGCCTCTGCAACCTCTAGGCTCCCCACCCCTATCCATCTCCCACCTCCATCCTGCCTCTAGACCTCCATCTCTCTATGACACAGGGAACCTCACCATGGCTCAGAAACACAGAAGCTGACTGTGCTGAAGCAGAAAGGGTAAAAAATGAGAACTTGACTGAATTGTGTCTTAGAGAGCCACACCAACTCCAGCATTAGAGAGATGGTGGTCAAAAAATAACCACAGAAGTATATGTAACTGGTGTACTGCTTGTTTTAAGTTTAATGTTCAAATAACTTTTTGTGTTATATAATAACTTTTTATGTATCCTAAAATAAAGCAAAACTTGTGTCTCCTACTCCCATGCTCCTACTTTTAATTCTTCATTGAGGACACACACACTCACACGCACTCCGTCCTCTTTCCTGAGAAGATAGATGGGAAATGGAAGGTAACTTGACAGGGAAAGCCCAGCCTGATTTGGTGCTGGAGCAGCTTTCAGTGTCCCCTCCTACTCGCACTCCTCCTCCTCTGCTCGTCTCCACTGACCTCAGTTCTGGCAACTCCAGATTGCTTTGTCTACTTCCAAGGGTCGTATCTTTCTGCCATTAATTTTCACATGCTGTTCTTACCTGTGTTAGGAAACGCCTTCTTTAAGACCCAGCCCAGAGAGGAACCTCCTGGAATCCTTTGGAAGCCCTCTCCCCAGGTGATTTGTCCTTTCTCTGTGTGCTTTTTGCAGTGTGTAATCTCCAACCTTTGTGGCAGTCACCGTGACATTCTAGACACATGATGGAATGCCTGCCGTTCCTGCTAGGCCAGCATTTCTTAATCTTTTTTTTTCCAAATTCAGTTATTTGAGTGGAATTGAGCACAGGTCTTTGAGCCCCAGTGGTTCATGTGGAGGGTACAGGGCTTGGAAATAGCTTAAAGAAGGTTCCACTGCATCTGAGACGCCTTCAAGGGCCCGAGTGGGCTCTTGTCTAACTCCTGAAATGAATCATCTGAGGAGACATGCACTGACAAAGAAGAGACTTTACTGGGAAAGAGCGCCCGGGTGGAGAGCAGCAGGGTAGGGGAACCCAGGAGAACTGCTTTTGCCATGTGGCTTGCAGTCTCGGGTTTTATGACAATTGAGTTAGTTTCCAGGTTGTCTTTGGCCAGTCTCTCTGACTCAGGGTCCTTCGTGGTGGCACGTGCATCGCTCAGCCAAGATGGATTCCAGCGAGGAGGGCTCTGGGAGATTGGCAGGACAAATGGACTGGACAAATGGACTCTCTCCTTACCTTTCCTGAATTCCTCTGGTTGGTGGTCGCTTGTTAGTTTCATGTTCCTTACCAGTAAGATGACTCCTGCTTGTGGTGACTGTCTTGCCTGCCCAGGATAAGAAGTTTAGGTCTGTGTTTCCCCTAATATGAGCATCACACCACCAGACTGTGAGTCGTTTGAGGGCAAGTTCAGCTCAGTTCAGTTCAGTCCAGTTGCTCAGTCGTGTCCAACTCTTTGCGACCCTGTGAACTGCAGCACACCAGGCCTCCCTGTCCATCACCAACTACCGGGGTTCACCCAAACTCATGTCCATCAAGTCAGTGATGCCATCCAGACTCCCATCCTCTGTCATCCCCTTCTCCACCTGCCCCCAATCCTTCCCAGCATCAGAGTCTTTTCCAATGAGTCAACTCTTCGCATGAGGTGGCCAAAATATTGGAGTCAGCTTTAGCATCAGTCCTTCCAAAGAGCACCCAGGACTGATCTCCTTTAGTATGGACTGGTTAGATCTCTTTGCAGTCCAAGGGACTCTCAAGAGTCTTCTCCAACACCACAGTTCAAAAGCATCAATTCTTTGGCGCTCAGCTTTCTTCACAGTCCAACTCTCACATCCATACATGACTAATGGAAAAACCATAGCCTTGACTAGACGGACCTTGGTTGACAAAGTAATGTCTCTGCTTTTTAATACGCTATCTAGGTTGGTCATAACTTTTCTTCCAAGGAGTAAGCGTCTTTTAATTTCATGTCTACAATCACCATCTGCAGTGATTTTGGAGCCCCCCAAAATAAAGTCTGACACTGTTTCCACTGTTTCCCCATCTATTTGCCATGAAGTGATAGGACTGGATGCCATGATCTTTTTTCTGAATGTTGAGCTTTAAGCCAACTTTTTCACTCTCCTCTTTCACTTTCATCAAGAGGCTTTTTAGTTCCTCTTCACTTTCTGCCATAAAGGTGATGTCATCTGCATATCTGAGGTGATTGATATTTCTCCCGGCAATCTTGATTCCAGCTTGTGTTTCTTCCAGTCCAGCGTTTCTCATGATGTACTCTGCATTTAAGTTAAATAAGCAGGGTGACAATATACAGCCTTGACGTACTCCTTTTCCTATTTGGAACCAGTCTGTTGTTTCATGTCCAGTTCTAACTATTGCTTCCTGACCTGCATATAGGTTTCTCAAGAGGCAGGTCAGGTGGTCTGGTATTCCCATCTCTCTCAGAATTTTCCACAGTTTATTGTGATCCACACAGTCAAAGGATTTGGCATAGTCAATAGAGCAGAAATAGATGTTTTTCTGGAACTCTCTTGCTTTTTTGATGATCCAGCGGATGTTGGCAATTTGATCTCTGGTTCCTCTGCCTTTTCTAAAACCAACCTGAACATCAGGAAGTTCACGGTTCACGTATTGCTGAAGTCTGGCTTGGAGAATTTTGAGCATTACTTTCCTAGAGTGTGAGATGAGTGCAGTTGTGCGGTAGTTTGAGCATTCTTTGGCATTTCCTTTCTTTGGGATTGGAATGAAAACTGACCTTTTCCAGTCCTGTGGTCACTGCTGAGTTTTCCAAATTTGCTGGCATATTGAGTGCAGCACTTTCACAGCATTATCTTCCAGGATTTGAAATAGCTCAACTGGAATTCCATCACTTCCACTAGCTTTGTTCGTAGTGATGGTTTCTTAGGCCCACTTGACTTCACATTCTAGGAGGTCTGGCTCTAGGTGAGTGATCACACCATTGTGATTATCTTGGTCATGAAAATCTTTTTTGTACAGTTCTTCTGTGTATTCTTGCCGCCTCTTCTTAATATCTTCTGCTTCTGTTAGGTCCATACCATTTCTGTCCTTTATTGAGCCCATCTTTGCATAAAATGTTCCCTTGGTATCTCTAATTTTCTTGAAGAGATCTCTAATCTTTCCCATTCTATTGTTTTCCTCTATTTCTTTGCATTGATCACTGAGGAAGGCTTTCTTATCTCTCCTTGCTATTCTTTGAAACTCTGCATTCAGATGCTTATATCTTTCCTTTTCTCCTTTACTTTTTGCTTCTCTTCTTTTCACAGCTATTTGTAAGGCCTCCTCAGACAGCCATTTTGCTTTTTTACATTTCTTTTCCATGGGGATGGTCTTGATCCCTGTCTCCTGTACAATGTCACAAGGACTGTGTCAAATCCAGCTTTGTACCCACCCTACATTGTCGGCTCCAAGTAACTATTGGAGGAATAAATTAAGTGCCACATGGAATTTCTTTACTGATTCTATAGCAGAAATTTTTAAAGAAATTGACCACTCTTCCAGAAAAATGAAATGTCACATAAAATATCCTCCCGTGCTCTTAAAAAACAAACAAGATGGGTCAGAAATGTTGGATAATGACGAGTGTCCAGGAACAAGGATATCTGGAGACAGTTTAAACGGATCCCAGAAGACAGCCTTTGCAAACAGCCTTGTAAAAGGACAATTTGGACGTGAATATGTTTGCAACACCCATCCTGCCACCTCCCACCGCCTAGATCAGGAGATGCTGGCAAAGCCCAGCCTACAAATCACTGCTTTAACACAAAGCAAATGCTTGTCCCTGGAATGAAACAGCTGAGAATAATTAATTTTCTCTCTGCTTTTAGAGGAAAAAATCCAATATATTTTTACCTGCTAATGTACAATTCCATGTGTTTTCCAGGCCTCTACAGAAGTACTTTATTGAGGCTGCTGTGTATAGTATAATATGGTTAATAATTGTGTAAGCAAAGGCACATCAAGCCTTCCAGTGGAAAATACTAGTTCTTTTCCATTTTAAGCTTGAGTCAATACAAGTAATTAGAATATATGCAAATATATAACATGAACAACCAATCACACTGTTTGGGTGCATTTTTTCCCTTGTAGCCTATCCCCTCCATGCTGATGGGAACCTGGCAGATCCTGTGGCGTTCAGGGGTCTTACTTTAGTTAATAGGAAGCAGTAGTGTGAGGAACAGTGTGAAGCAAACCCCTTATATTTGAGGAAAACCTTAAGCAATTCAGGATAGTAGGCACAGGGGCTAGTAGGGGTGAAAAGGCTGCCTGTTCAGCCAGCAGTCTTTCCACCAAGCCTATCTGTTGGAGTTCCTCTTCCTAAACAGATGGAAGGCCCACAGCTCAGTGTAAGGCTGGTCGTCTAATGAGCACATGTGATAATTGTTCCTTTCCCATCAAGTCGCCTTCGCCTTACCCAGGGAGTAATAACTTCTAGTTCTCTTCTGTCCCGGAGTATGTTCATGGTGCTGATCATTAAATTTTGTACATATTATTTCTGCTTGACCAGCTACTTTTCCCCCTTGTTTTTCATCTTTATTGAGAAATGTTTTATGTATTTTTAAAAGAAGAATGTAATAACTTTGTAAGTTATAAAGATTATAATAAAATGAACACCTGTGGACCCACCGCCCAGCCTAGGAAACTGCCCATTTACCCTTATCTTTGAAGCCCCCAAATGGGCCTGTCTGAACTTTATATAAAATGGTGCAGCAGGTGTTTTCTCCTCTGAGAATTTCTGAAGTTTCTTACGTGATTACTTGAAAGGGTAATGAGTTGCTTTATCACTTTAGACTTTGCTCTCTGAAATCAACTGTGCTTCAGCTCCCAATTAGAACTGAAATGTGGCATTCTCTCCCACTTCTTTCCAAAACAGGCCATGTTCTTTATTGTGTACTCTTCTTGTCACTGTTACGAAAACTTGCCATGACTTAAAAAATGTTAGATTGATGCTTCCTGGAACATTAAAAAGATAAAAGGTCATTTTACTGTAAATTAAAATTCCAACTGCCTTTTGGTTTTACTGGCATTAAAATTTTGGTGAGCACATATAAACACACGTACTTCAAAGGACCTTCATTCTCGGGGCCCGGCAGAGTCACTTATTTCCATTTCATGGCACAAGCCACCACGAGCACTTGTGACCAGGCAGTTTGCCGGGCTCATGTGATCATAAAAACAACCCTCAAAAAAGAAGACAAATTAGTTATTAGACCTGTAGTGGGGAAAGAAGTACTTATGGCTGGTTATCTGATGTTAATACCTTGTCTTAAAAATGTAACTAAAACTTTGTTCTGTAAGCAAGTCCAGTATCATGGTTGGAAACTTATTTCTTTTGCACCTCCACAATGTTTTGGGATTATTTCATCTTCACTGTAGTCTTAAGAGATAGGCTGGCATTTTGGGTCTTATTTAAGGATCAGATAGAAAGGAGAAAATTAAATAATTTATTCCTATATGCAAAGTGAATAAAGCAGACATGATATTAAAAACTTTCAGCAACTGAGTTGCGTTAACCTATGGAGGTAGTGCTCCACAGTTTGTATTTTTTCAGAACTGGCTTTCATTTTTAAAGGACAGATATGTTGACCATCAATAGCTATCATTTGCTTTACCACAAAACTTTTCTACTGTTAAATATTGCTAATTTACTTTAAAAAATTGCAAATAGACTTATTTTCATCTGTCATATTCTCTTCCATCATGCGTAGTGTGCTTCTAGCTATAATCTAAACATATAGTGTCTTTCCTTTTGACCCAAAAATTTCCATCTGAAATAAAGAATACAAAGACTTAAAATTTTAGTGAATATATAATTCTTACTACTTTGGTTCTCCTTAAACTCTCAGAAAAACATTTTGAAAGATTTTTATAGTCAGTTTTTATCCACTCACAGGGTAATAGAGATCACCTTTAGCATGAAATAAAGCCTGAAAAAAATATTTGTTGAATGAATGAAATCATGTTTCAGTATAACTTGTTTCGCCAAATGCTTTCCTTTTCAACAGAGAACTTCCAAGTTCCAGCCATTGGCCCCTTATTTCTGGTAGTTTCTAACACAATAAAATGATAAAACAGGAAGAGAATTGAAGAATATCCTTCAGGGCTTGTTTTACTCTTTGACCCACATCCTTCTCTTCCTTTTTCAGTCAACATCTTTCTTTAGTCTTGAACAAATGGAGTGAGTCTTGAAAAGAGAGAGGAATTATTTTCTTGGCTTGGCGTAGAGGGAGTTCTATAGAACTCCAGCCCCATAGTTCCCAAGACAGTTCAGTGGTGAAAGGTATTCAAGGAAGCAAGCCAACTCAAGGCTACTTCATGGTAATCATGGGACATGCATTTTATGAATCTTAAGGATTCCGTGTCAGGACAGGAAAGCATCCTTGAATGAACTCCGGACTGGGTTATAAAGAACCTCACTACCCCGGGGGAAATCTACAGAGATAAGATGAGATTATTCCATTTACAGAGATTATTCCATTTACAGTTCCTCTTCCTCCCCATTTTAAAAAATGAGTTTATCTTTATTCAGTAAGGAGTAACTTAAACATTGTGCAAAATGTCCTAGGGTAAGCCGTTTGACCTAAGGCTAAGGAGCGGCAGCTGACTTGGCAACTGCCCAGCCCAAGACGGTTCTGATTTTAGAGTTCTGTTTCCTTTGCAAAATGTCTGGGATATGAAGCCAGGCAGAAGGGTTTTAAATGGGTGTGGGAGCCAGTGCAGCTGGGGGTTGTTAACAACAATTGGAGAACAACTTAAAAAAAAAAAAAAGGTAGCTGAGGGCTTCTTTCTGGTCAGAAAAGAGAATCTATTTGAATAGAAAAAACTTGCTTGCAACCCTGGTGAGGAAACTTTGTTTTACTTAAACAGGATGACATGTGAATCATTTTGAAAGAGAAGGAGGTATCCTAGGGGGAGCATCATTTAAGGGGTGGTTTATATTCCTTCTATTAACCAGGGAAGGTGCCGACTTAACCGCCACTAAAAGGCAGGTCCTGCACCAGGGCTGAAGGCTGTCTCATGCAGTGGAGGGCCCTAAGCTGTAGGCCAGCTGCTCTGGAACGTTATACCACAGGTGAATTCATCTGTTCCAGTGCATTCAGAACAACTTTTCAGACGGCCTCTGAGATTATGTACAAATCCATTACAACTGTCCCCAGAAGGCAATTAGCTTGTCTTCCTTGAGGAGCACATAAACAGGACGTCCCAACCTCATCCATTCTCCAGCACTGGAACAGGATCAGTAGTGTTGACCTTATTTCACATCGTGCTGTTTTGCTGGGATGTGTTTAAAGTCATTTGGTGGAGAAGAATCCTACTGAATCCCTGTGTCCATCTTTCATAACTTAAACCCATTCAGAAAGGTAGCTTGGCTTTAGGTGTTCTTAGCGTTTTCTGATGAAGGTCTTTTCATCACCTAGGCATTTCCAGTAGTCTTCGGATGTGAAGAGCTGACTCACTGGATAGGACCCTGATGCTGGGAAAGATTGGGGGCAGGAGGAGAAGGGGGCGTCAGAGGATGAGATGGTTGGATGGCATAACCGACTCAATGGACATGAGTTTGAGCAAACTCTGGGAAATACTGAAGGACAGGAAATCCTGGCATGCTGCAGTTCATGGGGTTGCAAAGAGTCAGACGTGGCTGAGTGACTGAACAACACCACCATCCCTTGGGCTTTGGCCTTCTAAAACACAAAAGCTTTTTTCAAATCAGTAGTTGAGGTGTAAAACCACAGGAGCATGATCCTTACCAAGAGGCCAGAGGCTTCTTTAAATGGAAATCAGCTTGAGCTTGACCACACCAAAATGCTGTTTCAGACAACACATTCTCAGGCTCAGATATGCCACTCCAGGCCACTCATTAACCCTGAATGTTACTGGAGTTCACAGTCCCCTACATGTAATAATTACACATGGAAAACTACTGGTACTTGGATATAGCATCTGCCCAATTAATTGTATTATCATTAGAATCATTTTAATACTGATAATACTATTACCATAAAATGCAATTTTTTAGTATGGAAGACATTTTAGTCCCTAAAATCCAGAAATACGTTATAGACTTCTTGGTGTCACCGGTGGTAAGAAATACAGCTCCTTTACTGAGTAGGACTTACATCTTTGCTTTTCTTCTATGTAATTGAGTTTGTTACAATACTGCTTCAGTCTTAGGTTTTGGTCTTCTGGCTGCAAGGCAAGTGGGATCTTATTTCCCTGACCAGGGATCGAACCTGCACCCTCTGCACTGGAAGGCAGCATCTTAGCTGCTGGATGTGTGGTGAAAAGTAGGTTGCCCCCCCTCTCAGCTTCCTAAATCACCAGTTGCCTCTCTCATGATAACCACTGTTGCTGGTTCCTCTGATGTTCTTCCAGAGAGATCCCATGTATTTACAAACATGAGTCATCCATGGTGCCCTTTTATTTTCCTTCACAGAAATGAGCAGCATCATTTTTTTTTCATCTTTCTTCACCTTGTCTTTTGTTTTAGATAAACTGTATATTTTGTAGATTAGTGTTTTTTTCCAAACTGTAGCATGTCACATTAATGAGGTCTAATTTAGTGAGTCAAGAGCAGAATCTTTTCACTGTCGTACATAGAATATAAAGAGCCCACAGAATAGAAAGAACCCACGTACTCAGTGACAGTGTAGGGGGCTTTTTGGTTTTGCTTTAGTTTTACTGTGGTTCCTGGCAAAACGTTTGAAAAAACACTTAGTGTGGATGGTTCCATATCATCCCCATAGAGCTTTCTCTTTTTTAATTACTGCATAGTATTCCATTGAATAGGGTACCATAGTTGTTCATATATGCTCCCAACAAAAGGCAACCGTGCTATTAATATTTCCAGTTTCTTCCTAATTAAAATTACTTCAGTGACTATCTGTGTAAAGATGTTATCTTATACATACAAAGGCATATCTGTACACTCTACCTAAAAGTAGAATTGCTAGGTCGAAGTGTATGTCATTTTGATAAAAGGAGTCTATCCTCATTATTTTCAGATTCATGAAAATTTGTGACTCTTCTTGCTTGATGAAATTTACTTGTAATTGAAAGACCAGTACTCCCAGCACTTTCCCAGTCATTTGTGGGCATGAGCAGAGTGGGGGAAAATTTGAGCTGGAAAAGTAGCAGAACTCATGGAGTCAGTAGATGACAAATGATAAAAAGAGCATAAGGGACAGCATTGCTGTGAGGCTGAAAGCCAAAGAAACTTGTGGGCAGGTCATCCAGAGTCAAGAAAGTATTGAGCTCTTCTTGGCTAGTGTATTATTATAAAGACATATTGGACAAAGTTAATTATCTATAAGAAATATATGTTACAGGGGCTTCACTCGTAGCTCAGTTGGTAAAGAACGTGCCTGCAGTGCAGGAATCGGCCTGCAGTGCAGGAGAGCTGGGTTTGATTCCTGGGTCCGGAGGATCCCCTGGAGGAGGGCATGGCAACCCACTCCAGAATTCTTGCTTGGAGAATCCCATGGACAGAGGAGCCTGGCAGGCTACAGTCCATGGGGTCCCAAGAGTCAGACATGACTTGGCGACTAAACCACCGTATGTTAAATAAGGTGTCTCTAAACAGAAAATACACATCAAATAAGGTTACTTCTTGAAAATTTTGTGACCAGAGGCTTGCAGGACCTTAACCTTGTATTTCCCTTGGGAGCAGTGGCTCAGTGTTTGCTAATTCAGTGTTCATGGCAAACTTGCAGAAGATAACTACCACAAATTACAGCAGTGTATTTTCAAATGGTCATACTCCCACCATTATTTTATGAGAGTGTTACCTCCCTTCTCTGAGCCCCAGATCCCCATCCAGGCTTTGCTGAATTCCGCCATGAAATGCAATGCTTGGCAGATGAAAAATTATCACTGTGAGTTCCTCTCCTGCCTCCCTGAAGTCCTCCAACAAGAAATAATTTGTTAAATTATTATTAATAGTGTATTAAATTACTGAGTTAAGATATACACTAAAATAAATATGATTTCTTTTCAAAAGCATTTTATAATTTAAATAGTAGACAATTCCTGCTGAGTGTCTCAAGCTATCCTGAACTAGTAACTGATTTGAATTGTTATTAAAAAGAGTGTGTCAGGGGCTTCTCGCAGTCCAGTGGTTAAGACTCCATGCTCCTACTGCATGGGGCACAGATTCCATCACTGGTCGGGTAACTAAGATCCCATATGCCATGAGTTTGGGCAAAAAAAAAAAAGTGTCAGTAAATGCACCTCCTTTTTTTGTTTATTTGTGAAAAGAGTGAAGGAAGACTGAATTTCTAGACATTGAGTTACTTTAAGAACTCCTAAACTCTACATCTCAGAGAAGGCAATGGCAACCCACTCCAATACTCTTGCCTGGAAAATCCCATGGACGGAGGAGCCTGGTGGGCTGCAGTCCATGGGGTCGCTAGGAGTCGGACACGACTGAGCGACTTCACTTTCACTTTTCACTTTTATGCATTGGAGAATGAAATGGCAACCCACTCCAGTGTTCTTGCCTGGAGAATCCCAGGGATGGCAGAGCCTGGTGGGCTGCCGTCTATGGGGTCGCACAGAGTCGGACACGACTGAAGTGACTTGGCAGCCAGCAGCAGCAAACTCTAGACACTTTATTGATAACTGTTCAGTAGAAAAATATTTAATGTGGTCAATCATTATACCCAGTTTATCTTGCTTTGTAAGTCTCAATTTTTTGTGTGTTACATTTCCTTAAAGCAGGCTATATTTTCAGAGAGAATAATGCAGTTTGAAATCATCAAAATTTTGCCTTAAAAAATAACACACAGTATTTTTATCCTTTACTTTCATGATTAAATTGACTATATTTCCATGTATTTTTTTCCTTGGCTAATTCATGAGCAGTTACCACCTTAACGTTTGGGGAATAAAGAGAGGTCACAGTGTTGGAAATAACCTGAATTTTGTATTTAAATATAATTGCATTGGCACCACACTAGGGAAGTTTGGTAAGACTTGAATGCCTTTGCTCTATTAGGCAATTTAGAATATCCCAGACCTTGCTCTGGACGTCAGGCTTTTTGAAGTTCAAAGCAGATGTGTGAGGAAGAAAAAGCATCTGGTGGAGAGAGCTTGCTTCACTGCCTGACGCCGTTTTCTTGCACTGGTAGGCAGAGCACTACAGAACAGGTCGCCCGTTTGAGAATGAGTTAATGATGAGAGAGTGAGCTGCTCTGTGAGGAGTGCAGAGCTGCCTCTCAGGCCTGTGCCTTCCCCACGTGTCTGGCAAGGGCTTCAGAGTCAGGACGGCGGAGCCCAGAGTTGTGTCTCAGCCCACACACTGTCTTCAGGCCTAATTAGCTCAGAGAGAGATGGATGGCTCAGGACCCGGAGGCTTGGAGTTGAGCAAGGCAGTTTTATTACCCGGGACTTGTGAAATTTTTGTAAAAGTGCATCAAAGCTTTAAAAATGCCTTTAAAACAGCATAGAGTTTTGCAAGTAAGTACCTGAAGGTGACAGAGTTTTGTGTGTATCTCAGGATTTTTCTTTCTATAACTTTTAGATATAATTTCAAATTTATGCAGATGTTTTGAGAACAGAACAGGGGACACCTGTGATTTCTTTACATGCATTTGCTCTTTGTTTTTATTTCCCCCGTTTGTTTTTCCATTTTTACTTCTTCCTCCCATCCCTCTTCCCTTTACACACATACACATTTAAACATGTACTCTTTTTTTCTGAATGACTTGAGAGCAAGGTGAAGAGATCGAGTCTTTACTCTTAATACTTCAGTGCATATTTCTTAAGAACAAGGTTCTTCTAAGTAATCATAGTATAGTTAGCAAAATCACAGAGTTTAATGTTGATACCACACTATTATCTAATCCATAGTCCATTTTCAAAGTCCATTACTTATCTCAGGAATGTCCCTTCAAACACCCCCGACCCCTAACCAGGCTCCATAGCAGAAGGACACATTGCCTCTAGTTGTCATATCATCTTTGTCTTCTTTCTTTCTTTATTTACTTTTTGGACATGCTGTGCAGCTCATGGGATCTTTATTCCCTGACCAGGATTGAACCTGGGCCCTTCGCAGTGAAAGCACGGAGTCTTAACCCCTGGACCACCAGGAAATTCCCTGGGATGCATTTGTCGCCTTTACATGGGAACAGTTTCTCAACTTTCTTTATATTTTTTGACTTTGACATCTTTTGAAGAGTTCAAGTCAGTTATTTCTTAGTGTTCCTATGTCAGATTTGTGTGGTGTTTCCTCCTGCAATTCTGAGTCTGTGTTTTTGGTGGGAACGCTGCAAAAGTGGCGGTGAGTCTCGGGGTGTCTGATCCAGAGACGCGTTGTGTTGATTTGCCCCTTACTCAGTGATGTTAGCTTCCATCTCTTGATTAAAGTGGGGTCCGTTGTGTTTCTCCACAGTGAACTTACCCTTTGCCCCTTTGTATTTCATAAGAATTTTCTGGAGAGATTCCATTGAGACTGCGTAAAAAGCATACTCCTTTCCAAATTTTCCTAGTTTTTGAAAGTGTGATGCTTTTCTAAAAAAAGAAAAGCATCTATTATTTCTTCTGTATTTATTTGTTGGCATTCAGCTGCAAGGAAGTGCTTTCTCTTCTCCCCCATTTTACTTATTCCTATTTGTCTGTATTAGTTAGACAGGCTGGGACCTGGGACCTAGGTCTTGTATGGGCTCGTTGATTTTAATTTTGTTCAGGGATGATAATTCTTTACTGTTATTATTTATTCTGACACTTACATTGACACAGATATGGCCAGTTGGGGGTCTCTTCAGGCTGATCCGTGGGCCCTTTCCCAAGCTTTCATCATTCTTTGAGGACTTCCTCATCTTCTGGCACAAAAAGATGTTCCAGATTCGTTTAATATTTTCTCTGCCCAGGCCCTGGAATCAACATTTCTCCAAGGAACCCTGGTTCCTTTTCATAGAGAATGATATTTAAAAAACCTTGACCTACGGAGTGTGTGTGTATGTGTTTTAAAGGAAACTACGTTATGGAATATTACGTTTACTAAGTCATTGTATACTGTGTGCATGAGTGTGTGTGCATGTGTGTGTGTTTAATGTTACAAGTTTCAAACAGAGGAGCATTTATTTTACATGTAATAATCATAAGTTTTGACAAGAAAGAAATACATTTTTCATTTCACAGTAAATGGCATTACACAGTTTTGAGTACTAAATCATCCTGACATTTATGAAGGAGCGAATGGAAAGTCGGGAGCCGAGTGTGTTAAATATAAAGCTATCTTTAACTGTTCTATTAAAAAGCAGAGATTTATTTTCCATCTGTGATCTGAATGTGCCTATTTGTACTCCCTTCCCTGGCAGTGGAATTTCTGTGGAGCCACACGACCGAGAGCATGTGTGTTGGATACATGTCCGCCCAGGATGGGAAGGCCAAGGTACGTGGGGAGAGCTGGGTGGGAGAGGGTAGGAGGGGCGGGAGGGGAATGAGCAGAGTCTTACAGACAGCACGGGAACCTCTAACTGGCTAGGTGGACACAGGGAATTCTTTTTGGCTTCTCTTGGGTGGTAGCTCTGTGATCTTTATGAGAATCTGATAAAGAACAGTTACCAATCCCAAAGAAAAATAGCAGATCTTTTTTTGCTTTCGATGATGGAGCAGAAGAAATTAAGAAAAACTTTTTTTTTTTTTTTTTTCACCTTGTTCTTTGTCTGTTATGAATAAGAAGAAACTGGGACTGGGGAAGAGAAAGTGGGTAATGGGTTGACGGGGCTGGGTGGTTTTGCAGGGAGGATGGGAAGACCTCAAGGAAGCTGAGGCAGAGTTAGCCCAGCACCTGGACACACCCTGCACGTGTGAGGGCAGAGGCACCCACGTGTGTGCAAGGGCTGCCTGTCTCGTGCTCTGGGTGGTCTGACACGGCATCTTCAGGGCAGGGCCAAAGGTCTGCACCCCGTATGCCCTGTGCCCCGCCATCCCCCAGAGGTTACAGCGTGGCAAAGCAGCCCACGCAGCTCCTCTTGAGTTGCCTGGCCTCCCTGCCCTCACAGCGGGTGAGCCTGGGAATCAGAAGCATCATTATGGATTTATATTATACTGGCCTCCTGTTCTTGTTCATAAAATTTTTTAGAATCAGCTGTGGCCTACGATGTTTACTTGGCATTCAGTCGTGTCCGACTCTGCGTTACTTGGCATTAAAGTACCTCAGTTACAAAGCTGCGAAGCTGGGCAGCCTCTTTTCCAAAGGACATGATTTATTTTACACATTTGGAAATGCAAGTAAGGAAACTTCTGATGTAAATTGTTTGATATAGGTGGCATTGTTAAACAAATTAAGGTGACGCGTAAGGAAGAATAGTTTCTTGCTTCTTTGTCATGGAACACCAGGCAGGCCTTTGAATATTATCCAGCAAGTTAGTAGCATCACAGGGCTTTGTGAGGACAGCGTGTGTTTGTGACAGTATTATAGAGATCACCCCCACCTTTGTCTCAGTTCAGTTCAGTCGCTCAGTCGTGTCCAACTCTTTGCAGCCCCATGAATCACAGCATGCCAGGCCTCCCTGTCCATCACCAACTCCCGGAGTTTTCCCAAGCTCATGTCCATCAAGTTGGTGATGCCATCCAGCCATCTCATCCTCTGTCGTCCCCTTCTCCTCCTGCCCCTAATCCCTCCCAGCATCAGAGTCTTTTCCAATGAGTCAGCTCTTCGCATGGGGTGGCCAAAGTATTGGAGTTTCAGCTTCAGCATCAGTCCTTCCAATGAACAACTTTGTCTCATCCCTGCCTAATACAGTATTTGTATTGTATCCATATATTTATTTCGTATGAGTATGCAGGAAGATTGTTTTGTTCCATAGTATAAGGAGAATTGAATTATAATGGCTCATTTAAAAAAGATGATGAGTTTAGAGCAACACTAAAATAATTTTCTGTGTTGATGGAAATGTTTTGTATTTATATTGCGCTGTCCAATAGGATAGTCACTAGATACAGATGCCCTTGAGCACTTGAATGTGGCTGGTGTGCTTGAGGAACAGAATTTAAAATTTTATGTAAATAGCTATGTGTGGCTAGTGGCTACCATATTGAATAGAATGCGTATAAAGAATGAGTGGAAATTAGCACAACATTGTAAAGCAGTTCTCTTCCAATTAAAAATGGAAAGAATAATGAGTGGAAAAGTGACTTTAAATATTTTCAAACATTCAAAAAGAAAACATTCTTTTCTTCCCAATGGCAAAAACAGTTATTATTATTATTTTATAATAAGCCTGGTAAGCCACAAAAATCCTTAACTGGCTTGCGGCTAGTTAAGTTTCTCCTGCCCCTGACATGTAGAATCTGAGCTAAGATCACTTCTTAACAACATCAACAAAAAGACCTGGAAGAGGTGGACCTCAGTACTGAAGCCTGTCTGGTGGGGATGGTCATGTCATTAAGCCCTGTACTTGGACTGTTATCCCTGTTATCCTGTTATAAGGTCCCTGTTGTCCCTGCTGGTGGCCCCCTGAAGACACCTTGCTATTTAACATGAAACATAGGAGGAAAGAGCATGGAGAGTCGTGCCTCGAGCCCAGAGATATTTGGCTTCCAGTTGTATCACATGACATCTGGTGGGTGTGGTTGGTAAATTCTGCAGCTGGTGGTGTCGATGGGCCAACAGACAGGGCTGCTGCTTTTGCCTTGCTTGTCAGTCGTGTGTTTGAGCTTCCTTGCTGAGAGTTCAGGCTTCTCCTTTTCTTCCTCTCGTGGCTACAAATGCTTCCCCGCAAACCCCGAGCAAAAAAACAAACAAACAAAAAATCCCTGAAACACTAAAGCTTTGGTTGTTGAATTCTATTGATTAAAAAAAGAAGAAGAACAAGCAAACAAAAACAAAGAAAGAAACCAACAAAACCAAAAAATATCTCTTCTGTCATAAAGCCTGGAATTTTATTGTATTACAAGTATGGCAAAATTATAGATGAGAGATTGAGCTCAAAAGAGAAAAGAGGGGCTATAGCAAAGTTTATATTCTTTTTAAGAGAGAAAGCTTTTGGCCTACTGGCCCTGGTTTCCTTATTTCTATGAAAGAATTATTGACTTAGTGGCATACCCACTCAGCATGATGACAGTTTGTGAAACATGCTCTCATGTATGTTGCAAACTGTGGTGGCAAAATGAGAAAGGAGGCATCTTTGAAAACTAAAACAATAGCCATAGTATTTTTTTCAATTTAAAAGCAACTTCTGAAAAAAAAAATTTTTTTTTTTAAATTTACTCTGCCTTCCAAAAATTGCCTCCTTTCTGCTTGTTACCAAACTCAGAAACTAAAATCACTTGGCCATTCAAACATTTTATATAAGCTAATTATATTTAATCCAAGTTAAGACCTTGAATTAAAGTTCACCCAAAATAGTACTATTTAGAAAAGGCTGGATAATAACTAATACCATTATAACCAGAATCCATATGTAATTTGAACAAATAGGAGTAAGTTCTTTTATAAGTTTCTTTTTTTAATAGAATGTTTTTGCAGTGATATACCTTAATTTAATTTCTAAATCCCTACTGTTGCATAAGTTAAAGAGATTTCTTTTTAATTGAACCAAAATTAGGGCATTGATACCAGCTGAATTTAAAAATCAAATTGCCAGTATCCTACCCAAGATAGCAGACAGTTAATGAATGGTTTTTAATAAACACCCAGTGTACATGGACTACTGTAATAAAAACAGATGTTAAAATTGGCATGGAACTTATTCAAGAATAATAAGTAAAACCTAGGTTTCTTTTACGATGTAGAGGTCATTTTTTTTTATAACATAGTGAAAATACTGTTATAAAAATTCATCCTTGAGGAGGAGCTATTTTATGGTCTTAAGGTGTTGCCCCAGGGTTCTTATTTTTTCAGGGAAAAATAATAAGTATATAATGGAAAAACCAGGCAACAACTTGACCACGTGATCAAAATTAATGTCACCGCGAGGGACAGATGGACGTCATGTGCCTCTGGCTGTGAGCACCCGAGAAAGACACAGCATCTCTTTCGCAGCATCCCATCTGGAAGCGCACCATCTGAACCTGATCACAAGGAAACATTAGAGAAATAAAGAATGAAGATCATTCTTGGAAGAAAGAAAAGGGGACTATATTCTTCAAAAATGTCAATGTCATAAAAGACAAAGGCTGAGGAAATGTTCCAGATTAAATAATATTAAAGGGCAGTGACCACTAGCATATGTGGTAACTGATCCTATGCTGGACCCTGGATGGTAGGGGGAAAATGCTAAAAATGTATTCTTAGGTCAGCGAATAAAAGGGGATATAGGTAGTAGAAGATGTTATCATTTTAAAATATCTTTGTACTGTAGTATGTAGGGAAATATTCTTACTCTTAGGGAATATAAACTCAAGTGTTTAAGGGTAAAGGACCATAATTATACAATGTCTTCTCAGTGGTTCAGAAAATATTGTTATGTGGATGGATGGACAGACAGATGTGTGTATGTTGCTCCGTTGCTCAGTCGTTTCCGATGCTTATGTGATCCCTTGACTGCAGCTCACTAGGCCCCTCTGTCCATGGGACTTTTTCCAGGCAGGAATTGAGGAGTGGATTGCCATTTCTTTCTCCAGGGTATCTTCCCCACGCAAGGGTCAAACACACATCTCTTGTCTTAGCAGGTGGGTTCTTTACCACTGTGCCACCTGGGAAGCCCCGAACAGACAGATAGTAGTAGATGACAAAGCAAATGAAGTAAAATGTCAGCAGTGGACGAACCTGCGTGAGGGAGGCGTGGGTGTTCCTTGAACTATTCTGTATATTTTTGAAATTATTTTCAAATAAAAAGTTTTAAAAAAAAATATCACCCTTGGCTATTATGGCACATTCGCCTAGCGTTGCAGTTGAACAAGCATCGGAATGGGTGTAGCACTGGGCTGCCAGAGCCTGGGTCCACCTCCACCTCTTGCAGGCTGTATGACTCTGTGTGGCCACTCTCTCTCTCTGGATTTCAGAGGCCTCACGAGTGAAATGAGAGCAAGAAAACCTGACTCTGCCCTAAGTCCTTCCTGGGTCAGACTTGATAGGAGCAAGGAAACAAAATCTTATGTCTGAATACAGATGAGTTAAGTCCTTTGTATATTATGGATATTGTATATATTATGGCCCTTCATTCCTAGATGCTTGTTTGCCATCTGCAAAATTCTAAATTCTACATTCCAGATTAATTAGCATATATGTTGCTATTCAGTTCTTGGTAGGATTTTTGCAACCCCAAATGTGGTATCTACTATGATTTGTTTTTATGAAGATAGTTTCTGGGTCTTTTAAAAAATCTCAGTAAATGTCTGTGTAGAAGGGATAGCACAGATAAGGTTTCCGAGAGTTTTTTACTAGGCTTAACTTGCCTCTCAAGGAAAGGTATGGAGGAAGACTTAAATATAAACATGAGGTACTCAAGAGGGGGGACTTCTAGGTGGCTCAGTGGTGAAGAATCCACCTGCCAATGCAGGAGACATGGGTTTGATCCCTGAGTCGGGAAGACCCCCTGGAGAAGGAAATGGCAACCTACTCCAGTATTCTCGCCTGGGAAATCCCATGAACAGAAGAGCTTGGTGGGCTACAGTCTGTAGGGTTGCAAAAGTCAGACAGAACTTAAAGACCAAACAACATAAGAGGGAGTTACCAAGAGAAATGAGAAAGAGACTTCCACTTCCAGTTAGGATGAGGAAAGGCAGAGGAGACTGTTGCTCCTATTCCCAATAATGAGAGTGAGCTGGATATACTATAGTCATGGATTTAAAAAATTATCCAAAGAGCTGAGTATAGTAGAAAAATTTAAATGAACTAAACTTCAGAAAGAAATAAGACTTTTCCTAGGAGAGAAAAAAGCTCTGACTGCTTCATTCCTGGCAGAGCAATAGGCGGAGGGGTTTTAAAAGATGTCAGCAAGGCCGTGTATAAAGAGGCAACGTGATATAATAAGAGAACAGGCTTCGGAGTTAGCCAGAGGTGAATTTCACTCCTGAGCCTCCTGCTTTATAACCTGGGACAGGTTACAACACTAACCGTTGGTTTCCTTATCTTTAAAATGGGACTATTACTGATGTTTTCCTAGTATTCTGAATATTAATTGAAAATACAACCACAGGGCATATAATAGAGCTGTTTATACATGTGTTGTGATGGGTAATGGTGGTGCTGGGAGGATCAAGTGATGGCAGAAGCAGTGAGAGTCTCTCAGGGCTAGTGCCTTGCAGCTCCGCAGCCTCGTTCACACAAACTGTGCTTCCAAAGGTACCATCCACAAGATTGACACCTCCTAGGTTTTCATGCTGATTCCCTGGTGGAGATGGTCAGGCTTATTCCTTTTTGCCAAAACGTAAGTCTATTATAAACCAACTGACAAGTGAATTCAGAGATTCCAGAAGAGGAAAAAGAAAATTGTTTGAGGCTACAAGAATGGACACACACGTACGCACACACTCAACCCTGCAATTCAGGACAGTATGGCTGTAATGGAGCCCTTTTACAAAGCTTTCTGACTGGATGTCTACCAATTTGACAGCCTTACAAACAGGTTTTGAAATGAAACCTAAGTTGCCTGCAGCATTCCAGTTAAGCTCACCTAACTGAATAATTTTACTTTTAAAAGTAAGAGAGAAGAATATTATTTACTGGCTACTGTTGAGTGTATCTCAGGAGAATGCAGGCAACCTTCTCAGATTCCCTTGAGCTCTAGACACTGGAACATCTTTAGGTGGTTTGACCATGAATTCTTAAAAGGGACTTCAGTTCCATGGTAGTGGCCAGTGACATTCAGCCACTGGTTGGATTTATTGGACCATATTTTAGATTTATGAAGAACCACTTAGATACAAGTTGGCCTTGGTCTAAGCCAAATATTAGCTGCTTTTGATAGTCTAGTCCTCATATTACTCAATAGCTGAAGGAGTCTGATCCCTGGCAGGAGGCCATCTGCCCTGGGATGGTGTTAGGCGCCGCCAGCAAGCTCTGTACTAGGGAAACATCCCAGACAGCTACATTTGGCAAGCGTGCTTATGGAGCAGAAGGAAAAGTGGCTAATCAGTGATTTTACTTGTACCTTCTGAGCTTGCCCAGAATTTCAAATATAGAAAGTTGTATTTCTTTTCCATGCTCTTAGGACTGCCAGGAGGATCCCATTGGGTCTATTTAGAAAGTCCTTTAGACAAACAGGAGAAGACTGTAGAAGGTTGAATATGTGAAAAACAAACTTTAAGACAGAAGTTTCCTCAGCCTCAAGTTTGCTTCTCAGAGTTGTTGTTAGCTTTATTTTTCTTGCCTAATTAGCCTTATGCCATCAGTTTCTTCCAAATGATTCATTTGACAAAGCTCCAAAGCAATAAATAGAATAAACACAAAGAGGGAATTCACCATGTTGGCAAGAGCATAAATCTTCTTAGAGTTATTAACCATATTTATCCAAATAAATCTCATTTTAATCGTGGTGTAGGGTTGGATCTCTGCAAAGATAAATATGTCTATTGCTTGGACTTGTAGACACTCCATGTTAGTTGCAAGGTGGTGAGTAAACCTTTTCTGTTTTTTATTGTAGCAGCGTGGAAACTAATGAAAACATTGATTTCCCTGCCTCTGTGTACGTACACAGTCATCAGTTTACATAGTTTACATCAGGTGTGAACACAGCATTGGAATGTCACCTTGTTACCCTCTAGTACCCAACATTTTAGGTAAATGGGTACCTTCCGAAAGCAGACACATGCCTACTGTTTACCCACAGAACAACACACACCTGTGAGATGGAACTGAAACAGGCGTTCACGAGAACTATTGGCCTGATTACTCACAATGAGTAAGAAGTGATTACAGGATGGTCTTTTCTTTCTCTTGGTTCAAAAGCAGTGGACAAATGAGGAAAGAAATCCTTTCCTGTTTTTTCCAATCCTAAAACAAAAAAGGCCATAATTTTGGTCATGCCATTCTTATTTCATGTCACCTTCCTAACTTAAAGCGTGGCATTGGTTTCTTTGGTTGTAAATATTCAGTGTCACCCATGGGTTTTATGTTGTAAGAACTCTCATTACATTATTTTATTAAGAAAGGGAGTAGTGAGAGGAACTGAATTTACCGGCATGCAGTGTACTCGGAGGTTCTGATAGCCCTGCAGGACCCTGCATACACGGGCATCCATTCCATAGGAGATGTCTTCTATGGGGGGCTCCACGTTGAATTTGAGGGTGAAATTTTGAGGCCAGATGGTTGTTTGGATATACTTTTTATCCTCACTGTCCCTCCTTCCCCTTAACCTGCAGAGTTGAGCTCAAAAGCTGCTTCAGCAACACATTGCTTTTTTAAAAAAGTTGCAGATATTACCTAAAATTTTTTTGAACTTATACAAAATAGAAATTTTGTATAAAATTTTATACAAGATTTAAATGTTTTAAGTTTTCTGTGAAAGCACAGTTTTCTTCCTCCTGACTTGTTTTCTCATAAGAGTACGTTTGGCTACACTGGGACCCACTCCCTGCATAGCCATGATTAGACTGGTCCCAAGTGGTGGCCTCCTGCTTGGTGGGGCCTGGACATTCCACTCTGCCAGTCCTATGCCTGCCTGCTTCACTCACAGACATCGGAAACTGACCTGTATTGCAGATTTTGAACCCTGAGTGAAGTCTAACTGCTAGAATACATTTTTATTTTAGTACCATTCATTCAAATAATATAGTTTCTGTCTTTTTTTAAGTCTTCAACTTGGAGTGTCCATTCCGTCTAATTCTAAGGATTAAAATTCTTCTCTGCTGATTAATTTTTTATGTCTTGTAAGTAAAGCAGTGCTGTAAATTGGTGAAATTTTAACATTTTAGTAATAACTAATTGAGACATTTGGATATGGTTGAGCTGCTCTTTCTGTTTACATTCCTTTCCAATACTTCTGTGGCACATATGGCGATTTACTTTTATGCTCTTGAGCTGTCATCACTGCACTGTACATGTTTGGACTGTCCTGTCTGCTGCAGTGTTGAAGAGATGAAAAGAAATGTAGAATGAGAGTTGTATTAACACTTTGTTATTAGGAGATGCTCAAAGTACTTGGAAGCAGCTTTTTCTTCACTTGAAAATTAATTATATTTTAAACGTGCTTCCTATAAGGGATGAAAAGCCCAATAATCCCCCGACTTCTTCCATTGATAGGTCTTTTGTATATTATGGTAAAATTCTCAACAGTTATAACATGCCAACAGTTAGAACCTGCTCTGTTAAAAATGGAAGATCTTGGCAAAACAAGCTCTTACTAGGCCATTAGTAATAAGCCCCAGTAGCCCCTGAATAAAACATGCTTCCAACCCAAATTCCTATAAACTTGCTAAGCCAGTTCATACAGGAAGGACCTGGTCTTTAATGTGATAACCTCTTATGTACAAGTTCCTGAATCTTGCAGTTTATGTTTTTGTTCATTAGGCCATACATAATTGGGGAAGAAAAGAAATAAATACAATCTATAAGGTTTTCACCATGAAAGATGACAAAAATCCATTTCTTCTTAACCTCAGTTAACCAGTAGTAGAGCTTATCTGGGATTTATTACCGTATTTAATAATGATTAACTAGGAAAGAAGCCTTGATTCTTTGGCTTTGAGATTTTAACTATTAAAAAAAACTCAGTTTACTTAGGAGTAGAATTTTGATGAAATATAGCAGCTCATTTTTTAAAATGAAATATTTATTAAACAAATACTGTTGAGTGCCCATTAGATTCAGGTTCTTTCCTGAGAACATAGTAGTGAACAAAAAAAGCCAAGCATCCTTGTACTCCTGGACTTACACACTAGTGGGGAAAATACTAAACCAGATAAATAAGGCACAGACTGTGTTTGTGGTAAGTGCTAGAAAGACATGTCAAGCTGGGAGGATTTTAAGAAGTATGAGGTTTCCAGTGTGAGGTGGGTCTCACTGACAAAGTGACAATTGAATAAAGTCTTGGGAGGTTTATGGGAGCAAGGCAAGAACATTCCAGGTATGAAGGGCAGCAAGAGCAGAGGCCTTCAGGCAGGAGTGAGCGTTCCCAGTGCGATGGAGGCACAGTGACAAGCTCAGTCTTAGTGGGTCACAGTGAAAAGTGGGGGACTAGACCTTGTGGGTTGTTATCGGTCGTAGTTAGGATTTGGGCTCTTCCCCTGAGATGGGAGCCATTGGAGGCCAGGGAGCAGAGCAGAGGACTGAGAGTGTCTGCGTTACGTTGGAAGAGGTGACTCCCGCTGCTTTCTGAAAGGGAGCCAGCAGGGGAGCCTGTCGCCACTCATGTGAGCAAGTGATGAGCTGGACTAGGACAGGAGCCGTGCACAGGTGCTGAGCGCCGGCCGGCTGCTGCACCCATGTTAAGGTGGAGCCAGCAGGGTCTGCTGCTGGGCTGGGTGGAGGTATGAGGGAACCGGAGAAGACAGCACTGAGAATGGAGCTGCCGTGGACCAAGGTGAGGAGGAAGGTGAGGAGTGAGGAAGCAGGCCTGAGGGTGTCTGGAGCGAGGACCAAACTGGAGGTGCCTCTCTGAAATCTCAGCATATAAATGCTAAAACACACACACACACACACAACTACAGGGATAGACGAGGTCACTAAGAGAGACCAAAGTCGGAGAAGAGACTTCTGAGGACTTCCCATGTTCATAAGTCAGAGGAGTGAAGGATCTAGCACAGGAGACAGAAATGGCCATACAGATTGGTGGAGAACTAGGGCAGTGTCATAGAAACCAAGGAGGGAGAGTCTCAACATTTCAAGGTGAGGAGGGCATTCCAGCTTTACCAGATCCTGCAGTCTGGGCCCATGAAGTTAGGTCTGAGGACAGACCGTTGGATTTAGCATTTGGAAGGCATGGCTCACCTTGGGAAAAAGCCATTTCAGTGCAGTCGTCAAGGCAAAAAACCCAAGTGGAGAGGGTTTAGAGAGAATGGAAGGACAGAATCTGAGGAAATAGGAACAGGCAAGTCTTCTAAAGAACTTTGCTGTGAATGAAAAGAAATGAAGTGGTAGCTGGAGGGTGAGTTGGGTCTGGAGAATTATTCTCTGTCCTCTTTCTCCAGTGTAACCAGGGACTTCACTTTATGTCCAGAACACTTCACAGATGTTTCTCTACAAAATGAGTTGAGAAGTGGCTTGACTCTTGAGTCCTGGCGTACCCCAACACTGAGTGGTTTGGGGAGGTGAGGGACAACTAGCAAAGGGAACTGAGGTCTCAGTGTTAGGGCAGAAGAGAAGGGAGGTTCCCGTACAGCCGGAATTGAAGGGTGGCTTCCATTGACATCTAGGATGAGCTGGCTTATGGCGTCCACAGTTTCCTTTATTGGCGGTGTCTGACCTTCACATGTGCAGGTGCCCGCCCGGCTCTAAGAAGCATGGACTGGGCTGACGTTCGGCCAGGCTCCCTTTTTTCCAGAGAGCCTCTCCTAGGACCAGCAGAAGCTAGCGCAGGAAGCCTTGCCCTTTCTCATTCCAACATTTTCATAGTTCTTTGGTGTCACATGGGTCAGATCAATAAGTCAGGGAGCAGACGGTTTCGACGAGGAGAATTTTCTTCAAAAAGTCTGTTGGTGGTTTTTATTTTTGCCTCTCCCTAATTCCTCACTGACAGATCAACTGAAATTCTCAGGAAATAGTGCCATTAGACAAATAGTAGTTTCACTCTTTATGATAGTTTCAACATTAGCCTTTCATTTCTTTTCAAATACAAGATAGTCTTTTCAGGCTATAGTAAAAAAAAAAAAAAAATCCATGTTATCTGTCAGCTTACCAAGCAGAAGACTGTAACTGCCATTCTGGGCTTTAACTCACTACATGTCATTCAGGTGCTGAGGCTTCCTCCTCAGGGTCTCCAAGAAGAGGCCACCTGCTGGTTTTTACCGAGGAAATGGTGGCCCAGAGATTCCTCTGACAGAAGCAGAGGTAACCGCCCGCCTCCATGATGCCCAGGGGCCTGCCAGGCGTGGCTGCATCTCCTCAGCTCAGCTCAACACCTCCTGCTCCTCTTCCTTCAGGAAGAAATATCTGAAATACAAAGTTACTCATATGAGGCCACAGAGCTTCCAGAGGTCGAGCCAAGATTCAGGCCAGGCGGTCTGAACCCCAGAACCAAAGCTTCTAAACAGGTCATTGTCAGGAGAGGCAAGCTGGAGATGTATATTTGGGAATCTCAGCATAGAAGTGCTTTCATAAAACGAAGGACTGGATGAGATCACTAAGGGAGTGGCCACAGATGGGAGAGAAGGGGCCTGAGTCCTTGGGAGCTCCTGTGCCATTAGCTCGGGGATGTTGGGGGGCCTGCAAAGGGGACTGAGAAGTTGTGGCCACAGAGGCTGAGGAGAACAGGTGAGTTTGGGGTCCTGGAAACCAAGGAGAGGGGTATATCAAGGAGAAGATGCTGTCGATGGGTCCTGTGTGGACAGCACAGTTATTTTGTTCGTTCTTTCTCGGCGATGCTCAGGAGTGGACTGGGGACACAGTCATGCCCCCTGCAGTGGGTCTCCAACAGAAAGAAAGGACACAGATTAATTCCTCAATAGGTTATGCTGCCGCATTGAATGCCAACTAAATCGCTCTGCTACATAACTGAGAAAATACAGAATGACAGAAGGAAAAGAAGGGCGACCCTGGCCCTGAGTGAGTCCTGGAGCGCAGTGCGCTGCCCCACATCAACCACTGTCAGCGTGTTCGCATACTGCCTTCAGTTTCTGCAGCTGTGGTTGTGTTTTTTTACACAGTTGTGATCGTTTGGACTACGTGGAATGATACATTCTGATTTCTTCTTTTTTAAAAATGAATTTTTAACAGAAAAGTAGTCATGTTCCTATTTGAACATTTAAAGAAGAATGAAGACTATTTAAAAAATCAGAGTAGAGGTCTCTAGAGTCTCAGAATGCACGATTAACATGATGGTGTCAGCAGTGTTTCCATGTCGCCTGTATGATGTGTCTACTGTCCCTTTTCCCTGACTGCCTTCCTCTTTATCCAAGAGGTAACCTAAGGCAGGCTTTATTCCTGAAGACCTGGGGGTTCAAACCCTAGGTGTGGAAATCCAGCTTCCTGGCCCCCACCCGCAAATATTCTGATGTAGATGGCCCAGCACCACTGTCTAACAGGTCCACTCATAAGTTAGGCTGTATCTAAAAGAAAGGTGATACAAGTCCTGGGACCAATTGGGATTTCAGTTACTTCTTAAAAGTGCTGTTTAAAAAAAAAAAAAAAAAAAAACGATAACCAAATTCTAAGAAAATTTAAACATGTGGGTTTTTTGGAAAAAAAAAAAATTAAACAGCCTTTAGAGGGCTGTTCTAATGCAAAACTGTCTAAAATGTTCAAATCAGAAAGAACCTCTGATATAATTGAGTAAAAATTTTCATTTTGGGCTACAAAGATACTGAAACCCAGAGATCTAGTGAGCCTACCCCCTACCCCAGTCTATCCTCAGCAGAATTAAGGCTCAAATCCAGTTCTCTGAATCCCAGAATCAAACTGAAATTTGTAGGTAAAATGTGTGGCAGTAGCTTTTCTGAGCAAGCCCTATTTCACCCTGAAAAACTACTTAGTCATAAACCTCCTGTAGTGAGACTTGTGTCTCTTCACAGAGCCTAATTTAGAATCCTTCATGGTAAGACTTTGTGGGGGTAAAGAGAGCCCTAAATTTGGAGTCCAAAGGCTTTCATTCAAGGCTCAGTTTTTCCACTTCCTCTGGGACCGTAAGCAAACCACATAGCCATTCTGAGCCTGGCTTTCGTTCCACCTGAAAAATATGTATATTATACATCTTTCTACCTGAGAGCCTATTTTGAGGTGGTCTCATCGGTGCAAAGGCACTATGGAAACTAAAGCATTATGCAAATCTAGGGACTTCATATTTTTATTAAGATTTTACAAGAAACTAGTTTCATAAGGAACTAACTTCCACATCCTACAAAGACCTAATTGCCTTCAGAGTGAGATCCATGTGTGTTTCATTCTTCTGTCCCCTCCTAATAAGGACAGAATAAATATTTGTGATATAGTGTAGAGCTTTTATCACCTTTAGCAGAATGGAATATCCATGATAATTCTCCATGTGAGTGGTGATATAATAGGTCCTATGGGCTTACCCTGTTTATGTGGATGCCTTCACAGGGCTTTTAAGCTAAACATAAGGGGCAGTGTTGTCTGCTGTTGCCACTGATGGGCGGTGGTAAAAGAAGTAACACACTTTGCCAGGAGCCTGAAACAGCATGCTGTTTTCATAAGACTGCATTTTCATCTTATTTGGAGGTTGCTTGAACATGATATTTTTATGTGAGAACAATATAACGTTTCCCATTATGTAGCCTCATCTCAGGACTGATGATGAAATTTACCATAATGCTGTCTTTGTGCTTTGTCCACATTTGTCAGTGGTGTTTTATGGCGTCCTTGTTCTAAATAGAAAATGAGGTAGGGGGCAACATACACTAAAATGATTAACATGTGGCATCGGTTCCTCCATCTCTCGATATTTCTAATTTGTTAGGTTGAACTTAAGAATTACATCTTCAAATTGCTCTGGCATATTTCTTACTTTTAGTTTAAGACAGTGAGTGATTGGGATAGAAGTAAAATGCTTGTTTTTAGATTCATTCACAGTGTATACAAGACCTAAAGGAAGTCAGTGTCAGAGAATGTGAAAACTTTGCAAGGTTTCTCTAGAGACTGTCCAACCCAGAGTCCTTGTTTTACAGCCCTGAGATTTTCACTGGTTTTCCTGATATCAGACGGGTTAGGGAAGTGAGCACCCAGATCTTTTGCCCTGTAGTTACATGGGGTTTTATTGTATAAAATATACACGTTATTCTGGATTACATTAAGCAGTTTCATGTGAAACTGTCAACTAGTTGAGTACATCTGCTTTCAGGATGAAGTCTGAAGACCAAACTCTATTTTTAGAGCCTTAAACTGCATTCCAAGCTTTGATGCCTCACACAAGGAATGCTCAGACAGAATATTCTTATTCACAAATTGTGGCTCCTTGAAAGACAGCTCTTGAAAGCGATGGGGAGGGAACTTCTGGGAAAAAGGACAGGGGTGGGAATAGTGTCTCCTGACTCGACTCATTAATGGGGGGAATAAAAAGCCCATAATAGAAACAAAGCAATAAAAAACAAAAATCAACCAAACACACTTCCTCAGCTGTCCTCTGGGCATTGGTCATTTAAGGTCTGCCACGTTCGTGCCAGTAAAAGAAGCAAAAAGCGACTATTATCACCTCAGGTAAGAATTCTCTACGTAAGGGCACAAGGTGTGCTCAGCCAGTATGCCGGCTCCTGCCGCAACTCCCCGCATCCTGGTAGCCTGGTGATGATGCAGAAGACAGGCTGGGCCTGCAGTTAAACCATCGTGTATTCTACACAATATATACATTGCTCTGGGTTGTATTAAGGAAGTTCATGTGATGCTGTTAATAGATTGAAAAATATATTTCACCTAGGACTCAACAATTTGAAAAATAAGGCAGAATTAATAAGGGAAAATGGGTGGGAAAGTTATATCAGGCTCTTCCAATTTTCATGATAAGTTATAAAATTGAACGTGAGACACCCTTGTCCTGCCCTTGAGGAGGGAAAATGCCCTGCAAACAAGGTAGCCCTCCTACCATCCGCTGAATTGCTCAGTGTCTTTCGGGCAGCAGGACGTGACAGGCCCACCAGGCCCGCAGCCCGTGCCCAGCTGTGGTGCCGCTGCCTCCGCCATCTCTCCCGGAGAGGATGGTGTGTGTGCGGTTGTTGTGTAAGATGAGCGTGCAGATGGTGTCAGGTCATATGACTTCTACATTCTGTATCCATCTTGGGAAGTACATAGACTTTTTTCTTTTCAGAGTTTTAAGGTTCACAACTTCAATGTCATTTTGATCATTTTATTTACACGTATCTCTTCAAAATGTCTATAACAAACTTACAAGCTATAATCAAAAGCCCTTAGCACATCTCTGCAAAAAAATGTATAACAAACTTACAAGCTATAATCAAAAACTACAAAACATAAAATTAAGAACTTTAAAATGTCTAATTTGCACTTTGCTCTCTTTCATTTCCCAAATCCTCATTAAAAAAAAGAAAATCCTCTATTTGCTTAGCAAATATACAGAGCCCCCTCCATGAGCCTGGCTGTCTTTTAGATCCTGAGGGAAGAGCAGTGATCAGATAAAACTCCTTGCCCTTCTGAGATTTTGTTCCAAAGAAGGAGACAGGCAATGAACGAGATAGAGGAGCAAAGTGGATGGCTAGGTAGATATGGTAAAGTGAAAGTGAGGGTTGCTCAGTCGTGTCCAACTCTTTGTGACCCCATGGACTATACAGTCCATGGAATTCTCCAGGCCAGAATACTGGAGTGGGTAGCCTTTTCCTTCTCCCGGGGATCTTCCCAACCCAGGGACCCTGCATTGCAGGCAGATTTTTAACCAGTTGACCCACCAGGAAAGCCCAAGAATACTGGGGAGTAGGTAGCCTTTCCCTTCTCCAGTGGATCTTCCCAACCCAGGAATCAAACCGGAGTCTCCCGAATTGCAGGTGGATTCTTTACCAGCTGAGCTATCAGGGAAGTGTAGATATGGTAAGAATACAGGAAACATGAGGCAGAGATGGTGTTGGTCATGAAATGCTGATGAGTGGCCAGTGTAACCCTTCTTGAAAAGGCAGCTTTGAGTACAGATCTGGCAGAAGTGAGCAAGGGAACCCCTTGGGCACTGGGGGGAGGAGCCTTCTGGGTAGTGAGAACTGCACATGCAATGACCTCAGGGCACAAACATGCTGTGTGGTTGAGGAACAGCAAGGAGGCAAGTGGAGACAGAGAGGGTGAGCCAAGGGAAGGGCAGGAGGATTTCAGCTCAGAGAACAAATGCAGCCTGCAACATATGGGGCATTGTTTCATTTAGTCTGTATCTATTATGGATTGAATTCTGTCCCCACCAGATTCTTATCTGAAAGCTCTACCCCCCACTGCAATTATATATGGAGACAGGGCCTTTAAAGAAGTGATTAAGCTCAAACATAGTTTTAAGGATGGGGCCCTAATCCAACAGGATGTCTTCATAAGAAGCACAAATACCAGAGATTTGCACACACAGAGAACAGGCCAGGTGACGATGCTGAGAGAAGATAGCTCCTTGTGAGCCACGCAGAGAGGCCTTGGAGGAAACCTGCCCTACTGATGCCTTGATCTTGGGCTGCCAGCCTTCAGAACTGTAGGAAAGTAATTTTGTTACAGAAGCCCTGGCAGACTAATACGCTGTCCTCACCCTCAGTTATCTATATGAAGAGAACATTCTGCTAAACAGTAAAACTGATCTTGAGCGAACTTTACTAGGTTAACTGACAACAATATTCATTTTGTGTCAGCCTCAAAGGAGCTAACTCATTCTGCAGGTCCCATCTTTGACCTAAAACAGGTGAACCTAAGCGTTAGTCATCCGAAACTCAACTATCAAGTCAGTCCAGCCAGTCTTATTCTCTTTGACAGTTTAAAAGCAGCTCTTACAATTCTCCGATTTTTTCTTTTCTAACATAGAAGAATTGACCTTTGGCTGGTGTGAATGGAGAAAATGCTGTTCCTTCTATTTCCCTCCCTTTTCCCCCACCCAAAGACATCCTCCCTCTATAATCTCTTTCTGTATTTCTTTAACAAAACTGCCTTCTTAAATTCACAGACATGATGAGGAGGAGATATTTGGCTGCTTCTGGAGGTTTATTATTCTGAACCCTGAAAAGGAAGTAAAAGAATCTAGTGTTTATCCTCCCTTTCTTACATGCACTTTGTTTTAGAATACCAAAAGTTGAGAAAGTTCTTTACAGAAGAATTCCAGCTATTTCTATATTGACAGTAACAGAATCAGGAAACCACCTGTTAGCAACTCTCAAAATAATGGGGCCTAGGCAGTGATTGTTAGTGGCTACTCAAATGGGCTAAGCAATAGACTCACTGCTGAAGCACATAGAAGTCAATGCTATGGCACCAGCTTCTGAGAAAAGAAAAGCTTGTTGCAAGGTTGACAGGCAAGGGGCCAGAAAGCATGGTTTAAATTTGTCCCCCCACCTGGGATTTGGTCACACTTTTATTAGGGAGGGGAGGAGGTTGGTGTGCAGAAGCCCTGGTGGGCCAGATTGTGATCAGAGGGCTCTGGGACCTGGCCATTTGTGGTAGGGAGTGGGAGGGGGGCTTCAGCACCAGATCTTCCTGGACAGCAGACCCTCTGCTTCTCAGAGGGCTCTAGAGTTCACCAGGTTGGGTCCTTTGGATGGAATCGGGAAGAGGGGACAACTTTGGTTCCAAGTTGTCTGAGATCAAAAATCTCCTGCATGCTTCTGCTGCATGACTTGAGGTTTCATTCTGTTGTCCCTGGAAAATAACTCAGTATCTTGTTAGAAACAGGACAGGGCCAGTTGGGGGCTCGTTCTGTGGTTGTAAAACCATTAGGCAAAGGTTGAAGGGAGAGCCGTATGATAGAAGGATCAGGCTGCCACTGTCTGACCCCAGTGGACCAATAGTAGTAACCCTGCTGAGAGACAGCTACAGACGTTCGGGTCATCTGAGCACACGCCATAGGCAGAACACAGCGGAAAACTACGACCAGAAATGTCCTTCTAAAGAAGGTAGCTGTGACTTTACTCTGGTGAGGAAATGCAAGGGTCTCCCAGGTTTTCAAGAATAGCTAGAAATCAAGATGCTGTGTGTAACTTCCCTATTTTAAAATGTTTTCTATTAAGTTTTAAAAAGTTGAAAATACCATGTGGCTCAAGCCAGACACATGTGTCAGCTGTCCTTTCTGCAGAAGACATCATTTTCATGTCCTACTGCTGTCCTGTCCTGTTTGCCTTCCATGCCGTGGCCTCTGGAGAGTCTGCCCCACCTCCTTGATCCACATCCGTCCCCTCTCTTGACCTCATGTGGTATTTGTGGCAGGATATCTGTCATACTGTGATTTATTGTAAAAAGTATATATTTGTTCTTCCTCCATGGTTCCTGATTCACAGCTCCCCAAACCCTTGGAATTTCTAAGTGAAAAAAGCGATAGGAGTATCTTTTGTTATATATAATATTTGATCTTTAGTCTTCAGTCTCGCTTCAGAGACATAAAGGTGAAATTAGTATCTTGTTATTCGTAGTAAGACCCTTTCAGCCACACCTGAGTTTATTTTAATGAAGTGACTTTTGGAAAACCCCAAGATAACCTAAGGCTGGGGTCTAGTTACCAAGGGAACCAACCATATAGGTAGAGAGTTGGAAATTTCAGCCCCACCCCCTGACCTATGGGGAGAGGAGAGGGGCTGGAGGTTGACTTCAGTCACCAGTGACCAATAATTCAATTAACCATACCTGTGTAATGATGCCTCCATAAAAACCCCAGAATTTCAAGGTTCCAAGGGCTTCTGAGAATATGAATGTGGAGATTTGGGGAGACTGGTGTCTTTAGAGAAGGCATGGGGGCTCCAAGCCTCTGCCTACCTTCCTTACCTATGCATCTCTTTTATCTGGCTGTTTCTGAATTATATCCTTTTGCAATAATGTAAACTATTTTCCTGAATTTTGTCAATTGCTCTAGCAGATTAATCAAACCCAAGGATAGGACAGTGGGAATCTCCTACTTAGAGCCGATTTATAGCTGGGAGCCAGAAGTGCAGGTGATAATCTGGACCTGGTATTGGCATCTGGACTTGCGGGGAGGCAGTCTTGTGTGACTGAGTTCTTAACCCATGGGGACTGATTATCTCCTGGTAGACAGTGTCAAGATTGAGACAGTATCCACAGTTTGCATGTGTGCTAAGCCACTTCAGGTGTGTCCAACTGTTTGCAACCCTATGGACTGTTGCCCACCAGGCTCTGGCAAGAATACTGGAGTGGGTAGCCATGCCCTCCTCCAGGGGATCTCCCCGACCCAGGAATTGAACCTGTGTCTCTTACATCTCCTGCATTGGCAGACAGATTCTTTACCACTCTCGCCACCTGAAAGTTAAAGTCACTCAGTCGTGTCTGACTCTGCAACCCCATGGACTATACAGTCCATGAAATTCTCCAGGCCATAATACTGGAGTGGGTAACCGTTCCCTCTCCAGGGGATCTTCACAACCCAGGGATTGAACCCAGGTATCCTGCAATGCAGGTGGATTCTTTACCAGCTGAGTTACAAGGGAAGCCCAAGAATACTGGAATGCTCCAGCAGATCTTCTTGACCTAGGAACTGAACTGGGGTCTCCTGCACTGCAGGCATATTCTTTACCAACTGAGCTATCAGGGAAACCTCTCGTCACCTGGGAAGCCCCCCGGTATCCTCAGACTTGAGTTAATTGCTTGCTGGTGTTGGAAAACACACATTGGAGTATTGCAAACTCTTGTTGTATGATCATGTGCCTTTGTTAATGGTTTTCTGATCATTTCATATGGCCTTACTTGTCTTCCCAACAATATAACATGTTCATAAAAGGAAATTTTCCAGTATTCTATCACTTTGGTTTCCTCTGTAGCACCCAAGCATGTTGAGCTGATTGTTTTTGAGCCTTAGAAAATTAGTGATACAGCACACTGGTATATAACAAAGCCCTTCAGTTCAGTTCAGTTCAGTTCAGTTCAGTCACTCAGTCATGTCTGACTCTTTGCGACCCCATGAATTGCAGCACACCAGGCCTCTCTGTCCATCACCAACTCCCGGAGTTCACCCAAACTCATGTCCATCAAGTTGGTGATGCCATCCAGCCATCTCATCCTCTGTCATCCCCTTCTCCTCCTGCCTCCAATCCCTCCCAGCATCAGAGTCTTTTCCAATGAGTCAACTCTTTGCATGAGGTAGCCAAAGTATTGGAGTTTTAGCTTTACCATCAGTCCTTCCAATGAACACCCAGGACTGATCTTTAGAATGGACTAGTTAGATCTCCTTGCAGTCCAAGGGACTTCTCCAATACCACAGTTCAAAAGCATCAATTCTTTGGCACTCAGGTTTCTTCACAGTCCAACTCTCACATCCATACATGACTACTGGAAAAACCATAGCCTTGACTAAACGGACCTTTGTTGGCAAAGTAATGTCTCTGCTTTTGAATATGCTATCTAGGTTGGTCATAACTTTCCTTCCAAGGAGTAAACGTCTTTTAATTTCTTGGCTGTAATCACCATCTGCAGTGATTTTGAAGCCCGAAAAAATAAAGTCTGACACTGTTTCCAATGTTTCCCCATCTATTTCCCATGAAGTGATGGGACCGGATGCCATGATCTTCATTTTCTGAATGTTGAGCTTTAAGCCAACTTTTTCACTCTCGTCTTTCACTTTCATCAAGAGGCTTTTTAGTTCGTCTTCACTTTCTGCCATAAGGGTGGTGTCATCTGCATATCTGAGGTTCTTGATATTTCTCCTGGCAATCTTGATTCCAGCTTGAGCTTCTTCCAGCCCAGTGTTTCTCATGATGTACTCTGCATATAAGTTGAATAAGCAGGGTGACAATATACAGCCTTGAGTAGTTAGTAAATACTCAGCAATTTTTAATTGTTGTATCAGTGACAGCAAAACAGCAGCATTAGAATATTGGCCAGCATGCATTTTCTTCAATGTTACCTTTTATTATGCAGCTAACTTTTCATTAAAGTATCTCATCCTATTTTTAAAGAATATCAAACATTTCAAATAGAATTTCCTAATTCTGGGACGTCAAACAACCTGTCAGATTGTCCTGCATGATGTTTTGTGTCTGACAGTGCTGTGTGTGTTTGAATAATAAGACTCTACAGTTACTGGCATGTGCTCTCATTGCATCAGTGTCTTGTACAGTCCTTGTCAACCTGATGACAAATGTTACTATCCCCATTTCAGAGATGGGGGCCCAAGAAGTTAAGTAACCAGCAGAAGTTACACAGCACATAAGTGCCAAAGCCTGGGTAAAATCATTGTTGGTTAAGATAGCTCCAGCTGCTATAACAAGAAACCCCAGAATATATATGTATAATTGTTCCGTGTTTCTCATTCACATAAAATACAGTTTGGAGTTTCTGATTAGCAGAGGGCTCTCTTCCAAACTATAATTCAGGGTCCCAGGTTCCTTACCTCACATAGGCCTCAGGTCATCAGAGAAAGCACAAGGCGAATGGTTTATAAGATTGATGAAGCCTGATTGGTTTATAAGCCTGAATGCAATCATGAAGCCACTCATGAAGTTGCAAAAGAAGGCTGGGAAATGTGGTCCAGCATTGTGTCCAGGTAGAAGAGTGGCCCAGAAGCCAAGGTGCTCTGGATTCCTAGTCAGTGATTGATGAAAAAAACTTGTTTTTGTTTTCTTAAAAAAACCAGAAACCAAACTCTCAGAATTATGAAACCCATGAATAAAACATTTTGAAGAGCTTTATTTTTTTTAAGCTTTAATATGTCTATCTATATTTTATTTTCCTGACCCCACCAAAGGAGGATAATAACTTGTCTAAGAGAATCTTCCTCCCATGACTGTTGTGGCAGATCTCAAGCAACTCTCTGGCGAGTGGAAAGATGGATTAAAATATAACCACTAAATAAAGGCTTTGAGACTTTCAAAATTAAATTGTGTGCTTGTAGTTTTCCTGGAAACCACAAAAAAGCAGTCACTAAGGTGGTCTTAAAAGATTTAAAGACATGAGTATGACTGATAGGAAGTCTCAGCTACTACTTAGATTGTGATTAGGACATCAAACAGTTATATAATTTCTGTATTATATTTTTCTTTTTCTCATTTTGAAGTCTTCAGGCTAAATATGTTATTATACAATGCTTTTGGTTTTAATAGAAAAAAAAATACAAACCTAAGATTATTGACTTTGAATAGACAGTTAAATTTATAAAGTGATAGTTCTTGTAGGAGTGTTAACCTCAAGGATCTGTCTAGTCATTCAGGGAATTATTAAGAAAGCAGAGAATTCTAACTCCAAGGCCATTGGGTTCCATTGGTGTGGAGACATTAGCATCTTCAGAATCTAAGGTTCTAACACTATAATCACTTGCAAAGTGGGGAAATGGAACCAGTCCATGCTTCTTAAAAAATCTATTTAAAAACAATCTTCACTGTAAGAAATTCGTGTGATTGACTTTTTAACCAAACTGACTGGTCACATGAGTGAAAACGCTTGAGATTCTTTGTACATAAACGTAGCCCCGAAGGGTATGTTCTAGTCACTTCTCCACTCAGTGAACATTTCTAGAATATACTTGTGTCAGACACTCTGACAAGTGCAGGGAACACAGAGGAGTGTGTGCAGGACGAACTCTTGCCTTCACTGGGCTTTCAACTACAGAGACTCAAAAATTCCAAACAAATCAAATCCTGAACAGTTGCATTGAAAACCGTGAAATGCTCAGCGGGGAGTTGTAGGAGCTAGAAGAAGAGCTGCTAGACTGAGGAGAGGGTCCAGTAAAGGTGCTCTTTCCTGGAGAAAGAACTGAAGCGGCGATGAGTCACGGACTCCTTGTTAGAGTGGTGTATGAGTGGGACGTTCCCAGGGAATGGAGGGAGAAGACCCAAAACGCTGCAGCTCTGGCATCTGCTCTGTTCACGTGTGATTTCTCGTAGTTCTGAGTTCCAGTGCAGTACTTTGCTACTTTGGTTTTAAAGATACCGTGTTAAGTTCTTACACTTGTAGGACACGCTTGAGTCTGCCCAGTCCTTATACACTCAGTGTAAAACACTTCACTGCACTTTAAAATGCTGACATGCAGGTTCATTGTAGACAGTGGTCTATTTTTAGGCTCGAGGAATTCAAGCCCACTTCTCCAGAAGAACTTTTAAGAGATAAACACTTGTATAAAATATTCTCTTAAACAGCCCCCACTGTTTATAATATGATTTGATGATCCGTTGAAATCTCCACAGAAAGCATCACATACGTCTTGGTTCAAAGTTTTCCAGGCCAAGGTCATATTTTCTGATGAGTTTGAAGATCATGTTGATGGATGGAACTGGTGAAGTGTTGACATGCGTTTGGACAATAAATCATTTTATTCCTCTCAACACCAAAATCATGCCCAATGTGTTTTATAATTGACTCAGTGATAATTTAGAGAAGTTAATCTTCCCTAAATTTAGAAAAGTTAATCTTAACAACTTGTTTGAGTGAGCATTTCTCACTGTTAGGCAAACAGCTCAATTTATACAAATCTCAATGTATTTTTTGAAGTATTTTGCCCATGTACCATTAATAAATATCTCAAGACCATTGTCATCTTTTCAAATTCTTTTTTATCTTCCTTCCTAACTCTCCTTGATACTTTGTGGTTTAGCTCAGTTTATTTAGATGTTTTTCTATCGTAAACTTGGTCGGGCTGGAAGTGTTAGAACTGAGTTGGATTGGCCATTTGTGTTTTTGTAGATCTCAAGGGATTGTTATCAAGTCCTCTGGCATCCTGGTTTCTTCCTTCTAATTCTGAGTCTTTTTCATGCTCAAAAGAAAATCAATTGTTTTAAGACAGACATCCCGTTGTTCAAGTTACAGGCTGTCTGTACTTACACGGTCACTCTTTGATCTTTTAAAAATTAATTTATTCTCTGTTGCCTCTGGTGCCTGGACTTCCAGGAAGTCTCATTGGGTTCTCTCTGTATCTCCAGGAAACATGAGGATAAATTTTCCTCTGGACTTCTCTTTTTGGGACAGATATCTTAAGTAATGTGATTGGGAATTTTCAACCTATTTGTGAACAGTTCAGTTCAGTCACTCAGTCGTGTCCAACTCTTGGCGATCCCATTAATTGCAGCATGCCAGGCCTCCCTGTTCATCACCATCTCCTGGAGTTCACCCAAACTCATGTCCATCAAGTCGGTGATGCCATCCAGCCATCTCATCCTCTGTCGTCCCCTTCTCCTCCTGCCCCCAATCCCTCCCAGCATCAGAGTCTTTTCCAATGAGTCAACTCTTCTCATGAGGTGGCCAAAGTACTGGAGTTTGAGCTTTAGCATCATTCCTTCCAAAGAAGGAATCCTTTAGTATGGACTGGTTGGATCTCCTTGCAGTCCAAGGGACTCTCAAGAGTCTTCTTCAACACCACAGTTCAAAAGCATCAATTCTTTGGCGCTCAGGTTTCTTTACAGTCCAACTCTCACATCCATACATGACCACTGGAAAAACCATAGCCTTGACTAGATGGACCTTTGTTGGCAAAGTAACGTCTCTGCTTTTCATTATGTTATCTAGGTTGGTCATAACTTTCCTTCCAAGGAGTAAGCGTCTTTTAATTTCATGGCTGCAGTGTTAATATTTCTCCTTTGGGGTCTGCACTGTGGATTCATTCCAGCTAACCCCTTCTTTTAATGCCATCTTATAGAATACAGTTCTAGTCCAGGAAGAAAATTATCATTTCTGCTTTCTTTTGCTAAAATTATGCTAAATATATATATAACATTCATAGGGTTGCAAAGAGTTGGACATGACTGAAGCAACTTAGCACACTCGCACAGGCATACACAGCGTAAAATTTACCATTGTAGCCATTTCAGGTGTACTATGCGGGGGCACTTATTACGTTTACCTTGTTGTGCAACCATCACCCCCCTCCATCTCCAGAACTTCTCACCTTCTCAGACTGAAACTCTGTGCCCATTAAGTAATGACTCCCTAATTCTGCCTCCCTCCAGCCCCTGGCAACCACCATGTTGCTTTCCATCTCTGAATTTTGACTTCTAGGGGCCTCATACAAGTGGCATCGTGCAATATTTGTCCTTTTGTGTCTGGCTTATTTCACAGAGCTTTGTGTCTTTAGAGCTGACCCATGTTGTGCCATGTGTCAGAATGTCAATTCTTTTTAAAGCAGAATATTTCATTGTATGTGAAGACCATGTTTTGCTCATTGATATCTTGATGGACATTGGGTTGCTTGCTTCTACATTTTGGCTATTGTGAATAAAGCTGCTATGAGCTTTGTGGACAAATAATCTGAGTCCCTGCTTTTACTTGTTTTGGGTATATTCTGTGATGTGGAATTGTTAAATCATATGGTAATTCTATGTTTAATTTATTGAGGAACCACTGTATAGTTTTCCACCTTCTTGATCCCTGTTGTAATCACGTGACCATTTCCTGGCTGAAGAGGGTGAGATGAAGGATGAAGGGGCCTAAGGGGCTTCTGCTCTCTCAGGGATTGTCTTTGGTTAGAATGTTCTTTTTAATTGATGAATGATGCCTGAGGAAAAAATTATTTGGCTTCATGCTAATGAATTCCTGAAAGAATAAAAGGCTCTACCACACGGAGCTCTGGGAATTGTGGATTTGAGCCTTAGGCGGCTGGATGTGATGAGGGCTGCTGGGCAGCAGACTCAAACGACACATTGTCTTCAAACTCCTCCCTTGAGGTTAATGAGACGTCACAAGAAACAACGATCCATGAGTGTGTCTTACTGTGGACTTCCCGGTATAATACATCCGTACTTATTAGATACCTCCAGGTACGACCCTCAGATGCAAGCAATAATGAGGCCAGACTCTGGGATATGGTGCCAGAGGCATGGGTCTGGCAGGTGAGCTCAGTGATACCCCCCTCCCAGGAGATGCCACAGGGCCTGCCGTGCCCAGATCTCCACCCAAGAGCTAACAGACCTCTGTCCTGCAGGTTACAGGTGGCTTCCTGCCTTGCACACAGAAACACTAGGTACCCAGAGAACATTTTCTATTTTCCAGAACTTTCCAAATTGTTGACTATGTCAGTTGCTCTCATAGGACTTGTGCAGATACCTAAGAATTAAAATCAGTTAGCCTCCGTGTTGTTCCAGCTAACGCACATGCTTGCATCATCTTTGATTGCACAAGAGGATGTCACCCCTACCCCAGGCTTGGCCACTTCCCCAGCTGCATCGAGTGACTGCACTCTGGGACTTGAGCTCCCCTCTGTTCAGTCCTTAGGAAAAGCTTGTGTAGAGAAGCAGAATCAGAGAGGATTATCTGAAGGATATACAATCCCTGTTCTTCTTAGAAACTCTGACCTTTATCTATCCCTGGATTAAGAGAGATCATCAAAAAAAAAAAAAAAAGGAATTCCTGGCTGACCCCTCATGGAAGAAATTTGCCTGCTGACCTCCTTTTGGGATGCTGTAATACACAGCCTTACAAAGCCCCTTGTTCTTCAGTTGCTGTCTTCACCCATCCGCTGTATGCAGTACCTGCTGTGGGTAAAGCCTGCAAGAGGAGTGGCTCCCTGGACTCCATGCCAGGAAATTTTCTCCTTTGAGTGGTTGGTCTGTGTGATCCCATTCTACTGCATGGACCCCTGTCTGCTCGTTGCCCCCATGAAGCTCAGAGACCAGGCAGCCCTCTGCCTCCAGCGTGGGGGCAGAGCTCAGGCTCGATTTTGTGTGAACTCATGCCTGTCTTTAACTTATTTTGTAAGTTTTTCTTTTTCTTTTTTTCATCCCCTTACTAAGGTGAGGTTGTTGAGTGGTCTGATTTTTGTAAGCTGCTTAATTATTTTAAGAAGTAAACTGAGGGGATAAACATGAATCAGATGTCCTCACTTTTGAATGTTTAGAGGACAAGATGTATAATGTATATTGCCAATTTTGGGCAACTGGAATATGCTCAGTATAGTTGGACTGAAAACCATTCTTGTTCTGAGTATGACTAAACCCTAAGCTCCGTGCTGTCCTGATCTCGGAATCTTCCCCCTGCCAGTGCTGTGCTTGGTATGTAGTAGGTGTTCAGTTAACATCCCCTAAGATTTGAAAAAACAGGATCTGTCTGCCCCTGAGTTACCCACCAGCACAGCCTGGAGATTCTCAAAAGCAAAGAGAAGCCAAGATTCTCTGGTGTTCTCTTAAGATTCTCTAGTGTCCTCTACCCCTTCGTCGCACGTGGAGGGGAGGGAACACAGCTGGCCCTCTAACGGTCTTCGTCTCCTCTGCAGACTCATATTTCCAGACTCCCTCCCGGCGCGGTGGCTGGACAGTCCGTGGCGATTGAAGGAGGCGTCTGCCGCCTGGAGAGCCCGGTGAGCTGAGCCTTCCAGCGGAATCCGGGCTCCACGGGGTTCAAACGGAAGTTGGATGTTTTACCTTCCTCGTTTCATAACTTCTGTCGCAGCCTCGCGTGTCCCTCGCGCGTCCCTCGCCACACTAGTGCCGCTGTAGTTAGCGCTTGGCAACACGCGGGTCTTGGGCCGGGGAGCGGGATGCTGTGTGTGTGAGTGTGTGTGTATGCGTGTGTTCGCTTCTTCAATGAATTAGAAACTCCTCCTTGTTATGTAACCTCAGACCAGGAATGATTAAATCATCTTCCCAAAATGTGTGCTTTAACTGTTTACAGGTAAAACCTAAAGTTGCAGGAAGTGGTTGCTTTCACAAAGCAGTACCAACTGTGTTGATGTAACATGTAATGTGTCTGAAACTGCAGAGTAAATCTACTTGTTGCAATGATTGACAGTGGCAGTGCTCCTGATAACAGTGCTAGTAACAAAGTATTTTTATTTGTTAGCCAGTTTAAGTGGATCCTGTGGTGACTTAAACTGTTGTTCTCATCCCTCATATGGGGCATTTTTCTTTAACAAAGAATGGTTTCAGTGAAACAATCTAGCAGAGAATTAAGGTCAGAACCTTTTTAAATAATAGTCTTATTGATAAAGTTTGTACTTCCTTCCTCAAGCTTTTCTAAGCTTAAATCCTGCATAGTTTCGAGCTGTGTGTACTGTATTATGAAAGAATATTTAAAGAGAACATACAGTAATGCAGTCCTTAATCTGTGTATAATGGAATGTTATTTACAATGTAACACTGTAAATAAGAAAGCAAAATTTATGGGAAAATTCAATATTATCTTTGTTTCTTGTTTAAATATATTTTTAAGATAAAAGGCACAAAAATAAAAGAAGCATATTACTGGATATAGTGTGTGATTCTCCTCTGACTAATAAATTATCTTTTGAATCCTAGAGTGGAGAGTTGTTTTTTATTTTTGTAAAAAGTTACTTTTTCCAGAAATCATACCTGTATGCCTCTAGCTGTGCTTCTAATTATTCAAAATCCAGTTTTATCTCTATGTTTATCTCTATGACTCTGACACCAGCAAGATGAAAGATGAACTTAGTGCATGATTGTGTGGTCAGTGTAGAAGTCCCTAAAATTTCCACTGTAATTTGATTAAAAATATATATATAACGAAGGAAAGGAACAGGAACACTTTGCTTTGAGAAATGGTAGTGGCAGCTGAAAAGTCAATGGTTTCAGTTGATAAATTGCTTCTAAATGTTATATTTAGTGATTCTGGAGCCACATAAGAAAACCAAGACTTTCCTTTTGATTTTACATGTAAGAGGTAACTATCAAGAAGATACTAAAGATAGACTTGCTCCTGCTGAGGAAGTTCCCATCATATAATCATGGCTCTGGGTGGTAACTGATAAAGCCCCAGATGAAATTATACACTTGACATCGATGTATGGCCAAATTATAAAGGAAAGACAACCAAAATGGAGTGGGTGTAAATATGAATGATTTGGGAGTTGCTAACTTATATCCCTCATACAAGCAATTACATTTGTTTCATTGTGTTCTTGTAGACAGGTTGGTGCCATGGTATCTGTTTCTCATTCTTAATGAGGCCAAGAACTTCGTAAGAGATCGGCTGGCTGGTAGGGAGCCTTTGGCTTCAAAAGCTTTCAAAGACCTGTTACCTGTTGGCAGGGTTTTTTTCAGGAACTGGATTGGATCACATAAAACTATCAGGACACTTTGGAATCTGAAAATCATCTGACCTATTTCAACAGGAATGCCATTTCTTTCATCTCCTTTTGACTTTATCCCATTCACATTTGAAAGTTTGGGCTTGTTAAACACCATTTTTATGAAGAGTTTAAAAACTGGTCAGTATAAAAGGGCACAGCCCCTCCAAAAGCAGTTCATTAAGACTGTTTTTCTAGTTGTTTTTTTTTTTTTTTTAATATAAGGACTATTGTGAAACCAAGAGGGGGAAAAATGATACTAAGGATCATGGAGGCAAAAAGTAATGGGGGTAGTATAAGTGCCTTAATTATAAGATCAGATATTGAAGAAAAGATAGTGGCACGAGAAGACTCTGACAGATATAAGATCAACATTGTTTTGCTCAAAAGCAGGAAAGGTAGAAATGAACAAGAGTATAACCTCATTCCCAAGTTTGGCCTTAGTCACCAAGACTCTGAAGCTGTGATTGAGGTGCCCACTTTTAATGTGGATGATCCTAACTACAGGCCTGTTTTCTATTTCTTTTTAAGGCCTGGGCATTTGATGTCTGGTCCTCTTGGATGTAGCCATCCCTGTGATCCTCTCTGAGTTTAGAAACTGGGATTTCTTCTGCCCTTGGCAAGGAGGCAGAGGGTGTGCACTGTATCCTGAGGAGTCCTTGTGCAGACCTACTCACATGGAAGTCTTGTCTGGACTCTGTCCTTGCTTGTCACCTCTGCCAGCCCTCTCTGCTTCCTGTGTGTCTGCCTGCAGTGGGTACTTTCTCATCGTCTAACTGCCTCTTCTAAATGTGCACTTGAACTCAGATACCAATGTCTATTAGAACTGTGTATTAAGTATACGTAAACGAGTCATCAGTACTAGTCTGAGATGCTTGTCTGTGAGCAAATTGATGTGTTTTAGTTTATTGACATGGGGACATCTCTTGGTTGCTCAGAAGCCTTTTGTCATCTTGCCCCATGTTCGAGAGTGGTGATGTTCATGCCAGGTACCTGAGATGAGCAAGGTTACTCTGTTGTAACAGATGGAGGGTGTGAGAGAGGGGAGCAGGGAATGAAGAAGGGAAGATTTAGAAAAGTGCTAGAATTATTAATTATTATGAAATTTTAAAAAATCTGATCATTGTTACAAAAGCAATCTATGCTTACTATAATAAAAATAAGGAAAAGCAAGAAAAAAATTAATTCATAACCCCATTTCCCTAGAGACAACGGTTTATAACACTTTAGCTTGTATCCTTTAGTTTCTATTCTTAAAGATTCTTCTTATGCATGAATTTCCTGTGCTTTTAACACAGAAGTCAGATTATATTGAACCCCTAAATGGGGTTATATAACCTTCAGTTTTCACCATAATCAACTCTGGGATTTCTTTGGAAAGAATGATACTAAAGCTGAAACTCCAGTACTTTGGCCACCTCATGAGAAGAGTTGACTCATTGGAAAAGACTCTGATGCTGGGAGGGGATTGGGGGCAGGAGGAGAGGGGGACGACCGAGGATGATGTGGCTGGATGGCATCACTGACTCGATGGACGTGAGTCTGAGTGAACTCCAGGAGATGGAGATGAACAGGGAGGCCTGGCGTGCTGCGATTCATGGGGTCGCAGAGTCGGACACAACTGAGCGACTGAACTGAACTGAACTGAATATTATGGAAAGCTGTCCAAACCTCATATACCTCATTACCCACTTCCCCCTGACAAGCCTGATTTGGCTAATTCACATAGGTATATGAATACATATATTTTATATGAAAACTGTTATAAACCCTTCAGAGTACTGACCTCTATTTTCAGCACCTATTCGTGGAGACCATTATATATAAAGATATTATCTGAAAAAGTACTATAAAGTATTAGCTAAAAAGGTAATATTTTCCCTTATAGATTATTACAAAATACTGAGTATAGTTCCTATGCTGTATGGTAGGTCCTTGTTGGTTATCTGTTTTTTATATAGTGTATCAGTTAATCCTCCTCTTCCTTTTCCCTTTAGTATATGGTTAAATTCTTAAACAATGCCTTCTAACATTAAAAATATATATATTTCTTTTTTTTTTCTTTTTAGTATTTGAAGGATCTTTTATTTATTTATTATTTTTTTATTTTTATTTTTTTACTTTACAATATTGTATTGGTTTTGCCATACTTTAACATGAATCCACCATGGGTGTACACGTGTTCCCAATCCTGAACCCCTCTCCCACCTCCCTCCCCATACCATCCCTCTGGGTCATCCCAGTGCACCAGCCCCAAGCATCCTGTATCCTGCATCGAACCTAGACTGGCGATTCATTTCTTATATGATAGTATACATGTTTCAATGCCATTCTCCCAAATCATCCCACCCTCTCCTTCTCCCACAGAGTCCAAAAGACTGTTGTATACATCTGTGTCTCTTTTGCTGTCTCACATACAGAGTTGTCATTACCATCTTTCTAAATTCCATATATATGTGTTAGTATACTGTATTGGTGTTTTTCTTTCTGGCTTACTTCACTTTGTATAATAGGCTCCAGTTTCATCCACCTCATTAGAACTGATTCAAATGTATTCTTTTTAATGGCTGAGTAATACTCCGTTGTGTATATGTACCACAGCTTTCTTATCCATTCATCTGCTGATGGATATCTAGGTTGCTTCCATGTCCTGGCTATTATAAACAGTGCTGTGATGAACATTGGGGTACACATGTCTCTTTCAATTCTGGTTTCCTCGGTGTGTATGCCCAGCAGTGGGATTGCTGGGTCATAAGGCAGTTCTATTTCCAGTATTTTAAGGAATCTCCACACTGTTCTCCATAGTGGCTATAGTAGTTTGCATTCACACCAACAGTGTAAGAGGGTTCCCTTTTCTCCACACCCTCTCCAGCATTTATTGCTTGTAGATTTTTGGATCTCAGCCATTCTGACTGGCATGAAATGGTACCACACTGTGGTTTTGATTTGCATTTCTCTGATAATGAGTGATGTTGAGCATCTTTTCATGTGTTTGTTAGCCATCTGTATGTCTTCTTTGGAGAAATGTCTGTTTAGTTCTTTGGCCCATTTTTTGATTGGGTCGTTTATTTTTCTGGAATTGAGCTGCAGGAGTTGCTTGTATATTTTTGAGATTAGTTGTTTTTCAGTTGCTTCATTTGCTATTATTTTCTCCCATTCCAAAGGCTGTCTTTTCACCTTGCTTATAGTTTCCTTTGTTGTGCAGAAGCTTTTAAGTTTAATTAGGTCCCATTTGTTTATTTTTGCTTTGATTTCCAGTATTCTGGGAGGTGGGTCATAGAAGATCCTACTGTAATTTATGTCAGAGAGTGTTTTGCCTATGTTCTCCTCTAGGAGTTTTATAGTTCCTAGTCTTACGTTTAGATCTTTAATCCATTTTGAGTTTATTTTTGTGTATGGTGTTAGAAAGTGATCTAGTTTCATTCTTTTACAAGTGATTGACCAGGTTTCCCAGCACCACTTGTTAAAGAGATTGTCTTTAATCCATTGTATATTCTTGCCTCCTTAAAGATCATACACCATGACCAAGTGGGCTTTATCCCAGGGATGCAAGGATTCTTCAATATCTGCAAATCAATCAATGTAATACACCACATTAACAAATTGAAAAATAAAAGCCATATGATTATCTTAATAGATGCAGAGAAAGCCTTTGACAAAATTCAACATCCATTTATGATAAAAACTCTCCAGAAAGCAGGAATAGAAGGAACATACCTCAACATAATAAAAGCTATATATGACAAACCCACAGGAAACATTATCCTCAATGGTGAAAAATTGAAAGCATGTCCCCTAAAGTAGGAACAAGACAAGGGTGCCCACTTTCACCACTACTGTTCAACATAGTTCTGGAAGTTTTGGCCACAGCAATCAGAGCAGAAAAAGAAATAAAAGGAATCCAAATTGGAAAAGAAGAAGTAAAACTCTCACTGTTTGCAGATGACATGATCCTCTACATAGAAAACCCTAAAGACTCCACAAGAAAATTGCTAGAGCTAATCAATGAATACAGTAAAGTTGTAGGATATAAAATCAACATACACAAATCCCTTGCATTCCTATACACTATTAATGAGAAAATAGAGAAATTAAGGAAACAATTCCATTCACCATTGCAACAAAAAGTATAAAATACTTAGGAATATATCTACTTAAAGAAACTAAAGACCTATATAGAAAACTATAAAACACTGATGAAAGAAATCAAAGAGGACACTAATAGATGGAGAAATATATATACCATGTTCATGGTTTGGAAGAATCAATATAGTGAAAATGAGTATACTACCCAAAGCAATCTATAGATTCAATGCAATCCCTATCAAGCAACCAGTGGTATTTTTCACAGAGCTAGAACAAATAATTTCACAATTTGTATGGAAATACAAAAATTTGAATAGCCAAAGCGATCTTGAGAAAGCAGAATGGAACTGGAGGAATCAACCTGCCTGACTTCAAGCTCTACTACAAAGCCACAGTCATTAGGACAGTATGGTACTGGCACAAAGACAGAAATATAGATCAATGGAACAAAATAGAAAGCCCAGAGATAAATCCACACACCTATGGACACCTTATCTTTGACAAAAAATATATTTCTTGAGTCAAACCCATCAACTTTCTTCTGACATGATCCCTCTAATTGCTCAACAGTGTGAACTCCTCTGTGCCCTGAAGCCCAGTCTTTTTGCCCTACTTAGGGCTGCAGTGGTGGGTGATGGTGGGGTATGGGGGGGCTGTGGATCTCCAGAGGGACCATAGATGGAAGTCCCCCGCCAACTGGTTCAAGAAAAAGTTGAACCCAGAAGATGAGCCTTTGTGTGGACGATGACTTCATTTGCCTTTAGCTCTGTTCTAAGGACTGATGCTGAAGCTGAAACTCCAATACTTTGGCCACCTGGTGCAAAAAGCTGATTCATTTGAAAAGACCCCGATGCTGGGAAAGATTGAGAGCAGGAGGAGAAGGGGATGACAGAGGATGAGATGGTTGGATGGCATCACCGACTCAACGGACATGAGTTTTGGTGGACTTTGGGAGTTGGTGATGGACAGGGAGGCCTGGTGTGCTGCAATTCATGGGGTCGCAAAGAGTCAGACACGACTGAGTGACCGAACTGAACTGAACTGAAACTCTTTCCCCACAGCTGGATGAGCTGGGGAAGGAGGTGTGGGTGGGCACACCTCTGGGGCTGCAGGTGGGAGTGAGTGAGTGGTGGTGGGCAACAGAAAGTAGTCCTTTCATATTAATATTTATTCTGGGGTGTTAGAATTCTTAAGCAATACATCGCCTCTCCCCAACACTTAATTTGGGGGAACTGAACAATGTACCCACCCAGATGTCTGCCATCAGAGCCCCACAGGCTGACCGAATTGCCCAAGCCGCATTTCTTTTCCCCCCACCTGGCTCTGAGGTGGATGGCCGCAGGAAGGGTTAACAGGGGAACTGGCAGGGCCCTTGCTCCAAGGCTGCACACTTAGCTTCCAGAAGCCCATCCACCAAGCCCGGGACGATTCTTCCCGACCAGCTGTGGAAGCCAGAGGGAGAGCGAGCATGGTGGGTGCTCCTTTAGGTGCTGGTGTCCCCAGATCCCTGAAACCACAGTGGCAATGCAGAAAACACTGGGCGAGGGCCTCTCTGCCTGAAACTGCTGTGGGGGGTTGGCTGATTGTCAACAGAGCTTCAGAAGCTGCCAAGAAAAAAAGTCTAAACAGTTCCTTTACCATCTGTTTCTCTATTATGCTGAAGATACAAAGGGTTGCTCCTAAAATGGCCATTCCTGGGCTTGGGAAATCCAGCAGTGCTTAACAGAAGATCTTGTTCTTCTACTATATTAAGGGAAATGAATGTTTCTTTTGCATTTAGAAGCAGTAAGATTAGAATCTTTCCACCCAAGATTTCCCCCCAAGCCTGTTAACTAGCTGCCACTCCATCTGGTTAATGCTCCCACCACTCTTCTGGATGGTCAGACCCAAATCCTTGTTTTGTTTTGTTTTGTTTTCGTGTTTCACAGCACAGTGAACTGCGCCCAAACCCTAGTAGCTTTGACAGTAGCTTTTTTATTTGCTCATAGCTCTGTCAGTGAGACTCAGCCTCTCTCAGTGGCTTTCCAGTGCTTTCACTGGTAGTCACTGGTGCTCAGCTAAGCTGGAGGGTGAGATAGGGGCTGGGCTGATGGAGCAGCCTTACTCCCTGTAGGCTCAGGGCCTCTCCCTCTGTTTGAGGCTTCTCAACATGGTCCTTTCACACCGTCTCTCCTACAAGATATGGTGCCTTCAGGTTCCCAACCACACAAAAACAGAAGCTGCTGTCTGTGGAATGTGGGAATCTTGCTTCCCCAACCAAGGGATGAGCCCTCGTCCCCTGCATTGGAAGGTGGATTCTTAACCTCAGGACTGCTAGGGAATTTGCTTGCCATGCCTTTTTAAGATTAAGTCCAGGACTGGCCCAACATTTGCTACATTTATTGCTTACATCAAGTCCCCTGGCTCAGTCCAGATTCAAGAGGAAGGGACTGCATAAGGGCATGAATCCAGAGTCAAAACGTACAGGGGCCACTCACCCAACATCCTTGAATCTACTTTCTCTCCTATTTTACAGAGAATCCATTAAAAAATTCTATTGGCCCTCCTTTTTTTTTTTTTTTAACATTTATTTATTTGGCTGCACTCAGTTGCTGCACGCAAGATCTTCAATCTTCATTGCTGCATTTGGGATCTTTTTTAAGCTGTGGCATGCAAACTCTTAATTGCAGCATGTGGGATCTAGTTTCCTGACTAGGAATCGAACTCAGTCCCCTTGCCTTGGAAGTGCAGAGTTTTAGCCACTGGACCACTAAGAAAGTCCCTCCTGTTGCTGCTCCTTTAAAGTATATCTGGAAGCTGACCACTTCTCACCAGCCCACTGCAGCCATCCAGATCATCTCTGACCTGACTCATCACAGCAGGGCCCTGCACTGGCCCCCTGTGTCTGCACTTGCCCGTCAGGTACTTGTCTACCTGGCAGCAGGTGAAATGCAATCAGGGTGCTCCTCTTCTCAGATCCTTCCAGTACCTCTTGTCCCAGAGCCCTTAGGAGACCCGAGGCTCTGCTCCCTGTTGTTCTCTGGCATGCTGCCTGCCCTTGCTCACTCTGCTCTGACCACCCCGGCCTCCTTGCTGTTCTTGGAGCAGCTTAGACACACTCCCATCTCAGAACCACTGTGCCTGCCTTTACCTCTCCTTGGAAAACACTTTCCAGATAGATTCACATGGCTTCTTTCTTCCTCAGCTCCTTCAACTCTTTGTTCAAATATTACCTTCTCAGTGAGCACCCTCCTCACCACACTCCCTGCCCCCCAGCCTGCTCCATCATCTTTCTGCATTATTTATTTGCCTCTGGCACTCACCACTTTCTAATCTACCATCTAACTGACATCTTTGTTTGGTTTAGAGGCCTCCCTCTGTGTGAAAGTAAGCTCCCTGGAAATGGGGATCTCTGTGTCACTCATGCTATCCCTCCAGCACCTGAGACACTGCCTGGCATGTAATAGGTCTTCAACAAATATTGTTAAATGGGTAAATGAAGGCTCTTCATGGTGACATGGAAGAGCCAGTGTGCAGTGGTGTAGTACTCTCCTAGGAAATTAGCACAAACTTACCCACTTGAAACAACACAAGATTATCACCCTCAGTCCTGTAAGTCACAAGTCCCTGGCTGGTGCCTTCTCCATCTCCTGTGAGTCAAAATCAAGATGGCGGCAGGGCTGTATTCCTTGTAAGAGGTACCACGGGAAAATGTTTTTCTAGCTCTTTCAGGCTGTGGGCAGGATTCTGTTCCATGGGGCTGTAAGAATGAGATTCCCATGTCCCTGCTGGCTGCTGGCTGGGGGTTGTTTTCAGCTTTCACTGACACTCCTTGGTTCCTGGCCCCTTTTGTCTTTCTTCAAAGCCAGTGACAGCTGGGTTGAGTCCCTCTCATGCTTTGAATCCCTGACTAATCTCCTTTCCAACAGATCTCTTCTGGCTACCGCAAAGAAATGTTCTCCACTTTTAAGAGCTCTTCTGATTTGATTGGGCCCAGCTGAACAAGCCAGGATAATCTCCCCATCTCAAGGTCCATACTGTAATCACATCTGCAAAGTCCCTTTTGCCATGCAAACAACATGTTACAGGTTGTGGGGACCTGGGCATCTTTGAGGGCCATTATTCTGCCTTTTAGAAGCATCAGTAGTGCAGTGAACTGAGTCAGGAGAACACAGGCTGGCCCTGCCAGGCTAACCTCCTATATGATCTTGAACAAGTGGCTTAGGTTGGGTAATTGAATTAAGTTAAAGATCCATAAGAGTTCAGCTTCCTTAAAAATAGTGACTCATGGTTATACAGAGTGAGGTAGGTCAGAAAGAGAAATACTGTATACTGACACACATATGTGGAATCCAGAGTGACGGCACTGATGAAATTATTTGCAGGGCAGCAATGGAGACATGGACATAGATAAAAGACTTATGGGCCATTTGGGGAGAAGGAAAGAGAGGGTGGGATGTATGGAGAGAGGAACATGGAAACATATGTTACTGTTTGTAGAATAGATAGCCAATGGGAATTTGCTGTATGACTCAGGGAACTCAAACGGGCTCTGTGATAAGCTAGAGGGATGGGAGCCAGGTTCAAGAGGGAGGGGACGTAGGTGTACCTATGGATGATTCATGTTGAGGTTTGACAGAAACCAACACAATACTGTAAAGCAATTATCATTCAATTGAAAAAAAAAAAACAATAAGGGCTCAGACTCTGCACTCCCAAAGCAGGGGGCCTTGATTTGATCCCTGGTTGGGGAATTAGTTCCCACGTGTTGCAACTAAGAGTTCACACGTCACAACTAAAGATCTCACATGCTGTGACTAAGACTTGGCACAGTCAAGTAAATAAATATTTTTAAAAATTGTGGACCTATGATGCCACAGTTCCTCCAGCCCCCTTCACACCTTTATATGACCTACTCTGAATACTGTGTTTTTGTGTGCTGGTTTGTTAAGCAAATGTCTAAAACTTTGGCACACCATATAGAAATAGTCTCAAATATCGATAGTAGAAGTATGTAATATAGCACTTCTGAGGACAGTTTGGCAATATCTATCGAAATTGCACATGCTTGCCCTCTAAGAGAGAAACATACTTCTGGGAATCTATCTTATTGATCCACCTGTACACATACCAAAATGACAAATGTACAAGGAAAATTTGTTGTAGCATGTTTATAATAGCAGATTATTGGGAATCAGAAGGGCTTTTCAGGTGGTGTCAGTGGGAAAGAATCCACCCGCCAGTGCAGGAAATAGAAGAGACAAGGGTTCAATCCCTGGGTCAGGAAAAAGCCCTTGAAGTAGGAAATGGCAAACTATTCTTGCCTGGAAAATTTCATGGGCAGAGAAGCCTGGTAGGCCACAGTCCATGGAATTGCACAAGAGTTGGACACAATTAAGGGCACACATTAGCAATAACCCTCACTTATGACAAAAGTGTCAGAGGAACTATAGTTTATCCATGGAATGGAATTGTGTTAGGCTGCTGAAAAGGAAGATGCATTTATCTTTTTGATGATATGGAAAGATATTTAGGCTATATTAGACAAAAAGGGCAAAGTAAAGATTGGTGTGTATAACATTCTGTCTTTGGGATAAGGATTAGGATGACTATGTACAAATATCTTCTTGTAGGCATACATAAATTCTGGAAGTATACATAAGGAAAAAAGATTAATAATATCTATAGGTGTTGGAGAAGACTCTTGAGAGTCCCTTGGACTGCAAGGCAATCCAACCAGTCCATTCTGAAGGAGATCAGCCCTGGGATTTCTTTGGAAGGAATGATGCTAAAGCTGAAGCTCCAGTACTTTGGCCACCTCCTGTAAAGAGTTGACTCATTGGAAAAGACTCTGATGCTGGGAGGGATTGAGGGCAGGAGGAGGAGAAGGGGACGACCGAGGATGAGATGGCTGGATGGCATCACTGACTTGATGGGCGTGAATCTGAGTGAACTCCGGGAGATGGTGATGGACAGGGAGGCCTGGCGTGCTGCGATTCATGGGGTCACAAAGAGTCGGACACGACTGAGCGACTGAACTGAACTGAACTGAACTGAAGCTCCTCCCACATGCTGTCATTTTACCTTAATCAACTCTTTAAAGGCCATATCTCCAAATATGATCACTTTCTGAGGTACTTGGGGTAAAGGCTCCAACATATGAATGAATGTTGTGGGGAATAAGTCAACCTATGTGAAGTGAAAAAAAAAAAGTGAAGGTGTTAGTTCTCAGCCATGTCCAACTCCTTGCAACCCCATGGACTGTAGCCCACCAGGCTCCTCTGTCCATGGGATTCTCAAGGCAAGAATATTGGAGTGGGTGGCCATTCCCTTCTCCAGGGAACCTTCTTGACCCAGGGATCAAACCCAGTCTCCTGCATTGCAGGTGAATTCTTTACCATCCGAGTCACCACAGAAGTCCCTAATTCAACACATAAGATTTTATAAATAAACATTTGCTAGTTTGAATGAGGACCCCTTGTAAAGGAAACAAAAATTCATAGTTCCCAAGTGTTAACATAAGTTATTTAAAAATAATGCCACTTGTATAAACATAAAACTAGGTAGAAACGTCTTACGTGTATATCTCTTTTATAGTCGTAATCCCAGTAGATTTGCAAATGAATACAACAAAATCCAAAATTATTAAAGTTCATTTTAACAACGATATAAGAGCATGGATTATAATTACATTATTTTTGTCATTGTTTTATCTCAAATCATCATTTAATTTTGGCCATTATGGTTTTTATTAATAGTTCTAAAATTTCCATGTGTTTTTCTTTATCTCTCATATTTCTTTGCTGAGACTTTCTGTTTTTTATTCATTTGTTTCAAGCGTGTTCCTAAGTGTTTGTTGAAGCATGTTTATCGCGACGTCCTTAAAATCATTGTCAGACAGCCCTAACATCTTGGTGTTGGCACTTGTTGATTTGTCATTCAAGTTGAGATCTTCCTGATTCTTGGTATGAGTGGTGTTTGACACCTGGATATTTAGGATATTATGTTTGAAGTCTCTGGATCTTATTTAAACCTTATCTTTCAGCAGAACTCTTCTGACAACACTCTGGTGGGAGAAGGGGAATGCTCCCTTACTACCTGCCAGGTGAAAGTGGAAAACATGCCCCACTCAGCTGCATTGACACTCATGGAGGAATGGCTTCTTATTACTGCTTGGTGGGGGCGTGAGTGTGGGATCCCACTAAGTTTTTGCGGACACCATGCCAGGTGGTAGGGGTCATGAGGAGGACATGTTGTCTCTACTCCCTAGAAGAGATGGAAGTTTCTAGTGCCCACTTGGCCTTCTCTGACATCACTTGGCAGAGGGGGTGTGGGACACCTGTCACAACCTGATGTGGGGAGAAGTCTAGGCTGTCCCCTTGACCTTCACTAGAAGGGGTGGGATGGAGATGCACTTTTAGCCTGTGAAGTTTGGCTGGCATTGAGCACTTATTATCTAAACGTTTCTTGTTTCGCTGGGCTGCCCCTTGTCTGTCCATTGGAATGGAGAGAGTAGTCTTTCCTCGGGGCTTGTTTTGTCTGTGCCCGTTGGTGTCCCTGGGCTACTAGCTTCTCCAGCACCCAGTCTGGACACATGAGGTGAAGTGAACACTCAGCCTGCTCATGCCTTGTTGCTCAGGGGCCCAACTGTTCTGACTTCTTTGCTCCACCTCTCCAGCTTTTCTTCTTATTTTTTATAGATAACATCCCATGTTTTTTCAGCTGTGCTTAGTGGAAGGAATAGGGGAAAGTACTACTCCATCTTTCCAGAGGCAGATTGTTATTATAGAAGTAGTTATGTGGAAACTGAACTCATTGACTTGACTCCTGCTTTTGCTCTTGATAGCCATCATCTGACATGATTGGCGTTACACTTCCTTTTGGATAATAAACTTGTCTTTAACTAACTACCCATTATTTTTCTAGCCAATCCACTTTAAAGACACCCTGGGAAATTGTGATGCAGCTGTTTCATGAAAAATTCCTAATTGAGTGTTGACCTCTGCACTTACTACTGACAAAGATTGGTACACAGACTGCTATATGTATGTACTATCTCTGGTCAACCCTGAACAATGAAAATAATACCACTCAGGCTATTGTTTCCATGTAACTTGCCTGGTCATGCCTTTCTTCTCCAGCTACCTGAAATCTTTGTCTGGCGTCACCATTACTACAACTTCAAATGCAAATGCAAATAAAATTGCCTTTTGTGTACTAGTTACAAAGTGACCCTGAATATGTCTGTTTTAATTTATTTTTGTTTGTCATCAAAATGAAAACATTTCTAATTACAAAATTCTTTGAATTCATGGGTTCTGGAGGCAATATCTATAAACTTACAGGAGCCCACACACTCCAGTTTGAGAAACTCAGGGCTTACTATTTCCAAATCTAGTTGGTTAATGAGAGGAGTTTTTAATGTAGTGTAAGCTAGCCTGCAGGTCTGTTAAACACTGGGGCACATGAATGGGGGGAGGGGACCAGCGGGCACCATCTGACCAGTGGAGGAATGATGAGAAGTTTATTCTTTGCACATCATGTCCCTGGACATCACCATTTCCAGTATGATCCAGCTGGTTTCCAACTACCAGTATTTGCGTCTCCCTGCCCAAGGGTTCTCTCCAGAATGACCTGTGATGGGCCAGGAGTGCTAAGGAATGAACACTTCCTGGGGCAGTCCTCAACTCATGATCCTCAGGAGCTGAGGTTTTTAGCCTCACTTTGGAATGGGATTTCGATGAGGCCTGTGTTTGCACCATTGCCCAGGATGTTCATGTTGTATTTCCAGTTTCCCATGGGGGTGACTTCCTCACTAATGCATCCTTTATTGACTGCATTTCCTTTCTTGCCATGTGTTTCCACTCTCAGCATTTCTTGTACCTCCCAAAGAAAATCCTTGCACTCAAATTCTCATCTCAGGGTTTACTTCTGGAAGAAAAGCATTTCAGAGTACTTTTACTTATTATACCTCATTTGACCCATACAACAATTCTGGAAGGTAGAAAGTTATATTAATCAAGAACTGTGAAGGAATGTGGGCTCCATATTCTGTTGGTTTTTTGTTTTACTGTATCCCAAGAATAGCACCTGGCATACTATAGGTGCTTAATAAATAATTGATGAATAAAGGAAGAAACTGATGCTCCTTTAAGTACTTTGTTCCAGTTGCCAGTGAGAGAACCAGGACTCCAAACACAGTACTCTCTCCACTTTCCACTCAGGGTCCTGTTCCCAACCCTCTTGTCTCAGATCGTGGTTTGTGGAAGAACCTATAGTTAATTTAAACATGCCAATATCACTGGCCAGTTCTAAACCACAGTGATGTCAGTGGTTTCAGGACTGGTGGAACTGCTCTGTTAGTAAAAGTATTAAAGACATTTATGACTTGAATGGCCAAGTCTGTTTGTTCATATCACACAGACATTGGGGATTACATTCCTGTAGTGACCATCTGGAGCAGCCTGGCCCTATAAAATAGAGGCAAGTAGTCTTTTTTGCCTGCAAGTTAATTAAAGCACTCCTAGCCCAGCTTTGTTTTTATGCTTTTCTCATCAGCAATGTGAACATCTTAAAGTCACTTTGCTTGGAGGAACCTCATTCTTTTTTTTTTTTTTTAATTTATTTATTTTTAATTGAAGGATAATTGCTTTACAGAATTTTGCTGTTTTCTGTCAAACCTCAACATGAATCAGCCATGGGTATACATATATCCCCTCCTTTTTGAAACTCCCTCCCCACTCCATCCCTTAGGTTTTCACTTTGTTTGGAGGAACCTCATTCTTTAACACTCTAATTTGGGCTTTAAAAAATCATTTTGTACCTAATTTGTGCATTCTAATGAGTTCTGTAATAAAGGGACATTTGCAGGTAAAATAATATTCAGGAGTAGAAACAAAGAAAAAAATCTCCATTGCAGTTAGCTATGAATTAGATACTAACTCATTAATCAAATTTTACTCAATTCATGCATGTTCCCTCAAATGAATGGTTATTCTGTTGAAACCATTTTGATTCCCAGGCACTGCTTTCCCTAAACTCCTTAGAGTCATCAGGCACATTAAAGGATATCCAATTTCATTGGTCTAAGCTGAGTGATCGCAATTCATCAAGGCATGAAAAGTCTGTCCAGTCTTGTGGAATATCATTAAATGGTTCAAGGACGTTTCTAATCTTAATGATGGCCAAGGGGGAACAACTATTATGATGATGAATGGGAATGAATATCTGGAGAAAGTTCAAGGCATGTTATACTTACAAAGACTAATACACGTTGTTTATCTAAATCATCCAACTGATTAAAGAAACACACAAAGCCCAAGACAGTTAAAAGCAGAGAACCAAATAGGGTTTGACCTACCCTGGTATATTTATCGCTGACCATGTCATGCATGTAAAATGTATTGCTCCACCAAGATGCTTGTGTATATAAATCGGGAGGGTCTTTTGAGGCTGATGTTGAGTAATATAGGCTGTCCAGTTTATTGCCTGGCTAAATATTTATATAAAATGAGTTCATTGATGGTGGAGAAGCCTCCATAAAAGGAGTCTTTCAATGTTACCAACTGATTAGCTACAACGCCCAGGGCTCAGTGAGACTGAGGTGGTGGTAACGTAGGTACTTTGGCTCCTAAAACCAATTCCTGAGCTGCTCACTGTTTTTGATCCCTGATCTGAGTTAGATCATTTTGTGTGTGTGGAGCCAAGTAAGACACTACCTTCTTGGCGCTAAGAGCAGTTCTGAGTCTGCAAGGAAAGGGAAAATGCTTTTTGGTACACACCCAGGAGAAGAATGCTCTTCGGAGCCATCTCTCGAGGGAAGAAAATGTCTATTAAAGGCACACTGTTTTTTAGCACAGGGCAGTCAATGGTGGGTTAAATGAAGGAAGACTCATTTCATATCATAAAGGCCAGAGAATAAATCTCTCCTGCAGGGAGACTTTGTTTTGGCTGACATTTCCATGGGCAGCAGGAGGAAAACAATCAACCATATAGGTGGCTGGGAGGACACTGGGCCATGATCCAAAGACTTAATCACGGTGAATATCTTTTCAGTAGTTCTGGGAGAGGTAGGTTGTAGGGCTAGAATAGTGTACCCATTCCTTAAAGAATTGTTTAAAGATAAGCTGGAGTAGCAGAAGACTTAGAATTAAAAGCTTTCTTCACTCAAAGTCTGACACAGCTCACCCTTAAGGTTTTATTCAGACTTCCCCGGCTTCTCTTTCCCCATATCTTTTCATGGTTTCTCTCTGCTTCCCACCCTCTGAACACTGGTGGTCTCGGGGCTTGGTTCCCAGCCCTCTTGTCTCCACGAACAATCTTACTGAGTCTGATGGCTTGAACTTCACCTGAACTCCAGACTGTTGACTTGCATCTCCATGGTGACATCCAATAAAGCATTTTCATAACATGCAAAACCTTAGTTTCTATGTCTCCATCCCTTGACCTCAGCCTGCTCCTCCCTCAGAATCCACCGTGTTAGTTGATGCTGTTCTCATTTACTCTCAGTTGCTATGTTAAAAATCTAGAAGTTGTCTGTTTTTTTCTTTATTTTTCTTACCTCCACAAAATATGTTCTGAACCACAGCATAAGGAGTAGGCTGACTTAGAAAGATGCATTCTAATTTGATCTTGGGAGATGAAGTAGTTAGGGCACCTGATGAACCGCAGACTATGCTAGGTCACTCCACATTCCTTTTTCTTTTGATGAACAGAGGTATTTCAGCAAATTGGCCCATCTTGGGGCTCAGATGTGTAGACTTCAAATCCTGAGTCTTTGTTTTCAAGACTAGGAGTGTCAGTCCAGGTCATGTAAGCTCACAGGCAGGAACACAGGGCAGGTTGTTGTATGTTCAAGTGGACTTTTGCTATCTGTCCATCTTTGGTTATTGTTGGCACAAAAGATGTAGGAGAATTACTAAGACCAAGTCAGCACTCACCCTTCCCCAGGGGCCATGGCACTATTCACCTTATTCTCTGGCATCTTTTCCTCCCAAAGAATTATCTCCCTTTATTAACCTCACTTCACTCTTCAGCTCATTGCTGTTGAGAAGACATAGCTTGTCCTCCACAGACTCCCAGACCACACTTCCATATTTCTTACTTCATTCTTCATAATCAAACATTTTACAATGAAGAAATGGAATTCCTTGTTTAAATGATAGTGGGAAAGCATCTCTTTCTTATTAAAGGAACTCCAAAAGTAATGCACTGATATACTAGAAAATTTTAAAAACACGAAGAAAGTTAAATTTCCTTACAGTCCCATCACTGAGAAATATTCATAACATTTTTTCCCCTCCATCAATTTTAGTGCATTTGTATTTAAAATAAAAAATTGTCCCAAATCTTATCTGGAATGGAAATTTTTTTGAGGGTTATTATATGCACAACTTCTCATAGGAAGAAATTGGCATTCGTGATAAATTATTTTTTAAAATTTATAAATTCTTTTATTCACTTCTTGCTTCACTGGGTCCTTGTTGCTGTGAGAGGGATTCCTCTAGCTGTGATGAGCAGGGGCTGCTCTTCAATGGGGTGCGTGGACTTCTCATTGTGATAGCTTCTCTTGTTGTGGAGCACAGGCTTCAGTATTTGCATTGCTCAGGCTTAGTTGCCCCCTGGTTGTGTGGGATCTCCCCGGACCAGAGATCCAACCGGTGTCCTCGGCATTTGCAGGTGGATTCTTTTTTTTTTTTTCATTTAGGCTGTGCTGAATCTGCGTTGCTGCCAGGGTTTTTTCTCTACTCCCAGTGAGGGGGCTACTCTCTAGTTGCAATGCTTGGACTCCTCATCACGGTTGCTTCTCTTGTCTCAGACCTGGGGCTCTAGGGTGCACAGGCTTCAGTAGCTTCAGCTCCTGGCCTCAGCAGTTGTGGTTCCCCAGCTCTAGAACGCAGGCTCAGTGGCTTTGGCACATGGGCTTCGTTGCTCTGCAGCATGTGGGATCTTCCTGGACCAGGGATCGAACCCATGTCTCCTGCATTGGCAGGCGGATTCTTTACTGCTGAGCCACAAGAGAAGCCCTGCAGGTGGATTCTTAACCACTGGACCACTACGGAAGCCCAGTTCCTGATAAATTACATAAGCAAATTTCTGATGGATTCTGATGGAATTAAGAAACTTATCCCTCCAGTTTGACTCTCAACTATTGGGTCAGTAAAGATCTTTAGCCAGACCTTTCCTTTTCTTTTCTTTTTGTATCAATCATCAAAATGATTATCTAACCATTTCTTTTCTTATAAAATCTCTCCATTAAGCATAAATCCTTGAATTTGGCTGGGCACATGGATATAGTTCCTTTCCTGCAGCAAGATTATCATAAAAGTTTTGTGTGTGCTCTTAATCAAATTATCTAAAAAATTTTAAATTACTATGAATGGGACCTTACTGCTTTTTAGTAAGAATAAATTATTTTAACACCAATTATATATATTCCCTAGATGCTCTGCCTCAAAAATCTGAATGTTCTTTTCATGGGAGATATGTCTGCTGCTGCTAAGTCACCTCAGTTGTGTCCAACTCTGTGCGACCCCATAGACGGCAGCCCACCAGGCTCCCCCGTCCCTGGGATTCTCCAGGCAAGGACACTGGAGTGGGTTGCCATTTCCTTCTCCAATGCATGAAAGTGAAAAGTGAAAGGGAACTCGCTCAGTCATACCCGACCCTCAGTGACCCCCTGGACTGCAGCCTTCCAGGCTCCTCTGTCCATGGGATTTTCCAGGCAAGAGTATTGGAGTGGGGTGCCATTGCCTTCTCTGAGAGATATGTCTGGTACATCCTATTTTGAGAAGGTTCAAGGAATGTTTGCTGGAAGTCAAGTAAGTGGTACACACCCCAAGAACCAGCCCCCTGCTATGTTATACCTCTGTCCCAGGGGAAGAACCATATGCCTACTGTGAGGGCAGGAAGTACGGGCACCATCAGAGGTACTGAAACCGTACTGTGACTCGAATCCACAGTCTTTTAACTGAGATCACACACCTGGTGTCAGGAATTAAGGAAGCCCAGGTTCTTGATGTCTAATTGCAGAAAAAACTCAGTGAGAGACAAAGTGATAGGTAAAAAGTGGATTTATTTAGAGAGAAACACACTCCACAGTGTGACATGTGGGCCATCTTGGAAGGCAAGAGTGGCTCCGATACACGGCGTGGTTAGTTTTTATGGGCTGGGTGATTTCATAGGCTAGTGAGTGGGATGATTATGCCAACTGTTTTGGGAAAGGGGTGGGGGTTTCCAGGAGCTGGGTCTCGGCCCGCTTTTTGCTCTCTGACGGTTGGTGTGGAAACTGTCACGGTTTCCATGGGTGTGTCACCTGTGGGTGCGTCACCTACCTTGGACCTGATGAGCTCTAACTAGTTCGTCATTTCCTGTGGCCATTCACTCTTGTAGCGGCTGTGTCCTGCCCTCTTCCCTGCTGTTTCAGTACCACGACCAAACTGGTAGGATGGTCACGTGAGTGTGAGTGTTCAGTCACTCAGTCGTGTCAGACTCTTGGAGACCCCATGAGCTGTAACCCACCAGGCTCTGCTGTCCATGAAAATTTCCAGACACTAATACTGGAGTGGGTTGCCATTTCCTTTTCCAGGGGATCTTCCAGACCCAGGGACTGAACCCACACCTCCTGCACTGGCAGGTAGATTCTCTACCACTGTGAGACCTGGGAAACCAGAAAGCTCACAGCTAATACTTAGCATAGCTCTTAGTATATGAAAGTATACTTTAACTCTTAGAATAAAAGCACTTTATACATATTAAATAGTTTAATCCTCATAACAGCCCCCTGAGGTAGGAACTATCTATTTCAATGGAGCAACTGAGCTGCAGAGAGGCGCTGGGACTCTCTCAAGGTGAAATAGTGGCAGAGCCCGTTTGAATCTGGCTCGAGCCCCTGTGTCCTCAGCCCTCCGCTGATCCTCAGCACCGCAGACAAAGACCAAGAGACCCGCCTGCCTTCTCTGCTTCCATCCTGCTCTGACCAGCTGTGGGCCTTGGGTATGCCATTTGTGTATTAATTCCACAAATGCCTGGTGAGCACTTCTGTAAGGGATGGTCTCCAAACAGGGCTGCGATCCTTCCCTCTTTGACTGTGCGTGTTTGTTTTGTTCCTCTTCCCTTTGAATCATAACTAACTCAGTCAATGCTTTGAGCAATGGAAAGCAGCACAGTTAAAGTCACGGGACATCTCAGTCTGGGCCTCAAAGGGTTGGAAGCCTCCGTTTTCTTCCTTTTAGAACATTCCTTTTGGAGCCCTCCTGTCCTACTGGGAGGAAGCACAGCAAAGCCCCATGGGAGAAGGCCATGTGAGAGAGCTTCAGTGAAGTGACTAGCCAGCGACCTGTGTCAACTCCATGATTCATAGCTACGTGAATGAGGCCACTTTTAAAATATTTATTTTTATTTATTCGGCTGCACTGGGTCTCAGTTGTGGCAGGTGGGATCTTTAGTCATGGCATGCAGGATCTAGTTCCTTGGCCAGGGATTGAACCCAGGCCCCCTGCATTGGGGGTGTGGAGTTTTAGCCACTGGACCACCAGGGAGCTCCAATCAAGGCCACTTTGGACCTTCCAGTTATCCCATTGTCTCAGTCATTATCATGTGAAACAGAGGAACTAAAAGATGAGCCCACAGAATCGTGAACAGTAACATAATGTTTAAACAGCTAAGTCTGGAGTGGTTAGTTATGCAGCGATTGGTGACGGAAACAACCTACTATGTGCACACGACACCTCATCTTTAAAATGTGGACATTAACACTGATTTCACTGATCTTCTAATGAAGTAGAAAATTCCAAGTGTTTTTGTACCAACGCAGTATGGAAACTTCAGCCCAACATTTGAAATATGTACTTTTAATTATACCCAAAGAATACTAGAAAACAGATGTGTGGTCTCTTCTCTTTGGTTCTCTTTTGTTTGAAACATTGCTTTCTTTTTCACTAAGAAACAAAAAAGTTGTCTGATCCTGAAGGGACAGGACCTGAAGAAAATGCTAGTGAATTCCTAGCCTGATAGGGATGAATTTATCCTTCAACCTGCAAGGTTTTCCTTCTCCATTTTCAGCCTCTTACCTCTTACTCATCCCTCCTGTCTCAGCCCCGGGGGCCTAATCTTTTGCAGGTTTCTCATAGATGGCCCATTAACCACTTCCTTGGCACCGCGCAGCCTTCCTTCACAGCACTTAGCATGGTTTATAGTCATTTATATTTGTGGGATTAGTGGGTGAGTGTCTCTCTTCATTATTTTATGACATTAGAACCAAACCTCCTTCTTTCTCCTGGTACACAGAACTCAAAAAGAAAATTGAATGAATGAATAAATGAATCGGAAAAGGTGCCAACAGAACAAAACTGCCATCAACGCTTGTGACTCTACAAATACGATTGAAACCTGCATGTTTTGCCGACTGCTAAGTCCCCCAGAAGCCCACGGCAGTGCTCCACTGGTCAAGCAAGGCTGTTTAGTACTTACTGCCAAGGGAGAACACCACCTTGACCATGTCTTAGTGGGAACTTAAAAGAAACCAGTCAAAGGCTGATACGGATAGAGGCTTAGATATATATGTTGAGTGGTTTAAGGCAGGCTTTTATTTTTATTTAAGTTAAAAAGGTTTTATTTTGTATTGGGGTATAGCTGGTCAATAATGCTGTGATAGTTTCAGGTGAACAGTGAAAGGTTTCAGCCATATGTATAAATGTATCCATTCTCTCCCAAACTCCCCTCTAGGCTGCCACATAACACTGAGCAGAGTTCCTTGTGCTATACAGTAGGCCGTTGTTGGTTATCCATTTTAAATAGAGAAGTGTGTACATGTCCTTCCCAAGCACCCTGATGATCTCTTTTCCCCATTCTTCTATTTTAAAGATAAGGTGTCATATGCACATAGTAGGTTTTTTCAGTTATCAATTGCTTATAATAACCACCCCAAACCTTTTAATATGTACTTTTAGTTACACACCTTTGTCTGACTTACTTCACTCGGTTTGACAATCTCTAGGTCCATCCATATTTTTCCAAATGGCGTTATTTCATTTTTTTAATGGTGGAGTAATATTCCATTGTATATATGTACCACATCTTCTTTAGCTGGTACTCTGTTGATGGACTTTTAGGTGGCTTCCATGTCTTGGTTACTGTAAACAGTGCTGCAATGAACATTAGGGTGCATGTATTCTTTCAGATCATGTTTTTCTCTGAATATATGCCCAGAGTGGGATTGTAGGGTCATACAGTAGTTTTTTAAAGAACCTCCATACTTTCTCCATACTGTCTGCACCGACTTACATTCCTACCAACAGTGTAAGAGCATTCCCTTCCCTCCAGACACTCTCTAGTGTTTATGGTTTGTGGATTTTTTTATGATAGCCATTCTGACTGGTGTGAGGTGATACTTCGTTGTACTTCTGATTTGCATTTCTCTGATAACTGTCGATGTTGAACACCTTTTCATGTGCTTCTTGGCCATATCTACATCTTCTTTGGAGAAATGTCTATTTAGGTTTCCTGCCCATTTGTTGATTGGGTTGTTTGTTTTGATGCTTGAATTATTTGTAAATTTTGGAGACTAATCCCTTGTCAGTCACATTACTTGCAAATATTGTCTCCCAATCTGTGGTTGTCTTTTCAACTTGTTTATTGTTTCCTTTGCTGGGCAAAAGCTGTTGTGTTTAAGTCGGTCACATTTGTTTATTTTTGTTTTTAGTTCCATTATTTTGGAAGATGGACTGAAAAAGATGTTGTTGGGGTGTATGTCAGCGTGTTCTGCCCGTTTTCTTCCAGGAGCTTTACAGTGTCTGGTCTCACATTTCGGTCTCTAATCCATTTGGAGCTTATTTTTGTGTCTGGTGTTAAATAATGGTCTAATTTCTTTTCTTTTTCTTTTTTACATGTGGCTGTACAGTTTTCCCAGCACCATTTTTTAAAATTTATTTATTTTAATTGAAGGCTAATTACTTTACAATATTGTAATGGTTTTTGCCATACATTGATATGAATCTGCCATGGGTGTACGTGTGTTTCCCATCCTGAACCCCCCTCCCACCTCCCTCCCATCCTCAGGGTCATCCCAGTGCACCCGTCCTGAGCACCCTGTCTCATGCATCAAACCTGGACTGGTGATCTGTTTCACATATGATAATATACATGTTTCAATGCTATTCTCTCAAATTATCCCACCCCTGCCTTCTCCCATAAAGTCCAGAATACTGTTCTATACATCTGTGTTTCTTTTGCTGTCTCGTATACAAGGTTATCATTACCATCTTTCTAAATTCCATATATATGCATTAGTATACTGTATTGGTGTTTTTCTTTCTGACTTACTTCACTCTGTATAATAGGCTCCAGTTTCATCCACCTCATTAGAACTGATTCAAATGTATTTTTTTAATGGCTCAGTAATATTCCATTGTGTATATATACCACAGCTTTCTTATCCATTCATCTGCTGATGGACATCTAGGTTGCTTCCATATCCTGACTATTGTAAACAGCCCAGAACCATTTGTTGAAGAGACTGTCTTTTCAATATTGTGTAGTTTTGCCTCCTTTGTTATAGGTTAATTGACCATTGGTGCATAGGTTTATTTCTGGGTATTTAATACTGTTCCATTGATCTCTATTTCTATTTTTGTGTAAGGCAGGCTTTTAAATGTGGGGATTCCAAGTGGAAAAAGTTTATGATTTAATAGTTTGAGACTGATGGACAGTGAAAGGTAAGGATTCTGGTACAAGAGATGTCTTTTCTCTCCTAGGGAGCAATCTGTTGACTTGAGAAATGGGCTGGTTGAGTAGTCCATTGTTTGAAAAGAAATAGATTTCCAGGAAGCTCCTGGAGCAAACACTGGGATATATACCGGGCAGAAATATTCTGGAATGAATAGTAAGGTCATGTTGATGGAGGCTTATTTCTGATGGTTAGGTTATAAGGCTGCTGACAGCTCATCAGTCCCCAACCCCAAACCCATGGTGCTCAGTCTGAGCATAGAAGGCAGATGGTTTCTCTGACCTTTATGTGCTGAGTGTAGAGATGGTTTGTTATGCAATTGCTCGCACTGTTGATTGTTAAATCTGGCAAAATCTGTGGTATTTTGGAATACTAACTGCTGCTTTCCCATCTCTTGAATTTAACTCATAAAAACTTATTATTTTTATTGGAGGATAAAAAGCTTATTATTTAATATTATGACATCTCAGGAATTCACTGGCAGTCCTGATTCAGTCCCTCATTGGGCACTAAGATTCCACAGGCCTCATGACAAACAAACAAAGAAACATCTGAACAGCAAGTCCTGATGTTGAGATTTAGATTTGTGATGCTTCTCTCCTTTTGTTTTTTTCTGACTTTACTTTTTTGATTTATGCTTGCTTTACAAGATGAAACTGTCAAAAATCTAGGGAGAAGGACTTCCCTAGTGGTATGTGGATAGAAATCTGCCTGCCAATGCAGGGGACATGGGTTCTACCCCTGGTTTGGGAAGATCCCACATGTGGTGGACCAACTAAGCCTAAAAGCCATAACTACTGAAACCGGAGGGCCTAGCATCCATGCTCCATGAAAAGAGAAGCCACTGCAATGGAAAGCCCACCCACTGCAACTGGAGGAAGCCCGTGCACAGCAGTGAAGATCCAGCATAGCCAAAACGATAACAATAAAATAAAAATAAAGTCCAGTGGGAATGAAGAGTGAGAGGAAGAAGCAACAGCACGTTAGTGTATTAATAACAGTGGATGATTCTAAGGAGGTCTTAGCATTTAGGGCAGAGGTGCTAGTGGTAAAGAACCCACCTGCCAAGGCAGGAGACGTAAGAGATGCGGATTCAATCCCTGGTTGGGGAAGATCCCCTGGAGGAGGGCATGGCAACCTACTCCAGTTTCTTACCTGAAGAATCCCTTGGACAGAGGAGCCTGGTGGGCTATAGTCCAGGGGGTTGCTAAGAGTAGGACACACCTGAAGTGACTTAACACAGCACAGCAGGAGCAAGTTTGCATATGGTATCAGCATGGCTACTTGGCTGCCAACGTGAGGAACTGTGAGATCTCCAGAAGACTCTGTGGGAATGGGAGAGCTCCTTGGCCAAGATAAACAGGACTGGGAGGTTAGGAGGAAGGACAGGGGAAAGAGTTATACAGAGGCAGTTAAGTACGGTGAAGTTAAGTTGTCATTTCCCTACCAACCAGATCCCTAGTTACATCATGAACCATTCACTTGGTGGAAATGGAAGACAGAGCCAGTCCATAAAGCATTCCAAAGGCTCCATCAGCATCATGTTACATAGACTTTGTGGCCAAGGCTTGACACACCAGTGTTGGAGGAAGCAAGCTGAGGCTCGTGCAGCTCCTCAGCCACATGTATGGCAGGTAAGGATGTAGGAAACTTTCTGGCTGTGGAAAGTAAACATCTCACCTCCAAAAGGGTACAGTCTTGCAAACATCATGAAACAAAGACTCACTGTTGTGAGCTGAGTCAAGAATTTCCCAAAAGGGAGGGTGGAGCTTGGGCATGTCTTTCCTCCTCTTCCCTTGTGTAATATCGTCACGTCATTTGGGGGTAGTGTGTGCAGAAGGGAGCCTTTACAAATTTGCTTGTGCTACAGTTTATGGTTCCCCTCAGCAACTAAATCTTTGCTCTCTGATCTGGAGCCCAGCAATGGTAATTCCCCTCTCCCCTTTTAAAAGTTATTCTTTTCCGTAAAATATATGGATATAATTTTAAAATTAAGTCAAATACTCTCAAGTAGCAGGGTCCTTACTCCTTTATACCCCCAAGTCCTGCTGCCGAAGGCCCACTTTAATTTCTTTCACTGTTTCTTCTGCTCTTTATCTCTGTTTGCTTATACTCTTTCTGGATTTATTCATTTTTGATCTTGTGTGTTAACTCCTGCTGTGTTATAAAGACACAATACCTTTATACACCCCCTCCCCTTTCCTTTCTCTCTGTTCTCATAATTAAACACCATCATTTTTAGCTAAATCAATTATCACTGTTTATATGGTTATGATTGTAAATATGGTTTACTCCAGCAATATGGTTTAGGTTTTTCCATCAGATTTGTTAATATCCATTGATAGTTTTTTTCCCAAAAGCTCAAACATGGCTAGATAATAAACTAGATAATTTCTCTAGTCTCCTTTTTTTTTTTCCTCTGAAGATTCCCTACCAGACCCCTCTGTTCTTTTGTTTTTTATTTACAAATTTTATTTATTTATTTTTGGCTGCACTGGGTGTGTGTTGCTGTGTGTTGGCTTTCTGGGCTCTAGATCGTGAGCTCAGTAGTCGGGGTACATGGGCTTAGTTGCTCCACAGCATGTGGGATCTTCCCGGACCAGAGGTCGAACCCATGTCCCTTGCATTGGCAGGTGAATTCTTAACTACTGGGCCACCAGGAAAGGCCTCTGCGCGCCTGTTTTGATACAGTCTGTGGGGCCACTGCACAGCTGTCATCCTGGACTTTCTCTCTGCCATCACCCTGTGACCTCACTTTCTGGATGTCCCGTTTCTGGGCTCCTACATCTCCCACCTGATTAGCTTATCCCCTCCTTTTGTAGTATTGCCTTCTCCAGTGGTTTCCTAAGAAAGGGCACCGAGAGCAATTATTTTCTAGTTCAGGGCTGTGTCTGAAATGTCTTTATTCTCCTCTTACAATTATTTATAATTTGGCTGTATATAGTTTCCTGGTTGAAACTCTACTCCTTCACTGCTTCTAGCACACATATTGCTGTGATTAGTCCAAAGCAAATTTCACTGCTAATCCTTTGTAATTGACATGCGCCCCACCCACCCTGGGATAGATTTTAGGCTCTTCCCTTTATTTCCATGAACCTCAGAGTACTGATCACTCAGTGTCCTCTTTCAATTTCAAGGCATGTTCTTCAATGATGGAATTTTTCTTTTAATATTTCTTTGATAATTTCTTTCCCTCTTTTTTTCGAATCTCTGGAATAGCCATTTTCAGATCTTGGATCTCCTAGATTGATTCTCCAGGGCTCTTATCATTATTTAAGAAAAATCTTTCTCTATCTGTTCTACTTCTTGAAAGGTTTGATCTGTTTTATTTTTCTAAATCTTCCACTGGTTAAAAATTTTTTGACCATTTTATTTTAAATGTATGTGTTGTGCCTTATAGTACATTCTCAATGAGTATATGTGCAATTAATTTTTTTATTTTTCATCATTCTAGATATTCCTGATTTCTGTGTTTGTGCAAGTTAGATGAGATTTGGAACACAACATAGCAATTCCAGTTTTCTGTAACTGTGCTGGTCAACACAGTAGCTGCTTCGCCATATTTGACTATTTAAAGTTAAAATAATTTTTAAAAAATTCAGTGTCACACACTGGCCACATTTCAAGTGCATCCTAGTTACATGTAACTGATGGCTACAGCACTGAATATCACAGAAAACATTCTAATTACCAAACATTCTCTTAGATAGAACTGTTCTATGATTAGTCAAGCCTATTCTTTTTTATTGTGATATAATGGACACATAACATTATATAGTTTCAGGCATATAACATAATTTGTACAAATCCAAATCCAAACATGCTTTAAAACTGATATTTGTGTATATGTATAGTTCTGAGCTTTAGTGTAAGTACAGATAAAAGGAACTAGTACCACACATATGTACTACTAAGAGTACTAACTATGTATAACTAAAAGATAACTAATAAGGACCTACTATATAGCACTGGGAACTCTACTTAATACTCTGTAATGGCCTATATGGGAAGAGAATCTAAAAAAGAGTGGATACATGTACACGTGACTGATTCACTTTGCCATACACCTGAAGCTAGCTCAACATTGTAGATCAACTATACTCCAATGAAAATTAATTTAAAACAGTAACCATTCCTACAATCATAGAACAGAACAATTCTATACTCTCCAAATTCTCCCACGCTACTCTTTTAGAGGCAAACCCTCTCACCAACCCCCAACAACCACTAATCTATTGTCTGTCCCTCTTGTTTTACCTTTCCCAGAATGTAGTCTAGTAGGCATCATATCATATGTAACCTTTTGAGACTGTCTTCTTTTGTACAGCTTGGTGCCTTTAAGGTTCGTCTAATTTGTTACATGTACCGTCTTCAGTGCAGAATATTGGGTTGGCGGAAAAGTTCCTTTGGGTTTTTCTGTAACATCAGCCAACCAGTTGTATTTCATTACATGGTGGTACCACGGTTTGTTGGATGGTTCACAGATGTCCATGGAAAAGCATCTTGGTTATTTCCAGTTTTGGGAGTTTATGAATAAATCTGTTAAAATACTTGTGATCAGGTTTCTGGGTGAATATGTTTTTATTTCTCTAAGGTAAATATCCAGGAGTAAATCTGCTGTGTCATGTATTAAGCACATGTTTAATTTCATGAGAAACTTCCAAACAATTTCTCAGAGTGGCTATATTATTTTGCATTTCCAACAACACTGTATCCAGGGACCCTACATCTTTTTCAACCCTTAGTATTGTCTCTCTCTCTCTCTCTCTCTTTTTTTTTTTTTTTTTGCCATTCTATAGTATAGTAATATCTTACTGTAGTTTTAATTTGCAATTCCTTATGGCCAATTATATTTTGCTTCTTTTCATGTGCTTACTTACCATCTTTATATCTTTTTCTGGAGACATTCAAATTGTTTGCCCATTTTGAAATTAGATTGTTTCTTTTCTTGTCAAGTTTTGAGAATTATTTATGTATTCTGTTATAAGTTCTTTGTAAGATGTGCAAATATTTCTTCCAATCTGTAGCTTACTTTTCCTTCTCATAATAGCATCATTGGTAGACAAAAGTTTTAAATGATGATGGTTCTAATTACTGTTGCTTTATAATAAATATTAAAATTAGATAGTATGATTTCTCCAATTTTATCATCCTTTTTCAAAACTGCATTGACTGTTCTAATTGCTTTTCCATATAAATTTTAGAACCAGTGTTACTATAACTACAAAAGAAATTCCTAATGGGATTGAGATTGGAATTTAGGCAAATCCTTAGATCATTTTTGGAAGAAATTAACATTTTAACTGTGTTGAGTCTTTCAACCCATGAATGTGGTATGTCTCTCTATTTTCTTAGCTCTTTCTTGAGTTCTTTCATTAATGTTTTATGATTTTTATCATACAGATTATGCACTTTTCTTATATTTCTACATAATTATGGCCCCCTTGGTGGCTCAGCAGTAATGAAGCTGCAGTGCAGGAGATGCTGTAGACACAAGTTCAATCCCTGGGTCATGAAGATCCCCTAGAGGAAGAAATGGCAACCCACTCCAGTCTTCCTGCCTGGATAATCCCATGGACAGAGGGGCCTGGCAGGCTACAGTCCAGGGAATTACAAAAGTCAAACATGACTTAGTGACTATGATACAAAATATATCTACATAATTATGTCATTTTGGAGCTATTGTAAGTTGTATTAAAATTTTTTTAATTTCTATTTCTTTATTACTAGTATAGAAATACAAATGATTTTTTAAAAATATGAGCTTGTATCCTGTGACCCTGATAAATTCATCTATTAGTTCTTGGAGTGGTTTTTTTTTTTTTTTTTTGTAGATTACTTGCAAATAGACTATTACTTTATATGTGAATGGGTAAAGCCTTCTTTCTAGTATCAAGATTTAGGTGACAATCTACTGAGATAAGATAAAAATTTCAAGTCATGTAAGACAAAGGTGGGTTTTCCATCACCTCTTTCATTTCTATCTTCCTAATTTAAATTCTTCTTGGTTATCTGCACATTTTCCCTTCCATTCCCCCAGTCATAACGACTTTGTATAAATATTGCCCCAATGAAATGATCTTATGGTGAAAGTGGTTTTAGTGACATGGTCTCTGTGAACCATTAACTATTATAAAGTTGAAATCAACTTTTCCAGGTGTTCCTAAGGACTTAAAGCTGCATACCCAGCAACCCCATCAAGTACGTTATTCCATGGATTTACTGGGCATTAAATGTTGCATCTTTAGCACCAGTGATGATGAAATGGAACTGGAATAGAACATCTCAGGGGCCCATCAGAACCTCCTGAAAAAGGAATGGAGAAGCATTGTCCCAGGACAGAGACAAGGTGTGGAGCCAAAGAGGAAGGGAACTGCCAGTTCTGACATCTCAAAAGGCTCCTGGAACCAAACCACAGCTGGTGTCTTCCAGACACAGAGGTTCCATCATTTGTTTATAGGAAAATCATCTTCCCACCAGTGGCTGACCTCTTAAAAATGTTTCAAACAGCTTAGCCCACACAAATGACAGGCTGAAGTTAACTGTCTGCTCTAATTGAGGCCTGTCAAAAATACCAACACATAGAACATGGCATTTGATGTGCTCTGTGTCCAGAATTGTCCTAGAGAATAAGAAAGAAGGTGAGAAAAATATTCCTTGTAGGCTTCCTTAGCTTACACAGGTTATGTTATTCATCTGGCAACAAAACAGGGAATGACAGCAGTGCTCAGAGCCAGAAATAAAGGCCAGGTGCCATGTCTGGAAGCCCCAAAGACAAGGCAAAGAAAGCCTTTTAATTTGGACTGCCCAGCCATAACAAATCTATGGAGACAGAACCACACACTCCCTGACTTGCACTGCACGACCCATATAGCAGTGCCCGAGACAAAAATTTACTTTGAGTGGAATGAAAAAAAAACAAGTCAACATGAAATCCATTAGGCCCTAAGGATGGGTTGACTCGCCAAGTTTTTTCACTACCCCTGCACAACTATAAGAGGACTCGGTCAGATCCAATCTCTCTGCCTCCCAGGCAATATTTTTGTTCTAGGAGGCCTTCCAAGCAGTGACCAGAGCTGTCTGCAGGAACCAGGATTTTATTTTCTTCAATAAATAGTCACGAACATGTGGCCACACCTGAACTTTTGATGTTCCTCAGTCACTTTATCTTAAATTTTTTTTCTATATTGAGATATAATTGACATGTAACATTGTTTAAGATGTACAAGATGATGATTTGAAACATATATATGTTACAGGATGATTCAGTTCAGTTCAGCCACTCAGTCGTGTCTGACTCTTTGTAACCCCATGAATCGCAGCACGCCAGGCCTCCCTGTCCATCACCAACTCCTGGAGTTCACTCAAACTCATGTCCATCGAGTCGGTGATGCCATCCAGCCATCTCATCCTCTGTCGTCCCCTTCTCCTCCTGCCCCCAATCCCTCCCAGCATCAGAGTCTTTTCCAATGAGTCAACTCTTCGCATGAGGTGGCCAAAATATTGGAGTTTCAGCTTTAGCATCATTCCTTCCAAACAACACCCAGGGCTGATCTCCTTCAGAATGGACTGGTTGGATCTCCTTGCAGTCCAAAGGACTCTCAAGAGTCTTCTCCAACACCACAGTTCAAAAGCATCAATTCTTTGGTGCTCAGGTTTCTTCACAGTCCAACTCTCACATCCATACATGACCACTGGAAAAACCATAGCCTTGACTAGACGGACCTTTGTAGGCAATGTAATGTCTCTGCTTTTGAATATGCTATCTAGGTTGGTCATAACTTTTCCTCCAAGGAGTAAGCGTCTTTTAATTTCATGGCTGCAATCACCATCTGCAGTGATTTTGGAGCCCCCCAAAATAAAATCTGACAGTTTCCACTGTTTCCCCATCTATTTCCCATGAAGTGATGGGACCAGATGCCATGATCTTCGTTTTCTGAATGTTGAGCTTTAAGCCAACTTTTTCACTCTCCTCTTTCACTTTCATCAACAGGCTTTTTAGTTCCTCTTCACTTTCTGCCATAAGGGTGGTGTCATCTGCATATCTGAGGTTATTGATATTTCTCCCGGCAATCTTGATTCCAGCTTGTGCTTCTTCCAGTCCAGCGTTTCTCATGATGTACTCTGCATAGAAGTTTAACAAGCAGGGTGACAATATACAGCCTTGACGTACTCCTTTTCCTATTTGGAACCAGTCTGTTGTTCCATGTCCAGTTTCAACTGTTGCTTCCTGACCTGCATACAGGTTTCTTAAGAGGCAAGTCAGGTGGTCTGGTGTGCCCATCTCTTTCAGAATTTCCCACAGTTTATTGTGATCCACACAGTCAAAGGCCTTGGCATAGTCAATAAAGCAGAAATAGATGTTTTTCTGGAACTCTTGCTTTTTTGATGATCCAGCGGATGTTGGCAATTTGATCTCTGGTTACCATAAGACATTTGGGTATTCTCAAACCCTTATGGCAGAAAGTGAAAAGGAACTCTTGATGAAGGTGAAAGAGAAGAGTGAAAAAGCTGGCTTAAAACTCAACATTTAAGAAATGAAGATCATGGCATCTGGTCCCATCACTTCATGGCAAATAGATGGGGAAAAAATGGAATAACGACAGACTTCATTTTCTTGGGCTCCAAAAATCACTGCAGATGATGACTGCAGCCATGAAATTAAAAGATACTTGCTCCTTGGAAGGAAAGCTATGACAAACCTAGACAGCATATTAGAAAGCAGAGACATTACTTTGCTGACAAAGGTCCATCTAGTCAAGGCTATGGTTTTTCCAGTAGTCATGTATGGATGTGAGGGTTGGACTACAAAGAAGGCTGAAGGCTGAAGAATTGATGCTTTTGAACTGTGGTGTTGGAGAAGACTCTTGAGAGTTCCTTGGACTGCAAGGAGATCCAACAAGTTAATCTTGAAGGAAATCAGTCCTGCACATTCATTGGAAGGACTGATGCTGAAGCTTCAACACTTTGGTCACCTGGTGTGAAGAGCTGACTCCTTAGAAATGGCCCTGATGCTGGGAAAGATTGGAGGTGGGGGGAGAAGGGGATGACAGAGGATAAAATGGTTGGATGACATCACTGACTCAATGGATATGAGTTTGAGCAAGCTCTGGGTGATGGTGAAGGACAGTGAGGCCTGCAGTCCATGGGGTCACAAAGAGTCAGATATGACTGAGCAACTGAACAACAAGAACAACAAGGATGTTGAGACAGGTCCAATCCATCCACTGATCCACAATAACCTAGTATCTCTACCAACCTAGGTGTTCAGAAAACAAAGTGGTACAAAATATAGATATCTCTGCCCCAAGAAGTTCATAGACTTAGCTAGCCTTTTTCAGAAATCATATTGTTCCTCCCATCATTCATCCATTCCATAAATCCTAACTGTGATACGGACATTTTATGTAACTTTTATTTCTTTATTTTTTATTACTACTGAAGCAACAAAGAGATATTGCAGAAAAATGAGGGGACACGGAAAATAGTAGACAATTTGTTGTCAGATTTTATATGTGTCCTTTTTTTTGGAGGGGGTATTTTTTATTAATTTTTATTATAGTATAATTGATTTATAATGTTGTATTAGTTTCTGCTGTACAGCAAAGTGAATCAGTTATATATATACATATGTCCACTCTTTTTAGATTCTTTTCTCATGTAGGTTATTACTGAGTATTGAGTAGAGTTCCCTGTGCTATACAGTAGGTCCTTGTTAGTTACCTATTTTGTATATAGTAGTATGTATATGTTAATGTCAATCTCCCAATTTATCTGCACACACCCCCACCCCCACCCCCCGCCGATGCTGCTGCCAAGTCGCTTCAGTCGTGTCTGACTCTGTGCGACCCCACGGACTGCAGCCTACCAGGCTCTTCCGTCCATGGGATTTTCCAGGCAAGAGTACTGGAGTGGGTTGCCATTGCCTTCTCCTGTAACTGCATAGTGATATGTATCCTTAAAGCCAGGGTTTCCCACCTTTTGCACTACAGACATGTGGGGAGGATGATTCTTTGCTGTGTGGGGATGCCCTGAGTCTGGGGTGCTGTTAACAGCATCTCTGGCCCTCAACCCCACCTCTGGGATGCCAGGAGTGATCCCCTTAATACTCCCCACTCCAGATGGAACACAAAATGATTCTAACTGCCTGAAGGCATTCCAAGTTTCAAGGTGGGGATTGTTGACTGAATTTTACCATTCATTCTTTCCCCTCTGGGAGTCTAGTTGACACTAATAAACACAGGGAATTGAGCCAAAATGGAATCAAAGTCATCAGCTTTATTAACTGTGCAAGTTGAGGCATCCAGACCCCACATGAGCCTGCACTAATTTCACTCATCCAAATCAACCTGAGATGCTTGGACTGGAAGAAGGAGCCTGACTTGGTCTCTGAGGCAGGAAACAAGGCTGCCAACCACGTGGGAGCAGGTCCGAGAGGCTAAGAAAGGGGGAGGCTCTGTGTCAGGGTTTTGAGGCAGAATGGCCCCATCACCTTCTGTGCCACTGGCTTCTGTGACATAAGCCAGTCTCTCCAGGGTGAAGGGTTGGTGCCAAGGCTGGGTGCGGCCTCTTCAGAGCTGTTGAGAAAGCCACAGAGTTGGAGGGCCCTCCTGTTTTATGAGTCAAGGCAGGAATCTGGGGGTGGGGGGCAGGCAGAGAAGGGTTCTGATACATAGAGTTTTTTTTCTGTGAAGATACAGATACACCTGCAGAATGTTTTTAGTCAATTCACTTTTCACTGTTGACTTTTGTTGTTTTTTACTTCCTCTATTATGAACATACTTGAGCATCTAAGAGGTTAAGGCTGCACAATAACTATTAGATTAGAAGCACAAGCATTGGTTCAAAGGGTATGTATTGCAATGCCCTCCTGGAAGGGAATCCCAAATTGTATATCTCTTAAGGAGCTAAGATAGCTGGGGCATACATGAAGAAAGAGCAGCTTAACAGATGACTGCATATTTTTCTAGCTTCTCTGACGTTCATATGACTGCTGAAGTCTGGGACCCCCAGTTTCAAAGGCTTGAGACCCAGAAGTGGGTTTTGCTGCACCCCCCCATCAGCCATCAGCTCTGGCACCCCCGGGAAGACTCTCCCTGCCCATCCCCAACTGCACTTAACTCCTGGCACACTATGTGCCTCGTTGCTGGCATGGTGCTATGCACAGAACCCTGTTTTCTTTGGGATTTGGCATCCCTGATGAGGTTAGGTGTATTTTCATTGACTGTGGTCTCAACTGGAGAAGACTATTGTGTATTGTGTGCATGCTAAATTGCTCAGTTGTGTCAACTCTTTGTGACTTCATAGACTGTGGCCCACCAGGCTCCTGTGTCCATGGGGTTGCCATTTCTCCATACTGGAGTGGGTTGCCATTTCTCCCTATAGGGCATCTTCCTGACCCAGGGATTGAACCCATGTCTGCTGCACCACTGGCAGATGGTGTCTCTTTTACCACTGAGCCACTTGGGAAGCCCATTGTGTACTATAAATATTCATAATTTTCTGTATACTGTGATGTTCCCCAACTTAGAAAAATATTTTGACTGCCCCTCCCTGGGCTAGCCAGTTATTAGAAGTAGCAAAGGAATGAGCCAGGAATGTGTCCATGATATGTAAACTAACCAATCCACAGCTATACCTGGTCCATGCAACTGAGAAGGGTACCTGAATCATTCCAGGGCCAGGGCTAGGTGCCAGGCAATGAAAATCCAAAGCCCAGTGAAAATATTTAGATGAGCCAGTCCTAAACAGTTGACCCTGCCTTGCCTTGCCTTTCCAGTGGAATCCCAATAATGGCCATGACCTGAACATCCCCCTCATTCTGAAGGTCTCCTGCCTCCTGACCACCTTGGTATCTTTCCCACGTGACCCTGTGTAGACACCATGCTTCCTCCCTCCAGGACCCATGAGTATAGTAAACGTTGGCTTTTCCTGAGCCTCACCTCTATCTCCCCAACCAGTAATGCTGAAGAAGCTGAAGTTGAATAGCTCTATGAAGACCTAAAGACCTTCTAGAACTAACACCCCAAAAAGATGTCCTTTCCATTATAGGGGACTAGAATGCAAAAGAAATGGCAACCCACTCCAGTATTCTTGCCTAGAGAATCCATGGACAGAGGAGCCTGGTGGGCTGCTGTCCATAGGGTTGCATAGAATCAGGCACGACTGAAGTGACTTAGCAGCAGCAGCAGAATACAAAAGTAGGAAGTCAAGAGACACCTGGAGTAACAGGCAAATTTGGCCTTGGAGTAGAAAATTAAGCAGGGCAAAGGCTAACAGAGTTTTGCCAAGAGAACACATCGGTCATAGCAAACACCCTCTTCCAACAACATATGAGAAGATTCTACACATGGACATCACCAGATGGTCAATACTGAAACCAGATTGATTATATTCTTTGCAGTCAGTGATGGACAAGCTCTATACCGTCAGCAAAAACAAGACTGGGAGCTGACTGGGCCTCATATCATGAACTCCTTATTGCAAAATTCAGACTTACATTGAAGAAAGTAGAGAAAACCACCAGGCCATTCAGGTATGACCTAAATCAAATCCCTTACAATTATACAGTGGAAGTGATAAATAGATTCAAAAGATTAGATCTGCTAGGATACCTGAAGAACTATGGATGGAGATTTGTGACATTGTACAGGAGGCAGTGATCAAGACCATCCAAGAAAAAGAAATGCAAAAAGGCAAAATGGCTGTCCGAGGTGGCCTTACAAATAGCTGAGAAAAGAAGAGATGTGAAAGGCAAAGGAGAAAAGGAAAGATATACCCATTTGAATGCAGAGTTCTGAAGAACAGCAAAGAGAGATAAGAAAGCTTTTCTCAGTGATCAATGCAAAGAAATAGAGGAAAACAATGGAATGGAAAAAACTAGAGATCTCTTCAAGAAAATTAGAGATACCAAGGGAACATTTCATGCAAAGATGGGCACAATAAAGGACATAACTGGTGTGGACCTAACAGAAGCAGAAGATATTAAGAAGAGGTGGCAAGAATACACAGAAGAACCATACAAGAAAGATCTTCATGACCCAGATAACCATGATGGTGTGATCACTCACCTAGAGCCAGACATCCTGGAATGTGAGGTAAAGTGGGCCTTAGGAAGCATCACTATGAACAAAGCTACTGGAGATGATGGAATTCCAGTAGAGCTATTTCAAATCTTAAAAAAAAATTATGGTGTTAAAATGCTCTCAATAGGCCAGCAAATTTGGAAACCTCAGCAGTGGCCACAGGACTTAAAAAGGTCAGTTTTCATTCCAATCCCAAAGAAAGGCAATGCCTAACAAACTTCAAACTACCTCACAATTGTACTCGTCTCACACACTAGCAAAGTAATGCTCAAAATTCTCCTAGCCAGACTTCAACAGTACGTGAACCATGAACTTTTAGATGTTCAAGCTGGATTTAGAAAAGGCAGAGGAATCAGAGATCAAATTGCCAATATCCACTGGATCATTGAAAAAGCAAGAGAGTTCCAGAAAAATATCTACTTCTGCTTTATTGACTTACCAAAGCCTTTGACTGTGTGCATCACAATAAACTGTGGAAAATTCTTCAAGAGATGGAAATACCAGACCACCTGACCTGCCTCCTGGGAAATCTGTATGCAGGTCAAGAAGAAACAGAACTGGACATGGAACAACAGACTGGTTCCAAATCAGGAAATGTATGTCAAGGCTGTATATTTTCACCCTGCTTATTTAACTTATATGCAGAGTACATCATGCTAAATGCTGGACTGGATGAAGCACAAGCTGGAATCAATATTCCTGGGAGAAATGTCAATAACCTCAGATATGCAGATGACACCACCCTTATGGCAGAAAGTGAAGAAGAACTGAAGAGCCTCTTGATGGAAGTGAAAGAGGAGAGTGAAAAATTGGCTTAAAACTCAACACTCAGAAAACTAAGATCATGCTGTCTGGTCCCATCACTTCATGGCAAATAGACGGGGAAAAAAGGGAAACAGTGACAGACTTTATTTTTTTTGGTTCCAAAATCACTGCAGATGGTGAGTGCAGCCATGAAATTAAAAGACACTTGCTCCTTGGAAGAAAAGCTATGACCAACCTAGATAGCATATTAAAAAGCAAAGATATTACTTTGTCAACAAAGGTCCATCTAGTCAAGGCTATGGTTTTTCCAGTAGTCATGTATGGATGTGAGAGTTGGACTATAAAGAAAGCTGAGTGCAGAAGAATTAATCCTTTTGAACTGTGGTGTTGGAGAAGACTCTTGAGAGTCCCTTGGACTGCAAGGAGATCAAACCAGTCAATCCCAAAGGAAATCAGTCCTGAATATTCATTGGAAGGACTAATGTTGAAGCTGAAACTGCAATACTTTGGTCATCTGATATGAAGAACTGACTCATTGGAAAAGATTGGTGGAAAACATTGAAGGCAGGAGGAAAAGGGGATGACAGAGGACTAGATAGTTGGATGGCATCACTGACTCAATGGACATGAGTTTGAGTAAGGTCCAGGAGTTGGTGATGGACAGGAAAGCCTGACATGCTGCAGTCCATGGGGTCGCAAAGAGTCACACATGACTAGCCACTGAACTGACTGAACTGAGCCTCCCCTCAGTCTCCTCTTGGGGCTGTACCTCTGGCCATCTCATAAAAGAATATAGGACACAATGTCATTCAGTCACTCAGTCACGACCGTCTTTTTGTGACCCCATGGATGCAGTACGCCAGGCTTCCCTGTCCTTCACCATCTCCCAGAGCTTGGGAGAGAGCTCAAACTCATGTCCATTGAGTCAGTGATGCCATGCAACCATCTCGTCCTCTGTACCACACAGCAGTGCAGGAAAAATCTTCATGAAGTGGATTGCCATGGCTTCTAGTCTTGAGTTGTGGGGATTAGATGTCAATCTTCCAAGAATCCAGGCACTGCCATTTTTATTTTCATGTTTCTGTCCCAAGAGCTCCATCAGGAAGAGCTGGGGGAGGGGGTGCACCCACACAATTCCTTCTGCTCCAAAAACTCCTAGAAAATAAGCCTTTAGCCAGGGTGGATTTTATACACTAGTACCAGTTCAATACTGTCTAGAAATCAAAAGCTCACTTTGTTCCAGGAGGCTTAGTGTCTTTTTTCTTCATCTCTCTCTTCCCCAACTTCTACATGACCCCCCAAAGTGCCATCTTAAGTTGTGAAGCAGGAGACAACCAGACTGCCAAGTGTAATATTTGTCTCTGGAAGCGTGACCCCTGTGGAACAGCAGTAGCCCTTGAGGGGCCTCCAAGGTTTCTCTTAGCCAGCGTGTTGGCCAAACAGTCCCGCTCTTCATTCGTTTTTTTCAGGCTTGGGAGGGAGCTGTTTCCATGGGAAGAGGCTGTCTAGGCACCGAGGAGGCTGTGGCAGTGGTGGGGGCCCGTCCCCAGGGTCCTGCTCACACCAGGGCTCCCCCTTCCAGTCTACCTCTGGCAGTCAGGGAAACCCGCTGGGTTTATGGAAACAGTGGAACGGATGAGGCTGGCGCACTAACAAAAGCTCAGTGTTCCACCCACTCTGAAGCTGGCGCCAAGATCCGTCCTCCAGAGACACTGACGGCTCTGTTCTGGGCAGGGCCAGCCTTGCGTCACCCACTGGGAGAAGGCGCAAGCTCGACCTCCCCCGGACAGCCGCGGAGCCGCCAGGGAGCCTGCTGGACCCTGACCCCGGATAGGCTGGGTGTTCACTTCCGGGAGCCCATTTGGCTTTCTCCTGGTGCCCTGTGGAGGTCGAGGGCGCCTCAGCTTCTCACAGGGAAGGAGGAGAAGGACGCAGTCAGCCCCAGGACGCTGCCTTGTGAGCAGCTCCTGACCCTACCCTGCCCTGGGTGGACTCCTGGGCCCAGAGGCCTCCCAGATCACAAAGGGCAACGGAGGGGAGAAAAATGAGCCAACAGAATTTCCTACATTCTGACTACTGCTATTAAAAAAAAAAAAAAAAAAAAGACAAACTCAGAAATGAACTTATTTACAAAACAGACACATGGAGGTAGAAAACAAACTCATGGTTACCAAAGGAGAGAGGGAGTGGGGAAGGGATAAGTTAGGAGTTTGGGATTAGCAGATGCAAATTACTCCAGATAAAATAGATGAACAGCAAGGACCTATTGTATAGCACAGGGAACTATGTTTGATATCCTGCAATAAACCAGAGTGGAAAAGAATATGAAAAAGAAAAATAAACCTATCTGTCAACAAATAAGGACAAAACAGAAATAAAATTTTAAATGCAGTGTCTCTGTTTTCTATAATGTGGTTATATTTCTTTATAATTTAAAAAAGATGGAAAGGATTCCAAAATCTTCATTAGGTTTTCTTTCTTTAAAAAAATTGTTGTTGTTGTTGAAATCTAGTTGATTTACAATGTTGTGTTAATTTCACCAGGTTTTCAAAGGTAGAATCAGGGCAGGTTCCAGGCGCCAGCCCCCGGAATGTGTGAAGGTGCCCCATGGACTGGGAGTGGGTGCAGGCAGTGTGATCGGACGTGCTTACCTGTGAGAGGCCTGATCTCCTTACATGGACTGAGTGCAGTAGAACCTTGACTGCAGCGCCTCCACTGTGAAAGAAAGCCAAAGAAATCTTGGAGGCGCTGGGGCTGTTTCCTGGGCCTGTCCTGGCCCATTAATCATGTCAGCTGCTGAGAGAGCCTGGAGGCCGGTGAACAGATACAAAAGGACTTGGGGATGTGTGGAGAAGACAAGGCCCTGGGGAGACAGGGGGAGAATGAGAGATGTTGGAGTCCTTGGCCTCAGTGAACGTCCTCTTTCACACTTGGTATTTTCTTCCTGGCAAATTGGATGTTACCAACTGTAGCCACAAGATTGTTGAAAGAATAAAGCTTTCATTCCAGAAAGCCTCCCTTGGACACAGAGATGTGTACCAGTAGATCTTTCTGCTAAATCTCAGAATCTGTAATTTATCTGAGCATCTCCCCCATCTCTTTGCTCCTAATTTCCCTTCCTATTACATAGACACTCTCCCTTCCCTTTGCCTCTGTGTACTTAGATTAATTGCACCCTTTTAGCAGAATCTGAAAAGTCTAAGGGTTATGCTGAAGGAAACTTGGGAGATTCAATCTGGGCATGTGTGTGTGGGTTCCAGACACTGTAGACTGGAGAGCATCCCCACCACCTGCCTGCCAAGAGCCTGGAGTTCAAGATCAAAGGTACGTCCTAGCCTTCATAGGTCATGCTTCTCCCTCTCAGGGTGAGAGTCCTGCTAGTGTCACACAACCAAAAGGTCCACTGGATACCCCAAAATAGGATATTCTATTTTTTTAAATTGTTTTATTGGAGAATAGTTGCTATACAGTATTGTGTTATTTTCTGCTGTACAGAAAAGTGAATCAGTTATACATATACATATATCCCCTCTGTTTTAGATTTCCTTCCCTTTTAGGTCACCACAGAACATTGAGTAGGGTTTCCTACTCAATGGGTTCTCATTAGTTAATCTGTTTTATACATATTAGTGTATATATGTCAACCCCAATCTCAGTTCAGCGCACCCCCTTGCCCCCTTTTGTATTCACAAGCTTGTTCTCTTCCTCTGTGTCTCTATTTCTGTTTTGCAAATAAGTTCATTTGTCCCATTTTTCTAGATTCCATGTACAAGCAATATTAAATGATATTTGTTTTCCTAAAATGAGTGTAGTCTCTAAGAAAAAAACAAAATACATAGAAAGATGGACTCGGTCTTGGTGGAGCAGTGGAAAAAACGGTGGAGCAGGACATCCTCAAGAGGAAGGCCATTCCTAAGTGGCTGATGATGTGGAAATGTGCAAAGCTCATGGGCGAGGTTAGCCTGGCTCTTGGGGTGGATCTTGGAGACAGGGCTGCCCACTTAGGAATCCTCCCAGTTTCTGGATTCTTCAGGAATGGACCCTATTTGTTGGGGTCCATAGAGCCTTTCTTCCTCCCAGCCGGCTGCAGCCATCTGCTGGAAGACCTGGGCACATGCTAAGCAAATGGAGTCTCAGGTGAAGGGCCAGGGTATGAATGGGAGGAGGGGGGTTGCAATTCACCTAGGCCTAGAGGGGAGCAAGAATGCCAGATGGTGGTGCCGGGGGCTGCACATCTCAGGAAGGAGCTAGGCCATCCTTGGATCAGGAGGACCTTCTCATGAAGTAGGGCAGGAACCACACTTGCTTGGCCCAGATCCGCTGCCCTCAGGCCAGGGTCCTGGAGCCATCCGGGAGAAACGCATGGAAAGAAAGCGGATGGGCTTCTTTTGTTTGTACCCCGATCTGGGTATGATTTGTGACACCTCCTTGGTTTTCTGATTTGGAAACTTTACTGTGGGTGAGACCTGAACTTGGCATTGTCTCCAGAGCCAGGAAACAAGAACCCGGGGAATGCAGACCAGCAGGGCCATTTCCCAAGAGCCAGGCTGGGCCTCCTGCAGCTGCTGCTGAGCTCTGCCCTCCGGAGAGTGCCGGGTGAGGTGGCCACGGGTGGTGTTGGGGGAGGCTCTGGCTTCCCCAGGCAGCCTCCAGGCAGATGTGGTCCTGGCCTCCTGCCGGATCTCATTTAATACCTACGTGTGAGCAGGGTGGAGTGATGGTGAAGTTTCTCATTTCCCCACTCACGCAGGGGTGCCGCCATGCAGGACTCTGCCTGAGGGAACAGAGGCCAGGAAGGGACATTTGGACAACACCACCCCCGCTACCTCCCGTGGCCCGGGACCCTCCCTGACCTCGCAGCTTCTCAGCCATGTTGCAATAGTTTCTCCCGAGAAGGCCCTGTTCTCAGAGGTTCTGCCAGCAAAGTGCATGAGCTCAACTTTCCCTCTTCTTGAGACATTCCTTCCTGCCTTTCTGCAGCCACAGCCTCGAGCTTCTCCTTGTCCAGGCCCCAGATGGAGGGAAGTGACCCAGGCTGAGTGAGCACCCACGCCTGGGATGCACACTCCATCAGGAGGACCCTGTAGGGAGCATGTGACCCTCTCATCCTCCTGCAAAAGGCCCCAGGGTGATTTCATCAAAGGGACATTCCAAGGCTCTCTGCCACCTTTTGTATGTCTTGTGCAATCTCCAAACTTTAAAGCAGAGGAAGCTTGAGCCAGATATTATCATTGAGGGCCAGCCGGAGTTCCATGAATCCATCAGGCTGGGAGCGCTTCCAACCAGCTGGTGAGGTGAGCTCTCCCTGGTCCCCGGCAAGGCCGGGGAGCCCTGGTCAAGATTTTGATGTGGAAACCCCTGGCTGTGGGGCAGCTCCAGGTGCCTCAGAAGAAAACACCAACATCTTATTTGGAAAGGGCGGCCTCTGGTGCCCCAAGAGCCTGTCTTGGTCTCTGCTGCTTCTGCCCCAGGTTCCGGGACCTCTGACCACAAAGTAACACTCTGTCACAGCTCATCTTTTAAAATATATATATATATATATTGATTTTTAATTGGAGGATAATTATTTTACAGTGTTGTTTTGGTTTCTGCCATACATCAGCATGAACCAGCCATAGGTATACAAGTGTCCTCTCCCTCTTGAACGTCCTTCCCACTTCCCACCCCACCCCACACCTCTGTGTTGTCACAGAGCGCCTGTATTATACAAGTTCTCACTAGCTTTACATATGGTAATGTACATATTCCAGTGCTGCTCTCTCAATCTGGCCCACCCTCTCCTGCCCTCTTTGTGTACATAAGTCTGTTCTCTATGTCTGAGTCTCTATTCCTGCCCTGAAAATAGGTTCACCATTTTTCTAGATTTCATACATATGCATTCATATGCGATATTTGTTTTTCTCTTTCTGACTTAACTTCACTCTTTATAACAGGCTCTAGGTTCATCTACCTCACTGGAACTAACTCAAATGTGTTCCTTTTAAGGCTTAGTAATATTGCATTGTATATATGTACCACAACTTCTTTATCCATTCATCTGTTGATGGACATTTAGGTTGCTTCAATGTCTTGGGTATTGTAAATAGTGCTGCAGTGAATATTGGGGTACCTGTGTCTTTTTCAATCATGGTTTTCTCAGTATATGACTAGTAGTGGGATTGCTGGGTCATACGGTAGTGCTAGTTTTTTTTTTTTTTTTTTTTAAGAAATCTCCATACTCTTCTCCATAGTGGCCATATTAATTTACATTCCAACCAGCAGTGGAAGAGGGTTCCCTTTTTGCCACATCCTTTCCAGCATTTATTATTTGCAGATTTTCTGATGATGGCCATTCTGATCAGTGTGTGGTGATACCTCATTGTAGTTTTGATTTGCATTTCTCTAATAATAAGTGATGTTGAACTTATTTTCATCTGTTTATCAGCCATCTGTATGTCTTCTTTTGAGAAATGTCTAGGTCTTTGACCCATTGTTTGATTGTTTGTTTTTCTGATATTGAGCTGCTTAAGCTGCTTCCATATTTTGGAGATTAATCCTTTGTCAGCTGCTTCATTTGCAATTACTTTCTCCCATTCTGAGGGTTGTCTTTTCATCTTGTTTATGGTTTCCTTTGCTGTCACAGCTCATGGGGACAGAACTAAGCCATTTTCCTCTCTGAAAGAAAGTGAAAGTGAAGTCGCTTAGTCGTGTCCGACTCTTTGTGACCCCATGGACTGCAGCTTACCAGGCTCCTCTGTCCATGGGATTCTCCAGGCAAGAATACTGGAGTGGGTTGCCATTTCCTTCTCCAGGGGATCTTCCCGACCCAGGGATCGAACCCAGGTCTCCCACATTGCAGGCAGACACTTTAACCTCTGAGCCACCAGGGAAGCCTCTCTGAAAGAAACATCCTGGAAATAGCTAAAAGTCAAAACAATCACAAAAACAAATAACGCAACCAGACCTGCCGTCTGTGCCCTACTGGAAAACAAACTCTCTGGTTCTTGGGGCAGAGAAAACTCGAGAAGGCTGCGCACATGTGTGGCTTTGCAAAACTGGCTGACAGCAGCCCCTGGCGGTTCAGATGCCACGTGCCCTTCCTAACTGTGCACGTGAGTCTGCGCTCCGCTCCTCCAAGGGCTGAATCTGTTTCCTCCCCCACTGCATCTGGGCTGGCCTGTGACCTGCTTCAGCTAATAGAATGTGGAGGTAAGCACATGCTAGCTGTGAACCTGGGCTTTGCACACTTTCTCTAGTTCTGTGTGACCACCATTTGAACAAGTCCCAGCCAGCCTGCTAGAGACTGAGACACGTGGCTCATCACCTCGTTGCCTGACCCACTGCCATTAAATCCCCAACATATAATTGTGCCCCTTCTAGAATCATTGGCCCCCAGCTGACCCTCCTGTTGGATCCTAGACACATGAGAGAGTATATGTAAGGAAACATCCAGCCAATCATAAAAGTCTGAAAAATAATAAGTGTTTGTTTTAAGCCACTACGTTTTGGAGTTGTTTGTAAAGGTAGCAAGAGCAACTGATCTGCCAACTAAAGTTCATCCCTGTGGGGAGGAGGAAGTGAGATAAAGGGACTTCAGAAGAGTTGGTTGTGGCTGGGTGCTGAACCCATTCATATGCACGTCATCTCCTTTGATTTATCATCAACCTTGACTTTACAAAGTTCAGACAGAACAGATAAGTTGCTTCAAGTCATATAGAAAGAGAAGACTGAAAGCTCAGAAGACTCAGGTCTTCCAACCTGTGCAGTGGCCTCTCTGGTACTGGAGTCATAGTTGGAGAGCTGGCTTAGTGGTTTAGCTTCCTGGCGTTAGAGTTGAATAGACCCCAGTTCAAAGGCTGATTCCCCTCTCCTCCGGAACCATGATCTTAGGCATGCCGTTTAACTTCTCAGAACTCCTATTTCCTCACTTACAAAGCAGACTAATGGAACTGACCTAATAGAGATGTGATAAGGACTAATATTTATAAAGTGTATCTTTCTCGTGATGTTAGGTGCAAACAATGGGATTATGATTTCCCTTCTTCAGGCTGCTGCCTCTGTCTTTCTCAGAACTCAAATTTCTGGCACATACCAATAGCAGTAGTCAGAGGCTGGCATCTCTGATAATTACACATTTCCTTAGTTTATCATCACTTTCTCCTGCTCCTTGAAGACCGTTACTGCTGACTCCCAGTGAACTGGTATGTACCCGTATAACCCAAACCTCCCGGTATATACTGGCACACCACAGTGATGCTGTAGGTTTAGTATCAGCCCACCACAGTCACGTGAAATCACAACAAATTGAGTCATGCAATAAATCAGAAGTCTTTGGTTTCTCAGTGCACGTAACAGGTTTATGCTCTACTGTAGTCTCTCAAGTATTAATGGCATTATATCTAAAAAAAATGTATATACATCAAAAAAACACTTGATTGCTAAAAGACACTAACCATCATCTGAACCGCCAGTGAGTTGTAGTCTTTTTGCTGGTGGAGGGCTGTGCCACCATGATGGCCACAAAGCAGACACGCACTAAATCCACATCAACCATGAGTGAATCTGGCACCAGAAAAGCCAGGTTATAAGGGGAGAGGTGTTATTGATAGAAAGTAAAGAGTTGAAAGATACACATTTACATTTGTACCCACTTCAATTTCTTTTTTCCTGTTAAGAGTTATAGAATTGGAAGAGATAGCAGGAATCATCAGAAATATGCATAAAACATTATATGTATGAGCTTCACATTCTCAGGTTCACATTATCTCATTTAATCCTCAAAACTCCCTTGAAATATTGTGAATATATTATCCCTGTGTTGTAGACAAGCAGACTGAATTCCCAGGAACTTACTAATAACTTACTCAAAGTTATACCTAGTAAGTAGTGGGGCCACAATGGAATTTGGCTCTGTGTAAATAGAGGCTGCTGCTGCTGCTGCTAAGTCACTTCAGTCGTGTCTGACTCTGTGCAACCCCACAGATGGCAACCCACCAGGCTCCCCCGTCCCTGGGATTCTCCAGGCAAGAACACTGGAGTGGGTTGCCATTTCCTTCTCCAATGTATGAAAGTGAAAAGTGGAAGTGAAGTTGCTCAGTCGTGTCTGACCCTCAGCGACCCCATGGACTGCAGCCTTCCAGGCTCCTCCGTCCATGGGATTTTCCAGGCAAGAGTACTGGAGTGGGGTGCCATTGCCTTCTCCGAATACAGAGGCTAGCTTCTTTATTATTATGCTATGAAAAATTGGTTCATGTACTTAAAAACCAAATTTGAGGTGTACCTACCTAAATAAATGAAAGGTATTAGAAAAGGAAAGATGAAAGTATCCTATTTCTAGAGCAGGGTTCCCCAACCTCCAGGATCTAACACCTGATGATCTGAGGTGAAGCTGATGTAATAATAATAGGAATAAAGTGCACAGTAAATGTGATGTACTTGAACCATCCCCAAACCATCCCCCCTGACCCCAGTCTGTGGGAAAATTGTCCTCCATGAAATCCATCCCTAGTGTCAAAAGATTGGGGACCACTGTCTAGAGGATGAGGAAAAGTCAGCAAACTTCTTCTCTGACATTTTGGGAAAAGTTTTAATCAGCTCAGGCTGCTATAACAATATCCCTTAAATTGGATGACTTAAACAGGAAGCATTCATTTCTCACAGCTCAGGAGGTTGAAAGTCTGAGGTCGGAGTATCAGCGTACTTGAGTTCTTGGTGACAGCTCTCTTTCTGGCTTGCAGGTGGCCATCTTCTTGTATCCTCACACAGCAGAAAAGAAAGCTCGCTAGTGCCCTAGCTGCTTCTTATAATTAATTCCATCCACTAGGGCTCCACCCTAATTACCCCCGAAGGCCCAACTTTCAAATATTATGCTGGGACTAGGGTTTCACTGTATGAATTTTAATGTGACGCCAACAGCCACTCCACTGCGGGAACCAAGTGCTGCCTCATACAATGACGGGCCTTGGGGCCACGAGGCTCTGTCTGGGTGAACTGCTCAAGAGCAAGGGGGAACCTTGCTCTTGATGTGGCTGACATCACAGCTGGCTTTTAGAACTGACCTTGGGCAAGCTCCTGTCGACTCAGTCTCTGAGCAGTAGGTTTGAGTCTTTGCTGGATTTCACCAGAGAAGACTTAGCACATCATATGGCTGAAGGAGGGAAGTATTTACAACCACAGTACTTGAACTTAAGTCCCAACTACTTCCTGGACAGCTTCAATCTCTTCTGCACTTCAGTTTTCTTTTTTCCAGATTCGTTGAGATATAATGGACATAAAACACTGTATAGGTTTAAGGTGAATAACATGATTTATATATTTGCAAAATGATCACCACAATGCGTTTAGTTAATATTCATCACCTCACATTGCTCAAAAGTTTTTTTCTTGTGATGAGAAATTTTAAGAGCTACTCTCTTAGGAACTTTCAACTATACAATATAGTATTGTTAACTATAGTCACAGTTTTCTTACTTTAAAATGAGGATAAAAGAGGAATTCCTTGGCAGGCCAATGGTTAGGGGTTCAGTGCTTTCACTGCTGTGGGCCTGGGATCAGTCCCTGGTCAGAGAACTAAGGTCCCACAAGCCAAGAGGCACAGCCAGGAAAAAAAAAAAAAAACACCACCAAAGAAAAATGGAGATAAGACTAATGAGATAATGAAACCTAAGTGCCATAGAACATTTGTTATTATTATTATTGTTGTTATTACAAAAATACAGTTATTAGTGAAGTTAATTTAAATGGAAAATTTGAAAAGTTTTGGGTTAAACAAAAAGGCTGGTAGTTTCTCTCTTTCAAAACAAAAACCCTTAGAACAGTATATGTTGATAAAATGAAGCTTTTTCTAGGTGATTAGGTGTATCACTTAGGAATAGCACATGTGGCAGAAAATGTGATTAGCAGCAGCTTAAATAAGTCGGCAGTTATTTTCCCACTTGATAAGGAGTTTGGAGGTAGGAGGTTGCTGGCCTTGGTTCAGCTGCTCAGTGATGCTCAGGTGCACACGTTGTCATCCTTAACATATTGAATTTCATTGTTGTGCTGTCTCAGAGTCCTGAGATATATGCTACAGCTCCAATCAAGGGAGGAAGAGAAGAATCCAGAGTTTTCCCAGAAATTCCCTTAAGAGATTTCTTTTTTCTATTTGGGTCTCATTGGTTAGAAATGTGACCTATGACCAAGTGAGAAAGTATTGGCCTAACGAACCAATGGTCCCATCACTTCATGGTAAATAGACAGGGAAAAAGTGGGAGCAGTGACAGAGCAGTGGCGTTTATTTTCTTGGGCTCCCAAATCACTGCAAATGGTGACTACAGCCATGAAATGAAGAAGCTTGCTCATTGGAAGGAAAGTTATGACAAACCTAGACAGCGTATTAAAGAGCAAAGACACCACTTGGTCAACAAAGGTCCATATAGTCAAGGCTATGGTTTCTCCAGTAGTCATGTACGGATGTGAGAGTTGGACCATAAGGAAGGCTGAGTGCCGAAGAACTGATGCTTTCGAACTGTGGTGCTGGAGAAGACTCTTGAGAGTCTCTTGGATTGCAAGGAGATCAAACCTGTCAATCCTGGAAATCAACCCTCAATAATCATTGGAACGACTGTTGCTGAAATTGAAGCTCCAGTACTTTGGCTGCTTGATTCGAAGAGTTGACTGATTGGACAAACACCCGATGCTGGGAAAGATTGAAGGCAAAAGGAGAAAGGGGTGGCAGAGGATGAGATGGTTAGATAGCATCCCCAACACAATGGACAGGAATTTGAGCAAAATCCAGGAGATAGGGGAGGACAGAGGAGCCTGGTGGGGTTGCATGGGGTCACAAAGAGTTGGACCCAACTTAGTTACCCAACAACAATAACAAGCCAACAATGATCCCACAAAGAAAGTTGAGTACTTCCTTCCCGTTGTGGCTCAGGTGGTATAGAATCTGCCTGCAAAGCAGGAGTGAAATGAAGTCGCTCAGTCGTGTCCGACTCTATGCGACCCCATGGACTGTGCAACGCAGGAGACCTGGGTTCAATCCCTGGGTCAGAAGATCACCTGGAGAAGGGATGGCAACTCACTTCAGTATTCTTGCCTGGGGAATCCCATGGAGAGAGGAGCCTGCAGGCTACAGTTCATACGATTGCAAAGAGTCGGACGTGACTGAGCGACCAACACTTCCACTTTTCTTAAAAAACTTTTGCTCCCTTGTACTTCCTGATATTGAGGTAACAGACACATTTCATGATTTTATAACAAGAAAGGAACTGATTTAGGCTATTATTTTAAAAGTAGTCATAGAAAAGACTTCAACCTACTGTTTTGTCCTTGTGCGTGATGTGGCTTGATTACACACATGCTGTCTGATTGTTGTGTTTCCTTTTCTTATCTTTCAAACCAAGCAGAAGATTCACGTCATTATAAAAGGTTGACACACCACCTCTTGTGATTTTGGGGAAATAAGGACCAGGTCTAACTGAGTTATTCTCTGTGATGTTCTCTGCAGATCTCTTTTGGGACTGTTGTTCTCTGCCCAAAGGTCATGGATAAGAAAAGAAAGTTTGGAGACACATGGAAACAAATTCAAAAGCAGTAATGGCCAAAAGTCAAACTCTGGTTGGGATGAGGTATGCAGGAAAAGTTTATAATCAAAATCGATTCCCCAGGTAACTGTTATTGACAAAATGGCCAGTAAGCCAAATAAGAAGGTGACAAACGGTGACACCAAGAGATGTTGCAATCTGCAGCATGTTAGAGATTAGCCGGCGTTTTCCCTGCCCGTGAGACCAGCACTGGGAGAGGGGGAAAATGTGGCTTCATTTAGAGCTGATGATATCATGTGTCTAGTCACTGGAGATCAAAAGAAAACTTGTCTGTAAAACACTGTTCACGAAATTGGAGCAAAGTGTAGGCTCTTCTCTTGGGTGTATCCAAGGGAAGTTTTGCTCTGCAACCAGGCCAGTGGGATGTGAATCAGAGTCCATTCTGGGGATGTGGTCAAGGCCACCTGACCTTACGTTCAACCCCAGAATTATCAATTGTGTGTAATCAAGCTTTTTAATACCTGATTATTCAGGAACCAGATGGTTCTTTTCTTTTCCCATGATGTATGACTAGAGACTGCAGGTATTTCGTTTTGTATTATCTTGGAAAGTGACGTGTGTCTTGTGTGTGCGTGTTGGTGATACTGGTGAGGGTTGGGGCGTGTGGAGAAGCAACTGGCTTTCATATTCTTACTCTGTAAGCCCAGATTTAAAAAAAAATAGCCTTTTCCCTTTGTTTATTTTTGGCTGTGCTGGGTCTTCGTTGCTGTGTGGGCTTTGCTCCAGCTGTGGTGGGCCGGGGCTACCCTTTGTTGCAGGGTGGTGCTCTAGTGCACCCTGGGCTCTGGGATGCATGGGCTCCGGGGTGTGTGGGCTCAGGAGCCTCAGTTCCTGGGTTCTAGAGCACAGGCTCGGTCGTTGTGGTGCATGGGCTCAGTTGCTCGGCAGTGTGTGGGATCCTCCTGGACCAGGGATCGAACCTGTGTCTCCTGAATTGGCAGGTGGATTCTTTACCACTCAGTCGCCGGGGCCCCTGTAAGACCAGATCATGAAGAACCCACCTGTGATGACTTTTAGTCCCTTTTTCCTGAAACTAAAAACTAAATACGTGGAGTGTGAATTGACCTACATTTTCAGGAATGCTGAGGGTGCTATAAACTCGGGCAAGTCCAAGAAGAGCACGTCACCATCTTTAGTGTGCGATTAGCCTGAAGAAGGACAAGATATTTTTAGCATGAAACCCCGATGAAAGAAAACTCTACTGTAGCCTGCAGCTCAGAAGAACTTCCCCAAGATAAGGAATTTTTACCCTGTGTGAGGACACATTCTTTCTTAAATATAGTGGGAACCATTGGCCCTGCTCAGCAACCTTCCATCAAGGCCCACGTGCCCGAATTTCCACAGAATTCCAGTTTCTAACACTGCAGAGGTGCTGAAGAGCTGTCAGAGCCACACTCGGAGTTGAACCGAAGCGTTCCCATTTCCTTTCCTTCTGGCCTCTGGTTACTGAAAACATTTGCTGAAAATTGCTGTCCCATTCAAGAACTGTCAAAGGTAATCGTGTTGCACGAAAGCTCCTGAGAAGCATGAAGTAATATGGTTACCACCTGGAGACCAAGTTAATAGAACCTGTCTGATGTGCCACCAGCCTGCCACGTGTGGATACACCAGCTTCTGCCTGAGGAGCACGAACGACAGCAGAAATGTGTGAGGAAGGTGTGGATCAGGGGCCTCTTAGTGGCAATTTGCGATACAAATCCCTGTGTTGAGGGCAGTCAGGCCACCAAATCAGGTGAGGCCTGAGGCTCCGGGGGTGGCCACTGAGGGGGAGAGAGGGGAGAATTCAGCTCTGCCAGAATGTGGATCGTGGTGAAGCAAGTAGCAGGACCGATTTCAGAAGCATGGTCGAGACTTGGCTATTCTCACAGCCGGCGATGCCCTTGGTGTCTGAGAAAACGAAAACCGGAGACCCAGGAGGTGGGGAATGGAGGGGTGGGGGTAGGGGGTACAGGGTCAGTCTGGGTTTTTCATTCCCTCTGCCCTTTGCCTCTGGCACCAAAAGAGTGCTTTTCCTCCTCAAACTCCCTGGAGAAGGAATTCATTTTCACTCTTGGAAGTCATTTCCAGACTCATCCTCCTTGAGATGATTTTTGCTATAACTTGAATTTCCAACTGGAATTTTGAAGACCCCAAGAAACTCTCCCAATACAAATGCCTCCATTCCAATGGCAAAAACTCCACTAAGCCCCTACATTCACTCATGGATTCCCGTGGGAGGATCTAGTTCTGTCTGAAACCATCTTTTGTTGGGGGTCAGATATTGTCCAGATATCCAGGGTCTAGCGTCAGCACTCTAATTCCATAGCCAGCACATGGCTCAGAAAACACGCATTAGAACAAGGAATTTCCAAACATAGGATGGGCATCCACATTGGAACCATCCTGACATTGTTATAAAATCCACCAGCAGCGTTAGGAGGACCTGCTCTTTTTATCTCTGGTGATATTCACAGTTGAGCTTTTGAGGTACGAAAAAATTCTTGCTTCTCCAGCAGTCTCTAAATTGAAACCAGGACTGGCCACATATTTCATGGGGCCCAGTGAAAATGAAAATGTGAGGCTTTTTTTTTTTCCCCCTCAAAAAGCAGGAAAAAAGCTTTTCTCTTTCTTTTGTGACCTTTCTCTTTCATCCTCACATGGGTGTTTTTTCTTTGCTGTTTTAATGTCACACACCCTCAGGCATGGGGTATTGGTTGGGTGGGTGAGTGAGCATAGTCTTCTCTGGGTGGGAGTCAGGGAGCAGGTAACCAGGAGCCCAGGCCAGGGAGGTGAGGAGTGTCCGGGAGACAACTCTCTGCACACACCCCTGTCCTGTCAGACTTCACTAAGAAAACACATGTTCAAGGATAAAGTTAATATTAAAAAAATGGTGACCACAGCATTAAGCCCCAGTGTGAAGTGCTCTTCCGAGTTCAAGGGCAGCACATGCATGAAACTCATTCTTTCTCAAGATTGCAAAATCCATAGCATAACTCAACGTCCATCTGGAGTCTTCCTACCTAATGACTGTTTGATGCTCATTCTTTTCTATATGATCTATTTTTAATTCCTGGAAACTTTTAGGACCTTCTTATTCACCCCGCAGTTCATACATTTCTCACTTGTGTTCTTTGCTGTAAAATTTTCATACTTTATGGTCTAGAGTCCTCAGAGAACTCTTTCAATGAAAACCAATGTCTTTCTATCCTGGGAACTTGCTTTTGTATTGTTTCTTTGATATTTTCCTCTCCCCTCTCTCTCTCCCTCTTTTTTTTTTTTTTTTTTTTGCTCTTTTTGTAACTTCTAATGGTGGGGATAGTGTGCTAATCCACTATTTTGCTTTCTTTTCTTAGTTTCTATTTCCTTGACCTCTGCCTCTTCTCTCTGGGAACTTTCCTCACCTTTGTCAACTTTCTATGAAATTAAAAGAAAATGTCCACAACCATATTTTTCATTTTCAAGAGCTCTGCTTATATATATATATATATATATATATATATATATATATATATCAACCTGCTCTTTGGGGATGAAATCTTTCATTTCTTTTCTATTTGGGATTTTTTTTTTCATGGTAAAGGCTGCTTAATTGGTGGCAGTTAGTACAACCAGTCCATTCTAAAGGAGATCAGTCCTGTGTGTTCATTGGAAGGAGTGATGCTAAAGCTGAAACTCCAATACTTTGGCCACCTCATGCGAAGAGTTGACTCATTGGAAAAGACTGATGCTGGGAGGGATTGGGGGCAGGAGGAGAAGGGGACGACAGAGGATGAGATGGCTGGATGGCATCACTGACTCGATGGATGTGAGTTTGAGTGAGCTCCGGGAATTGGTGATGGACAGGGAGGCCTGGCGTGCTGCGATTCATGGGGTCGAAAAGAGTCGAACACGACTGAGCGACTGAACTAACTAACTAACTAACTAGTACAAGTAAATAAATATAGATCCTCAAAGAACTCAGTTACTTATCAGATTATTGGTCCACAGAGAGCTATAATGGTATTGAACTGACTGATTCATGGGAGAATAAACTGAATCTTGGGAAATGAAGCCACAGCCAGCTGATATATAAACCACAGCTGGCATCTGCTGTTCCACCAACTGTAAGAATCAAGGTGGCTCTATACCAAGGGCATCAGCTTTCCCACATTTTACATGCACTGGAATTCCATTATACTCCTGAAACAACTTTTGTTTCTCTGAAACTTTATTTTCAAACTGCCTGTGTGAATCAATACTTATGGTCCCCTGGGCAGTCTGACCAAGAGTCAGTAGATTTTGCAGCATCTTGGCTCAATTTTTGCCCGCCAACCATGATAATTTCTATATGAGAAAGTTAATAATATTAAAAAAATTTTAATTTATTCCTACATGAGTTTTGTTCCATTTCAGATGGAATAGCCCAGATAGCTTCAAAATGGTATCCCCAAGAAGATTAAGTCATGATTATAGGGTTGGGACTCTTAGCTTTACCCTCTGAAACTCCAATACTTTGGCCACCTGATGTGAAGAACTGACTCATTGGGAAAGATTCTGATGCTGGGAAAGACTGAGGTCAGGGGGAGAAGGAGGCAACAGAGAATGAGATGGTTGGATGGCATCATTGACTCAATGGACATGAGTTGAGCAAACTTCGGGAGATGGTGATGGACAGGGTAGCCTGGTGTGCCGCAGTTCATGGGGTTGCAAAGAGTTAGACATGACTTACTGACTGAACAGCAACAACAACAACTGACCTCTGGGATCAGTTGAACTTGAACTTGAACTTCAAGTTCAATCACCAGTGCTCAATGATTTAATCACATCTATGTAATGAAAATCCTAAACCACAGGATTCAGAGAGCTTCTGGGTAGGTAAGCACATGAAGGCGCCAAGGGAGGGTGGTGTGCCCGCGGAAAGCATGGGAGTCCTATGAACTTCTCCCCATGCCTTATCCTGGGCATCTGTGCCATCTGGCCATGTTGACTTGTAACCTCTGTAGTAAACCAGTAATAGTAAGTAAAGTGCTTTCTTGAGTTTTGTGAGTCATTCCAGCAAGTTGTCAAACCCAAGGAGGGGTTTATGAGAACACTCAATTTATATAATAGCTGGTCAGTCAGAAATAGGGAGGCCTGAGACTTGTGACTGGCCTCTAAAGTGGAGTAGACTTGTAGAAATGAACCCTTTAACTTGTGGGGATCAGACTTTAAGTCTAGGTGGATGGTAAAACTGAATTGAATCATTGGACACCTAGTTGGTTTCAGAGAGTCAGAGAAATGGTGTTGGAAAAGATACCATGTATTTGGTGTCAGGAAGAAGAAAACCACTCAGTCTGTGTTCAGAAGTGAGGCGTGATGATTGGGGGTGCTAAGACTGCACGGGGAAGCTCTACCATGGGGTGAGCAGAACATGAATCGCTGGTTCACTGAAGTGCTCCCAAATGTCATCATCCATAGGTCTTTTCTCTGGACCCTTTAGAGGGTAACCTGGATCTCCTGCCTCTGTGTGTGTGTGTGTGTGTGTGTGTGTATGCCTGCACGGGTAAAAGGAGTTCTGGAAGCCAGGTGGGGAAAGCCATATCTACAGTAATGACACACAGACTTTTATTTTGCTCTTACTTCACCTCTGCATTTCCCAGGGCTTTCTTGCCAAGTCCAAGTCCTCTGAAGATAATCTCCAACTCTCTGCCCTGAAGCAAAGAAAGGGTAGTTGCATAGATGCACACAGTGGGAGAGGAGACCTTATGGGCTCAAACATGCTATGGGCAGACTTCCAACAGATGCCCCTTTCCACACTGGGCTTTACTCTTGCCTCCCTTTTGGAATTTTCATTCCAAGCCACTCAGAGTTCCTTCAGGGTGAAGCAGCTCTGTTCCCACTTGTCTGCAAGCAGTTGGCTTTCTCCTTTCTTCCTTCTGCCAAGGTAATTACTGTTTCTCCACCCATTTCTCACCTTCCAAAAATTTGTTGAAAGAATTTATAACAAATTGTCTCTCCTTCTCTTTGACCTTGTTGACTAATTTATTTTTTAAAAAATCCTTGGCTATCATTTCAATAAGATTTGGGTAGAAAGAAAAGATAGCTGTGGCCAATTCCACTATTTTTAATCAAAAGTTTCCTTTAGAAGTCTTAATCTTTGTTGGAATCAAAGTTATACATTAAAAGGTGAATCCTTGCTGTTTACTAAGTGAAATAAAAATCTAGAGAGATATTACATTTCAGTACATTTCTCATGGCCTGTGTGTGTTTATTTAAAGACAATTCTAATAATCTTGGCTATTTAGTTTCTTAGCTTTTAGGAGACTAGAAACAGAATTTTAGTAGAAAGTTAGATTCGAATGTAGTCATATATACTGAAAGTATCAAGAATAGCTGGCATACCAAAAGGTGACAGAAAACTTATAATAACAAGTTAAAATAACACATAATAGTACAGCAGTTCCTACAAGTACAAACAAGTTTCAAAAAGCATAGCTGCCCTGAAGTGTAACACTGGTGCTATCTTATTATAAAAGCATCTTCAGCTCCCCATTAGCTGTAGACATAATATTTAACATTCCCTCACTGTTTCATATATTGCCAAACATATGACCTGAGGTTCCAACAAAATGGGCTTCCCTGGTGACTCAGATGGTAAAGAGTCTGCCTGCAATGTGAGAGACCCAGGTTCTATCCCTTGGTAGGGAAGATCTCCTAGAGGAGAAATAGCAACCCACTTCACTTTCACTTTTCGCTTTCATGCACTGGAGAAGGAAATGGTAACCTACCCCAGTGTTCTTGCCTGGAGAATCTCAGGGATGGGGGAGCCTGGTGGGCTGCCGTCTATGGGGTCGCACAGAGTTGGACATGACTGAAGCAACTTAGCAGCAGCAGCAGCTGCCAGTATTCTTGCCTAAAGAATTCCATGGACAGAGGAGCCTGGTGGGCTATAGTCCATGAAGTCACAAAGAGTCAGACATGACTGAGGGACTAATACTTTCACACTTTCACTTTTTACTTTCAATAAACTACTCTGCAATGTTTCACACCCATGAATTTCCATTTCTGACTCATGAATTTCTTACATGGCTCACCCTTTCTTGCCATCACAAGTCATCCTTTAGGACCCATTTGGGTTCCTATAACATTCTCTCCTTCTCCTTCTGTGTCCCCATGGTACTTGTTTAGATTTATGCAATAGCATTTGCTGTGTTTGAGAGGAATTTTGAATTTACACATCTGCCTTGTCTCTCCAGCTGAATCATAACAACCAAATAGCAGGGCCATTGCAATGAACTGACGGTATCCCCACAAATCCCACAGGTTGAAACTCTAATCCCAATGTGATGATATTCAGAAGTCAGGCCTTTGGGGAGTGGTTATGTCATGAGGGTGGAGCCCTCATCCATGAGGTTAGTGCCCTTATAAGAAAAGGCCAGAGCCAGCTAGTCTTCTTTCTGCCATGTGAAGATACAAGAAGAAGTTGGCTGACTGCAAACCAGGAAGAATCCTCATACTTCAAGACTGCAGAACTGTGAGAAATGAATTTCTGTCATTTGTAAGTCACTCAGCCTGTGGTGCGTTTGTTAGAGCAACCCAGATTGACTAAGACAGCCATTAAATGTCTTGGCACAGTGCCTTGCCTATAAATGCTCCTGAGTAAATGTTTGTTGAATCCAATCGAAAGTATGATAACTGATGTTTGACATAATAATCCTTAGTCCTCTAGGAAAGGTCAAATAGGAATCTGAAGACTCTTTTTAAGAAGGTAAATGTGTGATGCATTCTTAAAAGATTTCAAAAATAAAAATGAAGCAAAAGCATATTTTTATAATGCATAAAAGGTATATTACCTTTAATTTATCATAAGATTTATTTCTTGTTGTTAGAACAATGAGGTACTGTTTTTCACATGGACTACAATCCAGTTATTTCTCTAAGCTGTTTAAGTTTGAACATTATAGCTTACATATGGAACATCAGCTCTGTCTTTTTGAAAGGAGACAGGGTAAAGGGATTGTGACAGGTGGAAAAAAATGTGAATATTTTTGTTTCAGGATGTTTTAGAGAGCGGCTATGTGTTCCTTGACATAACCGACCTGTTCCCAAAATGTTTGGGATCAAACCCTATCTTGCTATGGACTCATGTTGTATTTTCCAAAGTGCTTTTATCTTGCCTTTGGATTGATCTTTGATTAGGTGTGACTCCTGACACATTTGCTTTAAATTTCTTTCTCCTCTCCTGTCAAATGGTTAATGATCTCAAAATGTCACACTGGATTCTGCAGATTTCCCAGGAGGTCAAGTGTGGGGAGAGCAATGAAACAAGTACAAAATGGAGACTCACCCTATTGCTGATTTCGACAACATACAGGCCAGGCCAGCTTCGTGAGCATGTGACTGAGGCAGCTGCACTGACCTGTGCTCCCAAGGGTCCCACACTTTGCTGAGTGCTCTGCCATTGCAATATTGGGCAATCTTAATAATTTTATCTTTTAACCCATGTAAGTGAAGTCTGGGAGGGCAATGGAACTTGCATGGGAGCAGAAGAGGTGTGTTCAGCATGTGGGTCTGCTGTTTATTCTCATAGAATGTTCGTGATGGCCTGTGAGCACAGAATTCAGGTGTGCCGGTGCTGCATGGGAATTCAGCAAGACTGGATGCCTGTACGCATGTCTAGGGCATACAGAGCAAGTCAGAGCACTGATACCCTGGGAAGCCACACTTGCTGTTGAAACCAGAAGCTGCTTAGAATGCAGGAAGGAGGAAATGGCTTTGTAAAATACATGCATAATCAAGAAATCTATGTTAGTCAACTGCGTGTGCGGAAAATGACATGAAAAGGAGGGAAAAGCTTGGACAGTGTATTATTGCTCCTTTTCCTCTCATCCTTCCTAACTCATCAGTGAGTCCTAAGTGGAGACTGTTAGAACATGAGTGTATGAAGAAGTGAAATTAAAATGTCTGGGTTAGTTTTTGCAGCATCTCCAATGTTCTGATAAGAATGAAATGTATATGCATGTACCAGTCGTGAAATGCAAAATGTGTAATTTGGTGATTCCTTACACAGGTTAAACGCTCTTACATTTACACTTAAAACCGATGGTGTGCAAAGATGAGTGGTGAAATTTATGCTACTGACGTAAGATCTCCATTTAATTTTTCTTTACTTCAAATACCATTAAAGAATTATTGTGGAAGAGAGGGAAAAACTTTATATCTTAGTACCTTTATTGGCACTTTTTTTTTACCTGCTTTTGGAACAAGGGCCCTACATTTTCATTTTGTACTGAGCTCCCCAAATTATATAGTCAACCCTGTATGCAAGTGTGGATTTTGACAGACAAAAATCATAGGCTAATTCAGTTATTAAGTAAATAAGTTCTATCTCAAAAACTGCAAAGAATACTGTCCGAAGTTGTCCAGGATGGGATAACATTTTTGTGATCTCTAGGGACACAGTGAATGAATGTGCAGTTATGGCCACAGTCCAAGAGAGGACGTAATGTGGGGCAGTGTCTGTGGACCAGCCCGTTTGTGGTCAGGAAACATGTTCCAGCCTCATTACCTTCAGTGAGTCCACCAACCATTTGCACCCTGATACCAACCAACTCCAGTTGAAGACCAGTGGCCCTTCATTTATTCCACAAATATGTGCTGGTCATAAACCATTGTATGGTGGACAGGAGAGTCATCATCCTGGTCCTTGTGACATTTACAGACCAGTATCACAGAATGTAAAAAGTAAAGTAAAAAAATAAAGAAAGAAAACTTAAAAGCACAATGGAGCTTCCTATGTACAGGAATTTGTATTCATCATCAGGACTGTCTCTTTGCAAATGATTAAAAAAAAAAAAACAAAAACCTCACCTCAAACTGGTTTAAGCAAAAATTTAAAAATTTAAGTTCATATAACCCAAATCCCATGAACTATGAGTGGAGCAGAGGTGATTCTCTAACAGAAAATGGAGGCAGATTTATCAGAACAGGGGGACTGGATAGTCCACTCTAGACTCTTGAATCTTTTGTTAATGTGAATCATCACTCCTGTTCCATGGGAGTATATGCTTTAAAATGTGAGCATGGTGGCTTTTCCTAAAGCATGAAACTCCTTAATTATCTTGTTATTTTGGGCTATGCCTTGAGTCAAGGGGGACATTGACTTGTGGGAAATGTCTATCTGAGATGTGGGAAAATGTCTTGGAACACTAAAACTATTCAATCAAAAGCAGGAAGGAAAGGAGAAAAGAAGGATTAAGGAATAAGGAAACAGAAGAGACAAACACAGAGAATTAGAAGATATGTAAAACAACAAGAATGAAAGCACAACATGTCAAAATTGTGGAATGCAGATAAAGCAGATCTCAGATGGAAGTTTAAAGCATTAAATGCTTATACCAGGAAATAAGGAAGGTCTCAAGTCAATCCAACTTCAAGTCTGGTGTTGTCGCTGAGTGGTGTCTGACTCTTTTGCGACCCCATGGACTTTAGTCCACCAGGCTCCTCTGTCTATGGGATTCTCCAGGCAAGAATACTGGAGTGGGTTGCCATTTCCTCCTCCAGGGAACCTTCCCCATCTAGGGACTGAACCTGAGTCTCCTGCATTGCAGGTATATTCTTTAACACTGAACCACCGGGGAAGGCCAACTTCAAGAAACTAGAAATAAGGGCAAGAAAAACAAACTCAAAGCAACAGAAGCAAGGAAATCCTATAGATCTGAACAGAACTCAATGACATTGAATGAGAAAAGCAATAGAGAACATTCATTAAACCAAAAGCTGGTTCTTTAAAAAGTTCAATAAAATAAATCAACTCTAGCAAGACTGATAAAAGAAAAAAAAAGGGAGAAGATAAAAATTACCAGTGTCAGGACTACAAGAGAGGATGTTAATACAGACCCCAACAATCATGAAAAAGATAATAAGGGAATAGTATCAGCAAGTCAATGCATTTAAATTCTACAATGTAGATGAAAGGAAGACATTTCTCAAAATCTATAAACTACCAAACTCGCCCAGTTTAAAAAAGACAACTGAATAGTCCCATAACTAGTAAATCAATCGAATCCATAGTGTAAAAGCTTCCACTAAAGAAAATTCCAGGCTTGGATTTTTTTTTTTTTTGCTGGCATAGTCTGCTATTTCTTTGCTGGTGGCTCAGAGGGTAAAGAATCCACCTGCAAGGGAGGAGACCTGGGTTCGATCCCTAGGTTGGGAAGATCCTGTGGAAAAGGGACCGACTTAGCCACTCCAGTATTCTGGCCTGGAGAATTTCAAGGACAGAGGAATCTGGTGGGCTACAGTCCACGGGGTCACAAAGAGTTGGACATGACTGAGTGACTTTCACTAGTTCTATAAATTCTCCTTCAGAAAAAAAGGCAGAGGTAACACTTCTTCTTTTTGGTACAGATGGCACGGGGAGCTTTATTTATTTTTGGCTGTGCTGGGTCTTTGTTGCTACTCAGTCTTTCCTATAGGTGCCGTGTGTGGGCTTCTCAGGGCACTGGCTTCTCCCGGTGTGGACCATGGGCTCTAGGGTGCGCAGACTGCAGTAGTTGCAACGCCTGGGCTCAGCAGGTGCAGCTCCCAGGCTCCAGAGCACAGGCTCATTAGCTGTGGCACACAGGCTTAGTTGCTCCATGGCATACAGGATCTTCCAGACCCAGGAGTGGAAACTTTGTCTCCTGAATTGACAGGCAGATTCTCTACCACTGAGCCAAGAAAGCCCAAGATGATACTTCTAACTTCATTTTATGAGACCATTACTGTTTTGATACCAAAATCAAAGGCATTATAAGAAATGAAAACTTCAGACCAATATCCCTCATGAATACAGATGCAAAAACCTACCAAAATACCTTTTAAAAATCTACAAAAATATTAGAAAAATCAGATTTAACCACACATAAAGCCAGTTGGGGCTTACCTAGCAAGTGCAAGGTCGATTCAGTATTTAAAAATTAATCAACATCATCCAATGTTTTAATAGTTAAAGGAAGAAAAGCCACATAATCATATCAATAGTTTAGGAAAACATCTGACAAAATTTAATATTCGTTCATGATAAACATTCTTAACAAGGAATAAAACCAACATCTCCAACTTGAGAATTATAATTTATTAAAATCCTATAGCTAATATCATATTTAATGGATAAAGACAACATTTTTTCCTATAAGATTGGGAAGGCAAGGATATCTAATCATGTTATCCCTCTTCTATATCATCCTGGAAGTCCCGGCCGTTGCACTACCAAGAGTGAGAAGTAAGGGCCATTCAGATTGGAAAAGAAAAGATAAAATTGTCCCTATCTGAGATGACATGATAGTCTATGTAGAAAGAACATTTCAAGGTATCACTAAGAAAACACTTGTAGGACTCAGATTAGAGTTTGACAAGGTTATGGGATATAAAGTAAGCGCAACCAATCACTTTTCTAAAACTAGCAGTGAACAACTGAACTCTGAAAGAAAAAGTGTTGAATTAGTTTGCCACAGTTGCTATAACAAAATACCACAGACTGGGTGGCTTAAACAACAGAAGTCTATTTTCTTAGGATCATGGAGGCTGAGGTCAACGTTGTGAGGGTGTTGGTTTCTTCTGAGGTCTTTCACTCTGGCTTGTAACGGTTGTCTTCCTGTGTCTTCACATCTCTGTGTGTCTTTGTGTCCCAATCTCCAGTCCTACTGGAGTAGGGCCCGCCCTAAAGACCTCATTTTAACTTATCTTCCTTTTTAAAGACTCTGTGGCAGAAAGCAAAGAGGAATTAACTTGGTGAAGGTGAAAGAGGAGAGTGAAAAAGCTGACTTAAAACTCAACATTCAAAAAACGAAGATCATGGCATCTAATGGCTCAGACGGTAAAACGTCTGTCTACAATGCAGGACATCTGGGTTCGATCCCTGGGTCGGGAAGATTCCCTGGAGAAGATTCCCTGGCACTCTTGCCTAGAAAATCCCATGGACGGAGTAGCTTGGTGCAGGCTACTGTCCATGGGGTCGCAAAGAGTCGGGCATGACTGAGCGACTTCACTTTAATCCCATCACTTCATGGCAAATAGATGGGAAAACGATGGAAACAATGATAGACTTCATTTTCTTGGGCTCCAAAATCACTGCTATCATGACTGCAGCCATGAAATAAAAAGATGCTTGCACCTTGAAAGAAAAACTATGACTAACCTAGACAGCATATTAAAAAGCAGAGACATTACTTTGCTGACAAAGGTCCGTCTAGTCAAAGTTGTGGTTTTTCCAGTAGTCATGTATGGATGTGAGAGTTTGACTATAAAGAAAGCTGAGAGCTGAAGAACTGATGCTTTTGAACTGTGGTGCTGGAGAAGATTCTTGAGAGTCCCTTGGACTGCAAGGAGATCAAACCAGTCAATCCTAAAGGAAATCAACCTTTAATATTCATTGGAAGGACTGATGCTGAAGCTAAAGCTCCAATACTTTGGCCACCTGATGCAAAGAACAGACTCCTTAGAAAAGACTCTGATTGGGATGGGATGGGAAAGATTGAAGGCAGGAGGAGAAGGGGACAACAAAGGATGAGATGGTTGGATGGCATCACTGACGCGATGGACGTTTGAGCAAGCTCTGGGAGTTGGTGATGGACAGGGAAGTCTGGTGTGCTGCAGGGCATGGGGTTGCAAAGAGTTGGACATGACTGAGCAACTAAACTGAACTGAAAGACTGTCTCTAAGTATAGTCACATTCAGAGATACTGTGAGTTAGGACTTGAACATAGGAATGTTGGGGAAACAAAATTAAGCCCATAACAATGACTAACAATAGCTCAGAAAAAGGAAATAATTTCTAAATCTAAAAAAAAATGTGCACAATCTATATGCTGAAGACTTTAAAATATTATGAAAGAGATTGAACATGTCCTAAATCAATGGAGAGACACACCACATTCGTGGACTGCAAGATTAAATATAGTAAAATGTCACCTGTATGCAAACTGACCTATAGATTTATTGCAATTTTAATAAACATGCTGTCAGAATTTTTTACAGATAAGGACAAGCTGATTCTACAATGTATATAGAAAGCTGAAGGAATTAGAATAGCCACACAAAAAACAATTCTGTAAAAAGAATAAAGTTAGTGAACCCAACCTGATTTAATGACTTACCTTAAAGCTACAAAAATCAAGACAGTATTGGGGAAAGGATATGCTTACTGAGAAACAAAACAGAATGGAACATCTGCGGATTCTTTACCAGCTGAGCCACAAGGGAAGCCCAAGAATACTGGAGTGGGTAGCCTATCCCTTCTCCAGTGGATCTTCCCAACCCAGGAATCGAACCTGGGTCTCCTGCACTGCACGTAGATTCTTTACTGACTGAGCTACTAGGGAAGCCCCACATTACTGGGGGAAAGGATATGTTTATTGAGAAACAAAGCAGAATGGAATATCTGGGAAAAGACCTAAACGAGTAAAATCAACTGATTTTTGACAAAGGTGCAAATATAATTAAAGAGAGTTTTTCCAATAAATGACATACTAAGCAAAAAAGTAACCTTTGACCTGAACCTTACACTTTATATAAAAAATCAACTCAAAATGAATCACATGGATCTAAATATAAAATTTTGGAGAAGGCTATGGCACCCCACTCCAGTACTCTTGCCTGGAGAATCCCATGGATGGAGGAGCCTGGTAGGCTGCAGTCCATGGGGTCATGAAGAGTCAGACATGACTGAGCGACTTCACTTTCACTTTTCACTTTCATGCATTGGAGAAGGAAATGGCAACCCACTCCAGTGTTCTTGCCTGGAGAATCCCAGGGACAGGGAGCCTGATGGGCTGCCGTCTATGGGGTCGCAGAGTCGGACACGACTGAAGAGACTTAGCAGCAGTAGCAGCAAATATAAAATTTAAAACCATATAAAATTTTTAAAGAAAACAAAAGAGAAAATCTTCCTGACCTGGGATTTGACAAAGATACCTTAGACCTAACACCAGAATGCCAATAGATAGGGAATTCCCTGATGGTCTAGTGGTTAGGACTCCATGCTTTCACTGCTGAGGACCAGGCTCCCCCAAACCCACAAAATCCTAATAGATAAAGTAATTTAAATTAGAATTCATCAAAATCAATAATTTTTGCCATGCAAAATATACTCAAGAAAATGGAAAGAAAAACTGCATTCTGTGAGAAAATTTGTGAAAATTGCACATTTGACAGATAACTTGTAGCTAGGGTCTATTAAGAACTCTCCAAATTCAACACGGACAAAACGAACAGCCAAATTTAACATGGGCCAAAGACTTGAAAAGATATTCAATTGAAAAAGATATCTGGGAGGCAAATGAACACATGGATAGACGTTCAACATCACTGACTATTAAGGAGTTTCAAACTAAGAACATAATGAGGTACTATTTACCTCTTAAAATGGCTAAAATAAAAACCTGACAATACCAAGTGTTGATAAGGATGGATGGCAAGTGGAATGCTCATATATTCAGTATTTGCATACTGGTGAGCCTGCAAAATGGTGCAACCAATCTATAAAATCATTCATTCGTTTCTTAAAAAGTCAAATTATAGACTTAACATATGACCCAGCCGACCTACTCTTAGATATTTACCCTAGAGAAATCAAATCTTATGTGTCTAAAAAATCTTGTACAAAATTATTTATAACATCTCTTTTCATAACTGACCCAAATGAATATGTCTTTTAATGGATGATGGATAAATTGTGGTATATTAAGACAATGGAATACTACTCAGCAATATAAAAGAATGAAACAATCAAGCTCTCTCTCACTTGCACACACACACAAAACAACTTGGATGAATCCCAAAGGCATTATACCCAGTGAAATAAGCCAGGTGCAAAAGGTAACATGCTGTATGTTTTTATTTACAAGACATTTCATACAGAAAAACCTATAGTGATCTGTGATTGATTTCCAGAGGCCAGTAGGGCTGGGGTGGAGGAAGTGACCACAACAAGTGGAAAGAGAATTTTTGTGGGGTTGATGAAATTATTATTTTTTTAATTCATAAAGAAGTTTCTATTTCAAAATGTTGGGGTTGAAGAACAAGGTTTTCTTTCAAGATGAGTGTTGAATACTCCTAAAAAAATTATTTTAATAAGCAGCTCTACAAGCAGCCTATGGCATGTGGAGGAATAGTCATGCCCAAACACCCAGTTCATCAAATGAATTATGAATAAATACATTTTAACCACAAGTCAGGGCTTTGATGCAGGTGGGATTCATTGAAGAGTTGATTATTTTGGATCTGGCTTCTCCTAGAGGTAGCTTTGTCCTCTGATGGCAGAAGGGGTTTTGTCCATGGTCATGTCCCCGGGAACAACCAGATGACTGTTTCAAGAAACAGCTTGAGGAGTGGGGTGAGTTACATCATAACCCTCTGCCCCCATCCCTTTTCCCACAGCAGATCTGTGAATCCTCTCTTGGCATCTAATCTCAGCTCTCTTCTCCCTTGTTCGGGAATCAAAGTGACAGGTTCCTCTCTATTTTATTTATGGAGACACATATCAGAAGAACAAGCAAGCAAACAAGAGCTCTAAACCTCAAGCACGAGGTTTACACATGTTGCAGATTTGCTTTCTCAGGACAGATGTGCAACCTTGCTTTTCAGAAGGGACCTGAGACCTCTAACCCCTCGCTAAGAACAAAAGATAATTGTCTCGGTTGCGGGATCACATGTGTTTCCCATGAGAAGGGAGACTCTCTGGGGTCACCCTGGCATGGTCGGGCTGTCCTCTGGGCACCCCCTGGTGGTCACTGAGGTGCAGTGTTTCTTTGTTCCTTGCCTCTGGCTGCTCTTTGGCTGGGACCCGCCTATAAAAACAAAGAGAAATATTCTGATTTGTTTCTTTGGAACAGCAAGAAAGAAGTAGCTGACCACCAAGAGAAGCAGCAGCAGAAAAGAAACAAAGCAGCTTCTCATCAGTGGTTTTAAATGTGATCATCAAAGCTAGGAGCCCTTGTGTTTTCTTCAGCTCCATGAGCAGGACTCTTGGCCCCTGTTAGGCTTTGGCTTTAGTTTTCTCAGCTGGAAAACAGGAAATTTAAACTAGATGATTTCTAAGGATGCTTCTGACTTTAAACTTATCTATTATCTAGTATATGTGTAATATATGTTTGGTAGGTGTTTTCTGCAGAAGTGTTGGAAGCCATTTTTGCCACCTGATTTGGCACCTGACCTGCAAAGAGATCAGTGCCTGGAAAATTGAAGAAAATGGAAAGGCGTCGTTTTTAAAATGTATTTTTTTTAACTGGAGGATAATTGCTTGATAATACTGTGTTGGTTTCTGTCATACATCAGCATGAATCAGCCATAAGCATTCATATGTACCCCCTCTCTGGAGCCTCCCTCCCACCTCCCACCCCAGCCCACCGCTCTGGGTTATCACAGATCACCAGGTCCCCAGCAAATTCCCTCTGGCTGTCTATTTTGCATATGGTAATGTCCATGTTTCAATGTTACTCTCTCAACTTGTGCCACCCTCTCCTTCCCCCACTGTGTCCTTAAGTGTGTCCTTGGAAAGACCTCTTGTAGATATTGGTTTGACCTCCATCGTTCAACCCTTTCTACTTGTGGCAGCTCACACTTCTGAAGATTTGAAATAGAAGATCATGATTAGGGGATAAAGCCCGTTGAAACTTAGTTTACTTTCGTCCGAAAGGCACTCATCCTGTCATGATTAAAACCCGCAAGTCTTCAGAGAGACCGAAGGATGTAAGTCTAAATTCAATGCTTCTGCTGAAAATAGACAAGACCCTCTTTCCACTCCTTTGAGTTCAGCCCATCATTTTAAGGCTTCATAAGTCCTGAAGTTAGAAGTCATATTTTAAAAACACACCTCATATTTACTTATCTCTTACAGGGAGCAAGGCAATTGATCCCTACAGTGTCCTGTGTATTTTTAATCCAGTCACATAATTGCTCTCACCTTTCATCTCCTTACCTGTGAGTTGGGTCCAGGAAAATCAGACAGCCCACAGGGACATGCTTTGTAAATGGTTCAGTTCAGTTCAGTTCAGTTGCTCAGTTGTATCTGACTCTTTGCGACCCCATGAATTGCAGCACGCCAGGCCTCCCTGTCCATCACCATCTCCCAGAGTTCACGTCCATTGAGTCAGTGATGCCATCCAGCCATCTCATCCTCTGTCGTCCCCTTTTCCTCCTGCCCCTAATCCCTCCCAGCATCAGGGTCTTTTCCAATGAGTCAACTCTTCGCATGAGGTGGCCAAAGTACTGGAGTTTCAGCTTTAGCATCATTCCTTCCAAAGAATACCCGGGGCTGATCTCCTTTAGAATGGACTGGTTGGATCTCCTTGAAGTCCAAAGGACTCTCAGAGTCTTCTCCAACACCACACTTCAAAAGCATCAATACTTCGGTGCTCAGCCTTCTTCACAGTCCAACTCTCACATCCATACATGACTACTGGAAAAACCATAGCCTTGACTAGACGGACCTTTGTTGGCAAAGTAATGGCTCTGCTTTTGAATATGCAGTCTAGGTTGGTCATAACTTTCCTTCCAAGGAGTAAGTGTCTTTTAATTTCATGGCTGCAATCACCATCTGCAGTGATTTTGGAGCCCCCAAAAATAAAGGCAAGCACTAACATGTGTTGTTAAAGGTGATTTTACAATAAGACCCCATAGATGCCTGAAGTTGCATTGTTTTCCTACAGAACATCAATCAATTACTTCATATGTTTCTTGGCTTAAAATGATCATTCTTCTTTAGTGCAAGTTGTTGTCCTCATTAGAAGAAACAGAAAACATTTCTTGGAGGAAAACGTATCCTAAGAGTGAAAAGCTGCTCGCATAGAAACCCAGAAAGGTTCACAAGAAATATTGCATTTCTCATCAGTTTGGCTATTAAAAAAAAAAAATTTGTCTGGAGGAGGGGACAGAAGAAAGATTTTCCATTCTTCCATGAGGAAGCCTCCATTTTAGGCTATTGGGGTTGAAGAACTAGGTTTTCTTTCAAGATGAGTGTTACATCCTCTCCTTAAAAACTTTGTTTTAATAATCAATGTTAGGAGCAGTACATGACACGTATAAGAACAATGAGACCCAAAATGATGAGGGCAGTTCATCACATGAAAATTATGATCAGAACGTAGACATACAGATGAAATAGGAGAATATATATTTTTAAAATTTTATTTTCAGTTGTGCTGTGAGGGTTTTCTCTTGTTGCGGTGAGGGGAGACAACTTTCTAGTCTAGCCTGGGCTTCTCACTGCAGCCGCCTCCCTTGCTGCAGGGCACAGGCTTAATTGCTTCGAACCACATGGGATCTTCCTGACCAGGGATCAAACCCATGTTTCCTGCACTGGCAAGGGGATTCTTTACCAGTGAGCCACCAGGGGAGCCCAGATAAGATGTTTTATAAGCCTAGTGACGTAAATGACTGAGAGGGCTTCACTTCTTATGACTAGTAATGAATGGAGGGCGCCGCCTCTGTTTTGGAAGAAAAGGATGCAATGATTATCAGCTGTCTTGGGAGAGAAGGTGATGTGCTTTCTCTGTGGTAACGCACTGGAGGGGATCTGAGTTCCATCCTTTCTCTGAGAATCTTTCTCTCTCTACATTTATAGTGTGGTTCCAATTTCCTGTCCCATTGCCCTGGAGCCCCTCCATTTCTGAGAAATGCACCCCCTCCCTTTGAACCAGTCTCCTTAGCATCTGTCTTTACAGCAGGCAAGCCTCAGTGTATCTCCTGCTTTATGTGAATACGCCTCCCCCGACCCTGCCCATCCGCTCAACCTCTGGACCAAGGAAGATTTGGGGACCTCAGCTGTGTGTGGCAGTCCGGTTACTCCCCACTTAGTGCCTGCTTTTCCCCCGAGCTGTCCTGACACAATGCCTGGCAGCTTGGGGAATATGCTCAGGACAAGTGGCTGGGTACCTTTTGGGGCTCCTTTGATGGCTGGGGGATGCTGAGTGGCAGGACATTTAGGCAGAGAGAAGAAATGGTGCCACCTTCCCCTAGAGTGCACACCTAGTTGTTCCACGGAGCCAGGAAGGACTGTGGCGTTTTCTACCCAGACACTGTCAAATGTTGTGTCTTCCTATGGTAATCCCGGGGACTCTTTTCATCCCAGGGTTTTATTCCAAATGGAATGTTAAGAGAGTTCAGATGCGGAGAGACAGGTCAGGGCGGTGGGGGTGGGGAGAGGTGTGAGCCTGTCCAGATCTGTGGCTTTGCCAGAACTGTTTTTAAGTTGACACAGGGCTAAATAAAAAGCGCCCCAGCTTTGATCTCAGGGACTTCCTGGGTAGACTGTCTGATTAGATAAAGATCACGTATCCACCCCCACCCCCATCATCTTTTAGGCAGTAATCTAAGCTCTGCAGCCAATTCCTTGTCCTGGGCTCCCTGTCTCTTTCTCAAAGGATGTCTCTCTCTCTCATTGGGTCCCTCCCTGGGTCTTGGGTTTTTCTTTCTGTTTGAGCCGGAAAAGGAGCTTGAGTAAATAGAGTACTTCTTTTCCTTTAATTCTTCTTAAGTTGTTTAGAAACAAAGCAAAAGCTTTGTTTGACAGCCTCATATGGGCCTCGTCTGGCTCTGGGCATCAAAGGGAACTGGTCTCTGTTTGCAACATGGTCAGCTGCTGGGGTGCAGTGACTTGGTAGGTGGAGGGTTTGGAGAGAGAAACACCGTCCGTCTCTGCTCACTGAGTTCGTCAACCAAGACAACGGGGTGTGAGGGGTGTGGGGTAATCTCTGCTCCATGACTCTGTAACTTAGAGCCGGTCACCCAGGAGATGCACTGCAAACCATCTTTGATGATGATGAAGTGACTTGCTCTTGACAGCTTTAAGAAAGCTGCCAGGTTGAAAGTCATCTACGCTGGTGACAGCTTCTAGCTTTGTTCAGAGGAGAATCTCTTTGTGACATTATAAAAGGAGATTTTGCAAAAGGGGATTTGCATTTTTAATATTTTCTTTTTCTTAACTTTCTGTGCTGATAACGATTCTAAGGGACACACTCCCAGTTTACATAATATAAATGTTAACTCACGAAACCTTCATGACAACCCTGTGAGCAACAAACAGTAACACTTGCTAATCACACTAAGCACAGAGCAGTTAAGACTCTAACTCAAAGTCACACAGCCAGTGGTCAGCAGATTAAGGACAGGCGGTCAGGTCCAAGAATCTGACTCTGCTGCCTGCCAACCTCCTAACACACACTCACTTAGACATTCACTAAGAAAACACACACGGATAAAAAAGGTTATGAATTTATGAATTCAAAAATATTTTAAAATATTTACATACACATGAAAAATAGTCACATTTTTATGTGGGAATCAGTTGAATGTAGCAATTTATTCATCAGTTTCACAAACATTTCTTTGAGAGCCACTCAAGCCCTGGGCTAGGTGCTGGGGTTTGAATGGGGATTGAAATGTAGTGGGTCCCTGTGTTTAACTTAGGCTTCAAGGCACCAGGTCTGGGCCAAGAGACAAACATCACGTTGACATTGCAACATTTCTGAGGATTTTAGATGCTGTGGGGCCAGGCTCTGGAACTTCCTGGAACAGAGTGTTTCTCTACTTGGATCCCAGCAGCCAGCATCACTTTCCTGGAGAGAAGCTCAGCTCCAGGCGGCATGCTGCAGGACCCTGCACCTAAGGCTCTCACCTGCAGCGTTTATATGGTCTATACCCCTATGAAAGAAGCTGCTAATTTCCTCTCCAGTATCTTCTTTATTCATCAGAGAATCCCTATTTTTAAGCTGGGGCACATGGCTTCCCCACATAAACATGATATCCCTCGTCATCTCTTGCAACTAGGTGTGGCTGGATGACTAAGTCCTGGTCAACAGGAAGCAAGGAGATGTGGTTTCTGCAACTTACGGGAAGTTCTGTTTTACTCCTTCCTCTTTGTGCTGACAGGAATATGGACATGATGGCTGGAGCTTAGGCAGTCATCTTAGACCATGAAGTGGAAACTGCTCGCAAAGAAATGTAAAATAATGAGACTGAAGGACCTTGGAGTCCATACCTACCTGGGACTATTTACCTTGAGGTGTATTTTTCATAAGAGAGAAATAGATTTCTACCTTATTTAAGCCACGGTCAGTTGTTTTTCTCTATCCTAATATAGCTAAATCCAATCCTACAAGATAGAGCATCCTTCTTAATTAACATGTGATGTGATTTTATTCAGTTGAATCTTTCTAAAGCTACCTAGTATCTACCCAACGTGCTGTTGTTCTGTTTAAATTAAGCAGAGTTAAGTTCTCTTGTTTTCAGACCTGAACCCAGACTGGTCCCGTGAGTCTCAGAAGTTCTACTCTTGAGTTGGCAAACACGGGATGATGCTGATTCTTTTAGGGTGGAAATACTTCCTCAAAACAGGCTTCCCAGGTAGATCAGCAGTGAAATGAAAGAATCCGCCTGAAATGCAGGCGTTGCAGGAGACACAGTCTCGATCTCTGGGTTCAGAAGATCCCTTAGAGGAGGGCATGGCAACCCACTCCAATATTCTTGCCTGGAGAATCGCATGGACAGAACAGCCTGGATGGCTACAGTCTGTGGGGTTGCAAAGAGTCGAATGCGCCTGAAGCAACTTGTCACACACGCGTCTCCTCAAACACAGCTCTACTAGTGAAGCCTGAACTGTCTTGGGAATTCGCTGCATGATCCTAAGCCTTTGCCTGCATTCTTAGAAAAAAAGAAAACTTCCTGTTTCCTAGGGCCCTGGAGCCCCTCAGCTTTGCTGGGGTGCAGCCAGGGGCTCTCACCGCAGGGCCTGATCAGTGGGGTCAGGGGTCTGAGTCCATTTCAGCAGGAATGGGAGCCCAGGGCGCCTTTCTGTGCAGAACTACTTGCTGCTCCCTCAGCTGCCTCCGACTCTGGGAACATGGGTCACCTCCTCAGAGCAGACTGAACAGAGTCCCTCTCCCCGAATCCTTACATGGGGTTTTCAAAAGGGCCAATGCTTTCCGCGTGATCGGTTCTGGTCAGATAGCTGCCTCCCTCTAAGTCGACCACGTGCCAGGCGCCCTGCTGGGGCCGTAGGCTGGAGGTGACAGGCCTCTCCCAGGTGAACACAGGGTCTCAGCCCCAGCGTCACCGCAGTCAATGGCACGGCTGGCCACCTCCTGCTCTGTGGATGCGCCCACAACTGCCAAGGGCTGTTAGAATCATGACCTTGTAGGAAGCCTCGTAAGTTACCACTGCATTTAGTTTTCCTTCTCGACTTTTGCTTCCTTTTAGTCCTAGTTTAAAATATGTCACATATACAGAAAATGATGTAACAGTTGCATCTTATGTAATTTTCAGGCTTAACCAGTATTAACATTTTGCCATATGTTGCTGTTAAGCTGCTAAGTCATCTCCGTCTCTTTGAGACCCCGTGGACTGCAGCACGCCAGGCTCCTCTGTCCTCCACCATCTCCCAGAGCTTGCTCAAATTCATGACCATTGAATCAGGGATGCTCTCTAACCATCTCATCCACTGCCCCCCCTTCTTTTGCTTTAGATCTTTCCTAGCATGAGGGGCTTTTCCAGTGAGTCAGTTCTTCGTATTAGGTGGCCAAACTATTAGAGCTTCAGCAACACTCCTTTCAGTGAATATTCAGAGTTGATTTCCTTCAGGGTGAACTGGTTCAATATACTTGCTGTCCAAGGGAGTCTCAAGAGTCCCAATTCTCCAGCACCACAATTCAAAAGCATTAATTCTTTGGTGCTCAAGACTTCCTTATGGTTCAACTCTCACATCCATACATGACTAGTGGAAAATCCATAGCTTTGACTATATGGACCTTCATCAGCAAACTGATGCCTCTGCTTTTTGATATACTGTCTAGGTTTTTCATTGCTTTCCTTCCAAGCAGCAGGTATCGTTTAATTTCATTACTGCAGTCACCATCTGCAGTGATTCTGGAGATCAAGAAAATAAAATCCATCACTGCTTTCACTTTTCCCCCTTCTACTTGCCATGAAGTGATGGGAAGAGACGCCATGATCTTAGTTTTTTGAATGTTGAGTTTGAAGCCAGCTTTTCCACTCTCCGCTTTCACCCTCATCCAGTGAAGTTTCTCTCCACTCTCTGCCGTTAGAGCGGCGTCATCTGCATACACTTGTGCATATTGTAGGTTTTATACTTACATTGTTACATATTTATGGTTTCTCTTTTTGAAAAAGAAATAAAAGATTACCTCTAAAATTTCTCTTCTTCTCCACCCACTCACTATCACTCAGACCTAGAGGTGACTGTTATCCTGAGGTTTTATCTACCCTTCCCATGCATAATTTAATTCTTTAATTCCCTATGTCAGTGTCCAGCCATAATACAGTAGTGTTTTGTGAGTGTTCAAATGATTGAAGACTGGGTAATACTTTACATACCCATTTGTAATTTGCTTTTTTACACGTTATATGTTTATGGCACATCTGTGATGCTATGCCTAGCTCTAGATCATTTAATAGTTGGATGGTATTCTAGCCTATGTATATAACATGGCTTATTTGTACATTCCTCTACTGGTGAGCAATTTTACTTGTTTCTAATTTTTGATAATATAAAAAAGACCTTCAGGAGGGAAATTGGGGAATTTGTTACATGACAGCTTCAACACTACTAGGGATAGTCAAATTATTCTTGTTTATATCAGTGCAACCAGTGGTGATAAAGAGTGTCTGTTTTGTCACTGTCTTGCCAGTACTTGATGTTATCAGCCTTGTTGTCATAAATAAAGTGTGGCAACACTGGCTTGTTAATTATAATCGCTCTGACGAGTCACGTCCTCATCCATCCTCATGGTACCGATCACATTGTATTACAGTCATTTGGGTCAGTCACCCCCGTGGGACGGGGTCCCTGTCCATCTTTTTTCACTTTTCTGGTGCCCAGAATGGCAAATGGTGACTGACACACCCTTCATCAGTGCTCAGTACACATGTGTTGACTTAAATATAAGAACGAACAGAACAGTTGGCGAAGACTTAGTAAAAGGGGTGAAATGAAGATTTGCCCAAGAACTGGAGCCTTCACACACTCCTGGGCAGAGGGCCAGTCAGTGTAATCGCTTTGGAAAACTCTGGGCCAGTGTCTGATAGCGCTGTGTACACGCTCTGGCCTACCAAATTCACTCCCAGTAGAAATGCTGAGCACATGAGCCCCAGTGGCATGCCCTGGACTGTTCATAATAGCACTATCTGTAAGAGCTCCCAGCTGGCAATCGCCCACACGCCCACCCATGGGAGAATGGCTAAATAGACATAAGCCATACGAGGCAGTGATGGGCATGCAGGACCTATGGCTGCAAAGAGCAGTGAGGGAAACCCCACAATGCGGTGCGGAGCAAAAGGTGCCACATCTCAAGGAGCATAAGCTGTGTGCCTTTGCGTTGAAGCTCTGCAGGACCAATCTAGTGCAGAAGTCGCAATACTGATGACTTTTGGTGGGAAAGTCAGTCCCTACTGGAAGGGGTCACGGAGTGCCCTTAATGTTAGTTTATTTATGTCATATTGGGATAAAATTTACATATGATGAGATTCAGTTTCCTTAAGGGCACAGTTCAGTGAGTTTCGACAAACGCCTACAGTTGTGTAGCCGCCACCATGACCAAGATGTGGGACACTGGCATCACCACCAAGATCCTCTCATGAGCCTCATACTCCACTTCTTGACTTCTGTCACAGGTGTCATGACCGGTGAAGGTTCATTTCTGTGAAAACTCACTGAGCTGTGTCCTTATGACAAGTGCGCATTTTCCTGGAGGCATGCTTTCGTGTAATAGCATTCGAAGAGCATCTTGGACAAAAGATTGGCTCCAAAATCAGCAGTTGGCTGCAAGATGGCCAGTTTGGTGGCAGAGGGGCTGCGAGAGGAGCAGTCAGAGAAGTGATGGGCTGTGCATTACAGCAAAGCAGAGTACGGGCTGCAGAGAGGGAGGCTGCAGCTTTAACTCAAGCTTCGGGTCCTGCCACTTGCCGCTGGTGAGTGGTGAACCAGCCTTTATCTTTCCAGCACTGGATCCCTGCCCTCCTCTTTTTGTTTCTCCCTTTAAGTGTGTGCTAAGTCACTTCAGTCGTGTCCGACTCTTTGCAACCCCATGGACTGTAGCCCGCCAGGCTCCTCTGTCCATGGGATTCTCCAGGCAAGAATACTGGAGTGGGTTGCCGTGCCCTCCTCAAGGAAATCTTCCCCACACAAGGATCGAATCTGTGTCTCCTCCATTGCAGGGTGGTTCTTTACCCGCTGAGCCATCTGGGAAGCCCATTTTTCTTTTTATAATATCCTGCAATAGCAGGTGGGGGTGTCTTAGAGGCAGGCTTCTTCTTGGAAGCAATGAAGGACCTTGAAATGTTCTTGTCAGAAAGTCCTACCCTTCCCAGCTGATCAGCATAGGACACTTTGCTCTCTTGCTCTCAGGAATCCTGATCACGTGACTATAAGTTGGGCCATCTTTGAAAATCTCTTCCTGGTCTTGGCTGGGTGGCTGGCTGGGTGGGACCCAGCCATCCCTGCCTGGGGATGGAAAGTCTCCTCGAGGCCAGGTGCATCAATGGTGTGGTTCTCTCCAGCGTCCCCTTTGTGAGGCTCTTACCTTAGTTACATTAATAGAGGTTCCAAAGAGAATTTCATCCTGGAGATCCTGAATTTTTCTTCTTTTTTTCATTTTCCTTTTTATCTTTTTGGCTTTTCTCTTTCTCCATTTGTTCATCTCTCCAAGATTTAAACCACCCCCCAACAACAAACCTAAACCCCAACCAAGTTGGAATTAAAGAGGTGAGGGGTACAGCTAACCAAATTGAACCTCCCTGTCTACTGGTGTAAAATTTTAAAATGGTGCCTTTCAAGATCTGCTACCATTCCTTTTCACTAAGGAATTAAAAGTTTACTTCATTTAGACCGTTCCTTTCCATGGCAAATAAACCTAACTTTGAGCCATGACCTTTGCGAAAAAATAAACAGGAACTTGCAGAGAAAAAAGAATTCTTTCTCTTCTTTGAAAGTCAGGTTTGAAATTTTTATATCCTTTGAGTCATATTCTTGAAGCTATTGGCTGATTAGTTCAAGAAATGTTACTTTCCCAACTCAAACATGACATTTTGAAAATCATCCATGAATTGCATGCCTCAAGAATGAAAGGTTTTTCTGTGCCGTTTGAAAGTTTTTTTTTTCTTTCATTTTAACAGCAATCATGAATATCTATGAGGGCACATTTATGACTCCCAGAACAGATAGAAAATTAGCAAAGCCATAAAATTCTTACCCAGCTTTGCTATTGCAGCTGTGTCTCAGTCCAGTTCCCCACAGATCCCCCTGCTGCTAAAATGGCTAAGGATGATGTTGTTTTTGCCATTACCAGCAAGGCACTGGTCTTTATATGTTGGCTTTTCAAATCTCTACATGGAGATATGAAAAAAAAAAAAGTCTCTATCTAAGCTTTGTTCTTCCGGAGCAACAAAAAGGTTGCTGTTTCCATAAATTTGTTCCTGAAAAGTCTTAGCTTCTGATTCTGGAAAACACCCCACTTCTTCTAATCCTATACAGTAAACCAATGTTTAACCTCAGAAAAGCAACTGGCTGTAAGCTTTCTGCCTTAATTTACACTACTGTATTCAGGATCTGTAGACATGGATGTATGTTTCTGTATATATCCACCCAGTAATTACTGAGGCAAGCCTTTAATTTGTCTGAAACCATGCAGGCATAATGGTGACAACCCACACATTTTTCCATTGGAAATTGTAAATGGAAGACAAAGAAAGAGCCCCAGCTCCTCTCTCCCCACCCCCTCCACTTCCTGGGAGGCTTTTTCATGACTCTTTGTCCATCGGGCCAGAATTAAGTCAACACTCAAGGGGTGTTGATCACTGTCACTCAGGTGCTTAGAGCAGTATTACTCAAAGTGTGGTTGGTCTCTTGAAGCAGGACTTGTCTTTAGTCAGCAAGAAATGAAGTTAAAAATTAAGAAAATGTGTTCAGTAATGTTTATAGGGATGTGGCAGAATCATTTCCTGCCTGTTGTACCTAATGATATACTAAGTTGCTTCAGTCATGTCCGACTCTTTGTGACCCCATGGACTGCAGCCCGCCAGGCTCCTCTGTCCACAGAATTCTCCAGGCAGGAATACTGGTGTGAGTAGCTGTGCCCTCCTCCAGGGAATCTTTCCTGACCCAGGGATCGAACCAGCATTTCTTACGTCTCTAGCATTGGCAGGTGGGTTCTTTACCTCTATTGCCACCTGAGAAGGCCCTCGTCATAAAGACCAGGGGTTTATTTTCATCTCGTAAAAACTACACGGTATGGTACTGAAGTCTAGTAGAGCTTCTATTGGGCTTCCCAGGTGGTGCTAGTGGTAAAGAACCCGCTTGCCATTGCTGGAGATGTAAGAGACACGGATTTGATCCCTGGGTCAGGAAGATCCCTTGGAGGAGGGCACTGCAACCCATTCCAATATTTTTGCCTAGAGAATCCCATGGACAGGGGAGCCTGGTGGCTCCAGTCCATAGGGTCACAAAGAGTTGGACCTGACTGAAGTGACTTAGCGAGCATTAGGGCAACCGAGAGAGTCACGCCTTGAAGAAGGAAAGAGCTGGGGTCCTTAGAAGGGAGCCGCTTGACCAGAAACATACTTTGTTGGAGGTTTTTGTATTAAGCCATTGTGATTCTGAGGCTTATCTATTACAGCAACTAGCATTAATTTAAATAATGCAACATACACATGCGATCAAAAAACTTATTTTTCTGGCTATTACTTACCATCATCTCAGATCAGGCACTTATTTATTTATCAGCCGTCTCCCCTCCACCAGGAAAACTTGGATTTGTATGCCGCTGCCTCCCTGGCATCTAGAACAATGCCTCACAACTCGTATATGCTCAATAATTAATTCTCCAATGACTCAACACCAATGCACAGGGTCCATGACAGGCCCCATGCTAGGAAATTCATATCTCTTATCTTATTTCATCCTCCAAACAACTGTTTGAGGAAACTGGAATATGCAGAGACTGATTGAATTATCCAAAGCTGACAACTGAGGGAGCCAGGACGGGAATCTAGGCAGTCTGACTCGGTCCTCACACTCTTCTGCCCCCATCCCTTGCCTGATGACATCCACCAGGTACCGAGCCCGAGGCTGGGAGCCAAGGAACACATGAGACCCTGCATCTGCCCTTAAGGTCTAGCCAACAGCAGTGGTTGACACGGGCTCGGGTGTAGCAGGGAAAACAGGCTGGTCTCTGTTCTTATCCGTGGGGCAGGCTGTCTTTTAGAAAGTTAGGCTCTGCTGCTCACCCAGCCTGAGAAAGGGCTGAGATATAGGATTCAGATCCTCTTGTGGAATATGGAAGGACTGGGCAAAGCTGAAGCCAGGCCCTCCGTCACCAACGTGAGACATCCTGAAGGTTGGTGGAGGGACATTTGGCAGATTTGAACAGCCTGATCCAAGGCAGAGTGAGCTGGAGCAAAGCCCTTAATCCTGAGTGGTGGGAAGAATTAGAAAGAGAGTTGACTAGGGGATACGGTTAAGAACATGACTTAGTGATCAGACAGAACGGGCTGCAACCAGCTTTGCCATGAACACAGCCTCATGAGCTTGGGCAGATTAGAGGACCTTGTTGGGCTTTTTGCGCCATGTCTGTAAAATGGATGTAACCTGCTTAACTCCATGGTAGAGTGATCAGCAGAGGAACCAAGTGTGTCCTCTGGAAGGGTGGCTGGTACGGTGCCTAGTCTTGGATCTGTGGTCCCTGGTCTCAGGGTGGGGAAATCTACTCCTTGGCCACTGAGCTACAAAGCTGGAAAGACTTGGAGACTAATCATGGAGGATGCTTGAATCGGGTCAGGAACCTGCCCAGCTCCTTGCGGGCCTCGTCTTCATCCTTCCCACACACGGCCACCAGAGGGCCTTGGCTCCTCTGTCCACCGCTGTTGGCTTGCTCAGACACGGCCCCCCAGAGCCCCAGTGGGTTGCTGGAGAAACGGCTCTCTTTCCAAGGATCAGCCAAGGAGCAAGGCCTTCAATGAGAGCTGTTTGTAGTCACTGGTGCTACAGGCGAGGGAGCAGACAGACTACTCTGCGGTGGGCGAAGTTGGCCCTTGAGCACATGATCTGCTTTCCATGAAGCGATTACCCAAGGTTACCCTGGGGCTGGCCTGGGGCCCTTAGTGAATGAGGGCCTTCTGGATAGAGGCAGATTATAGTTCAGCAAATTTCCAGAAGGGATGGCACCGTCTGGATGATGGGTGGGAGGCTAGCAGTGTTCTCAGTAGGTGAAGGGCCCAGGAACCCTCCCCAGCTCCCAATTCACCTCATCTTCTAACTCTCAGTTTATTATGCCAGTAAGGTCTGATATTAAGAGGCAAGGAGCCCATTGGAAATGTTGCTCATATCAGCTATTCACATTGTAGTAGGAAAGAGCTTTCATTTTCCATGCTAAGTGAAGTAAAAGTGAAAGTGTTAGTTGCTCAGTCGTGGGGAAACTTTTTGCAACCCCATGGACTATAGCCTGCCAGATTCCTCTGTCCAGGGGATTCTCCAGGCCAGAATACTGGAGTGGGTAGCCTTTCCCTCCTCCAAGGGATCCTCCCAACCCAGGGATTGAACCCAGGTCTCCCGCATTGTGGGCGGATTCTTTACCAGCTGAGCCACCAGCCCATGTAGGAAGCCCATGCTAAATCCTTAACAAAAACACCTTAGACATGGCTCCATAACCTGCCATTCTTATCCCTCTGGCTCATCACTCTAAACATCCCAGTTTTCAGAAATCACCACGCTCTTGCCTGGTTCCTTGCCTCTGCCCACGGTGTTTCCTTATTCTGAATGCATCCACCTGCTCTCCTTCTTCTAACATTCCTCCTTTGGATCCAGCAGGTACCACCCCGTTTCCTGCCTCTATTTTCCCAGAAGACTTTCTACTTATCCTTTACAGAACACTTATCGGAGGGGGTGATTGCTGTATGTTTGTGTCTCTCCTCATCACTAAAACGAGCCTCTCAGGTGATTCATCCTCACACACTCTGCTTGAACACCTGTCCCGAGATACTCACCATCTCGAAGGCTATGCATGCCATTGCAAACAACTCTCTCGGCAAAAGTGGTTTTCCCATTATTAGGAACCAAATCTTCCCTGGTATATGAACCTACTGACCCCAGCAGTTCAGCTGCCTAAAATTCTTTCAAATCGGAATAAAGATTCTCTTCCCATAATTAGGAACAGATCTCAAATATAAATATCCTGAGAGTGGGCAATACATGTATAACTTATTCTAAAGTATAAATGATAAAAGCTTTTCCATAAAACAAGATCTTACTAAGAGAACCTAAGGGTAGGATTAGGAATATAAGGACATGAAAAATTTGATATAGTAGAGCACTGGACTAGGAAATGAAAGATGGGCCCAGTTTGACCTGTTATTTCTGAGTTTTGGTTTCCTCATCTGGAAAAGGAATCACTTACAGGATGAAGAATTCTATTTATTACTGTAATTGCAAAATTTTGTGTGGAAGTGGTCCATTCACCTGGGCTTGTCTTAAGCCTTTGATTTGGCTTGGCTTTCTCAGTGCTTTCTTAGCTCTGGATGGGCAAAAATTTGCACGTGTGTCAATGAGCTTCAGTCTCCTGGGGACTGGGTTGATGTTCTTGGTGCCAAAGATGCTGACTCACACCACTCACCATTACATCAATCAATGAGGCTTTTATTCCCGCCTGTTTTGAACCTTCCTCTCCCCTGCCTTGAAACCCTGTTTTACCATGGCTATTTATGGAATTCGTATCATAAATATTTGCAGGTAACACATTTACTGCAGGTAACACATTTTATTATGATTTTATTATATAATCTCTTTTCCTGGAGTTTTGCAAGTAAAGACTACATAAGAACCAACTCTTTATTTGTCCTAAGTTCCACCCTACAGAACCAGGCCAATATTATAATTGCTTGATGCACAAGACTCAGTGACTCAATAAATACTTTACAAAAATAATGTATTTTTTCCTTTCTTAAAACATAAAAAATTAGGATTTTCTAGATGAGTTCCCTTCCTCATTTTTATATTTATTTACTGGAAATATATTGGTGGAGAAAAAAATTGTTAAGATGGTATGAAAATAAAATAGATGAAATGAAGTTCATGTTCTTTCTCCATTTATTTTGCAGTTTTCTTTGGAAAAGTGCTACTCCTTGTTTTTAAGTCTGATCTTCCTGTAGCCTTCTGAACCTATTAAGGCATGAGCAGAAATTCTACCATTCTGGGGTCTTTTAGTAGAATTACAGCATTGTGCTAATATTATCCTTTATTTTAAACCTTACTTAAAACTAGGCCTCAGATTTGCTCTTAAAATATCCATCTGCTTCCCCCTCTACCCCCTACCAGTCTGAGGGAAGGGCATTTTGGCAGCTGAGACTTAAGCGAAGTACCTCACTGGCTAACTCACCTTTGGTTTCAGGTTTTCTTATGCTGATATCCTTCTATTGCATTTCTCATTTTTAAAGAAGTCATTCCTGGAAAATTCCCTTTCTCTTCCACCTCCCTAAGCCTCTTTCTGAACTCTCACGGAAGTGATTAAATAATTTCGGGATGACAACTCCAGAGAAAAGGTTATGCATAAATCACATTCATATTAAATAAGTTATACATAAAACTGCTTATCACGTTTACAATTTCAGTCTCTTTGCCCCATTGCTTCTCTCGGAACCATTGAATCCGAGGTGAGTTGAATTCCACCCACCACAACTTCCAGGTTCTTCTTCCGGCTTCTTTCTTCACATCCTCCTGAGAACGTCCCTTCCTCGGAAGAGTTCCAAGGGGACCGTTGACATTGAAGATGGCAACGGTGGCTTCAGATGGCAGTTGCGAGGGCCTGGCGCAAGCCCTCGTGTAACTTACGACAAATGCTCGCGTGGTATATACACCTGTACATGTAAGCTGGCGAGAGCGGCTCTCCGCGGGCTGCAATCAGCGTGGGGCGTTTGTGTCGGGAACACCAGAGGCGGCGTCTCTTTAATACTCCCTGGCCTCTTGAAACTGCTTGATGTAATCTTCGTCGGAGGGGCTCTCCGTGCACTTCTGTCCGTTGTTGGGAGGCCGAGCCTCGTTATACCTGCTCCAGTCGCCCTTGCAGATGACCCACGGCAGGATGTCCACTTTGTAGTGGAGCTCCGCTGAGAACTCAGTGCTGATGAGGTTGGGCGTCCCCGCCCCTTTGCCCCTGGTGATAAGCTGCATGTTGTCGCCGTAGCAACAGTGCTGGGCAGCCAGCGTGGTGCTCTCCAGGGACAACATGGAGCGAATGCAATACCGGGCTGTGGGTTTATAGATCTCCAGCTTCTCCTTGGGCCCGCTGGCGTCCTTCCAGCGGAAGTCCTTGCGCTTGATGCGGTCGAAAATGTCAGCTGTGCTGTAGGCCACCTCGGTGGGGTAGGAGCAGGGGCAGCTGGGCAGGTCGTTGATCACCTTGTGCATGTATTTCTTTAGGAACTCGCTTTTGCAACTCATCCAGCGCTCACAGCTGTCCGTGTCTGAAAAAGGCCACAGAGAAACTTCTCATCAGGTGCAAAACTGGGAGCAGGATGACTTTAAAGTCAACCTCTCCATTCCCGGGTGGCAGTCCCTGGTGTGGTGAACACACTCACTGTCCTTGAACTTGGGAATTTCTTTGTCCACAAAGTTCTCTGCACCACCAATTCCTTACTTTATATTATGAAAAAATTTTCAGATACATAGGAGAGAAAATATACAATGACTGCCTAGATGCCATCACCTAGACTCAATCATCGTTATATTACCCTCATTAAAATTTTCTTTTGGAAACATATAATATTATTATTCCCAAACTAGTCAATGCTAAAGGAAATCAACCCTGAATATTCATCGGCAGGACTGATGCTGAAGCTCCAATACTTTGGCTACCTGATGCGAAGAAACAACTCATTGGAAAAGCCCCTGATGCCGGGAAAGATTGAGGGCAGGAGGAGAAGGGGGTGACAGAGGATGAGATGGTTAGACAAAATCACTGACTCAATGGAAATTCCAGGAGATGGTGGACAGAGGAGCCTGACCTGCTGTAGACCATGGGGTCCCAAGAGTTGGACATGGTTTAGTGACTGAACAATAACAAGTTTTAGTAGGCATCTACAAAAAAAGGTGTATTTTCTATGGTTTCCTGAATAACCATAAGCCCATTATCTATCACTCATAACTAAATGAACAATAATTCAGAGATCCATTTTGAATCTTCTCTTTAAATAAGCAATGAGTGATAGAATATACCTCAAAGTAATATTTGTAAGACTAAGTTTTATTCTACCACTCATTGACTTGGAGATCAGTCCTGGGATTTCTTTGGAAGGAATGATGCTAAAGCTGAAACTCCAATACTTTGGCCACCTCATGCGAAGAGTCGACTCATTGGAAAAGACTCTGATGCTGGGAGGGATTGGGGGCAGGAGGAGAAGGGGACGACAAGGATGAGATGGCTGGATGGCATCACTGACTCGATGGACGTGAGTCTGAGTGAACTCCAGGAGTTGGTGATGGACAGGGAGGCCTGGCGTGCTGCGATTCATGGGGTCGCAAAGAGTCGGATACAACTGAGTGACTGAACTGAACTGAACCTCTTAACCATAGGCAGCAAACAGTAACAATCATTATATGCAAATCTCCATGAAAGATGCCTTAAAGAAGAGGCTGGTGGACCCTGGTTTTAGAGAATTCAACATTTGGCCCAAGGCCACTGACCTGTAGCCTTATAGCCAGAACTTGTCATCAGAGGTGTGTCATGTTTGGCCGTTACAGTATTTAAAAATAATGAATTAATTGCCAATATTTAAGAATTAGTTGATTCTATTTATTCCTGTAGATTCCCTGTTCCATTTGAAAAAACAAAAGATATACTGATGCTGGTCCCACATTGTTCCCATGGGAACAAGTGGTCCTGTGAATAGGGGACAAGCGGCTACTTCTTGGTCAAGGCAGGAGGTCCCCGGTCTGTCACCTTCCCTGCCTGATCCTGTCCCTGTGGGTGTTCACTCTGGGTCATTCAGTCGTCAGAGTTTAGGGCTTCTGGGCTGGTTAATGTGTCAGTCTGTGTTTTCCCAAAACCTGAGACAACGATGCAATGGAGACAGTTCTTTGGGAGGTGATTCTGGGAAACACCAGCAGAGAAGGGAGGCGGGACAGGGAAGGAGGTGGGCAGTGTGGAGTGTGGATCAAACACGTAACCACTGGAGAGACTGGAGCATCTTTTCCCAGGACCTGGGAAACCCCTTCAGAGTCAGGGTGGACCTTTACCCAAGGTCCGTGATCCTGCAAAACAGCCAAGGTTAAGAAATCTCCCCACTTTTGCACATTTTGGAAAACCACTTACTGTAAGAACCCTCTTCCCCACAGAACATGGTAAGTCTCACCGCTGCCCCTGTGTTTTCCTATGACAAAACCAGACACAGGGGCTTCCCTGGTGGTCCAGTGGTTAAGACTTGGCACTCCCAAAGCAGGGGACCCAGGTTTGAGCCCCGGTCAGGGAACGAGACCCTGCGTGCCACGATTAAACATCCCACATGCTGCAACCAAGACCCCGTGCAGCCAAATAGAAACAAAACAAAACAAAACCCAGATGTAGATGCTCCAGATTCCCTTTCTTTGCCTGATAAATGATTAGCTAAACTGCTCATCCCCACCGATCAATTAGAGCAAAATGTATCTCAGATAAACTTTAGTGAATATCCTCTCCTTCTTTCAAGTCCCTGAACTTGGGCCTGCCCTCAGCCTGGGCCAGAATACAGCCTTTCTTTAGGGGTGCCTCCCGAAAAGAGGTTGGTCTCCCAGTAGAACATTCGCTCATGTCCTGTGTGATTCTGACACTCTTCCATCTCATGTCCCCTACAGGGTTCTTCCAGCTTTATTTACTCCTCTGTCAAAGAAAACTCTTTAGCCCTAACTCTTGAGAGGCTTGCAGGCCTCTAGGTGCAGTGTTCTCTATTGCGAACAGGCCCCTTGCCCTTTGCACTAAATAATCCTTGGAATACAGTCTTTGAAGAGAGGTATTTTTATTTGGCAGGGGCCTGGGTATCAGTCACTGACTGGGGGCTGCTCCTGGACTTCTGGATGACTGTGCATTTATGGGCTGGTGGGCTCTGGGGGCCAGAACAGGCCCCCGGCAGAGACCCCCAGGGGCTGCTGCGGGGTAAGGATGTGGCGTGGGCAGGTTTCCTGAAGCATCTGGCTCAGAAAGCTGCACTGGGTTGGATGAAACGTATCTCAGGAAACCCTCCATGGTGGAATGCAGGGGTGTGTGGTGGGGAGCAAAAGCAAAAATATCCCACCGGTGTTAAAAAATGTCATTTTCTATCAGGGCAAGTCAGGGGGTGCATCCAGGGGTGAGCGGCCCTGGGCTGGCCCGGAGGCTTGGAGGGGTGGCCACAGCTGTCTCGCTCAGAGCTCCTGCAAGAAGGCCTCAGGGGTGCTTTGCTGCCCGGTGTCGTGCACCTGCCCTGGGGTTCACATCCAGCTTGTGCTCCCTTGAGGCTGCTCGTGGTCAGCCGCTAGGGTGCTGCATGAGGGGGGACTCCCGGGTGAGGCAGCCTTTGCTGGCTTCCTCATGGGTGTAGGTGAGACTTTCTCCAGCTTCCCGGAGGCCCTTGCTCCCAGCCCTCTCTCCTTCCTTCCCTCCCTTGGCAGGGGTCAGGTCTGCCCCTCCATCTGAAAGCTCTCCCCGCCTCCTCTTGCTCCCATGCCTTTGTCCCTTGCAGGCGGGAGGCTCCCCCAGGGAGGGTTTTGAGTGTCCAATCCCATCTCAGAGGGCTGGACTGGACCCAGACTTCGTCCAAGAGCAGAGAGGAAGGCCAGCCAGGTTGGCGGTAACTGTGCGGCCCATGGTTAAGCAGAGAGAGTCTGAGGGCAGGGAACACGTTGTTTCCCTGGAGCAGAGGATGTACAGAAGGGAGATCACTGGTGTCAGGACCTGGGGGTCTTCAGTGTGGTTTAGGCTCATTCAGAGGGCACTAGGGAAGCACGGATGGTTTTTGAACGACAGCAAGCTCTTCAAAGCCAATTGTAAGAGTCCCAGCGAGATGCTTGGCAGGTATGGAGGGTGGGATCAGGAATAGTCGGGAAGGTGGGGCTGCCAGAACTTGGAAGGCTTGGGGGGAGGGAGGGAGGTGTCAGAAGTGACTGCCCACCACTGATCTGGGTCCTGGGAGGCTGGTGGTGTCAAGAGTGAAAATCGAGCGGTCAGGATTGCAGCTTGAGGGAAATGAGGAAGAGAGATCTGGGGCACCTCTCAGGAGCATGGGAAAGGCCTGGCCTCAGATGGCATGTGTGGGCGCATGTGTCAGACTGCCTGGGTCAAATCCCGGCTCAAGTACTTAGTAGCTCCGTGACCTTGTGCAAGGCATGCTACCTCGGTGGGCTTCAGTTTTCCCATCTCTAAATAAAATGCTGGGGATAAAAACAGCACCCATCTCAAGAAAGTCCCAGGAGGGTTAAACCAGAAGGCAAGCAGACCATACACAGAACAGGGTGGGGAACACCACCTGCAGGAAGGTGCCAGACTCTGGGACTCCACCCCGGCGAGCTCCCGAGTGCGCCGCTGCAAGGAATGGAAGCGTTTCCTGGGAAGTGCAGGTCTGCAGAGCCAGTGAGGGTCCTCCTCAGAGGGCAGGGTTTTCAGAAACAAGATTCACAGAGGCTCCAGAAAACAGCTTTGCACTTTCCCTCCAGGGCATAAGGGCATCAAAAGTCAAGTACATACAGGACTTGCATCCATTGATTTATTATTTTTTTTAATCAGACTTACACGGAGTATTCAGTGTGAATGTTTTCAGTGCTTTATGAGTATCAACTCATTCAACTCTACAATAGATCTAGGAGGTAGGCACCATTAAAGTATGAAAGTGTTAGCCGCTTAGTCACGTCCAACTCTTTGCAACCCTATGGACCGTAGCCTACCAGGTTCCTCTGTCCATGGAATTCTCCAGGCAAGAATACTGGAGTGGGTTGCCATGCCCTCCTCCAGGGGACCTTACTGGCCCAGGATCAAGCCCAGGTTTCCTGCATTGCAGGCAGACTCTTTACCATCTGGGCCACCAGGGAAGCCCATACACCATTACCTTAGACCATTTTTCAGATCAGAAAACTGAGGCAAGAGTCAGTTAAGACATTTGACCTTATGCTAGTTAAGCTTTTCTCACCCCTGCTGGGCATATTCCATTTGTCCTTCTGTCTCCTCATCTCCCTTTTCCTTGCCCTGGAAGGCTGCCCTGCATGGGTCTGATTTGTGGACTCCCTGAGCCCTAGTTTCTAACTGGGGTACGCCGATGGAAGGACCAGGTCGAGTGGCAGAAGGAAGAAGGGGTGAGGTAAGGGTGCTGTCCCTGAGGCTCCTCCCTCCCTGTTAACAAGCTGGCTACATCCTGGGAGTCAGGAGTGTGTCCACTCCACCCAGTGGTTCTGGGACCCTTCCCCTAGTCCCTTCCGTCCAGCGGGTGGTGCGGGCTCCCCACTGTCGCCAGTCACAGAGTGCTGTACAAGCCCTTCTTGGTTTCCATCCACCTGCTCACACCTTTGCCAGCAGATCCTCATCAAATGCTCCTCTGTCACCTGATTTGAGCGTGAACTGTGTCTGTTCCTGCCCGGAACCTGCCTGACATGCCATCCCTTCTCATCCGGTGTGTCCTGAGCTGCCTGGGGAGGGGCACCTGGTCTCAACCCCTGTGAAAGGGCAAAGCAGCTGCCTGCCTGTGGGGCAGGAAATGGGGGAAGACAGAGTTGTTCTCTGCCCCAAAAGCCTGCCTTGCTGCTTGACTATTTTATGCAAAACACCCACAACCTTTAAATTTTGGGGATTAAATGCACTGTGTTTGCAGAAGGCTTCTGCTAGTGGCAGCTGGGTGTACATGAAGGACTGTGATGGAAGTCCTGGGCAACAGAATTTCCAAACTGATTCCAGTTTGGCTGAGGAGAGCAGAAGTGGGTGCAAATGAGAAATGGGGCAGAAGGAATCTTACCTTTCTGCAATATAAAATCACGTCCAGAAGCACATGCAGCTATTTTTATATAGCAGGATTTCCCCTTGCTGAGTAGACACTTTTAACTCTGTCTGGCCCATGTTTATTGTACTTGCTCTGGCACTTTCTACCAGAGGAGTAGCAGGGTGTTACAAAGGTTTACAGAAAACTCACGTGGTGGGGGGCGGGGGCGGGATTGGGATGGGAAAGGCAAAACGTTGAGGAAGTGCCCTTTCTCTTCTTTCCTCCCTGTGGCCCTCTGCTGGGAAACTGACATCATCACTTCTTTATTTCGTTGGGGACACTTGGTGAGGGCTGCGAGAAGAGATTCCATGAGGCCTGAGGCCCCATGATGGGTGAGCCCCATGCCAGGGGCAGGGCGGTCCCACCCGCATGCCGGGGCGGGTGCAGCAAGGCTGCTGGTCTCCGTCTGTCACTGCAGGAGGCTCCCTTTTGCTTGGTGTATATTTGGCAAGCAAGAAAAAGGCCGACAGCACTGGACCCCATAAGAGGAAGACGCAATGCTTAAATGGGTCCAAGGATGGCATGGCAAAGGCAAAAGGAATCTCTAAGACACTAAATCAATATTTGGATGAAAAATGAAAAGAAAACTCTTCATACCGACTTCGAACAGTTTGGTGGCATTAAACTCTTCACTTCCCGCAAGCAGACTCACTTCGGTGGCAGCTGTCCTGAAGGTGTCTTCAATTCCTAGACACAGACAGGAGCTCTTTTTTCTCTAGTTATATGGAAAAAGTTACCCCCCTGCCCCCGCCCCAGCCCCACTGGCAAATAAAAAAACAAATACACATGAACAAAGCCTTTTTTGTACTCATTACTACTCATGGGCAGAAACTTGCCAACAGAGGAAACAGTAAAAAGCAGGTATAGAGCATAAAATATATTAAAACCCCAGATACCATTTGCGGCATGAAATCAGATCCAAATGTGCCTGAATGTCCTAAGGAGCTCATTCCCTGGTCCCAAGAGTGGGGTTTTGGGTGGTGCTGGACACACGTCAGGATGTATATTTGTCTGGAGGTGTCAGGCTGGCAAAGTGAGCCAGAGACTGGAGAGTGTGTTGGTGTTGTGTGTTGTTTAGTCACTAACTTGTGTGCGACTCTTTTGAAGCCCCATGGATTGTAGCCTGCCAAACTCCTCTCCCCATGGGATTTCCCAGGCAACAACACTGGAGCGGATTGCCATTTCCTTCCCCAGGGAATCTTCTCGACCTAGGAATCAAACCCACGTCCCCTGCATTGGCAGGCAAATTCTTATCCACTGTGCCACCAGGGAAGTCCAGTGTTAACAACTTGTCTAGTGGTTAACACTGGTCTTAAGGACTGACTCACTGGGGTTCAAGTGAGTGACTTGGGTAAGCCCCAGAACCTCTGGGTGATTTGGTTTTCACATCCATAAGCGGGGAGAACCAACAACCCTCCTCAGAGCCTTGAATGAATTAAATGAGTTATGCATAAAGAAAGCACTTAGCGTAAGAAGCAGTAAGCGTTGGCTGACATTTTCTCCTTGAATATTTATCTAGCTCATTCTGAGGTAAAAGACCCATTTCTTGTATGTTGGGACTTTCAGCACCACTGATGATGCTGCAAAAAGAATAAGCTGGAGGAGGGATGGATTGGGAGTTTGGGATTAACAGATGTAAACGATTATATATAGAATGGATAAACAACAAGGTTCTACTGTATAGCACAGGGAACTATATCCAATACCCTATGATTAAACCGTAATGGAAAATAATATGAAAAAGAATGTAGTATAAATATGTATATATATGTATGTATAACTGAATCACTTTGCCATACAACATTGTAATTCAACTATACTTGAATAAAATAAATATTAAAAAGTTAAAAACAAAAAAATTCAATGTTAAAAAAAGAATATGCTGGGTTTGTCATTACTTGCTCTGAGCAACTGAACCTAGTTTGCCTCACGTTTCCTGGCTCCCTCCCCTACTCAAATGACCATCCCTACCCAGGCTTCCTTTGCAAACGGGAATCTCCTGCAAGTGGAAGCAGTCAGGAGAGGAAGGAACAGTGGAATGTGGGCTCTTTGTTGGAGAACTTTGGCTGTCCTGCTAGGTGTGAGTTGATTTCGTTTAAGGAGCTCTCTGATTTTATGTGAGGCCCTTCGAGCTTATTTGTACGGTCAGCCTAGGGGACAGATTTTTACAGTGTCATCAGGGAGACTGCCTGGCCCTTAAGTCTTTCCAATGAGGCTGAGAATCAAGACATCAGGAAAGGAAAGAGATGGTGCAAAAGAAGATCCTTCATGTTCAAGGGAGCCCTGCAAAGCTGGGGGAGTCAGGAACAGAAAGGCAGAAAGGATGGAAGCCAGGGCAGACGAGAAGGGAATGTATGAACAGGGCTGCTGGCCATGCTGCTTTCAGCAGTGAGAGAAAACATTTAAAATGGGAGGAGAGATGATATCTGCTATCAAGTTAGCTGGGTCCACTGTTTTGTGTCTGCATGCCAACTCTGGAGGAGAAAGCAACAGGCAAGCTGCCAAGCCCTGACATGAAATGCTGTCTGTATTCACGTGTGCCTGAGCGCAGTACCTTTCACCCTAGTGGTGGTGGAAGAATTTAATCGTTAAGAACATGGATTCTGGAATCAGACTGCCTGCATTCAAATCCCAGCTGGACCACTTGCTTCTTGTGTGACTCTAGACAAATTAGCCCATGCGTCCCAGTTTCCACAGCTGCCAAATGAACAGCATCATCAGTACTTAGTTCATGACATTACTGTTGGGATTAGACGAAATAACACATGCAAAGACCTTAGAAGTTTGCTTGATGCTGAAATACTCAAAAAGTTCTACTCTTCATGACCTTCCGTATCATCTTTTTTCTTCCTCATCTTCCCAATCTTTACCTTCATTTTCTTTTGCTTCATCTTGTCTTCATCTTCTTTTCCCTCTCCTCTTCACTTTCTTCCTGCCTTCCTCCTCTTCTTCCTTCTGGTTATTTGTTGGTTTATTTCTACCCATCCCACCAGACTTCTACCTCTGTTTCATTGTGATGAGTATGGGAAAGATCAGGGCAAACCTCTTGATGGGAATTGATCAAGCACTTTCGGAAATCCATCCGCACGGCTGACGGGGTCCGGAACTGCCTTTTCTCACACATCAGCCCCGTCTTCTGCGTACGCCCGTCTGTTACCACACGCATGCCCAAACTGATCGTCTCTCTCCGCGGAAAACCCTTTGCTCCTCCACATTTTTCTTCTAAATCTCAGCCTTGTGGTTTGAGAACAAAGTTTCTAGGGGTAGAAAAAGGAAGTCTGGGGTGTGGGGAATCAAATGTTCTGTTTCTGAAATTTCTTTCAGAGGAAACCGTTTGGAAAGTGTGATTTCTTGGAAGAGGCTGGTTTTCTACCTGTCTGTAGGGAACATAAACTCTTAGGTAAAGTGTCAGAAAGTAAGTATTTTAGGCTTTGTAGGCCCACTCCAGTACTCTTGCCTGGAAAATCCCATGGATGGAGGAGCCTGGTGGGCTGCAGTCCATGGGGTCGCTAAGAGTCAGACACGACTGAGCACTTCACTTTCACTTTTCACTTTCATGCATTGGAGAAGGAAATGGCAGCCCACTCCAGTGTTCTTGCCTGGAGAATCCCAGGGACGGGGGAGCCTGGTGGGCTGCCGTCTATGGGGTCGCACAGAGTCGGACACGACTGAAGAGACTTAGCAGCAGCAGCAGCAGCAGCAGGCTACATATGGTCTTTTAAAAATTGAAGTATAGTTGATTTACAATGTTGCATTAGTTTCAGGTGTACAGCAAAGTGATATATATATATATATGTATATAAAATGATAGGAATATATATTTGGTATCATATGTATATCGTATATATTCTTTTTCATATTCTTTTCCATTATAGGTTATTACAAAATATAATAGTATAATTCCCTGTGCTATACAGTAGGTCCTTGTTGTTTATTTTATATATAGTAGGATATATCTGTTAATCCTGAACTCCTAATTTACCCCTTCCTCACTCATTTCCTTGTTGGCAACCGTAAGTTTGTTTTCTATGTCCATGCATCTATTTACATTTTGTAAATAAATTCATTTCACCTTCGGACTGGGTTGCGTATCCTTCCTCCTCCTCCTCTCTCTTCACAGCCCTTTAAAAACGTGTGGGCCATACAGAAACAAGACTAGACAGCGGTTTGGCAATACTACTACAGTCACAATTGTTTTCTACTCCAATATGACCTCTCACTAAGTTTGCAATTATTAGTTAAGTTTTAAAAAACATGGACAACGCAGTTTAAAGCGATAATTAAATGCCAAGGTGCCCCAATTTGCTCCCTCTGGAACTTTCAGCAACTCTCAGGCTAATGCACGGTTTTTCTTTGGGTGGCCTTTAAGCCTCTGATCCTGGCTTCCTTATTAGCCCATGAACATCCATCTTCATGTGTCTCTTTAAGGTACCAACCAATTCCACACCAAAGGACCAAGTTAACCAGAATCACGCCTTAAATTAAGTACATGGGAGCACTGTCTTCTAGGTCATGTTTCCTGCAACCGCATATCAGGCTCAGAAAATCCATCTTTTCATCCTCTAAGCTCATTGTCTCTTGTCCCAGTCTGGTCAGAATTCCCATTAGGAAAATGGTTGTCTTGTAAACAGTCAATTTCTATAAGTTTTTAAATAGAAGCTACAACCTTACCCAGACTCACAGAGACAAAGAACAAACTAGTGGTGAGCAGTGGGGAGGGTGAGGAGGGGTGCCATAGGGCTGGGATGTTGGTGGGGTACACAAACTCTTGGGTATAAGCTACAGAGATGTATTATACAGCATGTGGAATGTAGCCAATATTTTGTTATAACTGTAAATGGAGTATAACACTTGGAAATTGTATAACAAAATGGAAAATAGAACAAAAAGGAAAAGCTTCTCGGGGAACGTAGCCACACCCCTGAGTGCACCCACCTGGGCAGTTGGGACGGCCACACGTCCTAGACTCGGTCGCAGTACACGCATAGCCACAAGACCTGGTCCGCCTCTGGTTGCCATTCCCGCAGGTGACACTGCAAACAGACCAGAGGCTCCAGTCGCCCTCACCGTCTGTGGAATCTGGAAGGGAGCAGGCAGATGGTCACCAGCCTTGCCCAAAGAGCCCTCACAGCCCCCATCCGGCTGCCTGCCAACTGCCCACTTGCAGCATCCCCACTGTTGGAGGGGACCAGGTGCCAGCCAGAGGTGAAAAGTTATGGCCCCAGTGCTCATTTCAGAGATTAGCTTCATGGTGCAGGGCCTCTCTCTGAGGTTCTGACCCCTAGAAGATGCCTGCGTGCGTGCATACTCAGTCAAATCTGACTCTTGGAGACCCTGTGGACTGTAGCCCGCCAGGCTCCTCTGTCCATGGGAAGAATACTGGAGTGGGTTGCCGTGCCCTCCTCCAAGGGATCTTCCTGACCCAGGGATCAAATCCAAGTCTCCCGTGGTTCCTGCGCTGCATGCAGATTCTTTACCACTGAGCGCCTGGGGAAGCCCAGAAGATGTCTGAAAGTGAAAGCCGCTCAGGTGTGTCTGACTCTTTGCCACCCCATGGACGATACAGTCCATGGAATTCTCCAGGCCAGAATACTGGGGTGGGTAGCCTTTCCCTTCTCCAGGGGATCTTGCCAACCCAGGGACCAAACCCAGGTCTCCCGCATTGCAGGTGGATTCTTTACCGTTGAGCCACCAGGGAAGCCCAGAAGATACCTAGTAAGTGCTTATTGAAAATGCACACATCCACAGAGCATGGGACCATGCAGTAATATGATAAAGATTTTCCAAAATGACAGCCATCAGTTCCTTCACATGCACCGAGAGGAGTCACATGAAGGGCCCCAAAACACTCCACATGGGAATAAAGCCTTCTTGGACCTTCCAGGCACTTCTCAGGGGACAGCTAAATGCAGCTGATGCCGTTGGCAGTAGAGGAGCTGCCCAGTGGAGCCCTGCCTGAAGTTCTGAGTCACAGAGTTGCGAGAAATAATACAGTGCTGATGTCTGAGTCACCAAGTTTGGAATGGTTGTTATGCAGCAGTAGATAACTGATGTGTGCTTAGTCGTGGTCTGACTCTCTTGCGACACCATGGACTGTAGCCCGCCAGGTTCCTCTGCCCATGGGGATACTGGAGCAGGTTGCCATTCTCCCCTCCAGGGGAACTTCCCAACCCAGGGATTGAACCCAGGTCTCCCTCATTGCAGGCAGATTTTTTACCAGCTAAGCCACCAGGGAAGCCCAGATAACTGATACATAATGGTAGAGCTAGATGGTTCTTTGAGGTTATCACTCAACATCCATCCAACAAATATTCTATTATGTGCCAGGCCCAATTCTGGGTATATGAGATATATCATTAAATAAAACTTGCAAGGATCTCTGCCCTGTGGTACTAATAGTTTTGTGAGAAGAGTCAGACAATAATAAAAAAGACATACACAAAAATGACTCAATTATACAGTGTATCAGAAATCAGTGAGGGATAAAGAAAAAGGAGAAATGAACCAGACTGGGGGCTTGAGGGCCATGAGAGAGGTTGGTATGTTATCTAGACTAACTTGCTCTTTTTATTTTTTAATTTAAAAAAAATTAGAAAAAATTTTTTTGGCCACACTGCTTAGCATGCGGGATTTTAGTTCCCTGAGCAGGCCCCAAATCCACACTCCCTGCCTTGGAAGCCTGGAGTCTTAACCACTGGACCACCAGGGGATTCACCTGATTTCCTCTTTTTAAGAGTAAAGAAACTAAGTCCTGGAGTGCGTGGGTGACCCACTCAAGGGGAAGGGGAAGAGAAAGCAAAGCGTGGGCCCTAGTGCTAACGGCTTTTGCTCGAAAGCCTGACTCTGCAGCATCTCCCTCTGAACTACTTTTTCCCGCTTTATCCAAATCTTCCTCCAGCCTTGGGGCCTCTGCTAGTGCCAAGCACACAGCCGCAGTCATTGGCCTTGCAGGGCAGGGGTCTGCTCTGCTCGGAACAGGTCTCGGTGATTGTCATTACGTAGGCCTGGCAAGAATGCGGTCCACACATGTTTCTACCTGAACTGCGGGACCCGTGCCAGACTCCCAGGCTGTTGTTTACAGTGTGTTCACTCTCAGGCAAACCCAGGGCCACTGACTTTAGCCCATTGTTAGAGTCGTGGGGGCAGTCCTAATCCTTTCCCCTAACCCACGGTTGAGAGTCCAGCCACACCTCACCTGCCCCCGGGGGCCCCATCCCTTTCTCCTGACTCCCCCAAAGGGGTTTTTCCAAATTTTGATTTCCTTCTAAGACATGATTTTCCAACCACATGGCCAAGCAGATGTTTGAAACTCCTGCCTCGTGCGAGGGAGGCGGGTCTACTTCCCCTCCCACCCTGGCCGCCTCCATCTTTCCATCTCCACCTGAGTATCAGTGCAGTGGAACCCGAGAGATCGCTGAGCACGGGGCCGGGGCTGCCACCTCTCAGGCCTCTTGGTAACTCACCAAGAACACAAAGGACATGCCTGAAACAATCACATGCTCACACTCCTGTCGGTGGGTGTATCCATGTGTTACACGCACGGAGGAACACACTCGGCACCTCCCGTGTGACTCTTCCTGGGGTCTGACTTGTTAAAAGGAACACTCACCACCACAAAAAGTCACCAGTCAAGATGATACTGTCTTCAGACTCATAAAAAGGGGGCAGTGGGTAAGTCAGAGAAGGCTTATTAATTCATGGAGGAAGAGTTGCTGTCCCCTGTGGGGTGGGTCTCAGCCTAAGACACGATCCAGGTGATTGATACCAAGAGGTATCCCGCTTGGCTCAGCAGAAGCAAAGGGGCCTCAACCACCCAGAATTCTCTGGCAGTACATCCTCCCTGGTATAATAAGAGGGAGAGCTAGCTTGGGGGAATATTGTCTCTGAATGTTGAGATTTTAGCATTAAACATACCATCTTGGAATCTCTGCCTGAGGTAATTTCTTATGTTGGTTTTTTAAAAATCTAAATTATTGAATGTTAGTACTGTATCAAATTATGTGAAAGATGATTCCATAATTCTCCGTGTACCCACCCCCTTTCATACCCACCCCAGCCCTGGGCCACTGACTTGCTCTGCTGCTGCTGCTGCTGCGTCGCTTCAGTCGTGTGTGACTCTGTGTGACCCCATAGGCGGCAGCCCACCAGGCTCCCTGGTCCCTGGGATTCTCCAGGCAAGAACACTGGAGTGGGTTGCCATTTCCTTCTCCAACACGTGAAAGTGAAAAGTGAAAATGAAGCTGCTCAGTCGTGTCCGATTCCTAGTGACCCCATGGACTGCAGCCTACCAGGCTCCTCCATCCATGGGATTTGCCAGGCAAGAGTGCTGGAGTGGGGTGCCACTGCCTTCTCCGTGACTTGCTCTGGCCCCTGAAAAAACAGCAAACATGATGCAACGCAGAGGCTAGAAAAGTGCCGGTGCCTCAGGGCTTGCGTTGTCCCTGAGGGAACTCTTCCACCGCCACGTGAAGAGCCTGGATGAGCCCGGAAGGCGTGGGGCCAGAGGGGGAGAGGCCCACCGGTCCCTGCACCCCAGCTGGCCAGCAGGGACCCCATCACTGGGAATGAGGCCATGCTGGAGCACACAGCCCCAGCCAAGTCAGCCCAGAGCAGAACAACGGTGCAGACAGCCTGTAGACTCTCTCAGAGACATTTGCGCTTTTAAGCCAGTAAGTTTTAGATTGCTGTTGTTTAGTCGCTCAGTCGTGTCCAACTCTTTTGCGACCCTATGGACTGTATCCTGCCGGGCTCCTCTGTCCACGGGATTTCCCAGGCAAGAATACTGGAGTCGATTGCCAATTCCTTCTCCAGGGGATCTTCCTGACACAGGGGTCAAACCTGCATCTCCTGCATTGCAAATGGATTTGTTTTTTTTTGAACTGTTGAGCAGTTTCTAAAGTAGCAAGAACTGGAACTTCCCTGGTAGTGCAGTGGTTAAGAATCCACCTGTCAATGCAGGGAATGTGGGTTTGATCCCTGGTCAGGGAACTAAGATCCCACATGCCACAGGGCAGCTAAGACCCAACAGAGCCAAAAAATAAATATACTATTTTTAATTCTTAAAAGAAAACAATAAAGTAGCAAAAGCTGTCACAAATACACCAGAACAAACTTTCCTATGAATGCTTTCTGAATGGCTTGGAGACTCTGGAACCAAGAAGGATTTATTACTTCAGTAAATGGATTTCTCCATGGCTTTAAAAAAAAAAAAAAAAGCTACCAAAGCCATTTATTTTCCAAACACTTCTTTACACTGGGCCCCCAAAGTTAGACATAGAACATTGATATCCCCACATGGCTGATCATTCCTATTGGCCTAGCAAGGAAGTGAAACAAAAATAGGCATGTCAGTCCACTTGCCAGAAGTGTCTAGAGCACACAGCCCTGGAGGAGCATCCCAGCCAAGTCTCTCCTCCCAGGGATTTCTATTGTTTAATGTATTTGAAGGACAGAAAGGGAATTTCTGATGTAGGGGAGGCAACAACACTCCGAGGGCAGTCTTCCTTTCTGCTATAATAAAATAAGCCTATTTTCATTGGCTTACCTACCAGAGAGCATCGCTGAGAGCAGAAGATGAACTTGAGCAGCAGTAATTACAAGGATGGCAACAAAGACAGCAGAATAGTCCCTGTGAAAGTTTATGTGAGGCTGTGGCAGCCCTGTCTGTGACATCAAAGAGCTGAGTGAGGGCAGAGAACAATCCACAGGGCAGTGGGCTGGGAGCTGGGCTTCCAGGGTGTCATTTGAAATTGTAAAGTGGTCATTATATACTTTCAGGGCACTCGAGTTCTGTGGTCCAGTTACAGTATTTGGGCAACTGAAGTGACTTGAGTCTTGGCTCAGCCACTGGCAAACCTCCACCATTAATCCTAGCTAGACGATTGTGACTGCCAATTATTGAAGCCCTGCCTTAACCAGCGGCTCTGTCTAAACACCCTGATTGAACCGCTGTAATAACCCTGCAAGGTAGGTGGAAACACCTTTTATGGATAAGGACACTGAGGCTCAGAGAGGTTAAGGTGCTTGATTAAGGTCACACAGCTCAAACTTGGCAGGGCTGGGATGAGATCTGAGATCTGCCTGCTTTGGCCATATTCTGCTCTATATCCTGATATTCCAGGAGCTTTGATTCTGGCCCAAACAGCCCTTCCTTAAGACATCTATTGTATCTGTGTGCTTGGTGGCTCAGTCATGTCTGACTCTTGGCAACCCCATGGGCTGTAGCCCTCTAGGCTCCTCTGCCCATGGAATTCTCCAGGCAAGAATACTGGAGTGGGTAGCCATTCCTTTCTCCAGGGGATCTTCTCAAGCCAGGGATTAAGCCCAGGTCTTTGGCACTGCAGGTGGATTCTTTACCATCTGAGCCACCAGAGAAGACCAAGATTCCCATTATGTGGCTATAATTCAACAAGACAAAGAAAAACCTTTCCAAAAAAATCACCGTGAAATCTATTAAAACAGGACCACAATCTGTCAGAGAATTGCAAAGAATCAACTGCCAGCCCAGATTACACTTCACTGTGTTCATCTGATTGTATTATCAGGTTACTTAGAGCAATCTTAGGGATGGTATACTATTATTTGACAGAAAGATACTTATTTGGACCCTTTCTTTGCCCTGGGTGACAACTTAAGTATCTCAAACACACAGAGGCCAAAGGTGAGCTGACTCATGGTCATTACATGCTTCCACCATCAAAAATTAGGTCTATTTTTTGTTGTTTTTCCTGTGGTCATGTATGGATGTGAGAGTTGAACTATAAAGAAAGCTGAACACTGAAGAATTGATGCTTTTGAACTGTGGTGTTGGAGAAGACTCTTGTGAGTCTCCTGGACTGCAAGGAGATCCAACCAGTCCATTCTAGAGGAGATCAGTCCTGGGTGTTTATTGGAAGGACTGATGCTAAAGCTGAAACTCCAATACTTTGGCCACCTGATGTGAAGAGTTGACTCATTTGAAAAGACCCTGATACTGGGAAAGATTGAGGGCAAGAGGAGAAGGGAGTGACAGAGGATGAGATGGTTGGGTGGCATCACCGACTCAATGGACATGGGTTTGGGTGGACTCCGGGAGTCGGTGATGGACAGGGAGGCCTGGCATGCTGCAGTTCATGGGGTCGCTAAGAATTGCACATGACTGAGCGATTGAACTGAACTTTGTTGTGTATTTTATAATTTATTCTAAAGACGCTGTTACATTCTACTTATTTCACCAAGGATTTTCTGAAATACTCTGGCTGCAGACATTTGCATTGTTATTAAAAACCCTAACTTCAAATATTTGCGATTGATAGCCTCCACTAAGCCCAGTTCCTATGGCAACTGTAGCTGGCCTCAGACAGGGCAGCAAGTCCAAAGGCCTAGTGATGGGCGCTGCTTCCCCACTGCATGAACCTCACCTTCCTGGGCTGAATGTTCTCTCCTTGTATCCTCCCTCCTCAGCCCCGACACAGGGATAAACACTTAGAAATTGCTCTATACTTTCTTGCTGATTGAAATAAAAGGGGACTTCGCTCATCTGATCCTGTAAAGAATTCTGGAATCTGTATATTCCCTTCAGCCATACTGAGAAGCAGTAATGATTCATCCACATTGCAAATGCTACCAAGTGACTGTAGCTTGTAAGCTACACACTTACAATCTTCCTTCTCAAAGCGTGGTCCGAGGACCAGCAGCGTCAGCTTCACCAGGTTGCCCGCCCCTTTTCTTCATCTGTGGCTTCAGGCGCAGCATTTACCAAGATGCCCAGGTGATTTGTGTGCACAGAAAGGTCTGAGAAGCACTGCTTTAGGGGTTCCATAAACGGACCAGATTTTCTTTATAAAGTAGGAATCCTGAAGTCTGGGGCTTCCCTGGTGGCTCAAACAGTAAAGAATTTGCCTGCAGTGCGGGAGTGTGTGTATCTGTTAGTCGCTCACTCATGTCTGACTCTTTGCGACCCCATGGTCTGTTCATGGAATTCTCTCCGCAAGAATACTTGCCTAGGAAATCCCATAGACAGAGGAGCCTGGCAGGCTACAGTCCATGGGGTTGCAAAGAGTCAGACATGACTGAACCACAGTTTAATGATGGCAGTGTTACTAAAAGAGACCTCACAGTCATCACGATGGAAGACTCTCTATGACCCAGGGATGCTGTAAGATGCAGACAGGGTACCGCCCCCCTCCCCAGGTATTGTAGATCTAGAAAGCTGGGGTGAAGATGGCTGTGACAGCCACAGTAACTGCTCCAGCAGAGGCAAATTCTACCCTCAAGATGGAAATGGAGGGGGGGGTTCTTAATGTTCATAAATTCAGCAGGATATATTGTGTAAAAACTTTAGATGAAAAAACGGTTTCTAAGTGGTGATCATCAAACTTCCATGAGCATGAGAGTCACCTGCTGACCTTGACTAAAAAAAGAAAGAAGCATACAAAGACTCCAGGTCTCACTCCTGCACATTGAGTGGAAGGATGGCAGTGGCCCTCGATCTGGGCTGTACCCTGGTGTCACTCGGGGAGCTTTAAAAATCCCTGATGCCCGGGTCCCACCCTAGAGACTCCAAGTTAACTGATCTCGAGAGAAGTCCAAGCATTGGGATTTAAAAAAATAAATGCCCAGATGAGTATGGGCAACCATACTGAGAAACACTGGTGTGTGGGGCCTCCCGCTTCCAGATCAGGAGCTTTCCTGGTGGCTCAGACAGTAAAGAATCTGCCTGCAGTGCAGGAGGCCCAGATTTGATTCCTGGGTTGGAAGATCCCCTGGAGAAGGGAATGGCTGCCTACTCCAGTATTCTTGCCTGGAGAATCCCATGGATAGTAGTTGCAAAGGGTCGTACATGACTGAGCAACCGACCCTGTCACTTTCATTTTTCCAGCGTGTCTGAGATTAAACAGTCCTGGAGTGGGGTCTGAAAGTCTGCGTTTCTATTATGGTCTCTGGGGACGCTGATCTACTGGCCTGGGGACCATACCTGGAGATATGTAGGGAAGGGGCTTGGGCCCAGGATAGGCATTACGTTTTCACAGGCAGTGGATGGATTCTGATGTTGAGGGTCTGAGCCTCCCTCAGAGAGACAATGTTCCACGTGGGCTAGGCAGGCAGGTTAAGCTGCAGTTCTGTGCAGGGTCAGGCCAGCACTCTGGGATCCTTGGTATTTCTCTTGTTCAACAGCTCAGCTCAGCCCTGGACTTCTACTACCATTCCTGTCTTCCAACCTAACTGTCCCTTCACAGACCCGCTTTACTGCCCTAAAGGACGTGCTTCCCCCTCCACCCCCGAGAGGCAGAAGAACACAGTGGTGAAGAGGACAGACTCTGTACCTAGATTGTCTGAGACGAATCTTAGGTCAAAGTTGCTTAACTTCTGCAGGCTTCAGTTTCCCCATTTGTAAAGTGGGGTCTCTGCCTCAGTGAGCTGATTAAATGAGCTAATTTTTGAGAGCTGCTATGAAGAGGGACTGTGGAAGGCAACTGCTACAGAAAGGCTGGCTAATGTTCTCAATCCTTCTTGGAAAAGAAATTGGACTTCTGGGAAAGGGGAAGGTTTTATAAGCAGTTGGGTGGGGTCTGGGAGCTCTCCTTCTGCTTCTCTAGCGTTTACTGTGTATCTCTACTGTGGCACTCTTTCGCTCCATCCATTAAGTTTTCTCCTTTCTTTCAAAGACAGGTGAGATGCTCTTCAGGGAAGGACCATGTCTTAATCTTTTTTGGATTTCCAGTACCTAGCAGAATGATGGGCAGAAGATGTGTTCAATGTCAGTTGCAACTAAGTGACGTGGTTGGGAACAAAGTCCTACTCTTTCAGACATTGCTTAGGATCATCTATTAGCAGGCAGAAATGACTTGCCAATATACAAGTGGCCTTTCTGCTGAAAATGGGGGTAAGGGTGAGAATGCAAATGGTGCAAAACAAGTTATCCTCATAGACCGTCTGCTCCTGAGTCTGCTGAGGCTGAACCACAAGGCCATCATCATGGTGGATGTATTTGTAAGATATCAAATACTCATAACATGGGGCACCCTGCCCGATTCTTCATGAAGACTGGCCAGATGCTTTCCAAATCGGTTTCCTCTTCATCTAGTTCACACAGAAAACATTTCCCAGCTTCCCTTGCATCTATATGGGATCATATGACAAAGTCTTGCCAATAGAATCTGGGCAGATTTGTCTTCTCCAGGCTGAGGGGGTTGAAAGCATGAGTGCCTTTTCCAGGCTCTGTCTTTCTACTTGTCTGCCAGCCAGAGGCAGAGCATCCAGTGGGTAATTCTCAGGCCCTCGCAGTTGGTGGGGCTTAAAGATGGAAGGAGTCTGGGTCCCCGAATGACTGGGTGGAGCTGCGTTCCTCTGACCCTGTCTTCCATCCCAGCTTAAGTGAGAAATGAACGTGGATTATTTTAAGCCATTGAACTTAGAAATTGTTTGTTGTCTCACCTATCCTACTCTAAAACCATGGGAAACTGTAAGTTCCAACTCGGGGTCTTGAAATTTATATGCTTGAGACATACATGTCCATGAGGGTTTCAAAGGGCCACTTCACTACCGGTGATAAACATAACATAGTTGCCTGGTCAAAGGAGACAGCTGGGCACATCTTTTTCACTAAATGGATTTTCATTATGGGTTTTTACAGTCAAATACATGAGGAAGTTCGGAGAAGGAAATGGCAAACCACTTCAGTATTCTTGCCTGGAAATTGCTATGGACAGAGGAGGTTGCTGGGCTCCTGTCCATGTGGTCTCGAAGAGTTGGACACAACTGAGCATTCACACACTATTCGAGGAAGTTATTTCAGTGGTTTCGTCATTTTTTTGGAAAAAAAAAAAAAAAAAAAGGCAGGACCTGAAAGATCCCTAACTTAAAAAAAAAATCTTTCCGAGGATAATTGGCATTATTTTAAAATTATAGTATTTCTAGAAAAATGTGGTGAGCGGGGCCTCTTGGGCCTTCTGTGATGGGGTGGACAGAGTCTGTATGAGGTCTGCCTTGTTGAAGACCCAAAGCCACACACTGTAAACAGGGTTTTGCTTGGCTCCACGTCCACTGGCCTCATCGTCCTTGTTTATTCTCTGCACTGATTTTATATTGCTGGGTGGTAAACTCACCATATTCTGGCTGTTCTTTGGTTTCAAATGTCTGGTGGCCCGGGGCCGGACGGTCCCAGCCGCCGGGGAGGCTGAGGAAGTTGCTGTCGTCTGAGGTGCCGTCGTACTTGTAGTCTTGGTCACCGCCCTGGGCCCTCGGCAGGGCCAAGGACCTCTGCCACCAGGCCCGCCAGTCGGGGGATGGCACTGACCAGCCGGGTTTATTCTCCGGGTGCTGATCTTTCTCTGCTTCAGAGTCAGGACCATCCACCACCTCTATGGTGACCTGAGGAATTCAAAACAGGCCAGGGTCAAGGAGGAGTCATCAGCCTCCACGCCGGGTGACCCTGGGGAGAAAGTCTAAGAGAGCGGAGGGAAACGCGCCTCCCTTGGGAGGGAAAGCGGAGGCTGCACCGTGACACGAGGGGAGAACCTCCAGGGACGCCCAGAGGGACTGACGCCCATGGGCCTTGCGTTGGGAGGAAGCAGAGTATCATGGGGCCCCTGATTTACGGATGACTACATTTCTGGGAAGTCTAATTCAAGGAGTCAACATGTACCATGAATGGCACAAGAACAACTCATAAACGGAACACTTACTGAGAACTAACCATGTACCAGGCATTGCTTTAAAGGCTTCCCGTATATTAATGTACTCAATCCTCACAATGTCTCCATAATGTTGGTTCTGTTGATTGGCCCTCGTGGTTACTGATCTGAAAGGATGTCCTTGCCACTCCTCCCCTTCTGGTCTGTGGGTGCTGCACCTCCCACCAAGAGGTGGGGTTTACGCCCCTCCCTTGCAGTCTGGGCTGGCACAAAGACTCACAGTAGAGTGTGGTAGGTGTGTCAACATGACCAGCCACACGAGGTATTGAAGTTTCCATTTGCATTCTCTCAGAAAGTTCCTACCTTTGCGTATGGAAGCCCAGCCTAGACTACTGTGCACATGACCGTCATGTGATGAGGGAGCCATACAGCAGAGAACAAAGGCTCCCCAAGTCCTGGAAAGCTCTGAGGCCCGTCAGTTGAGCGGGGAGCTATCTTGGATCTTCCAGGCCGACTGGGTCACCCCAGCTGATAGCACGTAGAGCAGAGACGAGCTCTCCCAGCTGAGCCCTGCTCAAATTCCCGACCCACAGCACCCCGAGCAGTCCAGTGATTGTTGTTTCAAGCTGTTAAATTTCAGAGTAGTGGCTAGACAGTTTCTTACAGACAGAAGAACTGGACACAGAGAAGTTAACAAGCTGCCTAAGGTCACACAGCTAGTAACTGGCAGCCATGGGTATTCTAGCTCCAGAGCCTATACTCTTATGAACTTTGCCAAACTGTCTCTCAAAAAAGTCAGTCACCTAGGTCCTGTCCCTTCCTATGACCAGGTGAGCCCAGAGCCCATTGATGCCGGTAGGGGCTGGATGCCACAGGTCATGTAGAGATGGGAGCACACCCTCCATGCTGTTCCAGCTGTGAGTTTCACTCATCCCAAAACTGGACCCAGCGCAGACTCCTCCTTAACCCACCCTCAGGGTCAGAGCAGACAGCCCCAGAGTCAAGGTCAGAACTCGCTCTTAGATTTACGGAGCCTCGTTTGGAAGTCACAGGGCTGAAAGAATGCAGCTTCTTGGCTCCGAGAGACAATCAGCATAGAGAAACTTGTTTTAAAAACATAATAAAAGACTCCTTGGGTTCCTCTGGCCATCACCCGGCTCTTGCAACAACCCCTGGACGAGTTATGTGCAAATGAATCAGAAACATGCGCTCCGAGTAATCAGCGCAAGATGTACTGGGCAGATGCTCTTCCAGCTTTGCCCTAACTTGACATCTGAGAGACTTGTTGAGATGCTCTGCCAAATTGCACCGGGTCATGCCAATCCCCGAGACAAACAGACCCTTTCTTTTGTCTCAGGAATGGAAAAGTTTGAATTCTACTCTCTTCGACGTTCAAAGGAGGTTGCCTCACTCATGGTGGGCCTAGCTGTGGCCTTGTGTGGTCCAGACACGAGGTCCAGGGTGTGGTCTTCTACCCCAGTACACTTGGGCTGTGGCAGGCTGAGAGCATCTTCTCTAGTGTGGGATACCTACGAGGGCACCATTGGCTTGATTCCATGCCACCACCATCACCCCAGTCTTGTAAGCATCCCTTGCATATTTATAAATAACTATAGAACTTTTAGTAATCCCCCAAAAGGACAAAAAGAAGAATTACATCATTCATCTTGTATCACTGCTGTTTGCTGGAGGGATGGCTGTTGGAGAGGGACAGTGCCCAGGACCCACACGCAATCCTACCAGGACAGAGTGGAAGGCATGCACAGCTGGGTGGCATGGACCTGAGCCAGCAGAGATTCCATGATGCCCAGCCTTTGAAGACACAACCTTTCTCCTATGTAGTCCCAGCCCCCATGCCTGCAGACAGAACAACTGAGCCGCAACAATTGTCTGCAAGGCTATTAAGGGTCTTGGAGAAGCTGCCAAGAGCCAGGCAAGCCTGCAATTATGGTAATAAGATCAGTCTCTGGGTAGGAGATAAGGGGGAACAGGCTGGACAGTTTTGGTATTCCGTTTGTATCCAGACTGGAGTCAAAGGGATTGCCTAAACAAAACGTGCCCTGCAATTTCTCCAAGCTGGGAATCAAAACAATTCCATGTTTTAAGCTATTACCGTCAATATGATTCTTTCTCCCCCCAAACTGCTGCTTGGATCCAAACAAAACAGATTTGTTGCCTGGCCAGGCAATGAGTAGCAAAATACAAATTTACTCCAAAAACTATTATCGATGACTAAATCTCATCAGCTTAGAGGTTTCTTTTTCCCCTTTCATTTCTAGCCACTGCTCCAACTGAATTAAAAATAACACAAACAAACAAACAAAAAACCCCACACAAAACAAAACCCACGAAAACCTTAGGATCCACCCTTTCCTCCAGTTAGGAATGTGGAAACCTCGTACTGATAATAAAAGAAGAAATCTAATCTTGAACGTGAAATTTCATAGGCACCCAATTAAAAAGACTTAACAAGCATAATCATGACTTCTCGAATGGGAGGAGGTGGAGGGAGATTAGTTTTACGTTTCCTGTTGCTCTTACTCTTATTTACATGTCTCTAGCATCAAAGAATCTGTTCATAAAAATGGCTTGAGCAACAATCAGTGTGACGAGTTGAAGGTGTGGCAGGGAGCACAGTAGATTTCCAAGCTGATGGAGCTGGATCTTACCTTTCTTTGGCGTCTTCAACACACAGCATTGAAGCATCTTTAGTATATTTGTTTCTTCTGGATTTTTCCATACCATGAATCAAGACAGTAAAAGAAAAAGAACTTTTCCAAAAGACCCAAGTCCAACTTCTGGCTGAACCTTGTCAGATCCAAGAAAAGAGACTAGAATAGGTGCCAAGTTTGAGAATTCCGTCCAAAATTGGGAAAGGATAAAATCCTTTGCACTATTACCAGTTTCTTTCTTCCTCTTGAAAGTTCAAACATTTATTAGAAACACACTCTTTAGCACTGAAAAGCACTTTCCACTGGGAAACTAACACAATTCGTAGTCTAACTGGCAATAAACTAACGACACTGAGAATACAGAAGGCTTGATCTTCAGAACTCAGGAGAATCTTCTAGAATCTTCTAACTCGTTGGCCCTGTTAGAGGACCAATGAGCTTGAGAGCTACGGTGACCAGGTAGTTTGGGTTTGTGTTTATTTCCCAGAGACTAAGAGAAGCCCTGAGAGTTGAAATGATTCCTCAAAAGCGCAGAGCAGCAAATGGTTAGGCCCCCAATAATGTAACCCTTCTTCCTTGACAAATGCCAAAGAAAGAACACAAAGGACTAGGAAGATATATAACCCCTCCCTCTCAGACCCTCCCTCTCAAAACAACTCTGGCAGCTCCAGGAAAGCGCCATGAGTGCTTTCAGCCTTACAGCATTCCTGTTCGGGTATCGCTGCTTGTTCTACAAAAGCTAGCCCCACATTTCAGGCAGAGAAACTGGCCTGGAGAATTCACATTCTTGAGGTGAACAGCAGAGAAGGAGAACTGCTCTCAAAACGAGACCTCCTGATTCTTATTTTATACTGGTCTCCTCTGTCATTTTCACCCTTGCTGCCATCACCAGCCAGCGTCCACCAAATCTGGGGAAGCGTCCGCATCGCTTTGCTGAGTGCTTCCCATGGATGATCTCATTTAATCCTTGTGCATGCTAAGTCGCTTCAGCCGTGTCTGACTCTGTGCGACCCCATGGACTGTAGCCCACCAGGCTCCTCTGTCCATGGGATTCTCCAGGCAAAAATACTGGAGCAGTTGCCATGCCCTCCTCCAGGGGATCTTCCCGACCCAGGGGTCTTCTGCAGTGGCAGGCGGTTCTTTACCAGTAGCGCCACCTGGGAAGCCCGTTTAATCCGCACAACCCTACCACTGTGGAGTACTGTCCTACAAAAGTACTACACCCATGTTGTTATTCCCATGGTACAGACAAGGAAACTAAGGCATATGGAGGTCAAGTAACCTTCAGCAGCCACAGAGGCCAAGCCTCGTTGACAGAAATGCTGCTGCCGGAGCCCGAAGAGAGGTGGGTGGACTCTGACTCACGATGGGGACAGCAGGGCCCCCTTGAGAATCTGAACAGTACTAGCTTGTCTCCAGGAGGGTGTGGGTCCATGTCTTGGAAACAGTAATTTCTTGGTTCTTACTTGGCCAGGCCTGCCATCCCAAAAGAATTTTAGGAAGAAAAGAGGTAGGAAAATCAGAAGTAGAAGCCCATACAACACCTCTAGCCCTGGCCAACTCATCTGATTATATCAAGAGGCCTACAGTCGTGTAAATAAGTCTGTGCAAGGGGGAAAAAGGGCTTTTAGAAGACTATTTTTAAGTCTCCCTCAATGGAATAAAAGAAAGAAACACATCGGTTGAAATGAATACGAATCTCAGATGGACCCAGAAAAGAGAAATATTTGGTGGTGAATAGCTACTGTGGTAAGGAATTGATGCAGTGAGCCTAATAATGAGTTTATTTTAGAGATTTCTACATCTGCTATCTGACCATCAGCTGCGGAGCAGAAACCCAGCCAAGGGTACTGACGTTCCGCTTGAACTTGTCCTGGGGGATTTACTTTCTTTCCTGAGTGGTTTATTTATTTATTTGTTGCCAAAACCCAACTTCTAGTTTTGTTTTAAATTTAATATGGAGATTGGGTTCAGGAGTTTGAGGCTATTTCTTTCTATTTTGTGCATTGTTGGGCTTCCCCCCACCCACCCCCTACTCACTTCCACAGCCTGAAGCCAGTCTTAAAATGAAGAGCCCGATTCACTTGGGACAGAGGCCACCTGGCTTCAGGGGTTTATT